>NW_017728998.1:24844817-24868407 GCF_001723915.1 Gavialis gangeticus | reverse complement strand
GGGGGGGGGGGGGGCGGGGGCCGGGCGCCGCTGCACGTCCACTTGGAGGAGACTGTTTTCTTTGCGAGTTTAATATTAGCAACTATATTTTTACTTGGTCCAACCGGATCTGATGATTCCTGCGGAGATCCCCCCCAGTCACTCAGATCTTTGTTCATTGTTCATTGAGTGTGGAAGGCTGCTTAAATGGGGGCGGGGGCAGAGGCCCCCTGGCTGGCTTGAAATAGTAAACCTGAATGGGGAGGGTGGCTGGGAAAGTGGACATTGCAGCTTTAATTAACTTCAAGATGCTCCAGCGAGGACCAGAGCGTAGTAGTGACGTTGCCTCATAAATCTGTCCAGTACAGTGTGTTGCACTGAACTATTACAGTAGCACCATCGTGTTGAATATTCACTACCTATCCGGGAGCAGATTTGCATAATTGGATCTTTTTGTTTTTTGTTTTAAATGAAACTCGTTTGCCAAAAACAAACCAAAAAAAAAAAATCCAAACAAACCAAAAACAAACCAAAACCCACGTGAAAACCGCGGCGATCTGCATGATTGTACAGGGTTCAAACATATCCGAAAAGTAAGTGACCTGCATAAGTACATCAATAGGTTAAGTGCAAATAAGATGAGAAGTGCTTCTGAAAGCTGTACATTCCCGATGTGGTCTCTGGGGTTGTTTCTCAATAGCGGGATTTTTCTGTAGCCTCAGGGGTTTTAGGTTTTCTGTCTGCTTTCATAACTTTTTCTTTCCTCGCACACTTCTAGGCAAGGTGAGGCTTTTGCACAGTGTCTGGGTACCTGCGTGGATGTTGGGGGAGAGGCAAAGGTTGACAAATTGTGATGCTTGGTATTTGGGTTGTGTAGTTAGTTGCAGCTGCTGTGGGAGCTAAATGTGCACTGCTTTCATGTTTCTGCTCATTGGGCAGCTCATCACTAATACTTCTGATTACTCAAAGGGGTGTGTGTGTGTGTGTAAAACAGTTAACTAACCTAAGCTCCTGTTTCTCTATATTATAGAGGCAATTAGTTTCTTAATGCAGTTCCCCCTCCCCATGTACTGCAGCTTACTAAGAGTAAAGATCACTGGAGTATTTTAAAATGCCTGAAATATTCCAGTGAATTTGTAAATGCTGTGTGACAATCATTCCTTTAAACTAGGTGGCTAGTTTATCATTCGCTTGTTTTGTTTTTTTTGCTTTTGGGAGCAGAGGCTTGCAAATATGTCTTTAATAATAAGATCCTAGTTATTGGAGTGGCATCAAGATGAAGTTTAAGCATCAAGACATTAAGGGCATTCCCTCCTGAGAGGGAGTTGTGACTCAGTCAATACAGTACATGATGGAAGTGTTAAGGCCGGTTTAGTCCAAGTTTTACACAATGTTTCTCTTCCCTTCTTGCTGAAGGCCGTTTTAGTTATGATGTCATTCTGATAGTGGAGAGCAAATGTCTCCTGATTCTACCATTAAACGCCTGGCTGATTTGCCTGATAATGATAGCATTGACATCCTGCTCCTTGATAAATGCAAGCCCTATGAGCCCTATGAATTAACTTTTTTTCCCCCACAGATGAGAGTCAGGTAGCTTTAGGACCCATGAATGTAGCAGCAGTACTTGGACAGATTACCTGGATCCTTCTCATTTCTGCAACAGCAACCACAACCCCCTATCCTCCGTGCCCCCCCTCCTACCCCAACCAAAACCTCTCCCTAAACGCCACTTATATTATAATGCAGTCTGGGCCTGATCTTCAGAGCTGCTGAGTGTCCGCAGTTCTCACTGACTTTAGATTGAGTTTAGGTGCTTGGCTCCTCTGGAAATCAGGCCCTATGTTCAGTAGACAGCTGATCTGTTTTTCTTAACTTGGACAACTTGAGAGAGCAATCTGATTTGTAGTCAATACAAAAGCTTGTTGTTTGTTGTCTTAATATATTGTCTAGTTTTCCTTTTATTATTGGTGGGTTTTTTAAATTCACCTTATCAAGGTTGTAATATTTGTTGTCATTTATTCTCTCTCAGAGAATAATTGTAAATGAAATCAATCTGGCTCTCAGGACAGTGTAAACAGAAAACAGACCAAATTGGGAACAACCACTTAACGTATTGATTCATATTTCAGGGCATTTTGTAGAAGGGGACAGTTTGTGGTACTTGCTCTGTCTTCAGTTCTCTGAGTATGACTTAATGTTTATATTGTTGCAAGTAAAATGGAGCTTAATGTTAATTGTTTAAAAATGTGCACTGTTTTAAACCCTTTTTCATTTACTGTTCTGAGGATGACAATTAACTTAACATCTGTATGTGTAAGAGAGGTTCATTCCTATATTACATTTGTCGAAAATGCATCCAAAAATCTTTTCAGACTCAAACAGTGTTTGGCAAAAGTGTCCCTGAAGATGCAAGCCATTATTACAGAAATGCTGCATTAAGATGCCTTTAATACCTTCGCAATTACTTTGTCTACTGTAAGAAAGAAAAAGGAATTGTTCTACAGGCTTCTTAACTTATGAGCATACTTGAGATCTCTAATGCTCAGCAAGTTGTCCAGCATTGTCTTCACCAAAGACTTTTACAAAATGAAGAGGCTGATTGTCATATTTTTGTCCATGCTAGAGGCGAATTACCCAACCCATTCATTATCAGAAAGGAAAGTGAGTAGTCTGGAAGTTGCAGCATCACTACTACTGTTTAGCTTGCAGCAGTGAAGGCAGCGCTGAGATTAGAAAGTGTGATCTTCAGTACAGAAAGCTGACACATTAGGTTGTTTACCCACCATGGGAGCCTTAGGTGACCAAAAAATTTGCATTAGAACAGACTGTAAAATCCACTAGCCCATTAAAAAGGGCTTGCTTGTTTCTTAGGAAGCACAAGTTTTCCTCAAATGTAAGAAAATGGGTATAAGTTATTTTTCCAAATGTTGCCTTTTCCTTAAAGTTGGCTGTGAATTGCACAGGTGTCTTTAGAGTGCCTTGAATAAAAAAGGCATTTGCATGGATTTATAGGAACTTTATAAAAAAAAAGAAAAAAGAAAATAGTAAAAGGATTTATTTTTCAAGTTTGAATGAGGACAATTACAGCTTTTTAGCATCTTCTGATTTAGCATGTTTTGGTAGGACTTATAAGTAAATTTAAATCTTAATTTCTGAATTTCTCTCAGATTTATGAATAGCTGTATCTAAGCTCTTCATAATGCTAAAAACAGTATGATATTTGGAATTCCATTTTCATGTAGTCCTATTCACACCTTACATTTTCTTCGTAGCTTTTACCTCATTCTCTTTAGGGCATTTTGCGACTCTTTCAAAGGTGTAAGCAATTTGGATTCAGGAGAGAAGCAAATAGAGAAAAATAGAATATGTATTTTCCCCTTTATATAAATATGAATAAACTTATTTCTGGCAAAAGAAGATGAAAATCCAAATTCTTTCTAATGAAGACACTCTGGGCACAGATGTTCACAGAACGAGAAGAAAGGATGAATTACTGTGCAAGAAAATCTACTTATGTAAAAGTAAAATAATTCGAACATGTTTATTGGATGATCCTAGGGACACTGTAAAAATGAGCCGTGCTCGTGTAAAGTTGGGTGACTGAATGGTACATGCAATTGGTAACAGAAAGGAACTTTTTGTGACTCAGTCACTAGACGGAATCTGACCTTGGACAGAAGGGATTGAAAGCAGTAGTGATCAGATGGATGTTTGGTGCCCAACATGCAAAAAATTGGTGGTGTCAGTCCATTTCTTAGTGTATCACAAAACCCTCCACGGCACTGTTAATTTTATTGCCAGGTTCAAACAACAAAGCTAAACGCTGAACGAATGTGGAGATTAGAAGTTACCTTTTCGTTTCCAGCAGCGATGCAGGTCACGGAAGCAGCACATTGGTAGGGCGAGGAGGAGACATCTGCCCCTACTCGGCTCTCCCAGTTCTGTACACAAACAGAGGGCTCCCAGCAGGGAGAGCCTCCAAGACTGGAATCTTTCACAGGTGTTAAAATTCACTTAACATTTCAGGTGCATCTCATGGACTTGCTCGATAACCAGATGCATCAAAAAAGAAAAAGACTTGTGGCAGCCTAATTATAATCATCTTAGTAAGCCGTGCTTTTGGGGCCTTGAAAGTGTTTTGAAATCACTGATTTTTTTTTAATAGGTCTTAATCTAAATACAATATGCAAGATTGTTTTTAAAGAGCTAAGTTCACTAGGTCAGGTAGAACTATATTAAAGATAAACAATCCTGTTATAAATACCACGATAATTTAAACAAAATTAAAAAACCCCAGTTAAAATAGCCCCGGCAGCATCAGTATTTGATCCCTGTTGCACTGTATGCTGGCGCATTTATGATCCCTGGTGAGAGTCTTTCAACAAAAGACAAAATAAGGCAAATCTTTTCATATAAATTGTAAAATAAACAATATTTTTTTTATGGTAGGACTTTTCGTTGATGACTGTAATATACTGTAATTCTTAATAACAGTAATGGGGTGCTTAGCCCTGGGGTAAGTCCCATTTTACATCTTGTTGGGCAGCTGCTTCAACCACATGGGACAGTCTTTTAGTTCTCACTCCTTCCCCCTAATCCCTAATTTTTCCTAAATTTGCCTGTGTACATGTCTGCCCAATGCTTAGCTAATACAGCATGCTCAATCTACACACATGTGCTTACATGTCCACAGTGCTGAGGCAGGGTCAGCAGTGCCATCCCCATATGTGGCTATATATTAGGCAAAGAGATGTACAATTCCACTCTAAGAGCACATTCCCACAAGTGGGAAATATGCATTTCTCCAGGGACAAATGTGTGCTGCTGCTATTTGTCCCCAGGAAACCCCTGTGCGCATGTGCTCTGGTGCACAGCATGTTTCCTCGGTGGGCGGTGGGGAGGCTGGCCCCAGCACCCTTACCTGAGATCCTGGGGGCACATGGGGGCTGCAGCTGCAGCTACCCTGCAGCAAGGAACCTGGCTGGCAGCTGGAATGTGGCTCCAGCTAGCCAGGCTCTGGTTTTGAGGGGCGCAGCGCCCCCATATGTGCTGCCCTGTGGGGTTTTCTGATCCCAGGACCTCCCGGTGTCAACGCCCAGCCCACCCACACTGCAAATTAACAGTGTGGGGAACGTCTGCATGTGCGGTGTGTGCAGTGGGTGGCAACGCACACAGGTCCACAGTGTCTCATGCCACACATGTGCAGTCGTCTGGATGTGCCCTAAGTGGCTAAAGTTGGTGCCTATGGTAGAGAAGCCCCAAATTAGAGTCTCCTTTAGACAATTGGAACCCAGCTCAGTGATGACGTGATGCAGTTTCATGGACGGGAGAAACTAGGACGGGGTGGTGAAGTGGCTAGACAACAAGTCAGTGACCAAAGACTGAAATCAGGCACTCCATGTTGCCTAGGCACGTGAATGTGTCCTGGGCCTGCTGATGTCGAGGGGAGTGTTTTTTCCAACTTCCATTCACTAGGATTTCATTGAAAGTGACTGAAATTTAAAGGAACCGTGACTCTTTATTCCATCCTAAGTTTGCCTCTGCCTTACTACTACTTCAATTATAGCTGTATTTATTATACTTTTTCACTCTGGTGAGCATCGTGGTTCTCACTGGAGCCCTCCCCTCCTATTTTACGTCCTGGAGATGTTCTGCTGCAGTCACTGTCCTTCTGTGGGAGGATGACTGGAGCCCTACTGAGCTCATCAATACTGCTCTTCAGTCATTTAGAGGGGGTGTTATGGAGTAACACATTGCAGTCCCTCACAACAGGGGCTAAATATATTGCCTCTTCAGTAGTTCTGCCCCCTGCTGGTCTTGGAAGTGACAGTCTGGGAATCAGACCTGAGTAAACCACATGGCAGCACCACACTAGGTTGTAGGGGAGGCCTTACATTTATTTTTCTAAGTGATAGTATACTTTGTATTAACATTTTATTTCACTGTCATAAATTGGTCTCCATAGATTTGCGCTGACATTGTTACCCTCAGTCTTATCATTGTAATATCAGCCGTCACAGATGGTAGGCATAGGTGTATAATATGTCCCCTTAAAATTTAAGAAACTCAGAGTAAATAGGAAACTCCGGCAGAATTACTTCATGCAAAGGGTAATAAACATATGGGATAAGTTACAGGACAGGCAAGAGAAGCAAAAAATATAAATGAGTTCAAGAGAAACCTAGGTTTGCTGCTGGAAAAAAAGTTCTTAAGAAGTCTGGTGGAGAAAGGGGGATGTGGATTAAGTTTTAAATTAGAAAGGGCTGGCATGTTGGCATGGCTCTTCATGTTCCTAAGACTGCTTATTTTTGATACAGCTGCACGTATGTCCAGTGTTTTGATTTCATATTCTTGTGAAGTGGTAACATCATCTCTGTAGACATGCACTGCGGTTCTTGAGAGCTCTGTAATAGTCCTAAGTTATAAGGCTGTGTAAAACTCAGGGCTTGTTTGTATCAGATGTTTTGTATCACATCGTGACAGCAACACAGGTGCAACAGTGAACTCCCTTGTGCAAATCAACTTTGCTAAGGGAAGAAGTGACTTGAACTGCCGTATGTCTGTAACTGGCTAAACTGCAGCAGTGGAGAGTACTTTCTACACTGGGGGTGAGAATCTGTAAGAGGGGGTTGCTTTGGTGTACCCTACTGCAGCTACACGGGTGAAAAAATCACTAGTGTAGTCAATCTTTCCATGGGTTTTTTTAAAAAGGTTTTGCTTGAGTACTTTTACTGATTTCAATCTGCATGACTTCTCCTGAGCTTCTCTTTGAACAGTGAGTTTGCTCAAACCCTACATTTGAAATAAAGTCTCATTTTGAACTGGCTGCTGCTGCACTTGGCTTTGCATCAAGACCATGTTTAATGCAAAGAGTTTTGATAGAAAACTATAGGTCCAAGTTCAATGAGAAAGTGCAGGAAGTTTAGTGAAAAATGTGGATCAATCTGGTATGCCTTTCAAGGGCCTGACATGGCTCTCGTTGAAAACATTAGACAATTTGCTGATTTCGGTCAGACCAGGGCTGGGCCAATAGGTATAACAACCTCCCCAAGTCAGGCGAGGGAGGCTTGTGTAGATTCTCATTTAATTGTGGACACCGTTCACAACTAAATTGTTTTTTAGTATCATGGATACATGTCCTCAAGCAAGTGTGAGAGATTGTGTTTGAATCAAACTTTTTTCCTGTTTCATTATTTCAGTTACAAAAAGAAAGAAGGAGAAGGATCTCTGAGAAGGCAAAGGGTGAAGGGATCTGTTCTTCATAGCTTCACCTGGATTATGCTGCAGTAATGGCATTTCTCTAGGTATTAATAAAATCAGTGGGACGAGAAACTCCAAAATCTTGGTCCAGCTCTATTGTAACATAACTTCTATCAGCTCCTGAAACTTTTTTGCTCTCGTCATTACTGTTGTGGAAGCTGTTACTATCAACTCTTTTGAAAATATTTCTGGTTTTTTCAAAATATTCTTTAATTTTGTTAGAATTGATAAGAATCTCTGTTTTATTTAAATGCAAAAACCTACATGCACGAGTATTTTCTATATACAATACCTGAATCTTGCACATGCTATTACATAAATTAACAATACGGAAAATAAAACCACCCGAGATTTTTATTTCATTTTTTCTTTAATTTACTTCTGGTAGTATCTTTAGTTTGCCTGGTACTTCCCAAACACAGGAAAAAGCATCTTTCTGTCCAGAGCCAGTTAGAAATGTTTGTGTGTGGGAGGGGTTAGGTCAGCAAATGCTGATTCATTGAAACCCAACTGATAACAACATGGATTTAACAAAACTTTCATGGAGAAGGGTTTCTGGGGTCCAGAGTGGAAGTTTTGGTTCAAATCAAGAAAGAAAACCTTTGTCCACCTGACTACAGCCACAGGGCACTCACCTGGGATGCAGGAGACTTAGCTTCAAAACATTCCTGTTGTTCCTGATATGGACTAGGGACTCTTATTTCCAGGGGTCTTGCATCACATATACGTGTCATAACCCCCAGCCTCTAGTCATTTCATACTAAAGATGATTTGGAAATATATAAATGTTCACTGGGTCAGAGTGAGCGGCTTTAACCTGATGGTTGTGGCACTCGGGCGGGATGTGGGAGACCTGTTCAAAATTAAGCAGAACAAGATACTACTGTGCAGTGGTTACTGCGCATTTGTTTAGTACTTGAATAAACAGGTAGTTGTATAAACAAGTGCCAAAGAAATGTACAGTAACCTGAATTACTGTGCAGTAGTGCCGGTGAAAGCCTTTTTGTGACACTACTGCACAATAGCCTAACACTACTGCCCAGCAGCGTCACGTGATAGTTTTTGCCATGAGATGTTTCTGCACAGTGGTATCAGGCTACTGCGCAATCGGTGTCTTGTGCAGACGCACCCAGAGATACCTGGTTTGATTTCAGGTGCGTGCCCTAGCCACCAGGATAGTAGGTTTAGTGATGCAGGGTGTCTCAGTGCTGAAACATGTATGAAATCCTGGGAGAGTGAGCTGGGAAGCTCATGCACTGCTTGGCCCTGTTTCTGCCCCATAGAAAGCACAATATCAAGGACTAGCAGACCCAGCGCTGTGGGGCTTGGATCCAGTAAACAGAAGAGTGGAAAGGTCAGCTAGGAATGGGCCACATCTTGATAATACACACCATGTATAGCCTATGGATTTTTGTTGCTACTGTCACCCAATTTTTTTCAGAGCTGAACAAAGCTGATGTACAGGCCAGTCCTGCATCACTCTTTTTTTCCTCTCCTTCTCCTCTCCCTGACTCCTTATCCCTGGGTGTGTGGGAGATGTGGGTTTAGGCCACTATATCATAAACTCCTTGGGGAAGAGGAACTATCTCGGTTCTATTTGTACAGCATTGAGCACATTGAGCCTGGTAATCAACTGGCAATAATAATACTGTGTGGCTACAGTGTAATATCACATAATTAGACATGACGTGCCTTAGGGGATACAGCGAGGCGGCTATGTGAATACTTCCATTCCCATGAAGAGACTCCCATTTATTTATGGAGAAACCTCATAAGGTTCCTCACTTCAGAGTTTCCTTACAAGCCTCTTTTCAAGGGAGGAGGATTTGTTAGGCTCTGGAATGGGAATGAGGTGAGAATCCAAGCAGAGGGGAACCACCATGTCCTTTGACAGAGACATCAACTTTGATAGCTCTTGTCTCTTCATACACCCTTGTTTCATTCAACTTCTCTGGCAGCAGGATCCTGGCAGATCTCATGCTGCATTGGTTGGTTCCCCTTCTGGCTGCTCTATAACAGCAATGGAGGGGAGCCAGGGGAATAAATATAGCTCTGATTTCCAGTAGTAACCCCCTGCCAGATTTCTACACAGAAACCTGGGAGGTCAGCAGGGGGGAGGGAAAAAGGAAGAGGTAGTTATGGAGCTTGGACAGGCACTGCTTGGACTTATCCACCAGAGGAGCATGACTGTAATATAAGGGAACAAGGAACTATACTGCAGTGTGGAAGCACACCCCTCCTTTTCCATGGAGAGAAGAAGAGATCTGGCCATAACAGGGATGGTTTGTACATTTATTTTCAAAAGCAATTTCCATTGGCTGTCCTGTTACCAAGCAAGTGAATTAAATTTGAATATTTGTCTAAAAAATAAACTTTATTTATTTGCAAATTTTGTTGTTTTCTTTTATGCGCTTTACCCTGTTTGGAAAAATGAAATCAGTTTAGTCGGTCTCTCTTTTTGTTTCTTGCCCGTTTCTCTTTGGCTGCCATGCACTTGCACAATGCTGCAACGCTTGGCCAGCAAAAATGTTTACAACAACAAATGTTTTCAGTGGGATTAAAAAAGGATCATGGAAACATTTCTATTGGTCTTGGATTTTTTGTAACCTTGATTTTACAAAACCTAAATTAACTTGACAGTGTCTAATTTTATCTTTAAAACTGAATAATATGTTTCTGATATAGCTGTCAGAGAGAATAGTAGCAAAAAATACTCTCTTATGACCTGATTCAAAGTCCATGGATATACAGTGATATCTCACTGTTGACTTCCATTGTTTCCAGACCAGGCCCCTAACCTGTATTTAGGAATATCTGTTAATTTTGGTAAAGTAGGCTTAAAAATTGACATTAGGGGAACTTGTTTTCTTTAGGCACTGAGTCAGGTTTTTTTCTCTGCAGTGTGAGCAGGACTTAAACTAGACAGGGTTATATCTGCAGCCCATATGCAATAGTAATTCTCATTGGAGAAAACAAGGACTGTTTACGGAGAGCTTATAAAATCAGTTCCTTGGAATGTGCACTATAATAAAATATCAGCTAAAGGTTATCGTTCATATGAAATCTATTAAATACTTAAAAAAAATCTAACTGAGAATGCTATTTGAGATGTACGTTCAGATGGGATTTTAATTATTTTGGTTTGCAATATGTTTGGTAACAAATGGCTGTTTAGGGGACTGTTTAAATCCATAAGTCTTGAAGGCTACCTTATGGCTCTATTCATCCCAAGTTTGCTTCCATGACTGCAGAGCCCCAGAAAGCAGTGGAAAAGGTTCATGCACACAGCGTAGGCCTTGGCCTGACGTTAGTACCCAAGCATCCCCACTTCCCTTTCTCTGAAGTGCAAAAAACCACTGTATAATGCATTTAGAAGAATGAAATTCTAATTAATGAGTGCTACGTACCCAAGCAGGCACATAGCAAAGTGCATACTGGAGGTTGGTGGTGTTGCTGCATCTGCAAGGACTACTTTCATTCAGTGTTTCACCAAGCAGCTACAATATGCTGGAGAAATGGTCATCACTTGAAAAATCAAAGTCTTCTGTGCCGGTACATTGTAATTACTCTTATAGGGCCAGGAAAGCAGATACTTATTGCCAACTTAAGTGCTTGTTATCATGAATCGTCTTCACAAAGTCAACTTATCAAAATTGTTTTGGGGGTCAGAATCATAGTTGTCTTGTACTTGGGCACTGTTTGTTTATGTTTGAATTTAGTCAATAATATTCAGTCTGCTAGATTAGGCTAGATTAAAGCCACAATCCTGTAAGAAATAAGTTACTGTTTTATTCAGAAAGGTATTCCAATTTTTTCTTTTTTTAGCATCAACAGACTATGGGCCATTTCTAGTTTTATGATGCTAGCACTGATTTCTTCAATAGTAATAACTATTGAAATAATTTCACCATTAATTTAAATATCACTTCTGTTCAGTGAAATAACTTGCTAAATGGAGTTGAATGACCATGCAAACTATTTCTAGGAGATTGGTAAAAATATGGTAAATTATTTAAATAAATACATATTACTAGATTTGGGAACCATTTGTTGATAAGTATGTTATGACAGTTTGAATTCTTCTCTTCTATGGCTACATTGAACATGTAAAGAAGATTGGATGCCTTTACAAAAATGTTTAGTCCATTTGATGTATGGTATTCTTATAGAGTATAGCATTTGTTCATGTACCTCATTTAATTTAGATCATACACAAATGGTTTTAATACGGCCTATTTTTTTAGGTTGTGAGAGAAGATTTTCTATTCTGAGTTTAATTGTCCTGTCTAGAGAAAGTTGGTCATAGAGTTTAGTCAAACCAAAATGTTACAGTTCAGAAGTACAACAGAATTCTAGTCCTTTGATCACAACAAAGGTAACTTTTTGATGTTGCTCCTTATAAAAAACTGATACATGAATCCTTAGAAGATATTTTCTGTTGTGATTAAATAATTTATCACTCCCTAATTTATGATTTCATCATGTGTGCTTTAATTATGTTTTTAGTGGAACAGAAATTTCTGCGTTTTTTAAAATCCAGAGCCAGCACAGAGTAAAAAAAGTGTGATATATTTATGGCTTTGGATCTGCTAGTTAGAGTCTTTAATACGCTCAGTCTTTTGTTTAATTTTCACCAGTGGGTAAAGCTAAACCTAACAACAAGCCAGAGGGAAGCTGGAAGAAAGAACCCAGGCCCTGCAATGTGCTTTCTCCACTCCTGGGCCTATTAGAGCAAAAGTTTAGGTACTAGCACTCCATTGGGTCCACTTCATGGATGTTCTGCCACCATGTGGGAAGGCTATGTCACCAGAGGAGTGAGCCAGCAGTAGAAGAAAAGTATGTAGCACAGTAAGGAAGGGTGAATGAATAGCTTAGTGATTATAGGAGAGTTTTGCATGGGTCTCTGTGGTTTGAAGAGCGATGCCCTTCTCTTTCACTATATCACTCATAGTCTTTTCTGATTTAAGCATATTGGAGAGGTTTTGTAAGACACGCTGTGAAATTTCTTCTCTTGTAGGCTTTTCTGCAGCTCTTTATATTCAGATAGCATTGTTTGAATAAAATGGAAGTAACTTAGGCTTGTTAAATCAAAAGCTATCCTTGCCTCAAAAGCTGCTTGTACCTTTAGCTGGATACATGGTATTACTCGGTTGTCTAGTTACAGCATGTAGAATTTAGTCCCCTTCAGTTCTTTCCATTTAGGGTAAGCTCCCTATAGAGATCATTACGTAGTAGTAGTATAGCTTTTATATATTGAGTAGGAATCATTAATTTCTATAGAAATAAGAAGGATTAACAGCAGTGCATAGTCAATATGAAAAACCTTACTAAGATAATTTGTATTTAAATGTGAACAACATTAATTCTAAACAATCTTCAGCCCTTATTGAGTCCAATCATTGCTGGACATTTAGGTGAAGAAGGCTCTTCTAACTTATTAGTTTATCATCAGAGGTGTTGCTAACACTTAAACCTTCTGATAGGGAACCCAGTTACCCATTATTCTATTAGGGCTACTTCTACTTCAGTTAAAGTCCATAGTAAAATATCCATTAACTGTAGTGGGAGCAGGATGAAGTATGAATGGAGGCTGACTTCTGAGTAGAGGAGTATGCATTATACCCACACATCCACACACACATTTATTACTATTTTATCTTACTATATTGTATGAAGTTTCTGTCTATTTTCAAATAGCTGTATGGCATATCGTTATGAGAATGTGTGTTTATATATACAATATAAAGAAGTTATGTTTTGAACACATGATCAAGAAATTAATTTAAAAGAATAAAACACTTTTAAGTAGGGTTATTTACATTTTCCTTTTAAATTAAAGATTTTTGATCTTGTGGTTTCCTTTTTTCGTTTATATGTTTGCAACAAGGCAGTATTTTAACCAAACATATTTACAGTTTGGTATTCCGTAACTTAGGAATTGTATTGCATTTATGAGGGGAACTTAAGTTTGTTAAATTATGAATAGTTTGTGGTTCCTTACTCTTTGTTTCATCAGTAAAGTTTCATGTTTTGTAAACATGAGACTAACATTCATGTAAAGAGTGTCAGTTATTTCAAGTTGTTCAATGAATAAGCATGTTATTACAGTATGATAACTCCACCTGGGTTTCTTCAGTTGGTCTTTTACTGAGCTTTTCTTTGTTAGTAAGTAAGGGGTGAATCATATCTTTTCAAACATTGGTGCATTTAGCCCCAAATACGTATTCTGTCTTTAATCAGCACAGCATTTAAACATGAAGTCAGTGGGACTTAAGCATGTGCTTAATTGCTTTGCTGAATAGGGATGAGGTTAGACGTGTGCGTTGTTGAACTGGGGATCCTGATTTGAAACTAGAAATAGCTGTCTATGCCTACAGACCTCTGATCCAGGTTGCTTTTGCTTTAGAAGCTATAATCTATATTGCAGGATCCATCTGTAGGAAAGTGAGGTAATACAGAGCCATATTTTCTCTACCCCCATGTATCAAATTTAGGGTCCAGTCTGCTTTAAAAGGTTGTTTGTGGTGTTAGCATTACTTCTACGTTGTCTGGAATTTTAGTTCTTTTTTAAAAAAAACCCTGAAAGGTCACAACAGCAGCAACAACAACTTCGTAGGATTAAAGGAGATTTCAGCTTTTTATTTCAGATCATTGTACTTTGCTTCCTTTTCTTTGCTAGAATGAATGAGTGGGTATTTTTTAATCTCCTTCCCTCTTACCTTGACTTTTCTGGCCACATTCCACAGGCCCCTTCTCATATTAGGATTTATTCATATGTCAGCAAAACATCTCTCTTCCACAAAGTTGACACTGGTCAGGAAGCCCACCATCTGTCTTGGTACTAGGGCTAACAAGCTAGGGTCACTCACATGGTTCCCAGAAGGGAAGAAGTGGAACCCATGAGTTTTCTGGCCTGGATGCATATGGTACACAACCTGGATCCATTCCAAGACCAGAAACTGAAAGTAAGGAGGGGTCTCCTAAGGTCTGGCTGCCTGATTCTAGGAGGACTGGTGAGGACACCGAGCCTGCAGTCTTGCCAGATTCATAACTGAGTTCAACTGGGATCTAAACTCAGGGTGTAGCTAGGGTCCAAGGAGAGTGGGGAGCAGAGATTGATCTTTGAGTGAAATGGGAGTAAAGGAAGGAGCTGTGAAAGATAGAGGGTATTTGCTGGACAGTCCAGGTGAGGGGAAAAAAAGGGGGCAAGAGGAGGCCAGTTTGCCAAATCATAGGAAAATGCAGTCTCCATGCAGTAACATCAGAGCAGGCCAGAGCCATAAAATAGCTCTTACTCCCACAGGTTATTTTGAATAAATATTTGCTGTTTTAATTTTCTTTGCAGACCTTGAATATAAAAGTCACTGTGGTTTCCTTTCACTTTGGAACTCGGTAAAATAAAAAAGATCTTTACCAAATATTTTAAATTTAAACCTAACAGAACATGAATCTAAAACTGCATGAATCCTAAGAACAAACACAACCAAACAGCCGTGTCCTTCCCTCCCCACTAGAAGCTAAGGGCACTTTTTTGTCAGAGTACAGATTAAGATCAGCTTACTACCTCTCTAAGGGCTCTGTTGGCCCATTCCTACCGCAAGCTGGGACTGTGACGCTGTCCTGTCTCCTTTGTGGCTAGGATAGAAGCAAAGACAGAGTGGAAAACTTTGAAAATAAAGTGAATACCAGGTACATTTAGCCCAGGATTAGCAGTTGGGATTCTTGAGTGTCATCTGAACATTGATTATTTGTCAGATAATGCAATTACACTTAATGGAGGGCACTGCTCAAGAGCTACATAGTTTAACTAGCACACTCTGTTTTATGCAGTGTGCCATGTTCACTGTCACAGCGGGAACGTGAGTGGTGTTTGACACTGGATTGCTGTAATATCTTTCCAAAGCAGCCACGTATCACAGCGCTGACAAAACTCACAAAACTTTCATCCTGTCTTTTTTGTAGCATCGGGCTTGCTTACCCTCGCCAAAAGGGTATGCTTGCAAGAGAGAGTGTAGGGCTGGAATATTGTGTAGCGTGTTGTGTGTATGTCAGTGAAGTGAGAAGAATGTCACACCCTTGCTGTTGCCGTGCAATGCTACCACAGCTCGGGGCACAGCACGCGTACTGTGGCAAATCACAGTCCATTATCGATCACGCGACAGACTTACTGAGGGAAGCAACAAAGCCTGCACCCCCAGCTCTAAGGTCCCCCTCCACCAAGTGGCAGAAAAAGAAAGCCAGGCCTAAAGTAAATTTCAGTTAAAAATGAAGATTGGGCAAATTACACATCTCTGTCCTTGACTGAATCCAGACAGTGGTGGGGAGGATCAGGCATGGCCCACTCCAGACTTAAGCAGGAATTCTTCAGTGAAGCTTGGGCCAGCGTTATGCAGGAGGTCGGACAAAGTAGATGCAATAAACCATCCTGGCTTTATAGGCTAAGGGTAAAATCCTGGCTCCCTAGAAGAAGTCACTGGCAGCTTTGCTGTTGATTTCAATGAGATGAAGATTTCATTCGTTGGCTGTATAATAAGGGACTGAAGCACGTCTTTGCTTCCTGCCCCAACTGTATTCCATTTAATGTTCTTTTAATGGTTTTGACATCAGCAGCCTTTGTGGAACAGACTGTTGTGGCACCTTGAAAGTCCTGTGATTTTGGAGCCTAAGAAATCCTCTTCCAAAAGCTCGAGGCTAGTAAAGTATCATGCTTTTTCCTTCAGTGAAATCACTGCTAAAACACTGCAGCTTTCTTCTCCTTTCCCACATCAGAAACGTTGCTCATAATCTTTCGTGGTCTGTAATGCATATAGATTTAAAACAGTTCATCAAAGAAATCTGACACCCTAAATATGATGCTGGTTCAACTAGGTGCTTGGATACGATGGGGAGGAGTGTGCCATAAATGTCCAGGCAGAGAGAGTACGTACGTATAATGTATGTGAGATGAGTTTATCTGTGCTAGGAGAGGGGCTGAATACGTAGTGATTTGAACCTGGATCAGTCTCGTATTAAAGTTGGAGCATCAAGTTGAATTAGGGCAAGGTGTGGGGCTTGGTTTCACTGATATGGATCTCTCCCAAGCTGATGTCTAACATTTTATCCAGAAAAAGAGGGAAATCTCCCGAGAGTACCCATTTCGATGGGATTTTCTTCATTGTAGGTCAAAAACCCATAGGAAAGGCTGCAGTTTATAGGTAATATAAGCCCATTCTATTTCAAATATGACCTGCTGTGAAAAACATAGGGATGGATTCAGGCATTCACATCTGTCTTAGAGGACTTTCCAGGTGGAAATATCAGCTAGTTGGCAAATAGACTTGAAATGGAGCAATGGGTCTGTTACCTTATTGGGTCTTGAGGCTACCAGTTTTATAAAGTGAAGGCAACCACTGGGAGTAGAAACCAGAACAGATTAGAATAAGGGTTTTTAACAGCATCCGTACATTCAGATTTCAGGGTCCCTGCTCTGACCCATCAGCAATGCCAGGAGGTACTTTAAAATGATCAGGTTAGTGGCCTGAGGAATGTTGTCCCAGCTGCCCTTTCAACAGCTCGTAAGGGGACCCTCACATTTTAAAAATGAGGTCTGCAAATGTATTTGACCATTTGTGTGGATGAATAGTACTTGCATATCACTGAATTAATTACCTGAACAGTTCTAAAACTCCTGGCCTGAGTGTCCTGCATTGATAATATGACTGGAGAAAAGCAAAGTTTTGAACAAATAAGTCATTTTCTCATTTGAATATGAGAAAATGACTTATTTGTTCAAAACATTTCAATAGGATTTATTTTGAACTTGAATAATGACAATAGTTGGATTTGGTTGAAATATTACTGTTGGAAAATTAACACACAGATCTAAAATGCCCCCCCACCCCAACAGTTTCTTTTTGTGCTCTTATAGTAGTTATAGTGAAGACTTAGAGACCAATGCAGTTTTGGAAATTATATATTATAGCCAAATCTGAATTTCTCTGTGGGGTTGGCCAACGTGTGCAGGTTGATGTCCTAAGATTGGAAATTTCAGTGGAGAATGTGGTATTAGGATGTTTGGTTAAATCTCACAGCTAAATCGCTCCTGTGATATTCTAAAGTCCACAGATAAAATTCCATACTTATATCTAACAATATGGCTTCACACTTTTATTTTTAAACTCTTCCTGCATTCATACGGTAAGTCCTGTAACGACAGCTAAACTGAGTGTTGATTTCATGAAAAAAAGTTGTCCTTTTGTGAAAAAAATTCTAAATTCACATATTCCATCAGTGCAACCTGGTAGAGCACCATTCGTATTGTACAAATGAAAATGTGCTCTCCTCATCTGTCAATGCAGTATGCTGAAAAATGAGCATATGAAGGCAATTTGAGTGTTGAACCTTTTTTAATTCAACACATCATTTGGTTTCAAAATAGTTAAGTAAATTGTATTAAATAATTGTAAACATTCCAAATAGTCATCCAAAACAAATCATATTTTGCATAATTGTAACTTAGAAACAAAATATTAAAATATAAATCAGAGACAAGTAAAAATTAGTAAACAAACTCGTGACTTCATACACATTTAAGAAACTCACTCAAATAGCCTCAGTAGAAAATGATCAGGGTTAACTAAATCTTTATGGCTATTTAGGAAATGGAATAGAATTGCAGAAAGTGTATCAGGTTAAAAAATACTTTAGAATTATTAGAATTATTTTATTGCTACATCTTTTAGACTGTTTATTTTCTGCCTTGCCTGTGAGGTATGGTTTATGCAATGCAATAGGCTTTTTTTTTAAGTGCCTAGAACTGTGTTGTATGACCAGTTATACAAACGGGATTTTTGCTTGGAAAGTGTCTAAAATGAACTCTGCTCTTTGGCCTCTTTTTCTTCCTACTACATTTTTTGGTAAGAGGTATCTTTAAAAATCAGACAAACCAGTTCAGAAGGAGTCTAATCTTCTTCCATTTCCCCAAACATGTAGAGTAGGTTTATTACAATTTAGACTTAGGCTCACTTAGACTTATGGGAGTCTTTCATTAGAAAGCATAAAATTACAAAGCACACACTTTACATTAAGAAACAGTAAATGATATCATAATTGTAAATGACATATCCGGTATAGCAAACCTTATGTATTCTTCAAAAGAGAATGCAAACGATAGGTAGAACAAAGTAAAATCAATGAAACGACATCGTATGAATATATCTGGTTCATTAGTTATGGGGAAATCTATTCTGTTCAATTTCAAATCACATTCAGTGTCTGAAATGGATAAATAAAAAATGTTAGGCCCCAATTCTGTAGTCCTTTCCCCCCTTGAGCCTAATGACAGTTTTGAATGAAAAAGGACTTAAGGAGTAAGCTCTAAATTAACTATTGTGAAGCATGATTTCCAGCACACACACTCCCAAATGGGTTATATCCATAAAGTAAATTTATTGAATGGTGTTTTTATTATATACTTTTCTACAATTTTTGATGCATTTTAAAACAATAAAAATAACATTACAGTTTAAGAGAGACTTTTTACTTACTAAATGGTAGAGTATACCTATCCGTTCAAGATCTGAACCTTGTAAAATGTGTCAGAAGTTTGCCAGTCTATTTGATTGCCTTCATGGTATGTTATATTTAACCATATTAAATAGTTTGGGGAAAAGGAGTATCAGGAAAGAATATGCATGTAAAACCTCCTCCATCCCTAAAATTTTGAAAGGGGTAACTGGTTTTGTATCTAGAATGTTTGATCTCTGAACACCAATTGTTAGTTGATTAAGGTCAATGATAGCACTTATTCAGTCCTTCTATTGACTTGGATCATGTGATAAATGTGATTGATTTAAGCACAGAACTGCTACTTTTCTATTGTAACAGTCTCCTGTATAGAGCCAGGTTTTACATTAATGTGAGATATTTATACTGTATTTAAAAGCAATTCATTCTTTCCCTGCACAGGTACCAGTACCATTAAACACATGCAGAATTCCATATTTCACCAGTGCCAACGGGCTTGTGCCAATGTTAGATGTACCCTTTGTTTCCATTTGGATAGGCTGAGATTTAGAATAGCAGATAATAACATGCAGTGTGTATTATTGATGTTGTCTTAATTGTCTTATTGACAACTCACTTGCACTTGAAGAGGCATGCTAATATTAGATGTTTTATGAGATTGCATATATTTTCCTGACTGAAACCATAGCTGCAGAATAGCTTTAAAAACACAACAAAATCTTACCTATTAAAACCTCTAGAATTTCTTTTTATTTTAAAGTATATTCAGGATCATCTCTGTTCTGTTTCTTACTCTAGTTTGTTCAACTTTCCCATAATAACAGATAACTAAGCTACTTACATTTAGAATTTTTATTCTGAAAGGGAAGAATAATGCACCATTATCCCCCAAATAATTGCCTTGAGTGTGGGGAACAATACATTTGAATCATATTTTAAGGTGTATGTATGTGAAAAGAGAGAGTATAGACTTTCTTGCCCATTTCAGTGAAAGGGGAAAGTGTAGGTACACATGCATACAGTCTAAAATGGTGTGTTGATTCTGAATCTACTTGTTGTTGGGCTGTGCATGTTTGGATTTGATTTCTTGTCTGCAGGTTCACTTGGATGTTGAACTAGTTCAGTTATGGTTGAGTTTTATTTTCTGTTATGTAACCCCATGAATTTACTCATGACATCATTAAATGTTCAAATCAATTAACAAGAATAAAACTATCCTGTGCATCATTGTGACCTGATAAATGCACATAAGGACTAAGAGAGTGCTAGGAATGATCACTGTCTGAAGTCTTCAACATGTGAAACATACTACAGTTTTCTGCTTCTATGGGTCCTTCTGCCTTTGTACATGTTAGTCAATGTAAACTAACGTATGTTGTCACCAGGATTGTTCTCCAGCTGCTACTTTTTCTCATTATCCAGTCTCTAACTTGTCTCAAGTGGGGTTCTGTCATGGATTGACTCCTCTTCTCACAAAATCATTGGAAAGCTGAACCAATATGTTCCCACTTCATTGTGAATAATCAACTCTGCAATACAAATTCTGCTTTTTTTCCTTGCTTCCTTTGTCAAAGGAATTTCAGAGGATGGCAACGTTCTTCAGGTTCACTTTCTCCTTGTTTTTCTAGAGCAAGTGATCTGATTGGTGTCTTGGAGAAAGCTGGGGTTTCACCCAGGAGGTAAGTAGTGCAGTTTTACCTTTCTCCCCAGATTCTGCAGTGGCAGCTAGTTGTTTTCCATACCAAGAATATTTCTGTACTGAGGGCATGTCTGCATGGGACAATACAGTGCTGTGCAAGCTTTCAGAGCTAGCTTGGGCCCTGGAAGCAGTGTAACTACATTTGCATGGTAATTTGCCTCAATGGCTTGGTATCTCTGTACAACATTGCATCATTCTGTGTCCACATGGTTTCTAGGGGGCAGAAATTTAGTGAGTGCTTTCTAGAGGACAGAGGTTTATACCACAATGTTCATAAACAATCACCATCTTTTCAGTTCTCTCTTGCCTTGAAGCTGGGCCTAGTTCTGGCCACTTTTTGCAGTTAAGCTTTATTGTATACTTTTGAACTCAAAAGGAAGGTGCACTTTTTTTCAAAATCACATCTTTGGAATGGTCCTTTCAGATCAAGCACTTGAATAAGGATCTTGCTTACTTTTTTGAAGCGTTGTCAAATGTAGAGATCTCTCTCTCTTTCTTTCATGCAACAGGCCAGGGTCTGAAGCCAGAGATTTATATCTCGGGGCGGGAAGAAATGAAAGAAGTCTTTTCTATACCTCAGTTATTGAAAACATACTGTCAGACTGACCCTGCATCCTTTATAAGCCTTATTTAATCTGTCCAAATCCAATCAAGAATCTGCAGTTTGGGGGTCAGATTCTCTCTGGTAGGGCACCAACCTTGTGTAAACCACTGGTGTAGTCTGGCCTTAACTCTCAACCATTTGAGCCTGCTTGCTTCCCAATCTTTAACATGGGGCAAGTAATTCTTGCCTGCTTTTGAAAAGTACCCTGAAACCTACTGATAAAGATAAGTGCAAATTATTTTTACATCCTTTGCTCTACTAGCGTGAGACCATTTGAACAGATTTGGAACTTGACTTAGCTACACCAGTGAGGATGGGGGAGGATTGCTTTGTCATGTGTCATGCAGGCAGTGTGTCCTTCCTTTGTGCTGAATTTGTGTATTGTCTGAAACCCTGCACTCTTCGTACAAAGCTGCTTCCCTTATGATTTTTGTATTTTAGGACTTGTTTCTGCCTCTCTTCTTGCAGAACTCATACAGCAGAAATTCTTTTCTGAGAAAAAGTCCCATTTCTGAGACTTAGATATGTTGTATGGTTGTAGTGCACTGCTAGCTTGTCATATCCTTCAGACCCCACTTCTTTCTTCTATTGTGTTAGTGCACAGTATAGTCAAGGCAAGTAATGTTCAGTTTGCAAGTTCCAGTCTGGATGCCTTCCTAAAAGATGCTGAAGAGCTCAGTCAGAAGTTATGGATTCAATATAGAAACCACTCGGTGAAATGGTTTGGCCCATCATCCAGGAAGTAAGACTATATCATTATAAAGGTCTTTTCTGGCCTTAAAATCCAGGAATATCTTAGATGCAAAAGTGTCCAGTTGGGTTTCTTCATGTGCTAGAGCTGTTTCAGAATTGGACTGTGTCTGTTTTCTAGAATAGGCAGTCTTGACAACCACAGATTTTTGGTACCCAGGGCTTTCCTGATAATTTTGCTTGAAGTACAATGACGACTAATTTGTTAGTTGCACCAAAAAGACATTCATGCTTACACTCTAGTCCCATTTACAGAGAAGACAATTATTGAAAGATGGAGGTTTTCCAAAGGAAACTAGGGGAAAAGGAAATGTAACCATTTTAGTGTGGTGAAAAAAATCCTTGTGTCATAAGCTGTGTAAAGTCTTCTTGGGGCAATGTTGGAACGGTTGATGATTACAATCAAGATGCATTAGATTTCTTCCAGCAGTATAAGTATTGTAATTTAATAGGAAAGGTTGGGCACTCAGATCCTTAAAAGCTCAGACTAAAGACTCAGAGAAGCAGAATAGTTTGTCATTATATTGAGGGATTTTCAGTTTAGTAGAACTCCAGGGGCTGAGGCAGAAGCTGTGAACATGACATTGATTTCAACAATGGTGATGGCTGTGTATATAAACTACCTCATGACACTAGAAGTCACCTGTTCTTCTGAGTCCTGATTTTTTTCTAGTACACCAGATGCAGCATTCCTTTTTTCAGGAGCTATCATGAGAAGAAGTCCTGTTATAGCAGATGAGATCAGTGGAGTGCATTCTACTGCAATTGTACCAACACCTGGTTATGGTGTGATTATTGTACTCTTGGCTGACATGAGGAATTGAACCAGGGATCTCCACAGCTAATAGCCTGAGCTAAATGTATGGAGTAGTAGCTGTGGCTGTAACAGACTTGCATCCTCATGCCTGGCTAACATGCTGCACAGTGGGTTACACTAGCAGATACCTAGTACTCAGCCCACAGGGTGCATCTACACATGCACTTTACTGCAGTTGACTAATTAACTCTGCAGTAAAGTGTCACTGTCTACATGAGGGCACAGTACATTAATTAACTGTGCTGTAAGATAGTACTATCGGGGACAGAACTGTCCGATGGCAGAGTTATTAATTGTGGTGAAATACACACTTACCCGGGCATAAATGGCACCTGATCAACTCAGGTAGAAGGGGGCCAGACCCTTTACTGCTATCTAGCCACATGGCACCACATTTTGGGTACTCTTGTGCCCTAGCCAGCCTCTTCTGTCCTAGGAGGCTGGGGATGACCCCACAAGCCTGCTGCCAGCCCAGGCCTGCTCTACCCCAGCTCAGTGCTGCTGTCCCAGGTGCACATGTCGACTCTATGCCCAGGAGAACTGTGCCATAGTTTATTTTGTCACCTTAATTTCACATGTAGATGCATCCACACATTTCCTCTTGCAACTGGTCTTTTCTGTCCAGTTCAGTTCACCACACTACAATAGTTAAATTTCCTTCTTCCCTAGTTGATGAAGAGAGTCTCTGCAATAGCAGGGTGTTTTGTATTTTCCTCAACATTTAAAAGTAGTGGAAATCCAGAGAAAGGGGAAGAGAATGGCTTGTCATCCTGGTAATTCCAAAATGACCCTAGAGGCCAGGATTGCAGTGAGTGTTCAAATGACTTCTACCTCTTTATGTGCCCATATACTTTTATTTCAGGACATACTTCCACATTCCAGATTAGGACAATTCAGCTTGCATTTTGCCAAAAGAACCATGATAAAGGTTGGCACATCAGAGATGATGTTATCTTCTGATATCTTCTTTGTGCCA
>NW_017728998.1:24834575-24839817 GCF_001723915.1 Gavialis gangeticus | reverse complement strand
CTTGCAACTGGTCTTTTCTGTCCAGTTCAGTTCACCACACTACAATAGTTAAATTTCCTTCTTCCCTAGTTGATGAAGAGAGTCTCTGCAATAGCAGGGTGTTTTGTATTTTCCTCAACATTTAAAAGTAGTGGAAATCCAGAGAAAGGGGAAGAGAATGGCTTGTCATCCTGGTAATTCCAAAATGACCCTAGAGGCCAGGATTGCAGTGAGTGTTCAAATGACTTCTACCTCTTTATGTGCCCATATACTTTTATTTCAGGACATACTTCCACATTCCAGATTAGGACAATTCAGCTTGCATTTTGCCAAAAGAACCATGATAAAGGTTGGCACATCAGAGATGATGTTATCTTCTGATATCTTCTTTATGCCAGAAGCTGGTTAAAGTGTTCTTGGGACAATATTGGACAGAGGATGGTTACAAACAGGATGCATTAGATTTCTTCCAGCAGGATAATTGTTGTTGTTTAATAGGAAGGGTTGGATACCCAGATCCTTAAAAGTTCAGACTGAAGGCTCAGAGAAATAGGATAGTTTTCATCTTAAGGAATTTTTATGCTTTGAACTTGAATAAAATTTGTAGGTTCTATATTTAGTGACTATGGAAAGGTTGTGCAGTTGGCAAATAGCTGGTTCTTTTGTGTGTATTATCTTATCAGATGGATCAACTCACTACTTATTAAATATTCAGGACCTGCATTTCATTTAAGTGATTCTTGTGTAGAATTTAATTAAATATATCTCAAATACATAGGTTTAGATTTGCATTTGCAAAAGTGGCTACTGATTTAAGGCATCTCTCTCTCTCTCCCCCCCCCCCGCCCTCTTTTTTGGCTCTAGGACCTGATTTGTTGAGGTGTAGCAGTTCTGTTGAAACTGAACTCCTTTAGAAATTGATCACCGATTGTCCTAAGAATGAAATCCAAAAACCGGGGTAACCAAAATCTTGAGCCAGCTGAGGTTAATGGTTAAAATAGTATCAAAGAATGAACACAAGCAGAAAGCTAAGGTGAACCACATTAAAAAAACACAAAGGTAATATACGATGAATTAAAATTCCGGTCTTATAAACCTGGAAAATGTGTGGTAGAAAAAGTAGAGTAGCATGTCTTCAAAGGTTGGTTAGTGCTTAAGGTGACAGAGAAAATTAATGCACATGAATGACAGTTGCTCCTCAGAGAGTCATCAGATGCTATAGTGAAGAGTCTTTTTGCCTTGAATTCCATATAAGTTAAGAAAGTTGTTCATAAATGTTTGATGGAACAAGATGGACACTTGCCCCAGGTAGGTCTGAGGTTTGACTTCTGTCACAAATGGTTGCAAGAAGCGCATTCTCCACAAGGCCTATTAGATTTAATTTCCTAACAGGATGACACTCGAATGGCTGAATCTTCAATTTCTTTGTCTTACAGCTTCACTTCTCTATTGGTAGATCTAGGGAGATTAGGCATGCAGGACACAGCCTCACTATGTACAAAGTTTGTATCAAATAAAAGGATTCAATTTTCTGCCAAGTTGGGGTTTAACCTCTCCTAGATCCTGAGTTGTGCATAATTAATGTATTTTCAATATCTTTCGGCATTTGACTTTCAGAATTCTCTCACAGAATTAATCTTAAAGATGTTTCAGTATTCTGCCTTCAGGAAGGCAACTTGCTTTTAGCTCATGCCATAATTTTTGGTTTCAGTTTTTGGATGTCATGTATCACTCTGATTAAATGTCTTCTTCCTGCAGAAGGCCATTCTCATAGAAAAAAAATCTAGCTATTATCTAACAAATGTGTGGCAGTTAGCATTAGCAGGGGCTAGTATCTTTTTAATGGCACAATCTCTTCCATTTTGTTGCATGTGAACAAAACCTATTGCCTACTCTATATCATCAAAAAGCTTGTCCGGATTGGGCAGTTTAAGGTTGATGGACGAGTTGACAGTTCATTAAACCAAACATTTTCCATTCGCTATCAGTGCTTTTCTGGGTATTTGCTATTAGTAAGTCTGCACAATCACACCAGTAAATAAGACATGTTTTTCCTCTCCACTTGCATGGACAGCTAATGGTGGATGCCCACTCTCCAGAAAAAAGCCAGAATCTTTCTGGTTTTAATTTTTGATTCAGTACCACATCAAAAGTGCTGCCACTGATACTACTGCTTTCCAAATAAGGTATAAAAATATTTTCTGTTTATTTTAGTAGCAATTCAGGAACCAACTGGTGGTAATAGGTATGACCTATACCGTTTTACATGCAGTAGCTAGCTCCCTAGCCTGTTGAGTCACTATGAAGTTTGGGATACACATTCTTTGAAGATTACTTCTAAAGAAAGGCATCTAAATCCTTAATTCGAGATTCTGTCTATTCCTGTGGTGTTTACATTCCAGTATGGCAGAAGATCACTGAAGAAAGAAAAGATGAAAATGCACTTAAAAAAAAAGGTTTCTCAAAACAGGTCTCCTTCAAAGTTTCTGAATCCTCTACCTCCTCCCTCCTTGTAGAGACTGGGATTAATGTTCTGTGTAGGAAAGAATATACATTAGTAGATGACTTAAGAGTTCACCACAGTGCTGTTAGTTATAGAGCCCTAACACAATGAAGTACTGAGCAGCATGCTACAGATAATATCTCCCAACGATTACAGCTATGTCGTTTTATATTAACACAGCTGCAAAGTTAGTTACTTCTGCTCCACAGTTTATCTTCATACTCTGTTTTGACTTGCTATTTAAAAACTAAAGCCGAATTATCTCCCAGTTTTCGCAGTTTCAACTGTACAGTAAATGGATCAAATATTTCAAATTGCTTGCATGTTACTTTACTACATGCATTTTAATAGGAGAATTAGACTAGTCACTCTGCAGCACTGGTAGCTAGAGAGACTCCTCTGTTTAGTTTTGAACTAATACTACTTAAAATATGCAGCATTTTTTTTAATTTTGTGTGAATATGGTGTTCATTAAAGGGACTAATAACAAAGGCTAGAGCTTGGCACAGCATGGATGTTATGCAAGCTTTCCCACACACAGTTCTGCCAGTACCCCTCGATTCTGACCTGCAATAATACCCTAGCTATTATAGTCCGGGGCCTTGCCTGAACAGAGTCTGCAAACTGTGTCAAATCACGTGTTTGTGTTTTTCTGATATAGACAAATGAGACATTCAAACTCATTTTCACTTGTGACCTACAAAAACCGGTATGTATTTTTATAAGCAAGTAATTTTTAATAAACCAAGAGCAATGGCTGTAAACAGGAACAGTAAAAGAAATTGATGAACAATTTAAGGATACACTAGAAAGTCTTATTTGTATGGGAAGCTAATGATTTAGAAAATTTGTCTTCTGATTCAATTATCATTAACTTTCAGAAGTTTTAAAGATACCTTTGGTGTAATTAATTAAAATTCTATAAGCCTTTATATTTTCTACCAAGTGTTTAAGAGCTGCAGGAAGATTAAGATTGTCCCCCACCCCCCTGCAATTTTTAATTTGTTATAATACTCATAGCATCCTATTCCTCAGCTATGAATGTGGCAGAAAAACAGGATAGGAAAAGCTAATTCTTTAGAGATGCTTTATCTGTTTTCCCCAGCACTGTACCCACGTTGTTAGACAGGTGTTAAAAGATACTAATAATTATATGGTAATTTTAACTACTATTTTGTAGGTGATCAGCAACATGTGGCATGCAAGTTGAGGGGGATGACATATTTATTATACAGACAATCAGCATTAAGGAAATAAATAGATTCACCTACATATACAAGATAGCTAAATATTAAATCCTGGTATAAACTTAATTAAAAAATATACCTCCCCGCAATGTATAGAGGACTTGTCTCTGTCCTTTAAAAATCAGTATCAGGAAGGAACAGTTTAACCAAAATTGAAAAAAGGGGGCATGTAGCCTTTCAGGCTATGATGATTAGTATTAAGATGAGTTGCACTTTAGCTAGGCTGAAACTTGTTCGTAACAGAATGTTAAATACTTACTGAAAAGAAAGATTATGTCTATCTAGTTACACCATTCCTTGATATATGCACCATGTCAGAGTGCCATTGTCTCCTGGGTAAAGACTGAGAGTTCAAATACCCACTATCTCTCCCCTGGTGCTCCAAATGCTCTGCTTTGAAGTTTTTATAATCCATCTGTCATCTTCTAGCAGGGAGGGCACATGTTCTGTACCACTCAATTATAGAATTCTCTTTTGCCAGCTACAATGAGACAGGAAAGAATGTTATGGGTGGTTGAGAGAAACTGTCAGATATACTAAATTCCTAGGATTCATATGGATGATGTTATTCCAGTGTAGGAACACAGCATGTGTTATTGTTAAAATGTATTAAGAATACATTTTGTATTGTACAGTTTAGGCATTTTGATTTTCACATCGTTTTGTTCATATTTGCTTTTTATTTAAAAAAAAGAACAACCAAAGAGGCTGGGGAATGATCATTTAATTTGTTCCAGCTACCAAAAAAGTAACCATAATATGCATATATTTTGGGGTATCAAAAATTCTTCTGATGATTTCTGCAACTCCTGTGAAATGAAAGGATTGCACTGTTTTTGTGTAAAAGCTGGAAAAGATGTGAAGGTTTATAGACCAGTAATATTTGCCATACCAATTGTTTGTATTATGTTATGAACTGAAGGCCTGAAAATTATATGTACTACCATCTGGTGAAAACAGAAGTAGCATTTCATTATGTGGTGAATATAAACAATAGAAGTAACATATTCTGAGAGTATAGTTAATATTTTGCTTAAAGAAATGCACCTTTTGGGGAGCTAGATTGCTTAAAGTATGCTGGGGGAGAGTTCATGTACTAAATCCCTGGGGTGACTCATTTTGTTGTCTTATGTGAAATGAGTTTGATGATCTCAGCTCAGTCCCCAGTGGTTATTAATTCACATTATAAAACATCCCACATAATTTAGCTGGGAGTGGTACAATTTGCAAATTGCATTTTTTGCTCAGGATAGGGCCAGCCATGGAGCAGGAATTATAACTGAAATTGTGAATATTTTTCAACAGTTGTCATAGGCAAACCGTAAAGAAGATGCAACGCAATCCCAAGGAAAAAGGCTATTTATAAATGCAACCCTTCTATGCTATTAACAGTACAAACAGTCCTGGTATGCTTGTTCCTGCCACATGGGCCAGCCTGCAACCTTTATACCCAGTCTTATAATTATGCATCTTCAGTTATCCCCAAGGCTTCTTAACTGGACCAGGAGACTGA
>NW_017728998.1:24813171-24834461 GCF_001723915.1 Gavialis gangeticus | reverse complement strand
GGGGGAGGGGGAGGGGGAGGGGGCATACTTGTAGTATCAATTATTCCTTCTCTCCTACCTGAACTGCATGCCTACCACTTTTGAAGCCTGAGATTTGCTTCCAGTATTACTGTCTTGCAAGAATTAACTCCTACTTGTGACTTCTTAATTGGCACCCTACCAGCTATTTGGTTGTCAGCCACCCCTGCAGCACAATGCGCAAAGCTGGGGTCGTTGAGTGCAGACCACAACCACTTGGCATTTAGCTAGGGCCAGCAAATCATCTGAAGCCACAGGTGAGGTGAGGAGACAGGCTTGTGCTCATGCTCTGCTAATAAGGCCCCAGAATGGTACTGTGATAGTGTGAGTAGAAGGTGAGAGCTGTCTGAGTGAGCCAGGATGGTGGCTGGGCAGCCAAGCCATTTCCTTCAGAAGTTGCAGTGGCTGCTCAGGCTTCAACCAGGGCTTGCTGTGTCTCACAATGGTAGCTTTTGGGGAGGGGGTTTAGTGGGAAAGGATGAGTAAGTGTGCAACATGGTGCAAGGCAAAATTATAAGTCCCCCCCCCCCCAAAAAAAAAAAAAAAAAAGAACTAGACTAGGGTTAGGTACGGACATTCAAAAAGCCCGAGGTGGAATCAGTCTAAGCTGCATCGTTTTCTGTCAGTGGTGTAGTTTAGAAGGGTAGTGACGAGAACACACATTTGCCCTTTGGCGGTGGTAGTGGTGGGGATGGTGGGGGGAGGTGTCCAATCTTAGACTGGCTTCCACTATTTTTAAACCAGTCAATGTGTGCTGAACTTTGGTTCTGTTATGTGTATAGACCAGTTTCCGATCACTTATACTGGTAAAAATATAACGTCTGTACCTGGCCCTATAGGAGGCTAGCCAGAGATGTTGTTTAGGTGTGGGCATCAATTATTTGCACTAGTAATGCAAGTATGGTTTACCTTGCTGGCTCCAGTCACCATTGCTTTCCTGTTCCCTTCCCTTCCCTTGTGTCCCACCCTTCCCCCAAGGACTCAAACAAGAGCAGTTGGGAAAATAGTGGAGAAGATTTTTTAGACTCTTGCAAATCCGGCCATCATAATGGGAGATGCTAGGTTGGGAATGAGGCACTTTTGCAAAGCAGACCCCAGTGAAACAGAGTAAAGTAAACAGAGCCTTTCTGTCAGCACCTACATGACGGGACTCTCTCTTTATTTTTTTAGTGAAAACAGTTCAACAGTCAGATTGTTCCACAGAAGTGGCTGCGTTTCCTTACTTGCCGAAGTGGACAGAGTCTATCCTTGACCGGGCTTACACTGACTGCAGTGGAAGTTACCCTTGTACACAGAGGACAAAATATAACCTGCAGTTTCTAAAACATTGCAGCTCTAATACTGTTAAGATTATTAATCATTATGATGCCAAATCTTGCAGTCCCTACTTACGTTCTACTCCCATTGGTCTTGAATTAACCGAAACCTAACTCTGATCCTGTTTAATGTGGCGAGATTGTATATTGTTAGCTGATAAGTGGGAAAACAAAAGAAAAAAAAAATCTTTTTCCTAGAGGCCACTCAACTCACCAAGTGTTTCCTCATTGTTTTTGAATTTGCAGCCACTACAGGTTTCATAAATGACTGTATGCTCTGTGCATATTACTATATATCAAGTACGTATATCTGTCTTATATAGGCACCTCTTAAGTGAAAAGGAAAATATTCCACCAATTTCCTCTGTTGTGATGGGGGGTTTTTTAAAGAATAATAGAAAAACAATACCTGTGTGGGCTTTCCTAAGTACAGGCTACAGTTTTTTAAATATGCATGTTTTACGCCTGTCTTCTCTCTCCCATTTTTTTCTATTTCTATTTTCTTCTTCTGGCTTAACCTTTTTTTGTCTCTCTTATTTCTCTTTGCTGTTTTGTTTGTTTTGGTATCACTTTCCCTGTTTCTTCTTACTTTCTCTCTCTTTCTCTCTCTCTGTATCTTACAGGTGTACAGTAACAGGGGAAGCCCCAGTTGGAAGATTAACAGTGAAGAACCAGGTTTTAGGTCCCAGCAGAAACTTCATCACACTGAAAAGAGTGAAGATTGCAGTTTGCAGGACCCAGTGAAACCTTGAGAGTATGAAAAGTATTAGCAATTACTCTCCAACTTCCACTGGGTCTCATAACCTGCTCTCTTAAGGGTTCCACTGTATTTTAAAGCTGCTGTATCACGATTTTGTGTAAAAAGGCAGCTGAAAGTAGCCCCATGATTATGGGTAACTGGTGAATCAATATGTCATTATATCAGCATATCTTAAATTAGTATTTTGATATAAATTTAAGTTTATGTAAAATATTAACATCCGCCCAGTTGTAAAAATATTTTTATACATATATTAAAAGCTGCTTACAATCCTACTCCTTATCTCCCACAGGTGGTAAAATATATTTACCTACATTTGCTTTGAATAGTAATCCAAAGCAGCATTGCAAAAATCTATTTACACAACTAAATAATATTTTTGATGAGCAAGTAAAATGTTTGGTTTTTTTGTTGTTCTTTTAATTTATCTATCCATCTTCATAGTAAATAGTGGTCAAGTAGATTTGGTGCCTGGGCAGGTAATTTTTTATTACCTTTTTGTAATCCTGCTTTCAGTTATAATAATATAAAATAACAAAATAGCATATGGAGGTTTTAAGCAGCCCTAATTGTGCAACAGCTTATTGTTCCATTGTAGGGGTAATGCATTAATTGAATGGGGCTATTTGGCTAAATTCTTTCTATTTATACGTTATAATTATATATCCCTGTTTTTCTTTGTGCCATTCTATTTTATTAAACAGATTCTTTATAAAGATGTGAATTTCTGAAACTAGTGGTCATTTGGTAGAATGTTGCAGTTTGGGAAATATATATATGTATTTTGTTTTCTGTCATATAACCTTTGTGGCTATCCTTTCTCTCTTCTCCCAGGAGAATAAGGTTGTATTTTTTATGCATGTTGAAAAATATTCACTTATCAGGATTGGTGCAACTGTAAACAGTGATAAAGTGACAGCATTTACAACAGTAGAACTGACAGCATTTGCTTTAATTTTCTGCCATTTTTGTAATTATATCAATCAAGACCAAAAACTAAAATGATATTTTAGCATGCTGTAAGAAATGAGGAATTCAGATCTTAAAAGACCATTACAATTAGCTTTGAAACATTCACCATTTTAACATAATTGTTTCATATAGCTTATACGTCTTCATTTACAGGCAAATATTCTGTTGATCTTTTATAAACAAAGTAGCACCCATCTGCTTCTTGAGACACTCCTGGCGCCTATTCATTGCAAAAATAATACATGTCCTAATGACTTCCACATATTTTGAAATCTCCCTTTTGAAATTGGTCTTGGCAGATTATTTGCAGGTACTTGAGTTGCATCTGTTTGCAATTTTGCAAATGCGGAAGACTTTAATGTTGAGCACTGCAAGAGGGCTATTTTAATCCTCAGATAACATAGGCTGTCATCAAAAGCCACATTTATCTTTTCGAAGGTGGGGCAAATGTTTAATGTTAAAAGACAGTAAAAGGTCAAGGTCAAGGCTGAGGTCTGAATATTTTTGTTCCATAAAACTGTGCCTTTTGTCATTTACATCTTGCATTTCTTTCATTTAAGTTTCAGCTTAACTACCCATTGCCAAGAGGATGTTTTGCTGATAAAATGAAAGATCAGGAAGAGAGCAAATCTGAAATAATTGTGAACTTCGGTCTGTTGTACTTATTATTACCATGTGGCTAGCAGCTGACCAACTTAAGCCGTTTTTATTTACACTACAAAACTGAGCAGCATTGTCTCAGGAAAGAAAAGTACAACTTTCCTTTTATTAAATCATTAGACTATGTTTAAGTGAAGTTAAGGGTCTCCCTTCATCTCACAAAAGCAAGGAGGTAAGGCAGAAATGACATCCTTAATGTACCTCATTGGGCCTTGTTATTGCAGCACATATGGTACAGTATGAAGGATTACCAATTGTTTAGAGGACCCCTGCAATAGTTAGGCACAGTGGGGGTGAGTTAAGGATGACGTCTCAGCTTTAATTCCTCTCTTGTTTTCTCTATTATTATCAGACTGTTAACATTTTCTGTGACTGCAACATTGTAAAGTCGCTTATTCCATGAAAGGGCCAGTGGTAATAAAGAAGGAAATCACAGAGCAAAAGCTTTTAAAAATAGTTCATTCTAAGCATCTACTTTCTGTTCATGTTGTTATGCAGTGAGAATAGCTGGAAATACGAAAAATGTGCCAAGGTTTTAAATGCTGCGAGGTTTAATATGAAAGAGGATTGAATGAATGTTTAGTGCAATACATGCTATTTTCATATTTCCTGATTAGCTCCATGGTTATAATAATAGAAGCGTGCACATACTTGGTAACTTTCATTCAAGGGTCTCAAAAGTTCTTTCCACTTATTGATTAAGCTACATAAAGCTCCTGCAAATTAGTTGCTTAAGAGGGATCATTTCATTCCCTGCTGAACTGCAGCCACCTATGGCATAGGATATGGCAGTAGTGTTTCAGCATGCAAGAGTTTAGGACAGGAAGACTATTTAGACACCTGAAATTAAAAGGAAAATTCAGGGAGGGAGACTGTAACAATCTAGGTTAGAATTTGACCAAGTGGCATCATTTTTGGAGGTGTTTAAGTATCTATAGTGCCTTGTAGGCCCATGTAGCCATTGTAGACTACAATGCCTTGTAGGCCCCTCTATGACCCATAATATCACAGGTATTTAGGCTCCCAATGCCTATTTAGGGAATTTGGTGCCTAAGTAGGAGAGAGGTGCCTGAATACCATCGTCAGGTTGGGCCTTACATTTCATTTTCAAATGGGATTTAGACATGTAATTCACAGACAGACCAGGTTCTTTGGGTGAATCTGGTATCTTTTATTAGACCAGCTGAAATAGTTGGAAAAAAAATTTCTTAGCAAGCTTTCAGGTTTAAAAACCCTTCATCAGGCTGCTTCTTCTCCCTGACAAAGGGTTTTTAAACCTGAAATCTTGCTAAGAAATTTTTTTCCCCAATTATTTAAGTTGGTCTCATAAAAGATACCAGATTCACCCAAAGAACCTGGTCTGCCTATGTCCTTAGACCAGCACAGCTACAATCAACACCCCTGGGATTCACAGAGGCACTTTTGAAGGCTTATCCCCTTCACACAAAAAGTGATATCACTAGAATTGGTATTGGTATTGCCAACAGTGATAGGGGGAGCCATGAAAGAAAGTGCATTGGAAGAAAAGAGTTGTCTAGTTTTAACCAGGGGAAATAAAGTGGTGGAAAGGTAGTTAGGAGATGTGATCTGAGAGACCAATGGAAATTCATGATTGGCTGGGAAGGAGTCTGATATAGAGGGAATATGCTGATTTGGGAAAGTAGTATGAATTTGGCAGCTGAAGACGGAAGCACAGGAGAGAATGTCTGCAGAAAAGAGAAGGGCAGAATGGGTGCAAAGGACAGAGCCACGTGGGACGTCTATGAAAAGTAGAAGTGGGGAGAGGAGGTAAGAGATGCTTGCAGGAACAAAGGAATAGGTAGGAGGAGAACCAGGAATGATAGAGTCACAAAGGGAAGCACTAAGATATGCCTGTCTGGTTTTCCATTCAAGTGGTGATGCGACTCCCCGTGGCTTAGTATGTTAGATCTGACTGGGTTACAGCACACTGATATGGCTGTAATTTATAGTCAAAAGTAGTCACAATGTCAATGTGAGTTTGCCTTTAAAAACTACTACTTCAGCCTGTTTTGAAATGATAATTTAGCCATTATCCTCATTTTCATAGTCCTAAATTAGCCCGCATTATGGATGAATGCCTTCCAAAATACCAACCCATGAGTACATGTTGATTATGTTTTCCGTGTCCAAGTATGTGGTAGTTGGAGTGAGATCTGGGTAACCTCACAGGTAAAAAAAAACCCACATGGTTCTGTGTTACCTCAAGATAGGATGTGACTGGACTGTGATATGAAGAGATGGTGTTCAGTTGCTTGAGTAAAGAGGTAGAATTGTGGTTGATGAGTAAGCCAAACTTTTTAGATGATTTCCAGGTGAACCTGGTGAAACTGGAAAATTTCATACCAAGACCGTCCCATTCAATCCAGCTCCTTGGATTATTACTTTTCTTGTCCTGAGGTGGGGTAGTGGCATAGGCGACTGGTAGGGGGTGCATGGAGGCGCAGGTGCCCCCCCGGCAGCCGGTGCCCCCCGATGGCCAACACTAATGCTGTCAGTAGGGCTGCTGCCCCCTCTGACAGGGCCACTGCCGTTGGCAGCTTCTGTGGGTGCCCTCCAGATCCAGCAGGCACCAGTCACTCACAGATTTAGTCTTCCCTCCTGAAGTTTCCAAGAGGGATGGACTGCCTGCTGCTGCCTTTATAGTGTAGTGGGAATACTTGCACGAAACCCTCAGTTAGCATTCAATCTGCTGTAAAATCCTTTGTGGGGGTGGGCTTCTTGGAGCTGCACAAGGAGAGGAAATTTGAGTTCCCCAACTCCTCTCTGAGGTTCATTTTTTTTCTGCTGAAGTCAGAACTGGGAGAAGTTTTTCTGACAATTACTGAGGCTGTATGTAGGAGTATAGGAGACAGAGTCGCTATAGTGCTTACCACTTTATTTTACTTAAGCTGAAAATGCCTCAGCATTTCCCTTAAGAAGCAACTCTTTTCCTCTTGTTCTTTTCCCATTTCTATTGTCTTTAGATATATATTGATGCTTAGCTGCCTGGATATCTCTACAGCTATGAATGAAAAAATACCTACATTTACAGCAGAGACACAAGAGCACCTTGGGATGAATGTATTATTTATAAAGACCCATCATCACACCCCTCACAGTTACATTTTATGCTGCTTGTGGGTGTACTCCTGTGTCTTGTTGGCAATGCAATTAGTTGCACTGTGGGAGATTCCCAGGTTCAAAGCCAGCCATGTAAAATCTATTTCACCCCTTTTTAATATGTGGGTCTTTTTATAAATGCAAAAAACCCACACAAACCAACAACAAAAAAACCTGCTGATGCCCCTTTATAAACAAAGCAGAATACTGCTATTTAAGACAGGCTAAAACAAGTCTGAACAGTCACTATTCTGTCTTGTTATACATTACAGCTCGGCTCACTTGCACTAGACCACTACTCTGCAGGTGGAAGTGTGAGGACCATTGAACACTCCAAGTTTTTCCAGTGGATCACAATTACAGAAACATCTGTGCTGAATAACTTTGTGCAGATGCACTGTGAAAATTCAGTGTTCAATAGCCCTCAAAATTTCTAATTTCTTACTTATGGTGGGATAGCTTAGAAGTTGCACATTGGGCTGCAGCATAAAGCATATTGGGAATGATTGTGAAGGACCTCTTTAAAGCACATGCTTATGCTTCAGTGAAAGGACTCCTGAGCACTTTTGTTTCTTTATTCTATATTCCATTTAGAAGTGGACAAAATGCACGTTAAGGATGCTAATGTTCCAGGAGAGTGCAGGCATGTCACATAATGAGTGGGAGTGAAAACCTATAAGGGTTCCCACCAGGGAACACACATAAAAGGCAAGTTTTTATGTTGTTGAATGCCACACGGGTAGCAGGTACAATTCTAGGGAGCTGCGCAGATATGTTTCTTTAGGAAATATTCCTCCTGCCATCCTTGACCTTACATCTGGGATAATAAACAGCCTTACAACTTGAGTGTATAGGGGCATAGGAGAAATTTTGTTAATACCTTATTTTGGATGTGCACCTACATGGTTCCTATTGAAGCGATTAGAAGATGTGGCTTACATGTAAAGGCAGAATTCACCACCTCTTTTGGATGTTCTTTATACAGAGCTGGGTTAACTGTTTGACTTGACCCATTAAAAGTACTTTAAGTAGGTCTTGATTTGAATTTGAACTGCGCCTGCAAAGGAAGAGTGGTTTGCTGGAATGTTGCTCTGTGCCCTAGCCATAGAGAGACATGTAATACTTTCCCCCTTCATACAGATACCTGTGAAATTATTTGGGCTGGTGTTAATGATGCATTTCAAGTTCAAGCCTGGTCTCTTGGGATAGGTTGCACGGGACAATCCTGTGGTGGAAGGAGCTTCATGTTTATCTTGTGTTCTTGATTGGCTGAGCTCATCCCATGTCATGGCAGTCAGCCCAGCTCAGCAAAAGTCATTTCCACTTCATTTCTCAATGCCTGGTTTTGCTTCTGTTAAAGTTAATGGCACAACTTCCACTTTAAAGGAGGGCAAGATCAGTTAGTGAGGGGGAGCAGGGTACCTTTTAGTGCTTTCATTGGCTTGGAAGTTAAGTTCTGTGCTTAGGAACTTTAAATCTGTTTGAAAAGTTAAGGCTTCCTTATTCTCACCCAAGCCCTCTCTCTGGCCTTGTACAGTACACACTTCTGTAATTCTTTCGGTTAATGGGAATTGCATCGCTATTATTTTATATTTCAGTTCATGTAATGATTACATCTCAGTGCAAAAGTGGAAATTTGTTTCTCTGAGAGCATGGTTCTTTTGTTGCACTTTAAAAACTATTTCAGCCATTCCATGTGCTTTGCCTTTTCCCAGTAACAGTCATAACATGGCCAGCCATAAATAATTATTTGTGTTAATGAAATACTTGGTCACATCTGTGACCTATTCTGATGCAAGTGTAAGTCACATAAACACAAATATGTTTTTCAGTGTGGATTTACATATATTTATGGATTAGAATCAGGCTCTATGCTCCCATTATAGTCAGTGTAGGTTTAACTAGGTTAAAAGGTTTTCTGAATATTCATCCAGACATTTCTTTGGAAGTAAGCTTCTGATTTAAGTTTTGCACAAATTAAAAAGTACATAAAACCTGGGGAAGGGAGGAGAGTTAGAAGAAATTAGGAACAAAGTATATTTAAGCGTTATGGTTTAAGAAACCCCAAAGTTTGCCGCTTTCTGAAATTAAAAGGTTATCCATGAATAACCACAATCAAATCTTTTCTTTTGTCCATATTTAATTCAAATGAGATTGCTCCATATTGACTTCTAATGCTAAAAGGCCACCCATCATGGAATCCCTGCAGCCAATGAAGCAAGCAAGTGAATGCTTTCTTAAATGATGCTAATCAGTCCAGAGAGGCCTGCCCTCTATCCCCATCAGTATTCTGTAATTCAGATGTGCTGATAACCTGAAATTGAATGTGTCAGTATGCAGACATGTGAAGAAAAAAGGAAACTAGAAGGCAGGAAAGCCAGCTATGGAGACAATGCCAATTTGATTTTTTTTCCAGGCTAAAGATTAAAAAGGATAGGTATAAATTGCCCCCAAATACTTACCAAAAGCATTAAAAATACATGTTAAAAGAATAAATAGGCTAGACACTCAATTTCCACGGCACACTATGATCAAATATTAAAAAAGCAACGACAATCATAGCAGTTTTTTAAAATGCCTTTCCATTAAAATCTTTTTGTATATATATTAAGAGTCCAAGTGTTATAAAAAGGCAAAAGATTTATATGATTTGAAGAGAAACCAGAGTCCAAGTGTTATAAAAAATCACCATCGCCCTTGCAGTAGCTAGTACCATAAGTAAGTTTCCATATCTATTATAAATCCTGATTTTCCAAAATTAAAAATTCAGCTGCTCTAATTCACATCTGGTTTAAACTTTTAAACAGACACTTGTCAAATTTAGATTTTCTTCTGAAGAATGGCATATGTTTGCTGTGATATTAGATATTGTTGTGCCAAAAGAGGGTTTTTGATGATTTTGGATTATTTCTTTGACTGGGTCTAATAGAAAAATGGCTTAATTTTATTACCTTCTTTTTGCAGATAAGTGCCCAATTCTGTTCTCATAGGCATGCAGAGCTCCCACTCCTGCTTCAGTTGATATGACATACACATATCTGTAGGCAAAATTGGCTTCTTTGTTCTTAAATGATAGTTGCTTTTCATTTGTAACAAGACATATGATTTATGTTTTAATTTGCCATGTTGTGTACGTACTGCTGGTCTCCATCATATTTTCATCTATACAAAGGAAGATTTAGATAACCTATTGCAATATATTCAGAAGTTTCATTCTCCAAAAAGAAGATGCAAAGGGAGGGTTTTGATGGCATGGACATCGATGGAGACATGATGATGTCACCGAAATGGAGATTTGTGTAGATGCTGGGAGAAGATTTGTTTTTCTTAGCATGGTCATATCAGTGTTTTGATACAAGACTAGGAAAACAAACAAGTAAATTATTATAAAAATATGAAAAACCAATTAATTCTTCTTTTAGTGGATCTCAAAAGAGACAAGTGTATTTGGATCCACTTCATAGGTGCGGAAACCAAGGCAAGCAACAGTGGCCGTAGTTACCCAAGTTTACCATTAAGCTAGGGACAGAAATGGTAGTAGAATCCAGGTCCCTTAAGTTCAAGTCTAGTGCTCTATTTACTGGACTCTACTGTCTACCTGAATATCTGGAACTTTGGTCAGAAAATCTTTGAACCCTGTTGTGTACCCAAACATGCGCAAACAGGTATATGAAATGATTGGCATAATTTCGGAAGTAATAACTGAAAATGCAAGACTTTAGAAAATTGAGAAAGAAAGTAAGTACAATTTTTCACCATAGAAGCTTATCTCACCATCTTGAGTTATGAGATCACAATGTATATAGTTATAGCATATTTTGTAGCTCGACCTATTATTCAAGATACCTGCAATACCTACAGCCCACGCAAAGTATTAGGTTACCGAGAGACGGTTGGAGGTTTAACCCAGACCATTCTTTTCCAGGTTCAGTACATTTTAATTTTCTTTCCTGGGCTGATAGGGAGGATTCCTAGATTTTTTTAAAGCCCAATTGGCCTTTATGATCATCTGTAGACATTTGAGAATGTGCCACTTAGGGGCCGCTTTTATGGCAGCTGTGCTTTCCAGCAGAGGGGGCTGAAAAGACATTTCAGGGTCCATTATCTCTGATCATTAATTGGCCAAATTGCTTCTGTGGAATAACAGGCCCACTCCACTTCCAAATTGTCTGTGGAAACGCTCCCACTGACTTCGGTGGCAGTTGTACATGGCCGTGTGCCAGGACCTTCCAGAGGTTCTGAGCAATCGCAGCTTCTGTTGCAGTCCCAGGAAACTCTCTGCTCAGCACCTCCAAAACTTAGGGCATTACAATTCACAACTGCCATGTCTTTCCAAGTCCATATGCTCATGGAGGAACAGAAAGAGGCCAAGAACTGAGCCTGTTTGCTTAGCTGCCACCCAGAAATTAGCAGGATATCCCCAACAGTTTTTAAATGACATTTTTGAGTTTTAATTATTTATCTGTGCTTTTCTTTATCTTCACGTTGCTTGGATATTTCATCTTATCTTACAAATATTTATTTGAAATTGTCAGTGATCAAAGGTTGGAAACAAAACAGAGCTGGATATGAGAACGATATTTTTTGTGAGGAAATAAAAGTGTCAGGGTAACTCGTGTGTGTGCAAACTTTATCAGCTGAAACCATGTATTATTCCCTTAAACTTCTGAAGTGAAGGATGAAGGTGGCCTATGTATGATCAACCTTTACCTATTGCCACAGTTTAGACTCAAAGTATCATCTGTTTAATTTAAATGAACTGATTTTACTTGATCATTTTGCACACGCACAAGCACACACCCACACACACACGCACGCACACATCTGTGTACTGAATTGATAAAGAAAGAACTCTGGTTAAATAATCCACTTTTGTCTGACAACGGAATCAGTTATAGAGGTGCAAATATGCAGAAAGCTATTTGGAAATGCATCCTCGTAGTTGTCAGGTTTTATTATGCAGGAAGGTGTCATGTTTGTTACGAAGCTGAGTGCAGATGGCAGAGTGGAAGAAATGGATCACTAATTTTAACAATGATTAATGAACAGAGATAGAAAATGAATTACATTGGACTATCGGAGGCAAGAAATATTTTTGAGAAAATTTTGACTCATCTGCTGTGCTGTTCTCTGTAAATTATTTTCTGAAATTCTATATGTTGTCAACAGTTGACTGCATTTTCCATTACTGTCTATTTCTGTTCTTAAGTACTTTTGTGTTATTAGAGATACATAATTTCAAAATACCAATACATTCCTGATTACTTAGAGGAAATATATGTAACAATATGAATGTTCCAAAGACTCTAGCCATAAATGTCCTGTTGTATAATAATCTTTCATTCTTCCTCATTTTATCACTACATTAGAAATATTTGGTGTAAAAATAAAAAGGGAGGTATGGAAGGGTGGAGAAATCATTTCAAGTTTGGAGAATAAAGAAAAATGTAGAAGCAAAGGTAACAATAAAATGTAGCCAAGTGGGCTGACATGGTTTTAAGCTTACAGTGCTGATTCCCCCATTTGTGATTTCACAGTCTAACCAGGAAAAACATATACACAGCTGCTTTTTAAATTGTCAGCACACATGTGCTGCTTTCCTTCCCTATACATGCCATTGGATTATAGCTCCTACACACACACACGGTGTCCAGTCCTATGAATTCCAGCCTGCCGCGAACATCAGAAGTGGCCACTAAGTTTTAATCATTGTTTATGCTCGCATTGCAACCTGCTGAGATGAACAGTCTCCCAGCTAGTTATAGCATCATCCACTTCTGACCTTAGACGAACGCTAGGTTCACCCATTCTCAAAAGAAGGTTAGCTCTGCCTTAAGGGAACAATGTTCTAATTTCCCTCCTCCTCAGATATCTTACTGGGCTCTTCTAGAAATTTTATCAGATTTAAATAAAAATATGAATTGTTTGAAACATAATGAAACAGCTGATTTTTCTCTTACTACCTGAATGGGTGTCTGGGAGTGGAAAGCTACAGAATCAGGGTCTGCTTTGCCCTTCCACAATGGAGGAGAGGAGGAAAAAAGAGAAGGGCAAGTAGTTTTCTTCATCCAGTTCTGGTGCCTATGTGGTGGAAGGCCATACTCTGTATGTGGCTAGCACTGCCAAGGCTTCTATAGCAGCTGATTATGCTTATGGAGACGCAGGGGTGCAAGACAATGAATCCAAGACAATGGAAGCATCTCTGAAGATCAGGACTTTGACCTTTCTGGAGAGTTTTCTGTGCAGCGTGCTCATCCTTGGACCCCAAGAAAGAGTTTTGCTGATGTGAGAATCAACTCCAGTGAAGTCCTGAAAGTTTCACTTGTTTATTGTTTATACTGGGTTGGAGTTTGGCCAATCACACCTTAGTAACTGTGTGGTAGCTAACTACAGGCAAACGCCATTTCAAACGGTTTCTACTGTCTGATGATGTCTCATGTTAGCATAGCTGCCTTTATCTTCTGATAATTAAGGATATGATCCTGCTAACTCTTATTTGCATGAGAAGTCCTCCCCCATGCAAGAAATCCTATTGATTTCAAGGCCACTATTTGCATGTAAAAGAGCTGGTTTGCAGGATTGGGTCCTTAGCAATTAACTTCTGTGGCTACAGAACATCCAATTTACTATACATAAAAAACTTGCTAACTCTCAATAGCTCTTGTCTAAGAGAAAAAGACAGAACAATAGCAATCCTTGAGGTAGGTGAAACATAAATGATTAGTTTAATACCTCCATATATTTTCCGCATAAGTGTTCTCTTTTCCACCTGTCTAGGTTTATATGGAGAGCTAAGTTTTCCAACAAGATATGTTTAGTTTGTGAAGAAATGGAAATTCCATATCCCTTGCCGTCACTTACAAACACTGGGCTCACTCCTGCTCCCATTAAGTTTTTATGGCAAGTTTGATCTTGACTTTAAAAGGAGCAAGAGCAGGCTTTGCAAGTTTCTGACCCTAGACTTTAGATGCTTTATTTATAAATATATGTATATAAAATGTACTTAGGAATGACTGTGTTTGCCTATATTTGCAGAAATAGTTGAAAATTACACTACAGGGAATCATTTTCTCAGTATTTCAAGTCTTTGTATATATACACTAATTTGGAAAGATGCAAACCTTGTCATCAGTTTGTACTGATGGTAAGGTTTGTGATTTCTTCCGTATTATCTTTACGCTTTTGCCTGAACATTACTAAAGAGGGCTAGAGAAAATTTTAAGAGTCTTTTATGAATGACTCTAAGTCTAGTATTTTACATGCAATTATGGTCCTGATGGGAACATACTTTAGAAAAACAACTACTGGAACAATACAAGTCCTGCTCAGGTTACCTAGCATATGCTAAACACTGAGAAAACATACACAGTGCTTTAGTGAACAAGGTAGGGGAATGCTCCTGGGAGCCAATTTAGAATGTGACTTAAGGCAAGCATGGCTTTTTGTGTCTGTTTCTTTTGGCAAACTAGTAAAATAGCAGTAGTAGTTGGAATTCCCTTGTAAGCACCAGAGGTTGCCTAAGCAGAGACAAGTCTTGTACATGGAACTTACTTAAGGAGGACTGAGCGTTACTTATGGGTTTAGCCCTTACTTTGCGAGATTAGTATCGCTATGACCAGATTTTCTGTTGTCTTGCACTATAATGGTAGGGCAAAAAGTGGCATAGGCAAGTTTGACAGAGGTGTGTGGAAAATAATCAGGCTGGGCAAGCAAGTAAAGAAGGACTATTTTCCACCTCACTAATGAAAAGTTATAGTGCTGTTTTTTGTATCAGATCAATATATATGCAGTGAAGTGGCTATGCGATCAATGCTGTGATTTAGGTTATCAAAATTTCATTTTTGATAGCATAGTTGTACTCACATGTGTGATTATATATATATAACTGCATTGTATGTGTGCGTGGAAGGACACAGGATTTAACTAAGCATTCCTACCATAAGGCTCATACAAGAATACAAGAAGTCAGTGAAAATGCCACATGATTGTCCGTAGTCCAGAAGTGGGTCATCTTCATTTCTTATGGCATCTTACCAGTTTAAGTTAATCTAAATTAAATTTAGTATGGTCTATCTGTTTAATAAAAACAAGCACATAAATTTTATTTTATTTAATTTTTTTTTTTTAGAAAATTAGGTCCTGATTATGTAAACACTGAAATGCATGAATCAAGTCTGCAGGATTGTATTCTATGTTTTTAATGTTTTCTTCTGTCTCGTAATAGCTTGAGGAAAGAGTCAGCTCTGTATTGATATTTCACGTTTTCAAATGTGTATTTAAATTAATTGTATTATATAACAAATATACAGAAATGAGTGTTTTATGTCACTTAAATATATTTATATAACATATATATGCACATAAATAAGAAGTCTGGGGGTATGCCTATATAGAATATTAATATTGATATTAATAGTATACAGAATATTAATATTAACATGAGCTATACCATGAACTAAAGGATATTCAAGAGGCCTGTCATACTTATAATACTTCAGGTAAATAACTGATTGACCTTTGTGGTGCACTGATACTTCACTAATCAGAACCTGAAATCTGTATAACAACACTTCATTTACTTGATAGACAAAAGAACAATTGCACTTGAAGTAATGTGATTTCTAAATAGACACTGCCTGTCAAAAATAAATGCATTAGAAGTAAAATGTAGCTCAAGGAGACAATTAGCAAACAGAGGTGACACTGTAAACAGGTGCACCCATTATTCCCAAAGCTTGTGGCAATATATTCACATCTTTTAGACTGATGGAAGATCATGTGACAGTTTGGTGAATTATCTATCTGTATCATCTGACTGATGAAGCCTGCTGCAGTTGCAGATCATTTAAAAATGCATCTCACAAATTACATGGTAGCTGGGAAAAAATGCAGGTTTTTACGAACAATGCTTTTCTAAAGCTATGTGCTGGAATACCTAATTTTTCTTTGAATGGATGTAGACCATTTCATTATGCTATGTATACAGTCAGTTAAGGTTGTGCAAATTCATTACAATGTTTGTTAATCTATAAAACATTTTCTATTCCAGTTTTAGTGACATTGAATGTATTTTTTTTAACGTGCTCTTTCTGAAACACTTTTTCCTATGAGCAGAAGGGGGGTAACACATTTTTTTATGGAGACTTCTTAAATTGCTACTTATCAAGAAAGATTGGAGATGAGAACATTTGACCTACATCTTTTTGTGTGTTATTGGATTTTTTTCCCTACATGAAAAATGTAAAACAAACAAGAAAGGTTCTATACACAAACTCTCTTTCCACTTGGTGGTAAGGGTAGTATTACTTGTGTAGTGTCTTTTTATGTCATGTGTTGGAAACCTGTTTCATGTGGTAGGTTATAATTTGATGAACTAACTGGCTAGAAAGGAAGGAAAAATACTTCTTTTCTAAAATGCCACTTCTTCAAAATGTTTTACATTATCTCCCCTTTGAAAATGAGAATTGATAGATCTACAAAAAATGTCTTGAGCCACATATCAGTTGCTAATTGTTTGTGATAACAGTTAAGAACCAGATAATACCCACACTACTTGACTGTAGTATTGCATATTCTTATTTGTATTACCACCAACTCAGCAATAGTTAACACTGCACAGCTTGGAAGCTTTCGATTTACTTCATTATACACATATTCCTACATAGCTGCTAGTTACAGAGATAAGCCAGAACCAGAACTCTGCATTCTCCAACTTTTCCAGTGCCGAGCTTTGCAGTGTAGGTCTATTTTTACTTATGTGCACCTAAAATGGCACTTCTTTAATTTTAAAATTATTTACAAACATGAGGCATCATCCTTCCAACCCCACAACTTGCACAGCTAGCTCCTTCTCATGCAAGTAAATCCAGACATCGGTGGGACTCAGTCTGACTACTTTTGGGACTAAAGATTAGGTCTGTTATTTTGTGCATATTCACAACACCACTCTTACATGATTCGACAGAGGAACTGACTCACCAGATGTTGCAGATGGTGCCAGTGTTAGTACTTATGTTTATGCCTATGTCACAGTCCTCTTTATGGTTATGGGTGGATGAACAAATTATATCAAGTTTAAAGTGGGGAGTCACTTCATGTTAGCTGCTCTCTGGTACCTGTTTTGTAGGTCCAGTCTGTCCCACAGTAAGTGGAAGCTAAACCACATTACTCAGTTCTGTTTTATTCAGAGGAAAGCTGGTTTAACTTCTACTTACCATCAGATAGAAACACGAAACACTTGCCTTTCCCTTTTAACTTAGAGTAATTTTTTTGTCTGTAGTCTAAATCTTTTCATAGATAACCAGAAATATCTCAGTTTTGGCATTTTTATCCTGCTCTCGAGTTGAAACATTCTTTCTATATATGGAGTAGCCATGTGATTTATGCAGAGGGAAATGCCGCTTTCCCCAGTTAGAGAGCACGCTGCATTGTTTTACTGCATCTATCATTCCCTATGTGCAGATTGATCTGTTAGTTAAACTCTAACCTGCAGATTATTCTGTTTCTTGGGCTGAAAATGAAGTAGGGGAACATTATGCCACCAGTAATCATCATTGTTTGGCTTGTCCTTATTTTTATCTTTAGTCAAGTCTAAAGGCTTGACTCCAGATGCTGGCCCTACAAATCTGAGGAAAGGTAAAGGAAGATATAACAGACTGATACCATGTCCTTCCTTTTGTACCATGTTGCTGGCGCTATGGGGCTGTAGGTAAAAGTGGCTAATACTCTTTCATATAGCATTTGAATAGTGTGGGGAAAACAAGTATCATGTCCTCTGTCATTTTCTTTTCAGCCAGGCCTTTTTCATTGCAGTTATACACTATGCCATCAGTAATCATCATCATTTGGTTTGTTGTAATCATGATTATTACACAGGTATTTATTAGAAGGACTGAGAAACATTATAGGATCAAGTTTGGTATACATGGGTACAACTCCCTTTACTTCAGTTAAATTACATCTACGTATATTTAGCTTATAGTTTTGAACACTTCTGGTTGGGAATTTTCTGAGTAGTGTTTTTCTTTGGCAAAAACCTTTTTGTGGGAACATAACCATTTATGGTGGAGGGAGAGAAACACGGGCAGCTCTAATGTTGGTTATGGCCTTCAGGGCTCGCCGGTATTTCTTGCTGGCCCCTAGTATTGTCCTCTAGTCCTCTCTTCTGGGTTTGGAGGATCAGGACTCTTTGAGCATCCACAGTTAATATTAAACTTTCATGAGGAAATGCAAAGGCTTCTCAGGTCCAGGATTGGATTTATAATCAAAACGATAGAGAGGGACTTTTTGACTTTTGTAAAACTTTATTATAAAAATGTTAAGAGCAAAAGGTGAACATGCCAAAGTATGCAAGCATAGCCTTCCCCCAGAGGCCAAGCACGAAACAGCTGTCAGTCACAAAATGCCCATATCACTAGAGACTGAAACCCTCACCTCCCCAGTGTCCTTTTTGCATGTATGACTAGCTGTCCCTCTCCTGAGAGAGAGAAAGAGAAAGAAATACCCTTAGCCCAGTGGTGTTGGGGCTCTTGCCTGGGTACCTGGAGGCCCATATTCAAGCACTGTCTATGGCTGGTTTAAACCTTGGGGACCTAAGCTCATATATCTCATATCCCAGGTGAAGGCTTTACACACTGAGATTCAATCTCTCTCGCCAATTAATATTTAATTGTATAAATGGAATAGGTCCCACAGGACAGGCTAACATGGACGATGTTTGTCAAGAGTACTCTTCTAGGGTGATGGGCTAGGGCCTTGGACGGTCCAGTTGGCTGTCTGGGGTCATGCTCATTTTTTCTTTAGCTTTTCAGCAGAAGATCTCGCTTTCACCCTGAGCTAAAATTTTTGAAATCATAAAAAGTTTTTCAGGATTGGAAAAGCATTCCCTGCCCAGCTCTAGTTCCAAACGTACACTCACATACTTTTACCTTTTTGCTTATGTTTTTTCCTTTAATGAGTCAGGCCCCTAAATAATGTTTTATTTCATATTCAAAGTGACATTTTAACATATATTTGCCTGACAATATGACACACACATTGGTTTTAATGAGGGCCTCATTATAAAAAGTGCCTCTACTGAATAAAATACAAAATATTTTCACCGATGTGTTGTTTAAAATATTCAGAAATGGGGTTTCTTTGACAGGGATGTGTGGAGAAGCTCAGGCTGTCATTGTCTGGATTGTGCCTGATCTCTGGATAGGTGCAGGGCCTCTCTCTCCAACATTTGTCAGTGCAGCCTCTTTCCCCAGTATAAAATTTGTTTCAGAAAAGGGAATGGCATTCTGATCTGGCTTTGCTGGCCTTGCCAGGGCCACTTTAAGGTAAATTGTGTACTGATAAATAGTAATAACCAGAAAGTAAGCCGGATTCTGGGGCTGTTTTGGCTCAAGTTAGAGTAACCTAAAAACTACTCAAAATGTGTTTGCTGCTTCCAGGAGGCTGCTACCTGCCAAAGGCTCACAAGCGTGAGAGCTGTCCTACCCTTTTACATCCTCAGCATGTTTTCTGTGCCACGAGCTGTGATGGAGGGATGGAGATGGCAGAGCTAACTTTGTGTTACCTGGAGACCCCCAGCCAGTTATTTAGCCCAGGTTTTCAGCCCTTTTCCAGAGTCAGAGTTGTATGATGGGGGGGCCACAGCAGGTGCCAGGATCAGGCCCAGAGAATAAATGCACTTGAAATGTCAAAATGCTCTTAACGGTATGCTGTTTTACTTCGCCGACCAGGTAAAAGTGAAAATAGCATGTATAAGCTATTGTTAAAATATTTGGCTTCAGCAGTTAGGAAGCAATATTTTTGAAATGGTATATTTAAAATACCCCCAGCCCCCAAACTTGAGATCTCACCCTGCTCCCTTTGATACTAATAACAAAGCTCCTATTGACTTCAGTGGAAGCAAGCTGAGATCCTTGCTTAATTATAACCATTTTGTTGTACCTTTGCCACAAAACATTAGCCCATGTAATGTAGAGTTAAATTTGGGTTGTCTTGGCAAGGGTTAATAATCAATGTAGATCTCTTAACAAAGGAGATGCTGCCTTATTATACTGTGAAACTTTTTTTCTTAACTGTCAGTGAAGCAGTACTAATTATTACTCTAGTGTAAATGAGGTCATTTCCTATTAAGAGAACAAAATGCTTAGCCTTGCCTTGCCAATTCATACCATCTATTTTTCACACATACCCAGCTTCTTAGATTTTTTTTTCAAATTTTGATAAAATCCATTCATTTGTATTAGAAAAGTGTAAACCATTGCAATAATAGTTGCCCATTATTATCCAGATGAGCTTTTGTAATGTGTGGGTTGTTTGAATACCATGTGTTAGCTATGGAACAATTAGCCAGCTGAATGGTTCTTTAAAACAATCAGATACTTTTATCTCACTGAAAAAATACATTCCTTGGAAGTGTACTGTTAAACTGTAAATTCTGAGGAACATTAAACTCTCATTGCAAGTAGTACTTTAGGATATATGTTGATCAAGGACAAAAAGACATCGAAATATCTTGTCTTCATGTTTTCATTTTTTTATGCAAGCAAAAAGATTTAAGGAATATTGTAGCAAACAAAGGGTAATTGTTTTAGCCCAGATGTTGCTTTTGCACAACAAGCAGGTTACAATGTTCCCACAGAGCTGATGAGCCCAATCAGTGAAATGATTAAAAATTGATTTTGTCCCTGTAATTACAGTATGTAAACTACTTAGCTTGGATTGCAAAGGAAGTGATTTTCTAATTACGTATATACTCTGGTGTCTAATGATTGGTTTTTTGAAGTAATGAAGAGAGAGCCCTAACGACTCCTTGGTGCTCTGTTGTTTAAGAAAGACCATCTTTAGAGTAAGCAGCAACAGACAAAGAGTTTAAATTGAATTTTCAACACTGTTAATGTGCACATGGATTTGTTTATTAAAGAGACAGTAACATAATTTGATTGGCTGTGAACATCATGGCTTTTTTATTATGTAATATATTAAGATATACGTGTCATGATATAGGAGCGTAGGTGATTGGAAACCTTCTTTGTACTACTTAAAATTCACAGCGAGAGCTTATAACTCACTCTATCAGATTGCTATGAATGTCTGTTCCTTGTGCATCCTGAAAGCATTTAGAAAGAAAAGGTATCAAGTGTCCCCTTGGTCAAAGTAACTCTTTTACTATATAAGAAGTAAGTTTTTCTTTCCTGCCACACTGCACACTCAATGTACAACTCATTGTAGGAGTGGTTCCCAATCCATTGCCTGTGCACTTTAAATTTAAAAAAATATATTTTTGAAGTGAAGAGATATAGATAAGCGGAAGGCAAGAGCAATTGGCATGTTTGCCAGGAGCAAAACCCGAGCCTTGCTTTTTGGAGGTGTACAGTGTTGTGGAGTCGGGAGGGCCGGGGAACTGACAGCCTGCCTGACATGCTCTTCAGCACACCTTGCTGCTGCTT
>NW_017728998.1:24785879-24810768 GCF_001723915.1 Gavialis gangeticus | reverse complement strand
CCCCACCCCGGTTGCTGACTGTCCAATGGGGGGGGGGCAAGTGCCCCCCTTGACTCAGGGGGCAACAGTCAGGGTGGGAGAGGCAGATTTTTTGCATGCCATCTGCATTTCAGGGATGCAAGAAGCCTTTTCTGAAGGGAGATGCACCTCAGAAAAGATTGTTTTACCAAGAGAAATGGGCATATACAAGGTTTGGCCTCAGTGTAGCATGGTAGATTGTGGTCAAGATGGCAGAGTACTGTGGAGACTGCTGTATCAAGAGTTTAACCCAGTGGTTTCCTACCTTTTTTTCATGTATATACCCTTACAAAATTTCGAATGGAGGTGTGGGCCCCTTTAGAAATTTCATATGGAGGTCTTGAATGGGAAGCGTGGGTATTCACATACTTCTGATTGATCATAGCCATCTTTTGGCAACACCTTAGACATAGTCTGCAGCCCCCTATCGGTTCGCATACCACAGATTGAAAACCACTGGTTTAAACCATACCCTACTCCAGTGGAAGTCAACCTTTTTGGTAGATATGCCACAATGTAAGCCCCACACCCTCTTTGAATGCCAGTCTGATCCACTTCCCTTGACCAATCTGTTGCCCTGTTTTTTGTTTCTTGCCCTATCTGTACCTGTGTTCCCTGTTTCCTCCCTAGTCTGTCATGTGTCACACATAAAGGCTGCCCATGCTGCTTGTGGCTCCTTAATTATCTTGTTTGTCCAAGCATTTCTAATAAGCTTAATGTGGTAGTATATACCACCAGACATTTGAAATCTATCAAGAAACGATGGGTAGGGAGACTAATTATTTAAGCATGATGACTTATGCCTTTAAAATGCTAACATTGTTTACATATGACCCAGTGCTTGCCCCACTGAGATCAGTGGGAGTTTGGCTTCAATGGGACTATGATGTAGTGCTAAGAAAATTGTAATGAAGCCCCTACATTTAAAGGGTTATTTTCCTGATTGCATGTGTTATTTTTCCATACAGAACTTTCTTTGCTTGAGCAAGCCCTTCTCTTCCCATGCCCCTCAATGAGGGGAGATCTCTCTCTCTCTCTGTGATGTGTTGCCTATTAATGGGAGTGAGTTTTACATGCATGTTGAGGTTGGACTGGACATTTATGATAGAATTCACATCTCTACAGTACCCTAATTTTACCAGGCTTTGTGTAAAGGCACTCAGGGTTTATTTACCTTCTGATGTGGGGTTGTGCATGGTAGCTGGTCATATGTATTGGGAAAAATGGGTCTTTCATTGGGGAGGCCAAAACTACTGCTCTGGCATTTTGCTCCAAGAGGGATCAATTGTTTGATAAATTGGTCTGTAGGGGTTTGCAGTACATGTTTTTTTTTAACTGCAAGCAAGCATATTAGGCACCAGTAAACTGGCCCAGTTTCACCTAAATGGAGCTATCTTATTTTGTTGTCATGCAGCTTTAAAATATCTGTTTTATGCAATCAATGTCAAATGCAGTAGAATAATATTAGTACAGGTAAGTAAAATATCTTTTTATAAGGTTTTAAATAATTTCTGCTATGGTTTAAAGTGTAAAGCTATAGATTTTCCCAATTTCTTCATAAGGTTATGTATCGCAGACCTTAAATCATTTAAGGTTTTAAACCTGAGGGGTTCACTCACAGTCATGAACTGGAAAGCAGATTGCAAGAGACATTGACATGCTGATCAATGACATGAAGCCTCCAAACAAATCAGTACAGGACTTTAAGAGATGAAGCCTCACTGTGTTCTGTCTGTCATCAGAATTTATAAAGCATCTTAGTGAAAGCCCCTTGAGAATCATTCTTAGAATTTTGCAAGTCATGAGCATGGATGTAAAAACTGAAATATTTTTTTAACACAAGTAGCCTTGTAATAGCATTGCAAAAATGTAGTCTAAAATGCTAGCGTAGGAGGACTAGGAACCTGTTTAGTGAGATAAAATCTTTTCCAAAGCAACAGCTTATTATCTTCTTTGTTTCTAGTTCTACGAAATCTTATTTTGAATGAGATACATGTAAACAGTAAAAAGGTATATCTGAGTTTTAAAACAGTAGTAACAACAAACTCCCAAACAAACAAGCTGTCACTTCGTTCCAGAAAATAATAGATCGTGGCTGATTTTAATGGGTACAGCAGTCCAGAAGTTTGCTTATGTCTGTTTTCAAATAATAGAATCTAGTTTCCAAATGGAGGAGGGCTATGCAAATAAGTTCTGTGCCAGTCTTGATTTGGGATTTAAAAAACTAAAGGCTGACTGACAAGATTTTGACATCCAAACCATTTATGAACAGTTAAAATCCTGTAGACTCTGTTCACACCTTGCACAGACATTTATGTCTGTGAAACATGGAAGACCAAATCAGAATGCTGGTGGTTTGTACCCCCTTATACAGGTGTGTTACTATTTGTATTGCAGTTGCATTGAGAAGTCAGGGCCCTCTTGTGCTCAGCACTGCACAAACATGAAGGAAGGAAACAGTCCCTGCCATAAAAACCTTGCAATCCAAATATAAAATTATAGACAACTCAAAGGTAAAATAAACCACTGGCAGAAGCAAAAGGAAACAAAGAAACCTTACCTATAAGCATGAAGAACAGTGGCTTTGCAATCAGTTGTCTAACTACTGTTGAGGCTTTTTGTTGTCATTGTGGCAAAAGTGAATTTGCAGGTTTTCTGCTACCTCCCACCCAAGAAGGGAACCAGAAGGCAATAAAGGTTCACATTAGAAATGTTTATAAATGGGTAACCAAGGCTGGTGTCATTTGCTGAATGAAGGTGAGGGCTGACATATCAGTGTGTGGTATAAGAGAAGACATGTTGGGCAGGAATGGACTGGGAAGGACCATATCAGTGAAAGCAGTAGTTTGTGTTGGATGCAATGGAAGATGAGTCCAGTGGAATGATGATAAGAGGAGGTGACTTGGGCAAAGGGAGAAAGTAGGAATGATCTTCGCAGCAGTACTTTGAAGTGAGGATAAATGGGACAAGTTGAGATTTTTCATGACCACAGTGGAAGAATAAAAACAACAGACAAACAGTATGTTCATTAGGTTTTACAAGGCTATGTTGTTACAGAAGAAAAAGTTCAGGTTTTCTAATCAAGTCGTGTCTTGTAAAAGTATTTTATCTTCTTTTGACCATCAGCACAAATAAGCAAAACCATCATGTGTCTGTCATGGCAACAAGGGGCACAGCCCTGCAACTTTTTTCTCATTTAGGTGTTGAAGAACCCAACTGAAATACAGTAAAATTACTAAGAACTTAATAATTATTCTCAGAAATTAAACACAGGAACCTACAAACACTGATTACCGGGTTTTGGGACTCCTTCAAGAAGTAGGTACTTAGTTTGGTAATAAAGCTGGGGTGTCTGTATTGGGCTTTGAAAATAGTTTATGCATACTAGGGCTGTGCAAAGCTTCAGTCCCTGATTTGATTTGGTGGAGATTTGGCCTGATTTGGTGGCCAAATCTCCAAATCCAAATCAAATCAGGAGGCCATTTAATCTCTCCGAATCAAATTAGTTCTCTCTGAATCAATTCAGAGATTTGGAAAGATTCAGAGATTCGAACATAGACACAGCTTTACATGTTTTTCCTACATACCTTGAGGTACCAGGCGGCTCATGGATGCTGTGATGATGGGGCGGATGGAGTGTCCCACAGGAGCATGGGGAGCTCCCCAGCATGCTTGGCAGCAGACCCAGAAGCGGACTGGAAGCACTTCCAGTCCGCTTCTGGGTCCACCAGGGAGCATGCTGGGTGGCCCCTCCATGCCCCACTGGTTCGGCGACTGGTGCCTCGTGGGTGTAGGGGAGACCCTCGGGGCCCCCTCGCAATTGATCACTGAGCCGGAGGGGCACGGGGCAGCCCCCAGCATGCTCCCTGGTGGACCTTGAAGTGGGCTGGAAGTACTTCTGGTCCACTGCCAGGTTCACTGCCAAGCACGCGGGAGGCCTCCCTGTCCTCCTGTGGGATGCTTCAACCACCCCAACATCGCAGCGTTCATGAGCTACGCCTGGTACCTCGAGGTATGTAGAAAAAACATTTTAAAGCTGTTTCTATGCCCAAATCTCTGATTCTCCAAATCAGCATCGAATCTTCAGATTCAGATTTGGCTGAATCAAATTGGGGACAGTGAGTCGAATCAACTAATTGAATCACTGTCCTTGACTCGGGTCGAATTCAAATTCAAATTGAATACAGCCTCTTCTGCATACCCCTAATGCATGCAGCCTGATGTATGAGCTACTTTAGGTTGATATGCATACAGAAAGTACTTTATTTGAGAATGGCTTTTAATTTCATTTGTCAGGCACACTTGGACATAAACAGAGTTCTCAGCTTTAAATTCTGTAGATTATACTTTCACTAAAGTGAACTTTATTTTGCTTGAAGAACTCCCTTTGTCTTTGTTTCTATTTTGCTTACTAATGTAATGGTCTTAAATTCACTACAGACTAATATGTTGGAAGTCTTGTGTCTTGGCTTTTACTTCTGGCTCTTATCTCTTTTCAACGGGGTTTATTAGATGAGATCAGCTACAAAGGACTTATTTCTGTCATAAAATGGAATTTAAAAAAAGTAAAAATACAATTAGTAGTTGTTTTTTTTCCGCCCTCAGTTGAGAGATTAGAATATCAGTGTCAAAGAGAATAACTGGGTTTCTAGATTAAATTTGCTTTGCAACTTTTGCTTTATCCTTTTCTTGCCCTCTGTTGCTGCACTGTCTAGGGGAAAGGATCAGAAGAGTTTCATTCTGTTCCTTGGCATTGTCTTGAAGAGAGGTTTTCCCTTGCAGCACAATCCAGAACTGAAAGAACTTTTCAGTTCTCAAAAACAAATGATCACCAAACACACGCATTATTGAGCCCTTAAAGAAAAAGGTGTTAATCCCATTAATACCCCTACTCTCTGTATTCTCTTTCACTCTGTACATTGTCAGACTAGAACTGAGTTCATTGTAATATTTTAATTTAAATGTCTTGTTTAAGCAAAGGGATTTGACATTTTAAATTTCTCACAGGTCTTATTTTTACAGTTCCTGACCTTCTGTACCTATCCCTCATCTTTAAGAACTTCCCTCAGCCAGGAGACAGAGTTGCTGGTTTAAAAGTAACCTGGTAAGGATCATTCACTATGTTGTTCCCTTAACATTTGTCTCCGTTTCTAAATGCATGGTAGATGCAAAACAGCTTAGCTGTGCTGTCTTAATAAACTCCATTAAAATGACTTTCCAAAATTAGACCTTAATCTGGTTTTCATAGCAAACATGCATCCTTTTATCCCTAAAAGGAAATATTTTTATTTTTTCATAGAAAAGTGTTTATAGTAGATCTTTAGGGTGGGGAGGGGGCACGTGGTTATGAATGGGTTTTTCCAAAAAAATTGCTTTGTAAAATCATGAATGTTTATCTTACACAGCTGCTATGCAATAATTGTATTAGAAATAAGTCATAGTTTATTATTTTATCAGCAAATTGCTAGGGTCTTTTTTTAATCCATGGAACCCATGATTAGATTCAGTTGTATTCATTTACCACTTTTATTTGAGTTTTTGCACAAGTTCAGTAGAACATCCCTCATGCATATTATCAAAAAACATTCTGATTTATATTACCATGAGGGGCATACCTACCTAACCAAGTGAGGGTAGTGGGGTTTATGAGTCTAGATCTGATTTTCCTCTAAGCTGCCATCTTGTGCAATTTAAGAATAAGTTCTCTAAAGTGTTTGGAGCTACAGTCGTAAAAATCAGTGTAACATCAAAATTAGACCCCTCGATTTGGAAAAAAGGAATCTTGCTTCCTAATTAATTCTACATTTGACATACATTAATTCTGTAATCTAAATTTTTGATAGCTTCTGATATGAAGTCAAATTTCTATCATGTTATTTCCGTACTATAATCTTAACACTTGCACTTGTGAGAATCAGTGCACGTCAAGGAAAACCTCTGGTTTATAACTGGTGTGAATGAGAGGTACACTGAAGCTTTGATCTTGCAAAGCCACATACAGGTGTGTAATTAAGAGTGGGAATTATTCTGTTGTCATTAATGGAAGTACTCATGTGAGTAAAGGTAAGCACTGGGTTAAGCATTTGCAAGATTGGTCTCTGTATCTGTGATGGAAAGAAAACACAACCACAATTTTTAACATGTGGTTTAAATGCTTATGAAATATAATGTATTGGGTTCATTCCTACAGAATCCACTCACACAGCATTACATTGGTTTAAATTTGGAACAACTTCACTGACCTCAGTGGGGCCAATTTTCATTGTTGTAAATGAGAATGTAATTTGGCCTATTTACTTCAATGACTTTTAGCAGAGGCATGGAGGGTGTTGCCGGAGTAAGAGGGGTACAGAACTGGACTTTCAGTAATAAAAATTGTACTGATCAAATGGTTAAATAGCTTAGCAAAGACTTACCTCATTTCTAATGGCTTGTGCATTTGGAAACCAAATTAAAGTAGTTGAGAAATCTGTTAATTGTTGTTATTTTAACAGACAGAAGATGAAAAGGGAAAATTAAATACTGTAACACATCTTGAAATTTTGGGGGTTCAGTGCAATCTTTCCTTGGTAAGCTGAGGAATTTAAAATATATTAGCTTAAACTCGTATTCAGTTATAATTAGCTAAACCTACCTTTCCCTTGACCATATTCCTTAGAGGTCATCACATAAACCGTTTAAATTGATAGTAATATTATGCTCCCAGAAATTAATTTTACATTGTATACAGTTTTTATTGTGACTTTATCTTGTTTCAAAAGTGCTTACTTTCTGATTTTGTGGATATTACTGGCTGTGGATTACTTTTATTTTGGTTTTTACACAACAGTTATATTAGAAATTTGCTGTTTTATTCTTACCTTCTTAGTAAAAATCCTTTTATCACACAATGGGTAATTTATATCCATTACCAGCCCTTTCAATCCTTTTCAGTGGTGCTGTCAGTGCCTTTGGCACAGTAATGATTAATGTGATCTAATAATAGTGTGCCATTATATTACCTTAGTAAAACATGTACCAACATCCTATTCAGATCTACCAAATTCATAGCTTCCTATAATATTTTTGTTGAAAGACAGGATTACTATTTTTCAAAGCTGAATTTTTTTCCCTTTAACATATTTAATGAAATTCACAATTCTTTGCCATGGTAATCTGTGTGCATGTGTTTGGGCTTGATGGGTGAATTTTATATCATTCTGCATTATTATGATTTGTTAGGTAAATTGTTTGACATGTAAAGAGAGATAGGAGTTACATTGTTTTGCTTTGTTAAGGGTGCATTTTAAATGTTCTCCATCTTTTGAATATTCTCCTGGATTTATAATAGGTGATATATTTAGATCATCGTGCATAAAAAAAAGCAATTGTGCTAAAATGTGCTTTTCTTTATTTTCACTCTTACCAGCCTAGCACCATTCTCACACTATCAGTACCACTGTCCAGCATAATTATGTGCTAGTTTACCCACCAATTTTTCTTAAAGTGACTTTGCTAAGATGTTCTCCTTTGGCTATTTCCTTACCTACTTGTGCATGGATACCATGCACAGCAGCTGTCTTAACAGTGAGTTTGTGATTGGGATTATGCAGTTTTGAATGAAAAGGTATGGATTGAGATATTATTCCCCCATGTATCTTTGGCTGAGCAAGGGCAATAGCATTTCACAGTCCTAGCCTCCAGGTCAGAGATGAAGGCTGTCCACTCTGAGGCCAAGACTATCAAAACAGTGGATCAAATCAGAATAGTAAAAATGATATTGCTGGATAGAATGGTTGGCAATTACATTTGAACCTGCCTCAGAGCTCTGGATAGTTTGCTACTGAGTCCCAGTAGGTTTTTTTGAGTGAAGAGTTTTCTCTGTGAATCAAGGTGAAAATGTTTGCTCCTGTCACTCTGACTAGAGACATGCTCTTCCAGAAGGTTTTTGTCATTATGCTCTTCCCAGTTTAGAATCTTAGATTCATTTACTTAATACCCCTCCTAATCAGCATGGCTTAAGAGTTTGGATAACACTTCATCCTTACAAAGCATCTTAAATCTCCATCACCCAAGACTAGCATTATTGTAGCCAGGGAGACATACTTAATGTCACAGTTAAATTTAAATGGAACAGTATGTCCACATTTTAAGTCTATTGGTAACATTGTATTAAATGCATATATGCTTTAGCATTGTTTCATTCCACCAAGATAAATAATGAATGAAGAAATTATTTTCATCTTGTAAAGCAAAAGTGTGTAAAACCACCCAAAATATGTGTGCTTGCTTGTATGTGGTTCCTAATTTGATTTAGGCTAAAAGGTACAACTGTAACAGGATTTGAAATATGCAGTCAATTTAAATGAGGAAAAATATTTTTAATATAAAATGTATAAACTGTGTGAATCTTTATACACATTTTAGTTAAAAAATTATCCTGTGATTGTCATCTCAAAAAACAATAATGTTACTTGCAATATATGCAATCATATTATTCTGTGCCATGCCAGATACAGTCTTTATACCTTGATCATTTAAAGAGGAGGCATTCTTATCTGCTTTATATAACTGATTTTTGATGCTGTAAGAGCAAGTGCGGAAAAAAAAAGCCTGAAGCTTTGGTTTAACATTGTATTTCAAAGAATTTAAACAAGTTTATGCTTCCCCATTTGAAATAATCAAGTAAATATTTAAATATATGGCAAAACATGTTTTATGAGACTATCCAGAGATCTGGTGCATAGTACCGATGGACATATATCTAGTAAACTGTAAAGGTCCTGAAAGGGGTGACTTCAAGTTAAGTCACTAGATTGTTTGTTGGAACCAAACCTTTGTTCAGATTGCATTGTACTGTTTTGGTTAATGAAACCTGACAAGGCGAGTCTACATGTGCAACTAATTTGCAGGAATAAACTCCAGAGCAGTTTGAGCTGGAGTTACCTACTCCCAGGCACAGCATCTATAGGTGTACCTGGCACAGCACTACTCCTGGGCACAGCAATTTGAGCCAGGGCAGACCAGTTTACCCCATACCCAGGCCAGGTCTGCTACTGGCCTGCTCTGTCTCAGGCTCCAGGTGGTGGCATCAGGTGGCAGAGGGGCTGGCTGGAGCATGAGGGTACTGAAAGTGTGGAGCCATGTGGTTAGGTGGCAGGTATGAGTCTGGCCTCCTGCTGCCTGGGCTGACCAGGTGTAATATATGTCCACGATTGGTGTCTATATATGCATTTAATCACAGTTAATTACTCCACTGTAAGATAGTACTGTGCTGACACGACTGTCTTCTGGTGGTGATAATTAGTTTACTGCAGCCTAATACCATTGCACGTGTAGGCAGTGACACTTCACTCCACAGCTAATTAGTCTACTCCACAGTAAAGTGCACATGTAGATGTGGCCAAAGTGTAGCAGGCATAGCGTCAAGTCCCAGGGTATGCCATCATTTTCTTAAGATTGAATTGTAAATGGAATATTTCCTCAACTTTTCTACCACATTCCATAATGGCTTTGACAGACTTTACAAGAGACTGTCTGTCTGCTTGTACACACCATGGGGGTTTAATTGGTTTAGTTCTTCCTAAATTGAAATGGTGGGTTTTTTAAAACCACTTCAATTTAGGGAGAATTAAATTGAACAAAATCCCTGTGGTGTGTACACAAGGGTGGGGGCCCAATCCTTACCTGCCTGTTCAGCAGTGGGAGTGAAGGGGGGCAAGCTGCCAGTGGGCTGAGTGGTCCCTGAGCTGTGCGGAGCCCCACCAGGTGGCACCTGTCCACTGGCACCTAGCCTGGGTGGTCCTGGGCTGGGGGTGCTGCAGCTGTGGAGAGAAGCACCAGGCCCCCTCACAGCTCAGGCAGGCAGGCAGTTTCCAGGGACCAAAAAAAAAAAAAAAAAGAATCAGGTTCACTGCTTTTTTTTTTTCTTTCTTCAGTGGAGCCTGCCTGCATGGGCTGCTGCTGGGTCCCACAGCCCCTGAGCTGTGTGGGGTCTGCCAAGCCCGGAGCACATTGATTTTCAGTGCCCCGTGCACTGTTGCACTTTGTTCAGTAGCAAACTAAAACATCTTGGAGGTGTTTTATCTTGCTACCTACCAAAGTCATTTAAAGCGGCATACGCTGCTGAGCATGCAATCAGCAACACCATTAAAGCGGAATATGCTGCCAAATGTGCAAACAGCAATGCAATTAAAGCTGTGGAAAAGGTCATTTAAGTCGCTTTAAAGGCCAATTTTGTGGTGTGTACAAAGGCCCTCTGTGACCTAAAGAATATTTCAAATCCCAATTAATTGTTTTTCTGGAAATTATCTTGTTCCTTCTGATAGGTATCCTAGCATTTATTACAGTAGGAGATCTTGCAACGATAACAGAATTTGGTTTGTGGGCCAAATTCTCCATCCAATGAGGCAATTTTGTGTCAGTCTTTCTCCATTGACTAGCTTTCAACAGTGGATCCTGCTAATGAAGAATCTTTCCTCATATGTAGGGGAGCCCTGGGGTATTGCAAAACTATTGCACTAAGCTTACTCATGGCAGAAGGCATATATGTCTGGAAAGAAGAAGGGAAGTTGGGTATGACTTCCCTATGCTTTGGTAATCCTATTGGCAGCCAGGGCAGTTTCCTTCACTCTGGAGGCTGCTCTCATGTGTATCAAGAGACTAGCCTAGGACTGAGTTGTATAGTGAACAAGGACCACAAAAATTACTCCAAGTCATCTTTGCCTGCTTCAGCTGAGTGCAGTTTGGCTAGAATAAACTGTTTGGCTCTGTCACTCTACTTTGAACAGTTGTTTACAGAGAAATAAAGATGGACATCAGAATATTTCAGAAAGGTAAACATTAATCACACTTTTTCATATATCATAGTGGATAGAGAGTTTTTAGGTTCAAATCATGAGTGCAGTCATGCATCTTGTTGTTTTAGGGTCAGATAGGATCCAAATCTACATGAAACCTATTTTCTGTTTCAGATCCTGACAACTTGGACCCAATTCATTGCTTTAAATTAGCCTCACACCTTAATTTCTCTGGGTCTGAACATGAATTCCTCAGCCACAATTCAAAGCACTATTGGTAGAACAGAAGGTACACTTCCTTTGGCATTACTGTAACTGGAGGCCCTTCTGATAAATGAGGAGTATTTTTACTTTATCCTATAAATAAGACATAACAAATGAATGTTTTTGTCTTCATAAGACTATTTTTGCTTCACAAAAAGCCAGTAGGTCCATGTCTTAGAGTTGGTGAGTGATACATTTAGCTCTTGGGTTATAATCCTAGAATTACTGGGAATTGCTACAGGGGTGTTGATTGTAGCTGTGTTGGTCTAAGAACAGAGGCAGACAAGGTTCTTTGGGTAAATGTGATATCTTTTATTAGATCAGCTAAATAGTGCAAAAAAAATTTCTTTGCAAGCTTTCAGGTATGAACACCCTTCTTCAGACTTTCCCTTGGCCTGAAGAAGTGTTTTTGTACCCGAAAGCTTGCAAAGAACAATTCTTTCAACTATTTAGTTGGTCTAATAAAGGATATCACATTTACTCAAAGAACCTTGTCTGCCTAGGAATTGCTACTAAATTACTGTTTGGTTTTGATCATGAAACATAAATGTTTTGTTTCCCAGTGGAAAAAGCATGATTTACCTGTCTCACCAGAGGCATTGTAATTGAATTAATTCTCAAGAAGTGTTTGGAAATCCTTTCAAATCAAGTGAATGATTTGCTATAGAAATGCAGATATTACCTTTTTCTCTCTCTCCACATTGCTATAACTTGTTCAGGCTTCTAAACAGTGTTTCATTTGAGTTTTGGGACATGGTTCCAACTCGTCCTTGTGATTACTGTTTTCAGCCATTTGCATAAGTCTGTATTGTAGATACAGCTCTTCTGGCCCCCTGAACCTTTTAGGTAGCTAGTATCTTACCATGTTTACCAGAAGTCTCCTTTTCTCTTGAGAAATGTACAATTTCAGGACAGGATAGAATAAGGTTTAACACACAAACACTTACTTTATGGAATGATTTCATAATTTTCACTCAAAATAATTTTAATGGTTTGCTTTTTGTTTTATCAAGTATGGCAGTATCTTTCTGATAAATTACATATGACTGTGCTAGCTTAACTAGTACTATTCAACATCACATGTAATTGCCAAATCTTGTCATGGCCAGATCAACTACTGATGGCAAATCTAAATATTTCCAGAATATAGAAAATTCCCATCTGTTTGCCTTTCATCCTATCATTTGACTGCCCTGAATATTTTGTGTGTATCTATGTTTATGTGTATATCTATGGTTAGAATAAATATACTTTTCCAGTGCCAATACACAAGCAACGTACAAAGGAATACAGAGGTAAGTAGAGGTTTGGGGGTGCTCCTTAGAAACCAAGCAGGGAAAGTGTTCTCCCCCTAAGCCCCAGCAGGTCTTCCATAGAGAGAAGCAGAAGCACTTGCAATATGCAGGCTACATCTTCATTCTGCCTTTGTTCTCCATTTTATCTTGTAAGCATTAAGACATATTCCTCTTCAATCTCATCAAAACCATCTCTCTACTTTTAGCTACCTAATTCACCTTCACATCTTCCAGCTCCTTAGCTACTTCACCCATTGATTTGGGGTTAGTTGCCTACCACTCATTTTCTTTTCATAAAACATGGAAGCAGCAAATACGCTTTTATCTGGATACAGCTAGGCTCAAGGTAAGGTTCCTTGGAAATAATACAGGTATTCAGATATTTTCCCTTTTTCGCTTTTCTTAGCCACTTGCTGTACGTTACTAGTGATACCACATTTCTGCAACTCAGATGAAGTTTAACCACTCTTTTAGATAAACAGATAATGTGAACAAGCTCTTATTGCTGCATAATAAATCAAACAAAAGGAAAATGTTGCTTACCTACATGCACCCTACTTTGACAAAGAAGAGTGGAGCTAAACAAGTCAGCAAGCTTAAAAGTGATGTGCTTTAAATACTGTTATCAAGAAGTTTTAAGATGAACTACTTGAGTCCAGCATGTTACACCTACCAAAGTGCTGGTTTATTGCCTCCAGGATCCTTTCCTTTTATCCATTTTGGCCCTTGTCTAATTTTTAAATTAGGGGTCTGATCTAACTCCTAGGACAGTGTATAGGAGGGTTCAAATGCCTCTAAAAACCTCCCGGGAGCTTTTGCTGTTCCTTTAAACATATTCAGAATAAAAAATAAACTTTTCTTTAAAATAAAGTTTTGTATCTCTTAATTATAGCCATTTTTCTGTTTCCACAAGGTATTCTATCCCCTACATATATAAAATTATTTTTTATTAACGATAATAATGAAGAATTTGGAGAAAGGCTGGAATGGGGAGGATACTGTAAGGTCAAGGTCACAGTGCTTTTTCTCTGTGATTCTAATAAGGGATTGTTCAACAATTGTGCTGTTAAAAAGAGTGCTAGTAGAAGGAGAAAAATCAGAATTATGAGTGACATCTACTCATGTAGAAACCATTTCCTAGAAACTATTTTGGTGGTGGTCTGCTTGGGGGTAGCCAAAGCCCACAGGTCTAATACTGACCCAGTCGCCACATCCCTTCCCCCCAGTCTTTGGTGACTGCTCTAGACTGTCATATTTTTTAATGGGGCGGCATAAAATTAGAGAGTATCTAGCCTCCCTAACCAGTAATCGCAAACCCTGGTCTGAAGTGTCATTGTCCTGCATGCAAAATACTGGAGGAAAATTCTTGTGCTCTTTTTCTGTGGGTTACTGCAGATTGCATAGCTGACCAAATATGCTAAGGGTATGGAAAATAAGAAAACGGCAAGACTTGATGATTTCTGTAGAAAAGTAAACACATGCGCAACCCTACTTTATATTTGAGAATTCAAGATTTTACTTTTTGAATAACTACTGTATTTTAACAATAGGCATCAAGTGGTTGCTATGTGATACACAACAGTGTTTTTCATGAACTTTTGGCTGGTGAATAAGCCCAGCAAATATGGGTTCTTACCCTTTTAGTTTTCTGGGTCAATTCATTTTGCACAAAGGAGAGAATGATAATTTGAGTTGTAGGCAGAGAATGTTTTCTTCCCATGCTAGGAAAGATGAAAGCTGTTTTTATTTGATTTTTTTTTAAATTAAAAATTATAATTCTTTATAGAGTTACAAATAATTATCTTATTACTAAAGGCATCCTGTTCATTTCTACAGAGGCTTCTTCTGTAAAATAATTGCTGATTGTAGTGACACACTCTTGGGGAAGGGGATGGCGCTTTTTACATGTAAAAAAAATCCCAAATGAAAAATCCCAAATACATTTTTATTTCTGGGACTCAGCTATGACCTGTTGAAAAAAAAAACCTAATGGGAATCCCTTTACTCTACATTAATCGAGCTGGTGATGGTTGGTTACAAGACCAGATACTTGTGTCCTTTGACCTGCCACCCTTCTGCTCTGTAAGTGCTCAGCCATCCCCTTTCTCTTGGGTTTAAGAAGACCTGTTTTTTAGTGGCTTCCCTCAGGAACGCTGCAGTTTATATGAACTCACATAGCAAGCTATGGAGTTCCTTTTGGCTTCTGCAAGCTAATATAAAGAGTTTTTCGAAAGTGGGCAGTTAAGCAAGGGAAGCCATTGGTTTATCACGTGCAGCTATGTTATGCTTACCAGCAACTTCAAGATGTGTACACCACGATTTCTCTCTGTTGATTTTGAATGCATTTGCCAATTAGGAATTCATCAGTGCACAGAGGCCCCACTAAGACAGATACCTTACAGAAAAGATAGAAATGACTCGTTTTCATATTATGGCCTTTCATTCTGCCCCACTCTCTTTCCTACTATTCAGAAGGAATCTCTGGAAAGGCTCCATTTCCTTCAGTCTGAATGATTAATCATGATGGTGCATATCCTCAGCTGATGAAAGGGACAGCTCCATTGAAGTAAATGGACTTAAACTGATTTATCCCTAGTCCTTTCTCTTTTGTTTAGAAACTTTCGTCTCCCACTCCACTCCACAGACATGTTTAAGCTTCTTCTGTTATCGTAAGGTCCTTTCAGCAAGTGTTTCCACCTCGTTCAGAGCATTTCCTCCCATAGAAAATGAAGGAACCAAGTTAATGGTAGATCTGAGGCTGTATTGCTCTAACAGTCTAGAGCAGAGAGAATCCTTTCCCTCTCTGCTCTCAGTTCGAGCACCTTGAGCTTCTCAGTCAGTCTTAACAATGCCTACCATCTCTTTTTGGTTAGGCTCAAAGCCACTGTAGTTTTGAGTTGTGTTTTTTTATTTTATTTCCCCTTTTTAATTTCTTTTCTTTCAGAGATGAGGCATTTTTCTAAGTAGAATTTTGAAGTTATAATGATGGTTCCTTCTTCAAAGAAAGGGGAATCTCTCTCAGAAGTTATTTTGGTTATTTGTTCTTGAGATGCTCTATAATGATCTCTTAATTTGGAATAAGAAAATCTTTTTGTTGGCCGGGTTCTTTTTTCTATTACTTTGGCCTGAAAAAGGGAGCAAAGGGCATAGACGTTGAACTACTAAAACATTTGAAATTCCTTTATGGCTGATCTTCAGTAACTCTTTCCTTTGCCTGCTCTATTCCACTCGAAGTGGAAACTAAATGGTTGTATTTTTAGATCTATTGTATTTTGTTCAGATTTGAAGTCACAACATACCAATGTAGCAGCAGACATGTGAAACAGTTTTATTGGTTCAGTTGTTGTGTGTTCCCAAGTAGTAAGACTCTTTTGCCTTTCACAGTAACTTTGCATTATGTGTCTGTGCAGAGTTAAAGACTTTAGAAGCCTTTAGTTACATTTGCCAGGTAATATGAATTTTCGGCTTCAAGGTTCTTTATCCTGTTGACTGTTAAGGGGGTCTTTGACCCTTGCTTTCCCTGCCTAGGAAATTGCATCAATATATTCTACCAGGATGTTTCTTTTGGTCCTTAATTTTATCTCTTCTTTCTCTCCCTACCCAAAGGATGTTACTCAGAACACATTTTCACTGATGAGAACCATATCATGAACAAAATGTTTTCTTATCCTTGTGACTTGACTGATGCATTGTACCACCCCTCTTTTCAAGGGCACTTTTGGTCATGTTATAGTGCTTTGTAGTAGAAAGTTTCTCCTCAGTGGGTGCATCTACAGAAAACGTTAACTACACAGTAGCCTAATAACACGATGCAGTAGCATGCTGGACAAAACCCATGCTAATACATTACTGTGCAGTAGTATTAGGCTACGGCACAATTAGCATCTTTAAACCCCCCTGCACTGGTGTTACTGCATGTTGATTTAGTACTTGGTTATCCAAGGACTAAACTTAATGCATAGTAACTATAGCACATTAGTGAATGTGTAGGTGCGCCCAGTGTATTAGCTTGCCTGGGTCTCAGCTAGAGATTTTCTGTAGAAAAGGAGTAGAGTAACGGAAAGAATAAAAACCCCAGATAGGTTGTTGCCTGTCTAACTGGCATGAAGTGCAGCACTTACTCATTATTCTGCATTTGTGCAGCGAATCACAGTAAAATAATTAACAGGTAATAGATTCCTTTTTGTTAATTAATTTATTACTAATTATCATTTACTCTGTTCTGTAATGCTAATTTAAAAAAGACTTGAAGTATATTAAATATTCCTTGTGTTAAGAAAAAAACCCCCAAAAATATTTTATTCAAACATTTTAATAAGTGATGTGCATTTATGTTAACTGTGTTTACTTTTACTGCATGTCCTTTCATCCATCACTTTGGGGTGAGATATACAACAGAAATTAGGTGCTCCAATGCTGAGCATTGTGGTGCTTAACTTTTAGGCACTTTTCTACTTAATGGACCCTGCATTCTTGAGTTAGCAATCTAAGTTCATTATAAAATGCATGGGGAGAGTTAGATACTGAAGAAGGGATCAACAGAAGTTAGCTTGCTAGACAGTAGGACATGTTGAGCAGAGATGAATTGCTTAAATTATCACTCTCGCAGAGAATCAGGAATCTTTGATTTAAGATTCATAGCTGTGGACCCTCCCCTGCAGTTAAATACTTAAACCATTCCTCTCTCACAAACATATCAGGGAAGAGATTTAGTAGTTCAGAACACTTACCTTGGATGTGCAATTCCTTCCTCTACATAAGGGAACTTTTACCTCCCAGGAGAATGGCCTAACCATCTAATTCATGGGCCCAGTTGGCTTGGGAAGGTCTACATATGTCGAGAACTAGACAACAGCCTAATAACTCAATGTGCCACCATGATTAAAAGGCAGCTGAGGAAGTGGAATGGGGACAGATGAGGATCTAAATTTAGACACAGGTGCCTAAAGTGGCAGTTAAACTCAGGACCTTCTGAGCCCTTGCAGTCTTTAATTAAAAGTTGGTTGAGAATTTTTTCCAGGAAATGATTTGTATTGGAAAATATGGATTAATCAAACCTTTCTTTGGAAGGAACATACCAGTTTTTTGAGGAAAAGTTTGTCTGTCAGCTCCAGTTAGACTTCCTGATCAAAATGAGAGAGAAGAATGGAGACATAACCTTTAGCATGAATAGGTAATAGTGGTCAGAGCACTCACCTGGGATAAGGGAAAGGCTGCTCTCTGTCTTCATCATCCTATGGGAAAATCCTGTCCCTAAAAGCCATTTGTTATTCTAGTCTCTCTCTCTCTCTTTCTCTCTAATATTTGCCAAAGCATTTTTTTAAAGTCTTGATTTAATCCCTATGCAGAATTGGAAAATTTTAAATCTCTGGAATTGTTACAGGAGGGGAAAAATGCATAACAAACATGTAGCATAACATGGCCAATCTCTTGAAAAGTGTACCATTTGAAGGTCCTGATCCTCCCATTGCCAGACCCTTGCCTTCAGCGGGGCTCTTCCTGGATGCATAGATCTACTGAAGCCTGTCAGGTTTGGTTTAATAAGGACCACAAGTAAGGATGACAAAAAGAGAAGGAGGGGTGAGGTGAGTGCATTGGTTTCTTATAGTTATTGGCTAACAACTGCCCAGATCCCTAACACCTTATAGCAAATGAAAGTCATTGCTTCTCATGGTCTTTGGATCACAGTGAAAATAGCCGTTACTGTATTGAAAGTAGCAGTAACTGTATTGAATTAGACTAGTGGGCCATCTAGTCTGCTGTTTAATCACAGAGAGAGGGAAGGAGAAGATGATTCAAACAAAGGTACAAGAAAACCTCCAATAAGCAGTAACGGGATAATCTGTCCCTTAGGGAAGTTTTGTCCTAAGCCTCAATTGTTAGAGACAGGACACATGACCAGCATGCTCAGCTTGATGGTTCCAAATCAAGTAAAAGCACTAGGGAGGATTTCGTTCCCCTTTGCTTTGAAATACATAAAGATCAGCTTTGTTTAATCAATAGTCTAGGATTTGACGTATGGATGAAAACTTACAAGCAGTGGAATAGTATTTCTCCTTAAGTACTTCTCATCAGAAACTTGTTTGACCTATGGGCCACCTTCATTTTTTAAGCATAGATGTCTCTATTATAAAACTTCTAAAGATTGCACAGTGCCAACATTTAATGTATTTTTTTAATAAAGATGCATCTTGTAAGAAAGGAGATAAACCTTTCTCCTTGTACACAAACACATACATGATTTATCAAATATATTGTATTACTCTATCTTTACAGTAAAACATGCTATGGATGTGAATTACTCTATCTGTGCAGGATTAGAAACTCTGATACTCTATCTTGTATTCAAGAAGAGGATTACTATACAGATAAAATAAAGATAATTTACTTTTGGTGAAGCATTGCAGTTTTAAGGACAGCAAAAACAGCCTACCTTAGAGGAAAAGGAAAAGACACTGGTAGCAAACAATACTGTGCAATTGACCATTGTTATAGTAACTCAAAGGTAACATCAGCAAAATATCATTACGTGTTTATTGGACAATCATTTTTTCAATTGTCTGAAATGATCACTTGATTTAAAAAAAAAATCTAGTGTAAATGCTGAATACCTGGAAGTTCACAAGTTTTATCACATGTTTGATTGGCAGCATTAAATGCCAACATCTCATTTAAATAAAGAACATCTGTACATTATTATTTAGGGATTTTTTATCTGTTGATTTAGAAATTTGGGCTTTTATGAGTTTTTGCATGCATATTTGTACATTACCTGCATACATGAACTGTCAATAACAAGGAAATAGACCAAAAATATACTGTCTGGTGGTTTTGTGATTAAGGAGACAAAAGCACTGTGTATGGAGAAGGATGTAGTGTGCAATGCATTTGATTTTAGGTGTGTCAGTAACAGCCTGATTTCATAACAGTGGAAGTAACATGACAGTTCAAAAGCACATCAAGAAGATTATGATTTTTATACATACCAATGTAAATTCTTAAAATAACAATGTAATTTTTACACTCCTCACTGCATCTCAGGATAATCCAATTTAGAACAAATTATTCTGAACAGGTATGGTAAAAATAGAAGATATATCATTAGAGAGTGTGGTGTAATGCATTAATTTTTATGAGTGAGTTATGAAGATGTACAACTCAGTTAGGGCTTAGGATAAACATAATATTCCTTAATTAATCCATTATGCTGTGGTACATATGTGCCCTTTTTATTACCCTAAAGATGAAAAATGTTAAAAAAAAAAGGAAATTGCTGCTTTTTAATACTAAAAAGCCTTTTTTCTAAAATCATAAAAATGTATAATGGAATGCACCAAAAAGTATTAATGAATTAAGCATGGAAATTCAGGAGAGAGTTTAAAATGAAGAGCCATCATCATCTGGCAGCCAGATTCTTTAGTCCAAGTGTTTTAATGTGTGGAGGAACAGTAGAAAGCCCCCATACCACTTAAGCCCCAGCCAGGTACTGATGGGGGAAACGCTGACAAGGTAGCATGCAGATGTCTCACATGCTTCAGAAAAGGTTTTAATCACTTCCCTGACTGAGACTAGGCTTATAGATGCTCTACATGGCTGTGCCCCTGTGTACACTGAGCTGGTAGGGAGGACTTGCTCTGGAGTTTTGCTTGGAGAGCAAGGCTGGCAAGGGATCAGGGCTGCGGATCTACTTTGACAAGAATCCATTGGCTCCAGAACTCTGTGTAGCTTGCTCTGCCTTGGCTCAGGGTGTGGGTAGACACCACATTTCAAAATGTTTTGCACAGTATCTTTATAAAAACTAGATTCTCAGGCTTCGTGCATGGATTCCACCCTGGTAATATTAATATTTTGCATTTACAGTGCAGGATCTGCAAGAGATTTCATCATTCTTTCATTCATGAACAAAGCCTGCCAACACTCCTGTTAGCTAGGTAAGTACTATCAGCTTGGTTTTTACAAATGTCTATGTGGCAAAAGTATTATCCTTAGAGGCAGTGCTCTCAAACTTACTATACTGCTCTGAGTGGCCTGTCTCTTAAACTAGAAGCAGTTTAACCATGGTAAGTTAGCATGGGGTAAACTAATCAATCAGCAGTGCTACTTAGATTGCCTCAGGTGCTGCACTAATGTGGCTATACTGCTTCTGGTTATGGGGGCAAGCAGCTCAGAGCAGGACATTGGGCTGAGGGTATCCTTGACAAGCACAGTACACTTAGTATATGGATGTGGCCCAAGAATAAAACCAATTAAGTGACTTTCTTAGGTTTTGTAGGAAGTTTTGGGGCAGAGCTGGGAACTGAACCCAGACTGCCTGTGACTTAGGAAAGAACCCCTAAATAGTACCCATTTGACTCTGGAACTGGAAAACCCATTCTTCAAATAGAAATCTCTTAAATGATATTCACATGCCATGTTTGGATGCTGAAATATTTTCATTGGAAATCCCAAACCCATTGAAGTATTTTGGAATCTCCCAGGATTAGACCCATTGCTGCATGTAAGCGTACGTTATATGCCCAAGGGCAGATGGATCTTTAAGGTATCTGATTGGAAATTAGGCTGTGAATGCATATGAAGATGTATTTTTATAACTTAAGGACATCTGTCACTACATTTCTTAGGTTTGATAGCTACTAATAGGATCTAGTGTTTGCTGTAGTACATTAAAATAAGAATAGACTTAAGAAAATATAAAGCCAAATGTCATTAGTGAAAAGAGAATCAAATTAGATACTTTTATTTTGTATTAAAAGGCATTAAATGCAATATAAATCTGCACAGTACAAAGGAATATACTTTTCTGCTGCCTCAGCATTAGGAGAATAGCATTCCTTTTCTCCATATGTCTCTGTCACCAGGTTGTTATTTCTTTTGTTTAGTCATATAATAGAGTGTGTTGAGGCATATTATCCTCAACTTGTGTAGCAGTCTACAAATACTGATTGCAGTTTGAGCTTGTTATGGAAAAGTATTGCCCTGTGGATTGAGAAAATGACCAACAGTGGACTATAATCTATGAAGCTGAGAGTAAAATTACCAACTAGAGGTCATTTTTCAAACCAAGGGGCAATAGTTTTCTCCTATAAACCGAATATTACAGTCAGTATATGTTTTATTAAACCATTTAAGAAACTTGGGAGCAGTTTCATTTAAACTTCTTGCTTGATGTGACTCGGAGAACAGGCCCAGGGCAGCTTGCAAAAGAGGCATGGCATAGCCTGTATAATAAATATACCGTATACTCAATAATTATGAAGGCTCAGTGCATTAATGGCTAAGGGCTGTATCCTGCTATCATTTTGCATCCCTACCACCCACTGAAGTCAATGGGATTTTTTTGTATAGAAATCAATGTTGGGCAGTGTTTCTTGCTGTAATATTATGATATCCCAAGGCCAAACTATCTGTGAAAAAGTCTTGGGTTATTGTTGCTGTCATAGGTTAAAAGCTTAAAGAATAAAACTGCTTCCCCACCTCTCTCCTATCCTTCTTTATTGTTTTCTTTTTCTTCTGAAGTGTGCACAGAATTATACTCTGCATAGTTACTCATATAGGGATTGTTGCCCAGTGTCTTAGTCAATAAGAGGATCTCCATTCTTGAAATCCTATTTATCTTGCAATTCCATATATAGAAAGGCAGATTGAAGCCTTCATCCTCCCTCTTTCAGCCCACTTTGCATACTTGTAGAGGCCAGCCACCCTGTGACTTGAGTGCACTGTCATTATTTGTGGATCTCTATCTGTTTTATGAATTGGCATTGTGGACTTTGGTGTTATATGTGAGTGATTTCCAGCTTCAATAGATTGGCAGAGTGAGGTCCTAAAGGTATTATCTGGCTTTTCTAAGTGTTCTCATTTTGAGTTCTAAGTGTTCTCTAAAAAGTGTCTTGAAAAGCAGTAGCCTCCACAAAAGGCGTGAGACAAAGGAACGAAGTTGGGGCCATTCTTCATTTCTCCCTATTAATAAATCTTGGTTAGGTAAAAGGAAGCACACAATGTAGTCGCTTCCGTGTCAGTATACATGTTGTTCCCTCAGAGCCCTAACTGGAATTATAGCTTTTCTATTGCCCCTTTCAGTTACCTTAACTTCAAACCATGATCCTCTATATAGAATTTTAGATTTACTTCTTTGGGCATAGCTCAGTGTTTCATTGGGTTAAGCAGGTCACATGGCCAAACAGATATTGCTGCACTATTGAATTAATTTTGAAAAACATAAGCATAACATATGTGCAAAAGAATGCTGATTTTGTGAGTCCAGTAAACACATTTATGGATACAAATTGCACAATTCAAATGATAACAATTAGTTATTTGTATCTGGTTTTATCAGATGTATATATACAATCACTCCTCTAGTATGTACACTTAAAAAATGTATGTTTTAAAACCAAACCTTATATCTATATATGTGTGTATATATATTATACCGACATGCAGTCATAATTTTCTCACTAGCATAATTTTTAAGGTCTACATAAAACTTTGCCACCTGAATAAGGGTGATGGATTAGAATAATAAAAATCAGAGCAGCAAAAGACCTATTATGTATCTAGTCCATCTTCTTGACATTGCAGGATTGTTCCCTGCAGGATATTTGCTAATGCTTTGTCCAGTCTAGGTTTAAATGTCCCAAGCAGTAAGGTTCCCACTACTTAACTTCCATAATCTTGGATATAATTTCAGGGATATTTTTTCATGACATCTTTTCTTAAATCCCCTATTTGCCTCATTGTAACCTCCAGAACCACCTGGAAAAATTCTTCTTTCTTTTTAGTATTTTCACCTTTTAAAATATTTATAGAGGTTTATTATAAATCCCTTTGTCATTGACCATGATTTTTCTCTCTTTCAAGCTAATTTATGTTGTGACATTGTGCATGGTTGCTTTTTTGAAGTCATCTTAAACATCAAAGGATTAGGCCAAGTAAGAGTGACACCAAGACTTTGAGGTTGTATCTTTTCATATGCCTATTTATTATTTCTTTTTCCCTATAGAGGTGTCATCTAGGGACTTCAGTCTTATTGTGCTGGGCACTGTAAAAATATATGCATAAGTGCATTCACAGCAATGCTTAAATATAGGCAGCTAATATGGAAATAGAGGATCATTCATTTCTAGAACATGTTTTTATTATGCAATTTACATTTTGATTGACAGCTATTAGTATGATAGGATGGCAGAACTGAAACTTAAACTTTGATGCCAGATAACATCAAATATAATGTATGTTAAATAAACAGAGACATGTGAGTGGGATAATATTTAGTGCATAGCTACATGGCAATGTGGTGAAGAGAGTAAGGGTAAAAATTATGCTGAGAAAGGCTATTTACAATTTTGTATTACTAAGAAATACCAACACAGAACCAAATGCCTCCGATTTATCGCTTCTTCAAGTTGTGCAGTTGTCTATGAAGTCTGCTCCTTTCTCATTTATGTCTTTCCTGGAACCAGGCTGAAGTGAGTGGAGAAGAGGATCAGGTCCCTTTGAAACATATTGTGTAACAGTTGTAGGGTATATTTTACTATTATTTATTTGTGTTACAGTAGTGCCTAGTAGTTCCAGCCGGGATGTCTATGACCACAGTATACCCAGCAACAGACAGATCTAGGCCCAAGGAGTTTATTGCCTATTTAGACAGAGGTGGATAGAAAAGAGTGTCTCAGGTAGGAAAGGATCTCTGGATTGGTCAATGGCAGAACCACATCTTATGAGATACAGTTCTAGCTTGTTATATCCTGGACCTCTTTAACTCCATCATCTCCTCCTATTCCAGTTTACCTGGGGGGAATGCTCATCCCACTGGGCCCACAGTCTCACATTACTAATATCTCCGTGCCAGTGCTGTCAACTGTGACCTCTGCTTTCATTTGTAGAATCAGAGATGTGCTGCACTTGCACACTACTTCCTTGATGTCATCTCTCTAGTTCTTGGATATAGTCTCTAGCCATAGTAGTCCCTTAGAAAACAAAGCTCTCTTTGCATGAGAGAGAATTGAGGCAGAGCCTCCCTGCTTTGTCCCCCAACATTTATGATTATTATTTGGGGCAAAAAATACAAACACTAATTTTAAATAAGTAACTATTAATTTGTCATTGCTAAAGAGGATATTCATTTCAATAATGTTTCATTGCTAAAGAGGGTAGCCAATGTGAAGCATGTTCATTTTTTCATATATTGCTAATGAAGGTCTAATGCATGAAATCAAGACCTACTTGTTTCTCTCACTTGATTTACTCATTTCAATAACTTATAATGAGATGCAGGTTAAAAACAGTAAGTCAAAAGGTTCATGATTGGCCTCAGATTTTGGATGCTTCTGTTTTTGGATCTTCAACTTCACACATCTAGGATTGTAGACTGTACTGAACTTGAGCCAACTCTGTCTCTAATTTGGGAACAGATTTGCATCTTGAGAAAACAGGTGTAAACAGTGGAAGCTGAATTAATAGGAATGTGAATTCCTTTTGCCATGTGCACAAGAAGATAGGGATGTAGTTTTGGCCTAAGGCAAAAAAAAGAAAAAA
>NW_017728998.1:24769198-24780879 GCF_001723915.1 Gavialis gangeticus | reverse complement strand
TAAACAGTGGAAGCTGAATTAATAGGAATGTGAATTCCTTTTGCCATGTGCACAAGAAGATAGGGATGTAGTTTTGGCCTAAGGCAAAAAAAAGAAAAAATAAGTCTTCAGATATGAATGCATACTAGCCTATGCTCTTTTCTGCAAACATTGATACATCTGAGCCTTAGAGGCTCGGATTTTTTCAGTGAGCAAGTTTCAAAGTCACCCTGTAGTCAGAGCTTTTATATCCACATGCGGAAAAAATGGGACCAACTCTAGTATACGCAAAAAATGTTAGTGGCCAGAAAATTATAAAATATTATCAAACATTCTGAATCACAACAGATATTATCTGAAGAGTGGCAGAAGCAACAAAAAGGATGGTACATCATCATTATTCACTCTTTCAGTTAAACCAGTCATAAGGAAAAGCATCTTAAGTTTCCCCTCCCCCTGTTCCCTCATTATCTTTCTACATTTAGAACCTGAGAAACACTGGGTGAGGATGCTACTCTTGAGCATGTCCCACTCTCCACTTGTACTCTTTGACTAAGTACAGACAGTCAGAAAGCCCGAGGCTGAATGGATTCAGTCTTTGCAGGTCAGTCTAAGATGCACAGATTAAACTGAAACAGAAGTGAACAGAGATTTACCTTTGATTCAGAAAATGCAGCCACATGCTTGCAGTGGATTAGGCCAGAAGCCGGGGACACTAGGGCACAGCTGTCTGCCTGTGTGTTCACTTCCTCTTCCTGCTGCCCCCAAGGTCTCTGGGATTTGCAATCCTAAATTACAGCAGCAGGACTCTGCAGGGTTGCTCTTCACTTCTGCTTCCTGATGCCTCTGGGATTTGTAGTCCACAGTTGCAGCTAGCAGTAAGTTTGAGTGGGGGACGAAGTGTTTAACCCCCCTCCCTGGCCCCAGATCCCAGGGTTTGTCTGGGGGGAGGTCCCCCTGCAGACTGGGCTGCATCCCCATCCAGGCTTGCCGCCTCTCACTACCTTGTCAGCCAGCTCTTATTGCTTCAGCTCGGGAGCACAGGGACAGGGCCAGCCCTGCTCTCTGGAGCAGACAGCACAGCCGAGCATGCCAGGATACTGGGGGACCGTGATTTAACTTGAACCAAGAAGGGGTCTGGGACAGAAGTTTCATAAACTGGTTTGACCCAAATCAGTTAAGTCTGATACTATATTCAACCACATTTATCCTAAACTAGTTTCAGACATTTTGAAACTGGTTTATGTTCACTGAGTTTCTGTTCTGTTACAGGTTTAAACCAGTTTCTGATGGCTTAAACCGGTTTATGTGTAACTTTTGTCCCTAGCCTATAGGCACCAAGCCTGGAAATGATGTGGCAAGGCCATATTGGAGGCATTCCCTACCACTGCTTTCAAACATGCCAAAAACCAGAGGAGGGCCTCCTGCTTTGTTCCTGTTTTGGTGTGTGCAGAGTAAGTATAGGTGGGGCATCCCATACCTACCTAGTGTCCTCACAACCTCTGAAGAAGTGGTGTAGACCTACCCATTGGAGCTTTGAGGAAGCCATTTTGTGTTGCTTTAAAATGGATTTGGAACTGAATTTTCCATTTATTTAAAATAATCCAAAAAAAATTGAGAAAACTCCATCTAATATATATCTTCAGCTCTCCAGTCTAATCATTCAGTGTACCTTTCATAACTGCTATGGCTGCTGTCTCATCATTCTTTGAAAGCAGGTTGAATATTTAATTGTGCTCTATCAAGGTGTTTGGCACCCTAGAATCATTACAAGAAATACCAATCTGAAATATTTGAGTTATGCGGAACGACATAGATAGCCACATTAGTCTGAAGTCCAGCAGAAGGCAGGGTAGGTGCAAGGATTTGTACCTTATAGACTGACTGACTGACTAACTATATATATAGCATAAGCTTGCACCTTTGGACAGTACTCTTTGGTAACTGTACTGACCTTATGGAAGAATCAGTTTTCTGAATGGGATTTCTTGTCAGTCAATGTTGTAGATTATTGTATATCTCTCATGCAATCTATGTAGATAATTGTGTCTCTCTCATGCAAAGAGAGCTTTGTTTTCTAAGGGACTACTAAATTTTGCAAGTAAATTGGCATCCAGTTACTATTCTATCTTTATCCTTATAATTGACCTTTGATGCACATAGTCCCTATTATCTGCATCCATAATTTAAAATAATATCTCATAATGTGACAGGAACAGCTAGATTCAACTGCACTATATGGGACCAGGTTTTGATGAATTATAGAAGCCATGATTATAGGCAGTTGGTCTTAAGGATATGTAATACTTTTGGTCAGCATCAGGGCCATAAAGCCAATTTGTCTGGAGGAAAACAAAAATCTTTGAATGTATTTATTTTAATAAAGGAAATCCTTTGATAGGCTCGAGAAGAGGCTTTATGTATGTCTCCTTCATAGCTAGATAGACAATAGTTATGTGTGGGTTACAATGATCGTAACCAACATGTTGAAGACGGCTTTTAGGTGACCATGTAAAGTTCTTGAAACAAAGTTTCCATTAAGCTGCTCAGGTGTATTCCAGTTTTTACTCAACTAGTTTGCTGTATGCAATTCATAATACTGAACCCCAGGATTCAGGAGGAATTGGGTGTGTTCATGCAAAGTCCCCTTCAAATTCAGTTTCATGCCAGTGAATCCAGGACTTCAGTCTGAGTTTTGGCTTTTTTTAAAAGCTTTCTCGTGTCTCCTATAAGTTTAAAGCCTGTCCTCTATTGCATGCTTAGTGATGCTATTAATATTCAGTGGGAGCTACATGCATGCATCAGAGGCCAAATGGAAAATATGTATATAATGTTAATGTATCTATGTAGTGTAAGCAGCTGGGAATAGTAATAGAATAGTGCATTAATACACACAGTATATTTGTTATCCAGTCAAGACAAAGGAGTGGATGTTTCTATTTGTTAGTTGTTTTTGTTTTTTGTTTTTTTTGTTTTGGGTGTTTCTACCTTTGACTGATACAAATATTTTGGAATCTAAACATATCTCCACAGTACCCTACTGTCTTTGTTCTGGATTTCTTTCATCTTAACTTATCAACACAGTATATGAGCCATTTTCCCCTACAGGATGATCATCATCTTAGTGTGTATTTGCTCATTAATGTCAGGTTAAGATCTAAAGAAATGTGAAAGTAGGAAAGTTGTTTGTACTAATTTTTATACCAATAATAATGGAAATATCAAATCTACAGGACTGTAGCTTTGAAAGGCAGGAAAATTATGTACACATTTTTTTTGCTTTTCACAAGTACTGTATTTTCAATCTTGGCTTTACTTGAACAGTTTGAGTCTAAACAAATTTGACTCTAACGCCCAGTGCAGACATTACACTTTTACCAGTATAAGTGATCGAAATCCATTCTATACCTGTAATAGAACAGAAGTTTGGCACACATAACCTGGTTTAAAAATGGCTAAGATTTGCACCTCCTGCCCCGCCAAAGAGTGAATATATGCGTTGTTCGCAACCGATCTAAACTATGCCACTTACAAAAAAGTACATAACTTAGATCGATTCTACCCCAGACTTTTTGAGTGTCTGTATCTAGCCTATAACTGAAAGCTTTAAGCAAGTCTCTCTCTCTCTCTCTCTGTCTCTCACTCACTCTTTTCCTCTTCCTCTTGCTCTCTTTTACAGAAAAAAAAAATCTTTTTCTTTTTAGCATTATGTAAAACCTCAGAAAAATATCCCAGTGAAATATTCTGTTGGATCAACTCTTTATATTCTTGAAGGTCTACGGTGTTTTATCACATAGTTTTTTTCTTTTCTTCTGTTATATCGGCTCATATTTGTTTACTGAATTATGAACTGTAATATCTCTTAGTTTTATATATTCAGTGTTCATAATGAAAGATTTTGAAACCCCCCCCAGAAATTCAAGGTAAGAGACATAAGAAAAAGTGAGCATAAGTAAATGGGGCTGTTTGAAATTTTTACGTCAATCTGTTTTTTGAAGCTTTCTCTGGAAAACATTGGTTTCTAGAACATTTTGGCTCACATCATAGCCTGATGTTTTAATTTTTGTGCTTGATATGAGATGAAATGAAATTTTGGATTTCTGTTGGATGTTTTTTGACTAGCTTTAGCCATGAAATGTAATGATACTTAACAAAGGTGGAGGGAAAATTTTCTTCATTAGTAGATTTTCTTCCATTTCATTCTCTTGTGAATCATCATTCTGCCCCCGCATGTTACTTTATAATATTTAGGAGCTGTCAGTTTTTAGTCATCTTTTGAATCATGGATTTCTTTATTCTTTTTTTCCCTCAAACATTACAGCACAGTAATGTCTTGATTCTATTTTTCATGTTTCAGCATATGACAAACAAACACAGAACCTAATACTTTTGTTATTGGGTTATGTTTATTGCAGTAAGTTGGCATCATAGGGCATTTTCTTTCCAACATCTTGAAGCTTTTAGCAAGTCTTTTCTCTTATTCTACAACTGACACAACTTGGCTTCTGTTTACTTAGGAGTCAAACATTCCTTTAACACTGATGCTTGCTCTCCTAGCCCCCCATTAGCCTGCTTTCAGTGACTTAAGAGTCTAGCATGAGATGAATATCAAGGCTAAGTACAGACATTCAAAAAACCTGAGCCTGAATTGATTGAATCTTTGCAGGTGAGTCTAACCTGCAATAGACTGAACCAATTTGCAAGTGAATAGATATTCACTTTTGATTCCTGAAATGCAGGCACATGTCTGCAGTGGCTCAGGCCAGAAGCCGGGGGCCGCTAGAGCGAACCCTCCCTTCCCTTCAGCAGCAGCTTCAAGGCTGGAGGGAAGCTGACCTGGCGGAGGCATGGACAGGCCCTGGCAGGCCCCGGAGTATGACTGGGGAGGGTTTAAACTGGTCTGCAGGGACCCCAGCTGGGGTGTGTTTGGAGGGGGAAGGGGGAAGCAGCCCTTGCCAGGTTTGTCCCCAAGGGGGGTGGGGGAGCATGGCCAAACAGCAGCCAGGGTAGTACCTCAGGCAAAGGGAGGGTAGGGAGAAGGATTAACCCCTCCCCATTTCCCCTCTCTCCCACCAGCTTTCCCCCCCACTGGCTATTTACATAGTGGGAGGTGTGGCAAGAAGCGCCCTGAGCAGCAGCCTCAGGCACTGCCCTGGCTGACTCTGACCACACCACGCACAGTGCGAGTCGCCAGCGGTGGGAAAAGCCAGTCAGACCCTGGGGTTTTATTGCTGGTGGGAGAGAGGGGAGATGGGGGGTTTAATTCACCTTCCTGCCCCCCTTTCGGCTGAGGTGCTGCCCGATCTGATTCTGGCCATGACCCCTGCTGTGTGAGCAGCCAGTGAGGCAGGCCCTGTCTAGGGTGCACATGCCCATGGGAGAGAGGGGAGATAGGGTAGTTTAATCCCTCTCCTTGTACCCCGCTCTGCCTGAGGCATCGCCTACGCCAGCTCCAGCCATGCCCCCTGCCGTGTGAGCAACCAGAGGTTGGAAAAGCTGGGTAGACTCTGGCTGCGGTCCTGTGTGGGTGGGAGAAGAAACTCAGGGGGTTTAATCGTCCTCCCTCCCCCTGAGCCTGATGGTCCATGTCCCCTGCCCCCTGCCCCCTGCCCCTGTCAGGCAGACCAGGCTGTGCCAGCTAGGTTTCCCACCCCCATCCCCTTGTCACCAGCCCTCTCTGCTCCGGGTAGAAGAGGGGTGGGGCGGAGAGCACAGCCTAGCACAGCCCAGGGCTGCAAAATATGCTGGGGGACTCTGATTTAACTTGAACCAGGAAGGGGTCTGGGACAGAAGTCCCATAAACTGGTTTGACCCAAATCAGTTAAGTCTGATACCACATTCATCCAGGTTTATCTTAACCAGTTTCAGCCATTTTGAAACTGGTTTATGTGCACTGAACTTCTGTTCTGTCACAGGTTTAAACCAGTTTCTCATCACTTAAAGCAGTTTTTGTGTAACTTCTGTCCCTAGCCCCAGTTATGTTTGGGAAAACTGTAAAACACACCATCATATGAAAGCTTGTATTTATGTCAGCCTTAGCAGTGGGCTGTCCCTTCATTTGTGAATATCACACAGCAGAATTGTACCAGAAAGGTGTATGAAAAAAGAATATTCAGGCAGGATTATTATTAGTTGTAGCAGTAGTACTGGTAGCAGCAGCAGGAACGATAGTAGTGTATTTTATCATTTTAAAATGCAGCAATTAGGATATGGATGAACTTTGTTAAATTTGACAGGCCTGTATACTAAAGCCTTCCAGTCATTCAGAGAACAGACGTATTCAATATAAACTTTGCCATCTATCCCAGTCCACTATTTCTAGGAACCAATACTCACATTTTGAGCTTACTGCTATTACTGTCAACTTAGATGCCAATCAAGGCAATAGAGATCTGTGTGTGTGTGTTGTGACAGTTTTTACACTTGGAACTGCGCAGGAATTAACAAATTCATTACATAAATATTTGAAAAGATATCACCTCTCTGGAAATAACACTCTCATTTCCCCCTCTTTGATAACAATTATTACATTTTTAAAAGGCTGTTAACAATTTAATTTATTGCTAAAATCACCTTAGTTGAAAAATGTCTCTTAAATATTTTTCTGTGAGTTGCAGTACCCTCCTCAGGATAGCAAGTCCTCTTTGTTCAAATGAGAAGAAATTGGCATAGCATGTGGCTTCAAAGTTGTGATGAATAAAGCATACCTGAAGGCATTAAAGTGCCTTCAGTTTTCTACCTTCTTTCCCTAAATCCAGATTATCGACATGTAAATCAGCGGAGTGCTATAGATCTTGATGCATCCATAACATTGTACAGAAGTTCAGAATCTGACCCTCCAACTCCTCCCCTGGATAACTAAAGGGTTCATATATGAACACTGTTGGTATGGCTAAGGCATGATTGTTGGTAGCCATTCTGAGAACAGTTTCATTTGAGTGAAGGGGTTGGGGCCCAGGTTAAGTAGGATGTGGCACAGAACTGGAGGAGAGGAGGTTCAAGTTGGAGAGGCAGGTGAGATCAAGAAAGGGGTTTTAAGAATTAGGGTAACTAGGTTCTCTGGGGAGCTATCAGAACAAAGTTCAGAGGGAAAGAATAATCAAGTTTGGAGGAGATAGAATTGAAAAGGTAAAGGATAAAGAAGGGAATACGAAATGAAAAAACAACTCCCTCCCTGAAAAGAAAGATTGTTTAGAAAACTTTTGAAAGACAGAAAATGCCTCTTTTTCAAAAACCTAAAGAATGAGAATTTCCCAATTCATTAGATCTTTAATGAAAAACTATTAGCAAGTGTTGACAGGCCCTAGGTATAAATGTGTTAACTGTTGGAGAACAGGTTACTTCTGAGGGTACAGACCAGTGAGTCAGTGGATGAGAGAGAAGTTGAGGCAAAGGGAGTACGGGGAACTGTGGCAACTGCACACAATACAATCTAATGGTTTTAGAGAACAAATGGACAATCTCAGGCATCTTTAATTGCCCTTTTTTAAAAAAAAATATGCAATACAAATTTGAGCTGTGGTGCTTAAAAAAAGGGAACCCAACTGAGCTATTAGTTATCTAACTGGTATCAAGTGGCTAAATGTCTGGTCTCCTCCCATGTATAAAAATGATTTTGTTAGTATGTAGGTCACATTACAGTACTGTCTAGTTATTGGACATTGGCTTAGACAACTGTTTGTGGAGTATTAAATAGTTTTGCTGCCTCAGCACACTTTCTAACTGGTATTTTTCACACAGTTGTGCTACTGAAAAGGAGCAACACCGCAGCAAAAATCAATTTATCTTTCCCTCTGCTATTTGTGTATTGTGAGTTCTTGTAGTGTTTTACAATTTGATTAATTGATATTCATTGTACTGGATATCATTTGTAATACTCCCGTCTAACTCTTGGTACTTTAAAAACTTTTATCAGAATAGGACATTATATAGGAGACCTCCCCAAAACAAACAGCCACAATATGGCACTGAAGGGAAAATTAGAGTTAAAAATCTTCAGGCCCATCTGCAAATGTAAGATTAATCAAGCTGGAGCAGTATATTTGTCTCAAGTGCTTCCTTTTGTCATATCCGTGCCAGCTATTTTAGTGGGATGTATCATGAGCAGAGTGAAAAGTTGGGCAAAGCTTCAGTTATATGAAGGGATCGAATTCTCAGGGTTTGAAGTAACTTGTTTGTATGCATTTCACATGCTGTTGGTCTGTAGGTATTATTAATATCTATTTTTAGAATCAAGATTGTGATGCACAAAGGTACGTAGGCACAATGTGATAAAAACACGGCAATACTGTTTCTTTTCCATTTCATTATAAAGTTTCTTTGACCCTGCGGTTTATTTTCAAACATTCAAGTTATTTGTTCTGGTGTCTTCTTAAACAGGGGTTGTTTTTCTCCCTTTCAGAAAATGAGCACAGATGGTGATTGATTTTTCAAGTGCTGACATCCCTGCTTGAGAAAATGTTCCCACCTTCTTTGTGCTGAGCAAGTCAGGCAAACTAACATGATGATGCGATCATCAGTTTCATGCAGACATGCAGAATTGATTGACAGGGAAAATTTTAACATAAACTGCACATTCTTCCAGTGTCTTCAATTTTTTAATGATGTTTATTTGCAGGATATTAGCAGCAGTAGGGATTTCATTTAAAAGACATGAAAACTTATTTCAGCAACAAGGTTAATGGAGAAATGTTGCTGCCCTAGCCCAGCACATATCAGTACAATTTGTAATAGCTCTTCTGAGCCAGTTCTGAAGCTAAATGCTGTCACTGGCTAACTAGCCATTCTCAGGCCATTGCTTCTGTTTGCGTGACTAAATACATACAATTAAAGCCTAGCACTTTCATTCTCTATGAACTCATTGTTATCCAGGGTTCAAGTACTCAGATAATGGGCCAGAAGAAAACAGGCATATCATCAGCCTGCAGTGGCAGAAAACTGGTTGGTAAAATTCTCATTATCTGATGCAGAATGAATGGTGCTCTCAATTCTTTCCATAGATTTTATAAAAATTACCAAAAAAATCTATAAGTTCCCCAAGCATACTGCAATAAGTCCATAGTCAATGCCTACACCATAATTAAGGCTTTCTATGATAAGCCTTTGCATTTATTTGGGGGATATCTCAACCTTAAAAAAGAAATCACTCAGGGTTCAAGATAACTATACTCTGTGAAGTCTCAGTTTGGGATTAAGCATTTAGCTTTTTTTTCTGTGTGTTTGTGTAAATCTGAACTAGAATATGAAAGCAAGCTAAATAGAAAAGATACCTGATATTAAGATCCGTGCATGCGTTTTCAAAGAAAAGAGTTCTTTTGGGTCAGATTTGCAACTCTTCTTCACTTGGAAAAGGGTCTTATTTGAAGACTAGCCCCAGAAATTCTCATGACTGTCTACTCTGTGGGTAAGAGCAGCAGAATCTGGCCCTAAAGAGGTGGAGAGCTGCATGTGTGTGAAAGTGAAGTTATTTGTCCAGGGGTTATCCCAAATAAAATTTGAAGCCAGCTAAGTGAACCAAGTAATATTCGAATGAAAGAGAAAAATTACCTTTCCGAGCATGCAGAGTAATTTTTGTCATCAACAATTTCTTAATGATTTTTTGCATGCCTACTTAATGTGCATGTATGGCACTACAGTGACCTGATAGATCATAATGGCTCCAGAGGAGCCATTGCAGGCTATTGGGCAAGTGATCTATGAATTAAAAATTCTTTAACAGTTTTGAAGAAGCTATTATGGCTTATTGTGTCGATGACACCTGCCTTTTTAGTATGTGGACTTATTGCACATGCATACCATTTCCATGGACCTGGGAAATTATACTGCTCTGCAAGAAAATGCTACACAGCAATAGGCCTGAACAGCAAAAGAAGGATGCGGGCAGGTTCACTTCTGGACTCTGAAATCCCTCTCACCAAAATTCAGGGGACTTGGCTCTGTGGCTCAGGTTCAGCTCATCAGAGATAGGTGTTAATTACACCTGGGCTCAAATTTAGATTTCTTTAGTATTTCGGCATGTCTGGATTCAGGTGCACATTTGTGTCCATTTCTGATCCCCTCTGTCCAGCCCTGTTGAAAGCTGTAATTTACAGAGCTTTAAATTCTAATCTAAGAGCAGCAGAACAAATGCATAACAATTTCTGCAATAGGAAGATCACGTGGTTCTACTGCTGGGCTGTAATGAGCAAGATCTTCTTTTTCACATATCTGACATGTCTGTGCTACCCAGGCTCCAAGGGTAAAGGTGATTGTTTGGAAGATGAAAGTGAGCACATGAACTTCTCCAAACATTACCACCTGAAAATGTGCTGATAGAGTCACTGTTGTCAGTGGAAATTAAGGATTACACTGAAGTTTGTACTTAAACTTGGGCTCTAGAGTCCTTGCAGCCATGTAGTCAAAAGACAACTAGTAAAGAAGAAAAAAAAGCCTTTTCTCGTCCAAGCATCAGGGCAATAGGTATAAATGGTTTGGGGGAAAGACATGTGAACTGAAGTGCAATGGATGTATTCCTGGTCATGGTACACTGTGTAATCATTTCTACTTGTGTCAGAACTTTAACATCAAATCTTTATCTTTCTACCCATTTATTGATAAACACAGGGGGAAATGCTGGGACCCTCTTGTGACATTTTTTCTATGAAGTGAAAGGCAGGTGACACCCTGGAGCTGGGATATACTACAAGCTTCCTGCATGGCAAAGCACAGCATTTACCCTTCTGAGTTCTTTTATGCACTGAAATGGATGCAGCCCTACTGCTTTTCTAACAGCATCATTTGCTGAAGAGGTTGTGACTTATCAGAGGGTCTAGAACATGACTAGTAAAATAACTTTTACTCTTTTTTTGGAAATGTAATACCAGAGAATTTCTTAAGGGGCAATAAATATGTTTTAATTCTCAGTTAGGATGTGTTGTTGGGAAACCACAATTTGTCCTGTAAAACAGGACAATTTGCAGTAAACCACAATTTGCAGTAAAATAGAAATTTGCTCTGTTTGGCAGCTAGATTTATGCATTTTAAATAAAATATATTTCAGGGAATCTGAGGGTAGCAGCCCTAACACTGGATCTAGTAGTTGGCCAAACACCATTCCTATGCTTGACTGGTGTTTGTCGTGTTACTGCTTCCTGTGCCAAATCTCCATTTCAAAATGAGCAGAATGTGGGAAGAAATTGGCAAATCTTGAGGCACACAGGGATTAGCCTTTATTTGGTATTTGTACGAAAGCCTCTGCTGAGGGGATTTAGCCCTAAATCTTTTTCTAAATAAGCCTTGCCCACACAGACCCTGTATCGTGCAATTACAGAACAAGGCAAAACTCTTAAGCATGTGCACTGAAGCTGCTGGAACTTAAGTACAAGCTTAAAGTTAGGAACATGGTTAAAGGCCAGATCTAGAGGAATAAAAAAGAGGCTTAGATACCTGAAGTGGGACTGGTGGGGGTGGGGGCAAGGGTTAGACACCTACATCCAAGACTGATCACAGGCATAGTACATTTTGAACATGTTTGAGTATGTTTGAACACCACAGACATCTTACTTTTTTTACTTTAAAGTTCCATAGGCACTGAGAGTCGTGCCTTTCTCCATATCCAAAACTGCCCTGACTTGACTGATGTGAGCAGGTACGTGCCTAGCTCATGCCCACATGATGTCCAGGTTCCAGAAAGGAGAATTTCCATGCCTAAGTCCCTTTGGAGG
>NW_017728998.1:24756361-24764198 GCF_001723915.1 Gavialis gangeticus | reverse complement strand
ACTTTTTTTACTTTAAAGTTCCATAGGCACTGAGAGTCGTGCCTTTCTCCATATCCAAAACTGCCCTGACTTGACTGATGTGAGCAGGTACGTGCCTAGCTCATGCCCACATGATGTCCAGGTTCCAGAAAGGAGAATTTCCATGCCTAAGTTCCTTTGGAGGAGTTGCTAGTTTGAGATATTATATACAGGAGCAGCCTCCACATAGAATGCCATAATGCCTGGCACTTTTTTTAAACATAGCTGTTGGAGAAGGAAAGAAGAACTGGGATAGCAGTAAATGCCTCTTTCCAGTCCCTGTCCTTGTCTCTGTATTTTAAATCAAATGTCTGTTTAATATTAAAAAAAGCATTCAGTTCAGGTGGGACGTGCTTGCCTGAGGTGGGTTAGATAGGAGATGATCCGGCCATGTGCAGGATCTAGCAGACTAGATGAGATTGTAGAACACAGAAGCAGTCCTGAGAATAGGGACTGGAACCCAAGACACTCCCTCTTCCCAGGTGAGGACTCTCACCACTAGGCAATAAAGTCAGGATTCCTCTTGCAGTCTTTGGCATAATGAATTTTGAATTCTTTTCAGTCCAGGGGCATGGCTTTAATGGCATAGTCTTTGGCTCTGTCCAGCCCTCTCCCAAGATTTTGCTAGTCCTGAAAGATGGCTGCTATGGAAGTGGGTGGCACTCATCATCCTCTCCTTTTCTGTTTTAAAAAAGTAGAAGAGCTATCCATGCTTATCTCTGAAACAAAGAATGTAGGTGCTAACCTCCAAGGGATGGAAGTGCCTTTGTGCAGGTGAGAGTTGAGTCCCTAAGCCACAGAGAGGGGTAGGATTCAAGGCACACCGTTATCCTCAGTATTTCCTCCTGGGTATCTCTAGGCAGTCACATGCATACTGGGTGTGCTGCCTTCAGCACCTCCATGCTCAGTGTGTTGGCTTTTGTGTATCCCCTTCTAACACACCCTTCCTAAGTGTTGTGTAGGCAAACAAGACATGTAGTACAGGGCTCTAGATTTGTCATTTGGGACCTGTTACCTGTCAAATTTACGTGTTGTGGTGCTTGACTTTTAGGTACCTAAGTCTTTTATTGGCTGCATTCCTATGTGCTTCACTAAAACAGGTCCTATGTGTGTAAGCATCTAGATCATTAAAGGGCACATCTACATGTGCATTAATATGCTATGGTTACTGCATGTTAAGCTTAGTACCTGCAATAGGTACTAACTAAATGCACAGTAACTAGCACTAGTGTGCAGTAGCATTGGCTCACACCTTTTAAGTACACTAATGCTTAGTAGACTGATTTTTCTGCACATTCACGCATCAGCATGTGCATCAACATTAGGGCATCTTTTGCCATGATGCGCTAATGTGCAGTAGAATTAGCCCATTGTGAATTTAGCATCTCACGTAGACGTGCCCAAAGTGTATTCAGTAGGTCCACCTAATAGCCACATAAAGCTGTTCTTTGATTTTTTGGTAAATATGTAACTAAAAGTCACATTTCAAATTTGTACTTCGCTTACACGGTTTATGAGATATGTGGGAAGTCTAGATGTTGAAACTGAGACCTCATCTAGAGGTAGGAGAGGTAGGATAAGTTGTCTTGCTCATTTGGCCCTGTTCCTTCTTCATTGAGACAGAGGCTGTGTTCTCGAAAGATCATGTTCAGGACTAAGGAAGTAGTTTGAACTCTCCCTGTGGCCTTTCAGTCCTTGGTCTCTTTGCATAGGGCATGAATTAATGACATTTGTTGTGTTGATTTTTGTGATTTGGACATCTGTCGAGGTCACCAACTCATTCTGCGTAGGCCTCTGCAGAGCCATCAGTTAGTAACAATTTTAGAACATTGGCTATTCAGTAGTGACTTAGAGGTACAAATCTGTATTGGATTCCCAGTGCTCTGAGCTATCCAGTTGCTTGTGTCAAATAACCCCTATGTTTCCCATGTCAAATTTTACTGGTGTCACTGTTGAAATCATGTCAAAAAATGTCATACCTAATGTCTGTCACTGTAGAACGTTGGTAGATTCAAAGTTTGACAAAAAACACTTAGAGACAGATATTGAAAGTGCTATTTATCTTTCTCATTCCCCAAAGAGTGTCTACACAAACATTTCTGTGCACTGAACATTCATAGGGTGTTTGTGTCTAACCAGAGAGATTAATGCATCTGACTTTCCTAAAAATGAATGGTGAACAGTGGAAGTTACCTCTTACAGGTTCATGACTCAGGTCAGTGCACTAAGCTGCTGTTGATGCTGGTTAGTTCTGCACATTGATCTTGGGCAGCATCTAGCTTCAAATGTACAACTGAAATTTTCTCTGAAATTTCCTGTAGGGTAGGACATTCTGTGAAAAGCCACAATGAAGAAAAAAGAAATGAAGAAAGAAGATTTGAGCAGGCTTAATATGATTGTGAATTAATAGCTTGTCCCTAGATGAGATTTTGTGACTTCTAGAAGTTCAGAATCCATCAGCTTATACGAGAGTTTGTTCTTGCTAGTAATCATTACTTTACAAATATATAAATTAAATTGCATCTGCCATTATTCTACTAAAACTCTCAGTGCCTTTGAATTCATTCAGATTTTCTCACAATCTTCCACAATTTGAGGTTGAGGACCTGACCCCTTTACTGATGCTTGGAACAAATTACTCCAAATTATTTAGTTTTTAAATTAATTTATGGCTTTTTTGTACCAAGAAGGTAACGCAAAGGGGTCCAATATTGGTGTTAAGTTATGGAGTCTAGTTTTAGCTTCCTATTTTGAAAGGTCTTGGTCTGAAACGTACTATCAAGTTGACTAGCTATTGTCTTCCATGTCAGGACTACGTGACTAAGAACTGACAAGATGTGAGCTCATCAGACTAAAAATTGCCTCGTATTTAGGTAACCAAAATATAAATGAAGAAAACCTGCAGGGTACAACTAGATGTTTCAAACATTTATGACCAAATAGATTGATTTTTTAGCTTCCACTTAATTACTCTGAGATATTTTGAAATTACAGCAGTTTCTTCAGTCATATGAATTTTCACCTCCGAAATAGACAGTAGCTTGGCAAAGCGTAGTGCCAGCAGTTAGGATAAATTAAACAAGCTAAAATGATATTTAGGATCTTTTCATGTACAATGAGTGGGCCATATGCTGCCCTACATATAAACCCAGAGTAAGATAAAATATGTATTCAAAACTGTGTGTACTAGTACATGTGGACTTGCTGACAAATTGTCTCCTTGAGGAAGCCAAATAAACACATTCTGCCTATTTGCTAGGAATTTTGCACAGCCTTGCCTAGTTCCATTGAGAGTTATCCCTCTTCCATACCCAGGCTTTTCAGCTTTTCCCAGTCTGGCCTCCTCCTCCTCTAAAAAAGCTGCTGACATTTGCCATGGTTTCCATACATGTATCATCTCTGAGGAAGTAGAAATGGGTAGCTCTTTCTGGGCCAGCCTTCAATAACTGCTATGGGGATTTCTGCTTAGAACCATGAGCAGGGCTAGCACAGGAGAATGGCTGTTCTTTAGAACATCTTATCGCTTACCCGAAACTGTGGAATGGAGCCAGGTAAGAATTGGCTTTCCTATCCGGAAGATATTTGTGATATATTTTGGGATGAATCTAAAATCTTTTTAAATTTTTTGAGTTGCTCCAGTTGTGTAAGTAACTATTTTTATTGCAACATGGGGCTGTATGGATCATGGCTTATGACATTCACGTGTATCGTTGCCAACAGGGATTTGTATCTCAGTCTCCCACCTTCTAAGTGTTTTAACCATGGGTTAGCGAGTGTCCTAACCACTGGGCAAAGGGTGATGCTTTCTCTCTCTCCCCCTTCCCTCCCTTTTTCTTTCTCTCTGACTACCTATTGTGTGGAATCCCTATGGTATGGAATTTGCCCTATATTGAACTCATATTAAGGCTCTTCAGCCTCAGTTTTCTTCACTCTACATTTTGGAGGGGAGAACATGTGATTCTGAATGTGTATGAGGATACCTATGAAAAGGGGTCGGGGGGGGGCATGGGCACTCAGGTGCACAGCTGACAGCCCAGAGGTGGCAAGTTTGAGGCCATAGCAGCAAGCGCTCATGGTGCAGTCTCTCCGATTCCAATGAAATCTGTGAATTCTGCTAAATACCTTGTCACAAGGACAGAAGAAAGGGAAGTTAATGAAAGTTAAAACTTCACAGTGATGCACTGACTTAACAGTTGAAACTATAGTGTTTGATATAAGTTCTTAGGACAGTGAAGTTTGTTTCCACAAACTAGCACCTTTCCGTCCTTTGGTGTAAACGTTCCATTTCTCGGTTTTTAGCATTCTATACAGAAAATACCAGTGCTACTTTAATAATTTGATGGTATTTACTAATATAAATATTTGCTTTCTAAAAGCAATGTTACACAAAATTCCTGGCCTGCAGTCTAAGCAACTGTTGGAATGTTTGAGGTAAGAAACCTGACCTTTGTGAAGATCAACATAATGAAAACAGGGTTTCCACTGTTTGTAACTTGTGTCCATAGTGAGAGGCCTCAGAACAGCGGGACAGTAATCAACACAGACATTGTTACTTTTGAATTCCAGTGGAAAGTTCTTGTCATTTGTAATTACATTGATAACTGAAAATATTTTACATGAATTTCAACGTATCTGTGAGAGTTTGAAATGGACAGTGTGGCAGGGTCTTCTTGTAAAAGAGTAGGGAAAATAAATTGACTGAGATCTTTATTTATTCTAAACTTTACCAGTCACAAAACCTGCATGACGGGAAAGAAACTTGATTTAACTTTGTCATGGCAAGCAGGTGAAGTTATGTTAGCCACAAACTGAAAACTGGGGTCATCCTGGTTTTTCTTGCAAATTTCATTAAGATTTGATTTCCCCCAAAATATTCAATTATTTTGTTTTTTTCTATTTTTAACTGTTTCAATTTAGCAAACATCTGAGATTAGCGTATCTATACCATACTGCTACAGTTGTTATTTGAATGACATTAGGTTATAATATATAGTTCAAACAGTTGCTTTGGTTGTTTTATAACGTATAGTTTAACCAACTGCTTTGGTTGGCTATATGAAAATCCGTTATATACATATAAATGAATAAAGTTTTCCCATCTTTCCCTCACTTGAAGCTTTTTCCAGATCATAGACAAATGTACGGTAGCCTTCTAAAATAGTACACCAAGCCACAAGTTTATTCTGGAGAGCTAAGGAATTTGCATGATATAGCCAGGTGAGTATTTATATTAGACCTCTGTGCAGTCTGGAACTGGGGAATAGTAGCATTTTATCCAGGGTGGGCTCATAGTTGAGACATGCAGGGAGGATGCATATTCTTGTTTATTCATTTTTTTAATTGTTTTGGTTTTATTTTTGGTTTTAATGATTTTTTGCAAGAGGTCTCATACTGATTTAATTTTTTTTCTTAGCAAAATAGTTCTACTTAGCTAATTTATTTTTCAGCTTTAAAACATCAGCATTTTATAGATCTGAATTTCACAATGTGAGGATGATTGCTACGTACAATTTGCAAAATTGTGATTAACCAGTCCCTGCTTCGAGTCAGTTCTCCCTAATTCACAAAAGGCTTCCAAGAATAGTAAGCACAAAATTCAGTTTGCAAATTGTAGGGCAGATTTTTAGAGGGCAGTTTAAAGAATGAAGTCCTAAGGGTTTTATCTATATTTATATCTCTTGTTAAACCAAACTCTTATGTAAATGTTACAATCTGTAAATAACAAGCCGAGCAGCTTTCTTAAAGGAAAGATTGCATCTACATTTTTTGAGATTTAGCAAAATTATTAACCTTAACAATAGACTAATATACAAGTATATTTGGAAATAACTAACTTTGTCTTGTGTCTTCTGTTGTATTTTATGGATATTTAAAGGTTTTAAAATATATAGACCTTTCATTTTGCAGTAAAAATTGTCTCATATTGAAAAACACTGCCCTTAGTGATGGCTTGAAAAAAATGGAGATAGCTTTTGTATACTTTTACTTTTTATAGCCATTAATGTTGTAGTAAATCTTCTATTATTGTATACAGTCTAGATTATTCTTCATTCTTTTGCCTTTGGACAGGAAAGAAATTACTGGCTTCCATCAGTGTTATTGGCAATCCCTATATTCTGACATCTGTTCCTTTCTAAACATTTTACCAACCTTGATGAAATGTAGTTTAGTGTTAGAAACTGACTTGAAGAAAAAATTGGATGATAAAAAAATAACATTGATTAAACACTAGAAGTAATTTACCAATGACTATCAATATTTTGATGACCACTGCAGCTTATTTCAGAAAAGCTAGACATCTTATAGAAATTTTAATCATATTTAATCTTTGAATTAAGCTGAATAAATGAGTTTTCATTTTTTAAATAGAAGGGCGAGAGCCTGATTCTGGTCAATTTTAATCAAACTCTTTGGGCTCTGTTGCTAAGGAATATTTTGGGCATATTATATAGATATCAAACAGTGCACTGGTCCCAAATAAAAAAAAAAACCAAGCAACTTTCTCAAGTAATATTAAAAAAACAGCTGAGAGCTCATTCACTGCTGTACTACTCCCATGTTTCTGTGCAGTTGTACCAATTTATCACTGGTACTATACAGTGGTGAATCACGTCCCTGGAGTGTACACCACCTAGAAGCATTTGTCTCCTTGAAAGGGGATGGCCACTAAAACAATGAAGGAGCCCAAAGAAGGTTACCCTGAAGGTTTAGCTTTTTTAAACTCTAAAGAGCAGCATATTAGTGTGTCCACATCAGATGCTTTACTGCTTATTAGATTAATATAATGCACAGTAGAGTGTCACCGTCTACACATACACATCAATGAATGTGCATTAAATTAGTCTAATGTACCTTTTGCTAGTACTAATACATATAGGTACTAGAGAAATAGTGCATTAAATAATGTGCCAAAGTACTTGTGGACCCTGACAGGGACCAGTTTGCTCCTGGTCAGCCCAGGCAGCAGAAGGCCACTGCTGCCTGGCTAAACTCTGATCTCTGCAGGACAGGGGAACTATCTCAGCTTCAGGTCAGCTCCCTCCTGGCTGCATGGCGTTGGGGTTGGCCCCAATCACCACATTGTTGGGAGAGAGCTGCCATGTAGCCAGGACACAGACTCTCCCCTTCCCTCAGACTCCAGGCCTGTCCCCTGGACCACCTACCAGCCCAGAGGGGCAGAGCAGAGCAGGAGCAGCCCATTGGAAGCAAATTTTCTCCCAATAGGTGCATGTTCAGATGCGTGCCTGGTTTTAGTGTGCCTGAAATTTTCTGCACAGAAAATTCAGGCAGATTAATTGTATGTGTAGATATGCCCACCATGTATATTATTACAGTTCATTGAAATCAAAGAAGCTACATTAGATTATAACTATTCTATGTTATATATAGTGTGACTATCATATGAACATACACATACATAGCTGTATACTGTCGTGTGTGTCTGTTTGTACACATACACACATATGTTTTAGGAGGGATTTTGTATTCAGGATTGGTTTTCAAAAGCACTTAGCTTTGCTTGACTGTTTCCACTGGAATCAAAAGAAGTATTACTTATGTCTTCAGAGCAGAGTGTGGCAAACGCTAAACTAATCTAAAGATCCTAATGATTGTGGGACTGATTCTCAGCTTTGTCTAGTTGCTGGAGCTCGGACAATTTGCAGCAGTGGTGGATATGCTACTCAAAGTCATTGGTGATGTGTAGTGGGTGCACATGGGTGCACGTGCACCCCCTGAAATTGGTGGTGCAACCCCTGAAAGAAGCGCCACCTATGCTGCCAGTGGTGCTGGCAGGCAGTCACCACTCAGCACCACCCCC
>NW_017728998.1:24751101-24751361 GCF_001723915.1 Gavialis gangeticus | reverse complement strand
TATGCTGCCAGTGGTGCTGGCAGGCAGTCACCACTCAGCACCCCCCCCCAAACTGCCAACATTGCTGCCAGCATCTGTGGGCAGTCACTGATTGTCGCTGGCTGCTGCTGCCACTGTCGGCGATGTCTGCGGGTGGTCGCTGATCATCATATCCCCCGTGCCCCATTGCTGACACTGCCGCAGCTGCCTGTGGGATCTCCCCTCTTGCCATCATGCCCCTGCTGCTGACACTGTCGCTGCCACCTGCATGCAGTTGCCAT
>NW_017728998.1:24742365-24746101 GCF_001723915.1 Gavialis gangeticus | reverse complement strand
GCCCCTGCTGCTGACACTGTCGCTGCCACCTGCATGCAGTTGCCATGCTTCTCCAGCCTCTGGGGGCACGTGTTGTTCATGCTCGAAGTTGTATAGATCTGCAAACATACTGCATTGTGTTTGTACCATTTCAGGGCCTTATGTGCATTTGCAGCTCCCCGTGATTTCACTTAGTGCTATACATGAAAATTCAAAGCCAGAACTTAGCCCTCTGATGACAGGAACTTGTATAACTCATTTTAAAGCCTTTAGCAGCTTGTATATTTTCACTGCTTCAGCCCAAACTGTGCCGATTACAGTGCTACTATTGGACTATTTGAAATGTCTTAGAGGTTATTTTTATTCAAAGGCAGAAACATTTTCCCTAACATGGGTCTATTACAGAATGCTCTTAATGTTTGGTATGAAATGCCTTTCCTCTTGTTTCCTAAAAGTCACGATTTTGAATGGCAGAAACTGAGCCGTCTAGGTTAAAGTGGATGGTAAACTGTTAGCTGGTAGATTCTATTCATCTTTGCTAATAATAAATATTCACACATTTCATCTGTGGATCTCTCAACATGTTTTACAAAGATTAATGAATTCTCACAGTTCCTCTGTGAAGGATAGTTAGTAGAAGCAGTGAACATTTCTGACAAAATTTCACTTAATAGAAATATGCTGTTTCTGTGAATCCAAAATGTTTTGTGGAAATATATCAGCTTCAACAAAGTTTTCATGGGGGTGAGGAGAGGAAGAAGAAGAGACGTGCTCACATGCCATAACCTGATGATTAGGGGAGAGGCTGATTCAAGTTGTTCTTCTGATTCTGAACAATCTTCTAGAGCAGGAGTGGGCAAAATGCAGCCCGTGGGCCGGATGCAGCCCACCAGGCCACTCTATCCCGCCTGTGGGGCCCCTAAAACTTTTAGAAAATTAATATTTATCTGCCCATGGCTGCCTGTTATGCAGCCCTTGATGGCTTGCCAAAACTCAGTAAGCAGCCCTCCGCCCAAAATAATTGCCCACCCCTGTGTTAGGGGAGAAACCCCTGGCTCAGGAAGAGGAACCAGGACTTGAGCTGCTGCCTCCCATGTTTCTGGCATTCCTACAACTGTTGGGAGATAGGTGGGGGAAGAGGGAGAAGAGATTCTGTCTCACAAAAACAAATTTTAAAACCTTGAAATTAGCTTCAAACAGAATAGTTGCCTCCAGGTCAGCTTTAAACCTCAGGTTTACAGATAGGTGAAGAGAGACAAAGCCCCAGTATCATAGATCTAATCAGCAGAAGTCTAGAATAGAATAGAAGTCTGGAATCCTGACTACTTAGGTCTGTATTATAGATGCGCTTCCCCCTCGTTATACCCACAGTGTCTGATAATCCTCTCACACCACCTTGCATCCCTTCTGTAACATATGGTCTCAAAGCTGCTGAGGTTCACCTGCTTCGATATCTGTACAAACTACTAGTAGGGACTGTATAAATATCTAACAGATGCACACGTTCACCCTGGGATTAATGCATTCTGGACACAGACCCATCAGCATCACACTCCTTCACAATCACATTTTATTTTTTCACTTGCTCATGTGGTGTACACCTGTGACATGCTGGCAGTGCACTTGCTTGCAGTGCAAGAGACCCTTAGGTTCAAAGCTATCCTTATATCTTTGTTCTCTTATGTGTGAAACTTTTGAGATTTTCTCTTCGTGTTCAAAAGGCTTGTGCATGCTATTACATCTTTAAATCCCACTCTGACCCTTTTTTTGAATATGTTGACTATAAAGACAGAAACAAAGCAAGTTGAACTAAATAAATAGATGCAGAGAGACAGCAGAAGAAAAAAAATATTTTCAGCTTGAGCTTGCCAATATTACTTCATGCTTTTTTATTGCAAACCTGTATACTAACAATAGACCACTACCCCACCACCCCACACAGCTGGGTGTGTGAATTGGAGGGGCACTGAATGCTGTGGGTTTTCCAAATGCAGCACAATTATAGGAACACCTGCACTAACTAACTTTGCAATGAATCTTTTTCAGTATTCACATTCCTCAACATATTTGTTATTCTGCTGAGAAAAAAATAGGACTGTTTCAGTTTTGGCTTTAGCCATAGGAGTTGGTCTTGCAAAGTGTTGAGACCTTAGGATCAAGTCTTTGGAATTGTGACACATACTAGCACTGGCAAGATTGGGAGGAGATGTATTGTTCAACTTCCATATCCAGTTCTCCTAGGCTAGGGACAGAAATTACCCATAAACCGGCATAAGTGATTGGAAACTGGTTCAGATCTGTAACATAACAGAAGTTCAGTGCACAAAAACCACTTTTAAAATGGCTGAAATAAGTTTAAGATAACCCTGGATGGATGTAGTAGCAGACTTGTCTTATTTAGGTTAAATTGGTTTATTGAACTTCTGCCTCAGATCTCCTCCAGATTCAAGTTAACTCAGTCCCCCAGTATTCCAGGATGCTTTGCACTGCCCTGAAACCCTTCCCATGCAGGGTGTACAGATTAGCTTTGGCTCAAGCTGTCTGCTCCAGCTGAGCAGGGATGTGTTCCCTAGTGCTGCCTGGCTTCTAGCTTGGGCCACTGCAGACATGCGGCTGCATTTCCAGAATCAAAAGTAAATGTCTGTTCATTTGCTTATTGGTTCAATCTACACAGTTTAGACTAACCTGAACGAATCAATTCAGCCTCAGGTTTTTTTGACTGTTTGTACTTAGCCCATATGTATGTAAGTCCTAACCAGTAGTCTCAGTGCTGTTCTTAACTGACTAGCTAATGACTCAATAACCAATACAACAGTCACCAGAAGAAAAAGCCATCCTTCCTCAACTCCCCCCCACAACAAATAGTTTGCAAATTTAAATCCTAATGAGTATTAATTTTCCTTTAACATTTTATTAAAGTATTCGACCTTGTTCTGAATAATTACAATTTAATGAATAGACATATCAAGTCGCTAGTGGGAAAAATGAGGGACTTTTAGGCATCTGAATATCATCCCTGTTGGATCCTATATTACAATTATTTGTATTGTGATAGCAACATGGAGCACCAGTCCTGGATCAGGACCTTACTGTGCTAGATATTGTACAGATATAAAAACAAGATAGTTTCTACTTCAAAGAGGTTACCATGCTACGTTGAATGATGATCCTTAGAATCATACTAAACATTAATAAAATAGACAGCCTGTTAGATGAGTAGTGGACAATGTGGGCCCAGCATTTAGAGAACTTTCCTCTTGTAATGATTCCTGATTTTAAGGTTTATTCTCAGTACTTCGAGATTGACATGCATAATTCCTATTAATACTAAATATTTCGGCACACAGACTTGAAAATATATCCCATTGTTACCTTGTTGCTACTCCTTTGTGTAGCCTTGTGAATGAATGCTTAGTGCAACACATAACTTCCTGGGATGTTGGGAAAGGAAATTATCTTAGGGCCTTATGTAATTCCCACTGCTGTCTCTTCCCTGGTTCAAATTTAGAACTCTTATGATGGCTGTTAGGGCTGTGCAGAGCTTCAGTTCCTGATTTGAGTCGGCACAGATTTGGCCCGATTCAGTGGCCGAATCTCCGAATCCGAATTGAATCAGAGGACCCTTTAATCTCTCAGAATCAAACTGGAACTCTCCAAATCAATTTGGAGAGATTCGGAAATATTCAGACATAGACACAGCTATAAATGTTTTTTCTATGTCTCTCTACGTAGCAGGTTGTTCGTGAATGCTGCGATG
>NW_017728998.1:24736985-24737365 GCF_001723915.1 Gavialis gangeticus | reverse complement strand
CGGGGAGGGGGAGTGGGGGGCACCCCTGTACACTTTCTGACAGACCTGAAAGTGGACCGGAAATACTTCCAGTCTACTTCTGGGTTCGCTACCGAGCACGTCAAAGGTCCACCCCTGAAACACTTCTGAGGGACACTCCATCTGCCCCAGAATTGCAGTGTTGACAAGCCGTGCCTGCTACCTCAAGGTATGTACAAAAAACTTTTAAAGCCGTGTCTAGATCTGAATTGCTGATTCTCTGAATCAGCACTGAATCTTCAGATTTGGATTTGGCCAAACTGAATTGGGGACAGTGATCCAAATCTACAAATCGAATCACTATCCCCAATTCGGGCCGAATCTGAATTGAATAGGGCCCTTTTTGCACACCCCTAATGGCT
>NW_017728998.1:24736118-24736348 GCF_001723915.1 Gavialis gangeticus | reverse complement strand
CAAACTGGAACTCTCCAAATCAATTTGGAGAGATTCGGAAATATTCAGACATAGACACAGCTATAAATGTTTTTTCTATGTCTCTCTACGTAGCAGGTTGTTCGTGAATGCTGCGATGCTGGGGCACATGGAGCATCCCACAGAAGCACTTCTGGGTTTGCTAGGGAGCACACGGGGGAGCCCCCCAGCCCCCTCCTGGCTCGGCAACTGGTGCCTTTGGGTCTGGGGGG
>NW_017728998.1:24733408-24736064 GCF_001723915.1 Gavialis gangeticus | reverse complement strand
AACACTTCTGAGGGACACTCCATCTGCCCCAGAATTGCAGTGTTGACAAGCCGTGCCTGCTACCTCAAGGTATGTACAAAAAACTTTTAAAGCCGTGTCTAGATCTGAATTGCTGATTCTCCGAATCAGCACTGAATCTTCAGATTTGGATTTGGCCAAACTGAATTGGGGACAGTGATCCAAATCTACAAATCGAATCACTATCCCCAATTCGGGCCGAATCTGAATTGAATAGGGCCCTTTTTGCACACCCCTAATGGCTGTATTTTGTCAGGAAGAGAAGAGGAGATTCAATGGATAACAATTTTCTTCCAGTGATAAAGGAAAGGTGGGATTTTCTGAGAAGAAATAGTGACTCCTCTTAATTACTGCTTCCAAACTATCAGTAGCCAGAGCCTTTTTGCCCTCTTTCTTTCACTAGCAGCTGTGTGCCAGAGACCTGTGTGCTCCAAAGGCTGCATAGGGCATAGCCTGGGTAAGTATCTCATGGCCCTTTGGCTGGTGAATTCAATTGGCAGTTTTTACTGAAGGATGCACCTCTACTTCACAGGCAACATCTCTTTCTGGGTTGCAGGTGCTTTCCTTTACAGATTATGACATGTCTTCAAGTGCCACCTAATTAGGGTTACCATGTTTTCAGTTTCAAAAAAGAGATCACCTGTTGGGGAGAGAGGGGGTAATATGATTGTTAATGGGGCAGTGATACGCCTGTGCCATGCCCCTACCCCTCACTCCCAAGCTCTGCTGGTGTGCCTCACTCCCAAGTCATGCTCATTCCCAATCTACAGCACCATGGTACAACCTGTGCCCCCTGCTCCTGACTAACAGTTCTCTGCCTCCCCTGGTGCCCCTCCCTCCCAAGCCACAGGGCCCCCAGCCCTTCTGGTATCCCTCACTCCTGACCCACAGCCCTCTGCTTCCCCCCATCCCCCTGCTCCTGGGAGCAGCCCTACAGTGTCTCCTGGATGCCACACCCCTGCAAGCACAGGCACCAGCTCCAGTGCCACCAGCTGGGCCACACAGCTCCCTGCACCCCCTTGCCTCCTTCCCACGCTGGAGGGGCATGCATCTTCCCTGTCCTGCTGCAGTCCCAGTGCCCAGATAGCTTCCCTCAGTGCTGGCAGGCACCCACCCCCAATCTCACACCCATATGTTCCACACACCTCTTCCCACCTCCCCCCCACACCAGACAGTCCCCAAACCCTGGCTCTACAACCCTTCCTCCCCCCCATAGACTTACCTGCATACAGCTGCTGGGGCTGCTCCCATCCTTCTGCCTGGCTGCATGCAGGCCATGTGTGAGCATGCGCAAGCTGGGAAGTGCCAGGAAAAATTTCGATGCTGAGCAGAACAAAATCCTGGACATTTGAAGATCCTGGATATTTAAAAAAACTGCCCAGATGGAGATAGGAGGGCCCAAAAAAGGACACGTTTGGGAAAACCCGGATATGTGGTAACCTTACATCTAATGTATTTTTAACCAAAAAAAAGCAACACTATCTTTTAAATGTCAAAACCAACCAGTCTGACACATGTTTTGCATGTGAAAATTCACATGACTATATTGAAATAGAATCCACATGTGTCTTTTGGATCTGAACATGACTGCAATGTAGTTCAGTTTTGCCTACATGCCTGTGTGGGTGTGGGCTGTCTTTGCATAGACCCCAGATTTTTTTTAGTAAATAACACAAAATTTGAACTCAGGGTTGCATGTAAAGTCATAAGTTCAAGGTTTGTTTGTTTTTTTTCTTGTGTAGTGTTCTGTGTTTACAACCAAAACCCTGTAAAGATAAAACTTTAAAACGACTGTGTGATTTAATGGATTTGGGGTCAGATTCTAACCTGCAGTGTAAAGCAGGCATGGCTTCAAAGTTCAACAAGTGGTAGAGGGTTGTTTGCAGTTATGGAACAATGACCACAAGACTTGTTCTGAGGAAAGATGCTGGTACCAATGGCTGTACCACTAAAAGGGATGGCTGCTTTATTCAAATGAGTATAAAACTGAATACAAGGAGACTGACATGCACTTCAAGAGCAAAGGGGAATTCTGTTTTATTAAGTCTTTTGAGCTGTACTTGCATTCATGCAAGAATGTGTTTGAACAAACTTGATAAAGCTGCCTTATACCCCCATCCTGCCCAAGAATGCCTGCAACTGGAAGCTTCTGCCTGCAAACAGCTTCTTTTCAGGAATGGGACTTGAATTCATAGTAGTTTTAACCAAAGAACTAAATGGGAAGTGGAGAAGTGGAGGTGTTTTTGTAAAGGAGAACAGGAAATCAGATATTTCAGAGGGACTTTAGCATGGCTTCATACATCAGTTGCTGAAGATACACTTTTTTCCAGTGTGCGCATGTACGTGTGCGCATGCGCGCGCACACACACACACACACACACACACACACACACACACATTGCAAGTTTGGGATCAGGTTCTGGGTTCTGTTCCAGATGATTTGTACCTTTCCGATGATGCAAAGTAGCCAGGACCTTCTAACTGGTCTCTGAAAAATTCCAAATCTCATGTCTAAGGGAATCTTACAACAATGTAGATCTGCTGTAATAGTTGTAAATCATGCTCAGGGGGCATGGGTGAACGAAAGCAGCTTTCTCTGGTTACCAGACTAGTTCCTGGTTGGGCTGGGGCTGGGGCT
>NW_017728998.1:24724837-24733200 GCF_001723915.1 Gavialis gangeticus | reverse complement strand
TGGGGGGGGGGGGGGGGGGAGGGGGAGAGGAAGGGAGGGCACTGCCGGTAAACAGTTTAGGCAGCTGGAACAGTTCTTAAGTTTGTTCTATCATACATCAAGGACTGGGTCAGCAGTTGGATGACCCCAGGATTGTAGGAGCGTAATGGCAGCTTGTAGCCACATCTGCACCCTCCACATAGCCATCCTAAGTGCTCTAGATGCGATGAGTGCTTGGGGGCATCAATTGTAAATTTTCTCGAGGTCAGCTTCCACTATGTCTGTACAGCCCCTACACATTTTGCGTGTTAATGGTATAGTAGTAAAGCAAGTAGTGTCAAGTAACGCTTTGGGCAGAAGGAATGTTGGGTGAGGGATGGTCTGGGGTCTGTCTAATATTTATTTTTTTCCTCTCTTGTCACCACAGTGTTGCTACTGAAAGATACTACAAAATGCTTTCCACCAATAATTTATCATATAGTATTATATAGTAATAATTTATTATCATCTGCAAATTCCTGCTGTGACCAGCCAATCGGTTTTTTTATCTGGAAAAGGGGGTGTTTCCAATGCCTGTGTTTTATTTTCACTTATAATTATCTCCACATAAGTCTTCAATTTTGAATCTTGAATTGGATACATGTGCAAACTGACTTGTATGGAAAAGATCAGTGACAAAAATCACATGACATTTCCATACCATAATTGTTCTCTGAATTAGGCCCAGAGTCTTTGGGGGTTCTGGAAACCCTACATAAAGCTGTTTTGTGTTTACCTACAGGTCTTAGGACTTAACACTGTTTTTTATTTGATGAGTAAATCTTACTCTAAGGGAAAAGTTTCTTACACGTTTTTACAGCACTATTTTTTATAGTACAGGGTAGTTTATCAAAACATTAGAAGCATAAGAGGGGTTACCATCAACTTGGAGTCTTCATTTTATTTTTAAAAAACCCAGTTAAATAACTTATTAAATTATACCTTTCCCTGGCTCCTCAGTTAATGTTGAGGGTTTGCAGTCACATTTTCCTATTCTTAAAACATGTATTTCTAGTATCTGTTGCTGACAGCAACTCCTATAAGGTTGAGAGGTGTATTCACATATTTTACAGAGGAACTGGTAAAACTGACTGTAGATCAGTGCTGTCATACAAGCAAGGTACATGCACATATGTGTTTCCCATAAATTCCCTATAATTGCTTGGTTTTCATATTTTCAAACTTAAGAAACATTCAGACCGATTTTTGATTTTTAAGTTGATCCTTTAATATCTTGATGTATCAATAAACCTGGAATTATCATGTATTCTACATATCTTTAACACATTATCCTTCCAAAAGGGCAGTAGGCCCTAGAGAGGTCAGCCTGAACACACTGGGAGTAGGTCCATGAAGAAGCAGTCCAAAATAAGACTAGAATGAAGAGGTATTAGCAACATAAATACATAATTATTTTGCAACAAATAAGGAAATCTCCAAGAAGCACATCCATCAAATTACAATTTTTCTATCTCCCCAGTGTCTGAAATGTATTTGAGCTTGCCTTCCAGTTTTATACTGTGGGCCTCTTCCCATTCTGGTGGGTACTTCATCTGTGAAATAACTTTGCCTTCCAGCTGATGTACAGATTCCAGGCCATATTCATAAGGTGTTTGCACTAACACGTGCAAAATTGTTTTCACATTTTCACATAAGTACAAATTGCTACAGTTGTGCTTCATTCTGAACTTGTGGCCCACACAGAATCCTATGGCTTCTAATGTACAGCTCAAACACCACTGAATCTAACCTGTGTACCACACACGATCATAGGACTACATCAGACTAATAAAGACAGGCAGCAACCACAGCAGCAACGCTGGCTTTCTCCACAGCAGGGTACCACAGATGTTTTAGATAACAAAGTGAGCTTCACTGACAGAACATGTGTGTAATATATGAAATAATGGGAACCGAAAGAAAAAACAGGGCTGTTCCAACCCACCCATGTAAAAATGATTTCTATTTACAAGTGAGCAGCTGAATACAACTGTTGTTCAGCTACATGGAGACAGAAAGAGAAACAAGGGTGAGACAGGCGTGGTATCTACTAAACTAAGCTGGGGATTGAAATCTCACTTGCTTTTCTTTTCTCCATTATCCAAGCCCAGGGACATTACGTGTGCATACAGATGCTCAGCTGATGTAAATCAGTGTGACTCCATTGACTTGCATTGAGCCAAGCTGATTTACATTAGGTGAGGCTGTATCTCAGTGTGTGGTGGGAGTGACATATAATATTGCAAAATCTTGCTTTTCTAATGTTGGGAGATACCTATGTCAGGTGTAATGCAGAAGGAGCCCTTGAATTGCTGATACAATAGAGCTCTTTTGTGCTGCTTCACTGAGGCAAAGCTAGGTCCTAAAGCAAAAGTGAGGTCCTCTCAGAGATGAAGTAGAGTGGTATAGGGCATGCACTGCTTAGCTGCTGATACAGCAGTGGAGTTCTGCAGGAGGTTTGCTGGGGAGAAAGGGAAAACAGGGACTCTAGCTACCCAAAGGCCCATTGGGTACCACTGATAGCTGATGTATGTTCAAGGAGTATCCAGCCTATTGTTGGATTGTCCCCAAGATCAGAGGAGGACTTACCCCCATCCTTGAGCCATACCACTAGAGCTTGTTGGCCACAGCTCAGGGTCTGGACAAGAATATGCACGGTGTAGGCTGCTTTTGAGGAATGTAATGCTGTGGGGTCCAGCATAATGAGTCCAGTGTGATGAGGCAGCAAACTCAGATCAGAGACTCATAAATTTATCCTTGTAAAATAGAGAGATATTTACATTAGGTCAAATATAAAGTGAAAGTAAGACAGTTCCCAAAGGAACTGGTGGAGGTAATAAGCATACCATCCTTACTAGGCCAGTATGTGTGAGAGCCAGCTAGGAACAGGGCTAGAACCTAAAGAAAGTCCAGTCCCATCCCTAAGCTGAATCAGAGCGGCCAGCTGATATTCAGCCTTTTCCTATGTGAAAATGAATATAAATTTGCTGATCTAGGTAGAGCATCTTGATCATCTGGGATTGGCTTAATCAATCAACAGCACAGAAGTATATGATTCCCACCACCCTGGCTGCCTCAGACTCAAAAAACAGCAACCAGAGCATTGAGGATCCTATTCTATACAGACAGAGAGATACCTTTGTGTTTGGGCTCAGATTGTGCTCACTATACTGGTCCTATGTGATCAATATGTATGTAGTTACACTTTGAAAGAGTGTTATGGTATTTCATATGCTGCTGTAAGGCAGCTATTGTGCTTTGGGATTGACTCTTGAAAACGTATTTAAGCCTGCACTGCATGCATGCATGTATATATCACATTGAGAATAATGATGTAAATTGTCATGTAAATTGTGAGGGTGAAGGGGTGACCATTTACTTGTAGTGTAACCTTAAATAACCACACTAGGGACCAACAAAAATCATTTGCCAAATGGAGGTGGATTTTGTCTAAAGGGCAGACAAATTTATTGTGGAAAATGTGTGTGGTTTTTTTTTAATGGTGATCTCTAAAGATAGGGTATATAAAAGAAGAAGTTGCCCGCTGCATTTTATTAAAAAGAAAAAATAAAACAAAATGAGCCTTGAGTTTTTTCAGAGCAGTGTCTTATAACTGAAGTGCACCTGGGACACTAAAAGGGCAGAATTCTGGATACAAAATGCACCGACTAAGATTTCTAATAAGTTACCTTAATTCAGTCAAATTGAAGAACTTGACCTAACTCAGAAGATCGGAATAGAATCCTTATTGAGCAAGGTTAGGAGGGATAGAAACAATCGGCTTATATGGAGTATTTTTACTTCATAGGAATGTGGTTTTGCTTGCTGAAAATGTATCCTTCACATGAAGTACAAGCATAATCCTATGCCTGCTTTGCCCTTTGAGTAAAAGTATGCTTAATAGCAATTTCAGAAAAAAAAATCTATTTAAAGCCTGTTGAGCAGAATATCCACTTATAGATGGAAACTATAAGTGAATAATGTTAATGGAGTTCTGTTTTGTAAAATGCATAGGACAACTAATAGAATCAAGCTACTATAACCATAGATGATTGAATTACGTTTAAGAGAGTACCTAATTTATGACCTTTAAAAATAGTTTTAGAGCTGTCTGCTTGATAGGTTTTGTAATCCTAGACCTCCTGTGTACAAAAAATTTAAGGAATCTTCTCTCTTACACATGGTATTAGAACTAGAATACCTTTTGCCCTATTTTACGTCAATATGTCCACAAAAACAGAAATGTTCAAGGGACTACTACTGAGAGAAAATATTGCTCCATGGAGAAACATACCATGCTGTACAAGTTTGGGAGTAAATTCTGGAATATAGCACAGATCATGGGAATTGTTACTCCAAAAAATTCAAGTATTGCTTTATGTCAAGTGTGCTACTTGACAGTGGCTACCTGTAGATGCTTCTGGGGAAGGTGGAAAGATTTTGGTAATGGCCAATTATTGAATAACCTGCACCAAAGCAGGAGTTTCTTCTTTAATACTACCGTGCAGTTGTCAGTATATGCACCTCTATTTTTTCCCTAGCTAATATTCCTGTAGCTGTTCACATTACCCATATAATAAATATTTGATCATTTTTTATTTATGGTGCCAAGTTCTTGGATTCAGCATTATTTTGCAAAAATGAATTCTATGGGTTAGCTATTCATTGTTTAAAAAACTTATTTCTTCTTATTGGCCTTAAGCGTGTCGTCTTTCCATTTCGTTAGATGCCTCTTCATTCATGCGTGTTACAAGAGGGTATTTTGGAAAACCCAACTAACCTTCTGTATTCCATTCTATTATATAGAGTGAGTAGGTGGCATTGCTTATAGCTAGGCTGTAGGGGTGTGCAAAGCGGGACCTATTCGATTCGGATTCAGCCCGAATCGGAGACAGTGATTCAAATCATTGATTCGGATAACTGTGCCTGATTCAATACGGCCGAATCTGAATCTGAGGAGTCGATGCTGATTCAAAGAATCAGTGATTCAGATACAGACACAGGTTTAAAAGTTTTTTCTACATACCTCAAGGTATCAGCACAGCTTGTGAATGCTGTGGTGCTGGGGCGGATAGAAAGGAGTGTGGGGGGCCCCACTACATGCTCAGCGGTAAACCCAGAAGTGGACTGGAAGTACTTCTGGCCCACTTCTGGATCCACCGGGGAGTATGCAGGGGACCCCAGGACCCTGCCCCAGACCCAGGAGTCACTGAGCTGGGGGTGCACGGGGAGGGGGACCCAGAAGCGGACCAGAAGTGCTTCTGGTCCACTTCTGGGTCTGCTGCCAAGAGCACTTCTGTGGGGCATGCCATGCACCCCAGCATCGCAGCAATCACGAGCTGCCTGCTACATAGGGAGGTGTGTAGAAAAAACATTAAAAACTGTGTCTATGTCCAAATCTCCAAATCTTTCCAAATCTCTCTGAATCGATTCGGAGGGTTCCAATTCAATTCAGAGAGATTAAAGGGTCCTCTGATTCGATTTGGATGCGGAGATTCAGCCAATGAATCGGGTCAAATCTCTTCCGAATTGAATCAGAGACAGAAGCTTTGCACAGTCCTGCTAAGCTGTTCAACACTGTCCAGTATCAAACTCAATATTTTTAACTTTTACAGCTTATTCTTTAATACCCCCTAAGATTTTGTTTGCTTTTCTACCATCCTGTTACTTCTCTCTCATTCCAGCCAACAGTACTAGCAAAACATGTACAGGAGGCACAAAGAGAGAGCTCCAGGAGAGAGCTCTCAAATTCTGGGAGGCATTTACTTCCTTGTAGTGGTATGGCTTCTGGAGCTCTTGCTGTATTGGTACAGCCTGTAGTGCCCCACAACAAAGACCTTTGCCTTAGATTTCCAAGGAACACAAAATTGAATCAGCTGGTTCAGATATATGATTATTTGATTTATTTGTAAAGGTATATTTAGCAAGAGAGACAGTAGCACTGTGTAAGTCGTGTTTGGTGGTTAAGTAAAGTTGTGTAATAGATCTGCTTCTAATCTCATGGATGTTAGTTTTAAAACTCCTGGTGCTGCAGGATCACGGTCAATAGGTCTGTGCTGCCTGCGTGTAGTTAAGGGAAGGCCAGAGAATGCCAGTCATATTTATGTGATTAAACTGTATTTACAATTCTGTATTTTATACCTTCAAGTCAAAAGCCCATTACATTAGGGTGAAAACAGCACAAGAGTCCCCCACCACAGGCAACCCCTTTTCTTAAACAACTTGAAAGTTTCTCTCTTTGTCTCCTGGCACAATTTACTTTGACCTTTAGTCAAGGACCACCTCTAAAGGTCACCAGTTTTTGCTATTCCATATGGCAGTCACTTAAGACACTTTTAAGTGTAAACACAAAATACAATGTTTCGGTAACTAAGGTAGTGAAGCGAATCTATTAGAGCCAAGAAATTCAAAGCAGAGGGAGATTCTGTCTGTAAATTACCATGAATGCTACACAGTTGTGTACACAGTTGGCTTTAATTTGGGGTTTTGTGACTCTTGCTGGCTTTTACCGTAGTTTTATTATGACATAATGGGAGATTTTCTTACTGGTATTGTATTGATGCACTTCTAAAAATGACATTATGCTGCTGTTCAATATACTTGGCAGTGTACAAGAGAGCAGAAAAGACTCTGCCCCCATCCCAGTCAGTTTGCAGTCTAAACACTTCTCCTGTTGAACATCCTCTGAAGCAGGGGGATATATTTCTTCATGGAAATTAGAAAGCACATCAGACTCAAAGACCATAAGTAACTCACAATCCTCAACTAATTGTCCTGTGAAAGTTTCTAATTTGGTCAGTTCCTCCCCCTTGCCTATTGCCTCTATTTTTGTTATTGGGTCTGGAATTGTGACTTCTTATTTTAATTGCATGGTAAACAGAACAATATTGTTTGCCCCAAGACAGATTACCATTCCTTATTACAGAATTCTCACAGACCACAAATCATTGATATCATCTCCACCAGTTATAATAAAGTTTATCTTCAATCTGATAAAAAGCATGTTCTGAATAATAACTGTTGCTTCTATTGTAAGTGTTTTTATTTTAATTCAGAGTAGCTCACTGAAGTTGTGTTCATGGATGTGTCCTTTCTAAGAGAGGTGGGAAGCACAGTCATATGGGGACTGATTTCTAAGCAGCAACTTATTTTGGCTGTAGTTGAGGTCAGTTGACCATCTAAATTCCCAATTTGTAAGCACAGTCAATTACAATAGACATCTAATTTCACTATTCCCATTTATCTTTATACGCCTGTGTAACCCACGATTTATCTGATCTGCAGAGGATGTAAGTCTACTTCAGGTGCATGTGAAGGGCCTGCTACTACAGCTCAAATTGTTTCAAGCCTGTATTTCACATCTGGCAGTCCCACCTCAGTCCCCAAGATGACAGTTGTTCCACTTGCAAAATTGCAAGTGCAGAAACTCAGATTTGTTTTGACCTGAAAATGTTATCTCATTTATTTTTCTTATCACTAAAACAATTGTCCTTCTTATAAAGTCTCATGAAGATGCTCTTTTTCAAGGAAGTCTGTTTCTTTCTTCTCACAACCAGCCAGCCATTAACTTGCACATCATCTTTCTCCTAACCAACATTCCATTATTACATATTCCTGCACAAAAAAATAAAGGAGTCCAGACTTTACACAAATGACCAAAATAAAATAAGTCTGGTAAGGTGGCAATGTATTACTTGTGTTTTGTTACCTTTTAGACATTCTCCAATCCTTACAACCATCAAGGAGCCTTTCAATGACTCTTCAGTGAATTTAAAGACTGCGTTGAACTGTGATGGAGAAGTTTGCATTAATGTGTATTCTTTTTATGTTGTTCTTTCAAATATCAATAAGGCCAAAACTGGGCAGTATAATGGCTAGCATGGCTAACTACTATAGTTTTTCTTCCTGCTTTAAGAATGTGATTATATGCCTGCATGCACATGAGCGTGCATGTGTAAGTGCACTAAAACTAACCTGAGCCTTGGCATTCAGATCCAAATACATTTTTTCCCAAAGCCTAGGAAGTTCTGTTTCAGGATTCAGGTAATGGAATTTGGAACCAGACCCAGTGTTGGGTAACTTTGCGAGGCATGTGTAAAACAAAACAAACAGACAAACCTTTGTGAACTCATCAGAGGTTGGCTCTGTGTGTGTTAGTTGTGACTGAATCACACCCTAGAGAAACTCTGTGGGAAAACAGGGATTCAGCAGGATTTCTCTCAAGTTGAGCCCCCAACTCATTAAAATAATACAGTAAAGTAATTAATGCATATGGCCACTAGACACTCTTAAGATGTAAATTTCACAGCTGTAAGAAATTCAGTTTGTTTAAAGATAACAGAAGG
>NW_017728998.1:24714007-24719837 GCF_001723915.1 Gavialis gangeticus | reverse complement strand
GACACTCTTAAGATGTAAATTTCACAGCTGTAAGAAATTCAGTTTGTTTAAAAATAACAGAAGGCTCAAGTACAAATTATGGAGTAAGAGCCTATAAAATTTCAAATTTGGTTGTAAGGCACAGCCTTTTTTTAACTAGATCATTTGTTTTAGCACCAGTGTTTAGAGATAGAACTCCCTTTTTTTTGCTTTTGGGTGTGTGTGTGTGTGTATACACACACACACACACACATATTCCTTTTTTTGTGCCAATTTGCCTCCCAACTTGTGGTGGAGCACTGGAGTGGAGTCAATTAGTTAATGGAGTTTTCTCAACAGATGATTGCACTGGAGCTACTGTTATGTTACAGGTGAGCTTCAATCCCACTTAAATTGAATCCGGTATTCAAGATTTGAGGGGTTTGCAAACTACAGCATGGGATAGCAGAGTTCAGTGAACAGTGGTTTGCACATATGGCAAGAGGGGTAGCTTTCTGCCTCATAACAGATGACAGTTGTATGTTAACAATACTGGGGACCTCTGCCTACTTTATTCTTAGATTTGGGTTTTCCTGCAGTGGATTGATGGACACTTGGTCAAATTAATGTCCATGCAAATTGTCAGGGATTTGCTTTCTTCTAAGCTTGGCAAACCAATCAGTGCTATCTAGTACATATATTTTTGGAAATTTCTGCATGGCTACAGCAGATTCTTGAACCTGCCCCCTCAATGCCTGCTGGTGAACTAAAATGGCACCCATCTTCCATCTAAGTCAATAAAAGCTGTGCTAGACCTGTTCCTCCTGCAATCTGTGTGAACTATGTGATGGATCCAGTAAAGACCCCCAAACCTTCCCTTTGTATTCTAGAGGAGAGGTTGAAGCCACAAACCTGGGCATCATTTCCCATAATGGACCAAACGAGAGCTCAGGGAGCTTACTTTCTAGAACCTCACCCCTACCTCACTCCTTATACTTAGGCATGTGCCTAATTTGGCCTGTAGGAGTGGTTCCAATTGACTAATATTAAAGTAGCATTTGCTACAGTGGTTAAGAAATATTGAAGTTACTCTAGAGGACCTGAGTGATGGAGTCAATCCAGAATATGCTCTAAGCAACTCAAGGCCCCATTTTCAAGTGTAGGTACTTAAACCTAAGCTCCTAGGTACATGTCCACCTAAATCATCATTTAGAAATATATAATGCAAACATAGATTTGCACTGTGACTAACAAAGGGATCAAAGTGTATTTCCATACGTTTCTATTTGGAGTCAGTGTTTAAATATATGAGAAGCTCAGGTTGTAGTGGATTATTTGAATGAGGATAGAAAGAATGTCAAGATGAGTCTGACCCCGAGGAGCTATGCTGAAGATCCATTGCAAATCTTACACTATATGCACAAGTATTAAAAGTTCAGATTATGACCTCCCTAATGTTATTTTAATGCTATTTTAAAATGTAATTATAAAAGAAATTACATTTAAGATCTGAAGCTGACAATACTGAGCTGAAACACTGCATGGACCGCTTCAAAAATAGCTCCTTTCAAACTTTATTAGTAATTAGAGGGGGAAAAGGTGCAGATTGACTAGTCAGATTTATCTGTACAGTCTGTATTTGAGACCGGAAACGTGGTTCATCTGGTCTCTGGTGATATAGCTATGGGTCTTTCTTTTCTACTTTTAGCTTCTTTTCCAAAGTTTTTTTTGGTTCATTTCTTTGGCCTTTAGCATAAGGCATATGAATTTTTGACATTGTTTCATTTGGACTGACTGATACTTTCATTTTTTCTTTTCCCATTCCCATCCATCTTGTCTAAACATGAAGACTTGACTCCATAAACACCATAAAAAGAATACAGCCAGATTAGTAAAAGTGGGAATGTTGTTTTTTGGATGCCTTGAGACACCCTAGGCTAACGAAATGTGTTGAGCATAAGAGGCTCCTATCTCAGCCAGTGAGCTAATCACCTGGGCAAACTGATGCATGTGCACAAGTGTTAAAGGATGGGGGCCAAGAATGATACAGCTAAAACTGTGAGGAGTTTAAATAATCCATTAAGATAATCAAAGTAACCTTTCATACCTTTTCATACATTCTCTCTCTCAAAAAAAAACTGGATATAAAAGTGAATGATTAAAATAAAATCATTCTTGCCCTGTAGATTTTGTGAGAATCACTCATAAAATTACTTGGAAACTAAAGTTTCCTTCTGCTCCCTGATTTGATGAATTAAGTAATGATAATCCATTGAAAGGAAGCTGGCTGAATTTGCAAACCCAAATTTCTACGGTATTGCTCAGTTACACAAATTAGCTGATTGGGGGACACAGTTCATACCACATGGCCTGTATAACCAACCAATACAGCACAACTTTGAGACTGTATATTCAATAGGATGCATTTTGTGTCTCGATGAGATTGTAGGATCATAGGAAAATAGGGGTGTAATGGACCTCACAAGGCCATTTGGTCTAGTCTCCAGCTCAAAGCAGCATCATCCCTAACTAAACCATCCCACCCAAGTGTCTGTCTAACCTGCTCTTGAAAATTTCTAGGGATGGAGATTCCACAACTTCTCTAGGTAGTTTGTTTCAATGGTTGATCACCCTCAAAGGCGGAAGGTTTTTTCTAATCTCCAACCAAAATTTCCTCTGCTGCAGTTTGAGTCCACTGCTCCTAGTCCTGTCCCCTCTCTATAATCACCCACCAAGTATGTAAATATTGATGTTAAATCCTGCCTCAGTCTTCTCTTCTCTAGACAAAATAACCATAGTTATTTCAACCTGTTCTCATAAGACATGCTTCCCAGGCTTCTAGTCATATTTGTCAATCTCTGCTGGACTTCTTCCAATCTGTCCACATCCTTCTTGAAGTGTGGGGCCCAAAACTAGACATAGGACTCCAGGTGAGGCCTCAGCCAAGCTGAACAGAGTGGAAAAATCATTTAATTTGCAAATGACACTCCTGTTAATACAACACAGTATGGTCTTGGCTTTTTTGCAACATGAGTACACTGTTGACTCATATTCAGTTTCTGGTCCATTGTAGCCCCCAAGTCCTTCTCTGTACTACTGCAGCGTTGCTAGTTGTTCTAGTCCAGGGGTCAGCAACCCCCGGCACGTGAGCATGGCACACAAGGCTATTTTGCTTGGCACACCACCACCAGCACGAGCTCTAAGCAGCTGCTGCAAGCCACGGAGCCCAGGCTGCTCCCAGCAGGCAGCTGGGAGGCTGCAATTCCTGCTGCAAGCAGACCAAGCTCCGTGGGTCGGCTGCAGCCTGGAGGCTGCAAACAGCTGCTCCAGGCTCTGGCATGTCAGCACTCCGGCACCTTCTAAGGTAGACATTGTGGTTTTTTCAGCACTCCAGCCAAAAAACATTGCCTACTCCTGGCCTAGTCTGTATTTGTCTATGCAATTATTCTGTCCCCAGTGCTGGACTTCATTTGTCCTTGGTGAATTTCATCTGGTTGACTGAGGACCATTTTTCCAGTCTATCCAAATCATTCTGGATTTTAGCCTTACCTTGCAATTGCACCCAATTTGGTGTCATCTGCAAATTGGCTAAGCATGCCCTCAATCCCATAGTCTAAATCATTAAGGAATATGTTAAACAATAGCAGAACTAGGATAGACCTCCGGGGAATGCTACTTGATACCTCACAGAGGACAAGGCATTGAGGAAGACAGAGGGAAGGACCTGTTCCATGATCTTTCCAAGTATCAAAATCAGACTGATGTCCATGTGATTATATTCTTTACTCTTCCTTAGTCATATGATCAAGTTTCATATGCATTCAGATATGGTTCTAACTGATTTCTCATTGGATGGCTCATGCAATTAAGCAGCACAAGAAGATTTTCAAATACTGTTTGAAATTTGAAGTTAGCAAATACTTAAGGACTAAATATGAATTGTTAGAAAATAATACTCTTAATAATGCTCATGTCCTGAGTTTAGCAGGGAGGGAAAAAAAGGCAAAAGTGACCAGTCAAGAGTGGGCAACACACATCAATTTTTTGTGTGGAATTTGAATGAACGAAATAATAAATTAATATTTGTTATTCCCATGTGAATGAATAATTGTTCTCCCCAGGTTTGCTAAGCTCTTATTATTATTCCATTTTACAGATGGGGAAACTGAGGCAAAGAAGGTAAGGGATCTGTCCAAGGCCAGAGAGGGTGTCAAGATCAGATCCAGGAGTAGAATTCAGAAGCTCCTGCTCCCTAGTTATGTGCACAAGCTACTAGACTCCACTGTGCTATCTGCTTCAGGTAAGAAAATATATTGCATTTATCAATTAATTTAATTAATTGATAAATGGACACAAAATCCCCTTGAAATGGACAGAGAACCCCTTCCCACTTGGCTTTCTGAATTAGCAGGAAAATGTGTAAAATTATACAAGGAGCTGTCTTTTGATTACAAAATGATCATCTACATAACGGGGCATTTTAATTAATGCTGATGTTGCAGTATGGGGCACTTTTTTGTCCTCACAGGAATATGCAACTACCTCACAGGTTAGAACAATATATTTGTTTTCTCAAGGAATACTGTTTGGTGATGCTATTTGAAGAAGTGAGTATGCCTTTCTGGCCTAAAATGCCTTTCTGTGCACAAGAGTGTGATTGCAAAGGAGAAGGGGAGTGTGAAAGTTGTTATGAATATGACCCAAAAGAGAATGTTTGACTCCGGACAGATTATTTACTCAGTCTTTTGAGATTTTGCTGTCCGTTCTTAGTTCTGTGCTACCACCGAAACATTGCAAGCATGGGGTTGCCTGCATGAGCTTCAGTCGCAGCAGTGACACACCAGAAGATGCCACTTGATGTGACCAAAACCCTGCAGTCCTTTCTCAGACTTCACCTCCACTGATTTTAGTTGAAGTTTGCCTAAGACATGCCTCAGGATTTTATCTAATATGAGAGGAGGATATGGGAATGCAGCTTCTCCAGCCTAAGGATATCGGGACAACCTTGTAACTTAACCCAGAGAGATTACTGATGCTCAGTGGCTTAGGACCAGATCCTGTCACACTTTCTCATGAGGGGTGCTTTTTCTTTAAGAGATAAGAGTGGCTTCACCTATGCCTTGCTTGCCCTACATTCATAGCCTAAAACTGGCCCCAAAACTTCACACTAGATGTCCTCCATGTGTGGGACTCATGTACAGAGTTCAAAAAATGCAGCTGTAATTGCAGCTGCTGACAGACTGGACCCCCACGGCAGAAGGAAAAAGGACTGTAGCCCATCAAGGGTTTTCCCTTTACTGTCCCTCTTCCACACCCTCTCCTCTTTCCTCATGGATTTAGAGGGGCTTGCCTGGAGTTAGAGGGGAGGAATTAGCTGAGGAGACTAGGTGACTGTAGGATCTTGGCACACATCCATTTGCTTAGGAGAGTGGCATATAAACCCCTTCCTGCAGTGAGGCATCATTTCTTGCCCAGATCAAGAACTTCCATTGTGGGATAAGAGGTTTTTGGTCTAGTGCAGGCATGATGCTGGCCACCTTTGTCTGAACTAGAAAGGAATTTTCTTTCACTGATGGATCAGCTAAAAGGGGCTGGTTTGTTGAGCTTCTCAAAAGGCCTGAGTCCAGTAGACAGGATGTAAGGTTCAAGTTGTCTCAAATTGGCAGGTGTCCAATGTAGGTACTTGTTCCTTATAGTCCCTATGGCAGTGGAAGTAGACTGAGGGGAAGGCATCACCTAAAGAGGCTGGAGAAAGGGGTTGAGGATCCTAATACCTTGTATAACAAGGACCAAGGCGTTGTTCTTCCATCACATAACCTTGTGAGGGGGAAGTTGCTTGGGCCACATGGTGGGCTGGGACCAACTATGCGGT
>NW_017728998.1:24708710-24713996 GCF_001723915.1 Gavialis gangeticus | reverse complement strand
TGCTTGGGCCACATGGTGGGCTGGGACCAACTATGCGGTGTTGGGGGAAGGATGGCAGCCTTCCACTACTGAGTAGATTAAGTGAGGACTGATGACCTGTATAGTACATTATTACTGAAGAGTTCCCAGATGAGTTAAGTTAATAAAGTTGCAGCCTAGTTAAACCATATCCCTTATCTCTTGTCTGTCTTCCTGCATGTCCAAGACAAAAATATAATGTTAAGCTCTCTTCCTGCAAACACTTTTTACACATAGTATTTAACTATACTCATGAGGAAAGTCTTACTGAGGTGGAAGAGGCTACTTAAGCATTGTGTATAAGTGCTTGCAAGATTGGGGTCTGAGGTTTTAACAGGACTGTTCAAATACTCACAGTTAAGCATGTGCTTAAGTGCCTTGCTAGATTAGTCTTAATTTTAATAGTCAAATAAAAGTAGTTTAAATTGAAACTACTAGTATTATTCACTTTTGAAAAGATGTAATATTATAGCCATGCATAGGTTATTAGATTTTTACCTATTCTTCTCCTCAAATATTTAAGTACAAAATTTTGTACTTCTAAAAAGCTATGTCCCCTAAATAGGTTCCCTTTGTCTCAGGGTCCAGTGGAAAAAATCCAGAATGTTTTCATTCATATTCTCTCATATCTGGATAAGGATGCACACAAAGTAAGCTTGGTGTGTGTGTATGTGTGTGTGTGTGTGTGTGTATCTTTTCGATCACTTGGTATGCAATTTACTGTCTGTATTTAACTCTGTACATACATAGTAGAGAGAATCATAATGTAGCAGTGGTTTAGTGGTGACAACACAGGTATAAGTAACAAAAGAATTTCAGATAATTAATTAAATGGCATCTTTTTCTAAATGTTAACCTGTGAACAGTCCTTGCAACAGGCAACATGAACATTTTTATGTTCTGTGTTTTCTGTGCCATGCACTCTGTTCTGTTCAAACCATATCAGGGAGACTTGAGGAAAAAAAATCAACCATTAAAGACTTGCTCTTTGTTTTTTCAATCTGTGACCCCAGCAATCTCTTTAGCAAGCCATGGTTCAGTAAACTGGCACACAGCAGCAGTTCTACAGTGGAAAAATCATAAAACAGATGGAAGCTTTACATTTTTGTTTAGTTTTTAAGAGCAGTTTTTATAACATCGCTTAAAATCATTCTGATGCATCATACTGTTTACACTTAAAGCTTTGTAGCTAAGATGTTTACACTATGGAGAATGTTTTAAGATATTTTATAGTTATGATATTTAGATAATTGGCAAGAAAAAAGATAGTTTGTTGAGATTACAGTGATGTTGGTAACCGTGAAGTAACTTATGAGTCTCAATAAATATGTCCAGTTCGGTGGAAAGTACAAACTCAGTTAAAACAAAACAACACAAGAGGGAATATCTTTTTAGTGAAATCATTTCCTTTTCTTAATCAAAAGATGACAGCCACAGCCTTAGAACTCCCATCTGTAATGCACGACACCACATATCTGTGTACATAGCTTTTCTCTTTATGATTGATAAAGTTACATCAGATCAGTCCATTAATATTCTGTGCAAGTCCAAATATATACAAAAGTTAATAAAGTTCATTTTCCCTGAAAAGTTAAAATGATCAAATGTGAATCCATTCCTCTTCGATTTCATACTTGCTTTTAAGATAAATGCGTTTAGATATTTTTATGTAAAAGAATGTATTCAGAGCATAGTTTTGGAACATTTAAAAATGCCAAAAAGTGCATTAATCAAAAACAATAACTCCTTTTAACTTTTGTAAATGCTCAGAAGAGAAGTATGAAATAGTCTGTGTGTGGGCCACAAATGTTGGGAATGCAAACATTTCACAATAAACATGTTTAAATGAAAGTACTTGGCTAGATATACTGGAAGATAGTACATGTTGGGTTAATTAATGCATACTCCATAAAAATAAACCTCACTTTCAAGATCTGACCAATAAAAATCATTAGTATATTTGGATCAGATGTGCTGATGGATGATTTTTATGTATACATTAAACATTTGTAAAGTGAATTGTCCTTGAAAAACCTAGAAACAGATTTCAATTTGAAGTCAAAACTACCCATTACATCTACTCTTTGTGTTTTCCATATAGCGATATGATGAATTATTCCAGTTTTATCTGCTATACCTGCAATTGATTTACTATTGATGGGTTTAAATTTATCATTTTAAATGTGTGAATCACAGTTACATAGGCAGGAAACTGTTCAGTTTCACAGAAATTGTTTGCCTGTAGAATACAGTATCTGATTCTAGCTGTAATCAAATTACTGTGCCACATTATTTTTATCCAAAAAACTTTCTGATCTTAAATTGAATCATTTTAGTTCATGCACAAAGTAATCTTTTCTTTAGGCAATCATAGTATGCTGTTAGGGAAATCGACAAATAAACACGCATATTTGCGGGTTTGGTTTCCATTGGATTGTGCTATTGAGTCGATTATAAATAGTGAAGCAGATTCAGATACCCTCACTTACATTGAATAACATCTTGACCCCTGAGTGGTTCCTTAAAAATGAAGGTGTTTCCAGTCAGTGCAAGGCTTCAGGATTTGTTTTTGCATCACTTTCTAAATACATAGATGCTTTATGAGAAGGCTCTAGTCTGTACCCAGGATACAAACAGTCTTTACTCCTGTTAGTAGTACTACTGGCTGCATCCAGATGACCACAGCCATATGGTATGTGGTGCTGCGGACACATCTGTGGCACCACATATTGCACGTTCAGTTGTTCTCCACGCTGCAAGGGAGCAGTGTGGGGTGTTTTGGGGTTTTTTTTGACCTCTGGATATCCAAAAAAAAAGAAAGAAAGAAAGAAGTGGAGTGATACACACGAAGTAAACTGCTGTGCACGAGAGGGTGCACGGCACAGGCATTCCCCGGGGACAGCTGGCAGTGGCACAAGGGAACCCGGGGAACCAAACATCCATACTTGTTTGGATGCGGCCATAGGGAGTTACTTAGTAGGGACTGGGCTGTAGATTTCGTTTTTGTCTTGTATCTGTAATACATACAGAGACAAAATGCTTGGCAGGCAGGCTGAGACTATTAAAATGTTAGTCAAAACCAAACATAATTAGGATTCATATTAGAATTTGAGGGTGAAATTCTAACCTGAGTGAAGTGAATGGTAATATTTGTGTTCACTGCTATAGAAGCAGGGGTAAGTCTTGCAAAAGAATATATGTAGATAGACCCCTATGCCTGCATTGTTTCCAGTGACTAAGTAGAAAGTCGGTCTTATTATTTTATTATAGCTATTCTTGTAACACTACAATGCTTCACATGAGAAGATGCAGTCCCTGCATTTATAACATAAGGCCCTGATCCTACAAACACCTAACATGCTGCCTTTCAACTCATCCATTAGTTAGCTAGTCTCTTTTAAGTATCACAGAAGAGTGGCCATTAAATACAAACTGAGAGTAGAGGGAGTCAGTTTGGGGGGTTTCTACACAAACAGGTGGCATGAAACAATGTATGAAAAAGGTTATTGGAGAAATGATAGATAGTAGTTAGTCCAAGCTGATATCATTGATATAAAAGGGAAAGGGGCTATGTGATAAGAGAAGCTAGGTGGAGAAAAGGAGAATGACTGTGCTGGGAGATGAGGACAAGCTTGAACTTGGTGTGGAAGAATTCAAGGAAGGGGTTAATCACAGTGATGGTCAAGAATGGATTTGGTCAGCTCCATTTAAGACTAACTGAACATTGACATGTTTCTTTAGATGAAGATATGCTTCAAATGCATATAAATAAGATAAGCTGAATATTTACCAAAATTAAGAAAAAACTGTTTTCTTGTTTCTGATAAAATTTGCTGGAGGCCTAATCTGAAGTCAGTAATATTTGTGTTCATATAAATCATGACACATTTCTGGTTTCTGCCATGAGTGTCTTATGCCATTGCTTGTTAAGGATTTAATTGTTGTTTCATATTTAAACAAGAACAATCAAAATTATGGAAAGAAACTTGATGCTGAGAGTTGAGACCATGAGAACAAAGATAGCTAATAAGCAGGAGGCCAGACTTTTATTAAGAATACCTTCCAAATAACACATAAGCATAAGAAATGGAAAAAATGGTTTGGCAATAGCTGCCTAGGATGGTCGCTAGCTTCCCCCCATCTGAAGGCTCTACCTTCTCAGAGGCCTAGAATCATAGAAAATTAGGGCTGGAAGATACCTCAGGAGTCATCCAGTTCAACCCCCTACTCAAAGCAGGACCATCCCCAACTAGATCATCCCACCCAAGGCTTTGTCTAGCCTTAAAAACCTCCAAGGCTAGAGATTCTACAACTTCTCTTGGTAGCCTGTTTCACTGCTTTACTATCCTCCTAGTGAGAATGTTTCTCCTAATATCTAACCAAAACTTTCCTTGCTACAGTTTGAGACTCCTTGTTCTGTCATTGGAACCACAAGGAATGGTTTAGCTCCATCCTCTTTGGAACCACCCTTCAGGTATTTGAAGGCTGCTATTAAATCCTAACGTAATCTTTTCTACTGTAAACTAAATAAGCCCAGTTCCCTCAGCCTCTCCCCATAAGCACGCTCCCCAGACCACTAACCATTTCTCTTGCCCTCCACTTGACTGTCTTCAATATGTCAACATCCTTTCTGTAGCAGTGGCTCCAAAACTGGACACAGTACTCCAGGTGTGGCCTTCCCAGTGCCAAATAGAGGAGAATAATTACTTCCCTTGTTCTGCCGGCAATGCTGCTACTAATGCAACCCAGTATGTCGTTAATCTTCTTCATAATAAGGGAACACTCTTGGCTCATATTCAGCTTATTGTCCACTGTAACGGCCAGCCCCTTTTCTGCAGAGCTGCTGCTTAGCTAGTCAGTCCCTAGCCTGTACCAGTGCATGGGATTGTTCCATCCTAAGTGCAAGACTTTGCACTTGTCCTTATTGAGCCTCATGAGATTTCTATTGGCCCAATCCTCCAGTTTGTCTAAGTCACTCTGAATCCTAGCCTTCCAGCATATCTACTAGCCTCCCCCAGTTGGTATCATCTGCAAACTTGCTGAGGGTGCACTCCATCCCATCTCCCAGGTCATTGATGAAGATATTGAACAAAACTGGCCCATGGACTGACCCCTGAGGCACTTGACTTGATAACAGCTGCCAACTAGACATTGACCTGTTGGTTCCTACCCACTGAGCCCAATGATCCAGCCAGTCCATTCATCCAATCTGTACTATCTTAGCTTGCTTGCAACAAAGTTGTGTGAGACAGTATCAAAAGCTTTGCT
>NW_017728998.1:24694305-24698710 GCF_001723915.1 Gavialis gangeticus | reverse complement strand
GGGAGGGGAGCGGGGGGCAGGTTCTGCCATTTTTAAACCAGTCAGTGTGTGCCGAACTTCTGTTCTGTTATTGGTATAGACCAGTTTCTGATCACTTATACTGGTAAAAGCATAATGTCTGTACCTAGCCTTGGACTGCATTTGAGAGCAATGGGAGTTCTGCCCAAGTAAAAATTGCAGTAGTGGACCCCTGTGACTTGGTAGAACTCAAACTTCTGAAATAAAACATAGATGGAAAAAATACTGTATTTGTATCTTCATCCCATTCAGTTTTTCTCAAACAGAGAAATATTGATAACCCCCAGAGTCACAATATTATCAGGTCATGCCTTTTCTGTATGTAAAGATCTGGCAGCCTGAACAAAGTTTTCTAACAAATAAATATAAGCCATTAGTTCAAAAATGCCGAGGAACAGTTAACATATTCCAGTTCCAAGAAACCACTGCTGTTATTTTGAGTAGTTTTGATACAACCAAATCAAAGCGAAGATTTGAAATAGCTTTTCTGAAAGCCCGAGCCTAAGTCATAAATTATTCTACACCATGATTCGTTCAGATAGTAAAACCATACCTCTTTGCCTGACATTACTGAAATGTGGAAAAGGGAAAGTTAAAAATAAAATGAAACATTTAAATCTTTGCTGTTGAGAACCTCAGATAGATGGCATTATAGCAAAGTTGATGAAAGCGATTCTCAATTAGGCTTTATTATTATTTTATTAAGCTATTATTAATAAACATCAGGGTGTAGTAGGTGATAACACCATCCTGGTTTTAGACAAGTGGACACTGATGAAAAATAAAGGCAAATTCCATGTAATGAGAAAAAAGTAAAAGGACGTGCATATAATATGAATGCCATGTAAAGCAGAAATATAATGTATTTATGCTTCAGTTCATGATCCCAGAGCCTTTAGTTATATATGTAATCCTATCGACTTTGTATGACCAGTCATACTGAGGTCTGCTCACATGAGTCAGGATTACAAGGCTAGCTCTCAAAAAGTAATAGCAGCACATTTAAAAACTTTAAATTTGTCTTTCTTTTTTGTTTAGCACAATGAGGATGGCTTAGTTCCACAATGCTTTTTAAAAAATCATTATCAATGGATATATTTCTTGCTGAAAAAGATAACACTTCACATATAAATTCCAATAAGTTTCCTGAAGTTAACTGTAAATTATATCCAGGTATTAATTTAGTAGCCTGACATTATCTGTAATCCATAATATTATCAGCAGTACGCTGGTAACAATTACAGGAGCGACAATTTAACTGCACTCTCTTTGGAGGGCAGTTCTTTAATAAGGTAGGTGTTTAGTTCCCTGCAGCACATCAAACTGGTGGTCTTGACGGCAGAGCTGCTTGGACTAGAATTCACAAGAGTGGCCACTAAGGTTTAGTGTTTGTTTGAAAAGCAAGGGAAACACTGCTTGGTGTATTTACCCTCAAAACACAGATGGGGCAGTTAGGAGTCTCCTAACATCTAGCTGCCACATTAGGGGGTAGCAATTTTGCTGCAGGAATCCTCAAAATAGTTCATCTACTAGTTGAGAATCATTCTAGGCACTAGTATGGAGAATTAGATATGATGGAGCAATGAGAGATTTTCAAAGTATTTAGTATCTCCCCCACATACTTCTTAATCGTTCATGGTTCTATAACTGTGTCATTTCTGAGAAAACAGTAGTTGGGGTTAAGCAAATATGTTTTCAATGTAAATACCAAAGTGGTTATCTTTTCCATAGACTACATTAAGGTTTTTTAATCTGTCATAGACAAATGTGACTGGGCAATATGTCATTTTTGGTCAAGGTTTGTAAACATGTACTTCAAATATGTAATGCTAGAATCATTGCTGCCAGGTATGGTTTCCTACTAATTAGGGAACATGGATAAAACCTCTTAAAATGTTTGCACATTCCTGAGCTAGGTAAGCAAATGCAACATTAGAACTCAACCTAGTTTTTATGCTACGAGAAATAAACCTGTTCCCTTAGAACTATAAATTCATGCTGAAGAAAAAAGGCCTCATAGATCGCATTTTATGGAGGAGAAGAATGAGGTCAAAGCAATTACTAGTTTACTATTGACTCTTTTTTAGTCACTGTCGCCAGTATTTTTACCCTAACAATTTTACCTGGACATGCATCAAACTTTTTTTCTACAGGCTTGAAGTTAAAACATTTTCCAAAATGTACAAACAAACAGCTAATTTCATTGCACTGCTGTCTGTGTGGAGTGAAATAAAATGTGATTAGCTAGCTGAAAATGTGTAACTTTTCAATCAGTAGTTAATTCAGTCCCAGAACCATATTCATATAGGTTTGAAACAAAATTGACCTTCTTGTTTATATAATCTGTATATACAATAAGTGCCTGATTCAGTAACAAGCTACTCAACAATGTAGATTTTCTGAGAGTCCCAGTGAAAGAAGCAAAATCTAGTATTTTTTATGAATAAAGCCGTCACCTGTGCACTACTAATGTTTTGAGGTTTTTGCAATTGGGAAAGGGACAAAGCTGGTTTAGGAGAGAAATTCTACTCAGTCTCACATAGTACGTAAACCCAAATTATCATGTCAGAACCCAGACAAAGTAGTTGAGCTGGCTTACAGGCAAATGTGCAAGGGAAAGAATACTATTTTTTTAAATAGTAAAAAGTAAGATGAAAATTCTTCACGTTCCAAGCCAAATCAACCAAATCAATTTCAAATCTGTGAGTCAGTCCAGAACCATAAGTGGCCCTACTACCAGCAAACACCCTCCACCCCAACCTGTGGCTTCAGATGTTTGCAAATCATTTGGCAGCCCTCCTACGTGCAGGCCCAAGCCCAGAGGCTTAGGGTTCGGATGCCGCTGAGTTTTGCTTGCCCTCAACCATATGGCCACAGGAGCAAGCTAGGGAGAAGTCTCCCATTTCCATAAAGTGGACATAAAGCCAAGATCTTCCCACTCAAGCGGGAGGTTAACTATACATTACTTCTGTGGGTGCTACCCCATGCCAGAAAACTGGTTTTCCCCAGCAACTAGGAAAACTACCTTAGTGGTCATGGTATTTCCCCTTCCACCCCAGCAGGGGAAGGAACCTCTTCTCCAGAATACTTTCCCCCAGATTTTGGAGCCAGAAGGCTTATGCATTTGTCACCACAGAGAAGAAGGTCCTTTGGCTCTACATCCTTTCCCTTTAAGCACAAGGCGAATGTACTTGATGAGATTCCTATTCCATAGAAAGTGTGCAGCTCCCTTCTAATGGCTGCTCCTTTACACAGCTGAACCAGGTCTTCTCTTGCCAGAAGATGTCTCTTGCTATGGAAATAGGGTGAAACTTGTCTCCTCACTGCCAAAAGAATAAGCGCTGAAGATCCACAGCTCCAGAGTCAATGCAGCTAAAGTTACTCTGCATCATGTAGACGTGACCTCACTGTTTAAAACACAAGAAGTCCATGTAAATTTCTGGGGTCTCCTCTGCCATGTGTGTTGTCTATATTGTAGGAAGTTAAACATTCACTTACATCTTCCAGGTGGAGTAACTTACATAGTAATCTATAGACATTTTTTTACTAGTGAGCAGTGTTTTGTTCATTATTTGTCTATTTAGGCGATTTGTTTTACAAAAGTTCTGGTCTTCCTGCTGCCAGGCACAAAGCAACTGTTGCCTCTAAGCAAGGACATCTATCTCTGCTTACAAATTGTAGGAAGGCCCTGGTGGGCTGGATTTCCTTCTGCAAGAGTGCATCAAGTTAATGAAAATACTATTATTGTATTCATTCAGTATTTACTGGATGCTAGTGAGTGACATTCCATTAACAAAATACACCAGTACACACACCTGCATTCTTGAATGTGTGTGCATGGGGGAAGGGACATGAGTGGTGCTCACTTCTAAGTAGACAGCCCTGTAAATCAATGGAATGCTGTCTTGTTGAATCTGCATCCAGATGGAGATGGACTTGAAACAATAGCATTGCCAGAGGTGTGCATTCCCCTTCCCCCATCTTAATGGGGTGTTAAATTAAAAACTTAGTTATGACCATATAAATGTTGCTGTTGTTAAGACAGTTGTCCACAGCACACAAACCTAGCATGAGTCATTGAGCACATACATTTTACAGTATATTAAAATATTTATATTGTTAATCTGTAATATAATGGAACGTACTGGATTTATTTCTAAAATTTGGAAATGCATTCTACCTTTTAAATCACTACCTATTTAGCTTATTGATGTGTAGCATCATATTTGGATTCATAGCTGTCATACATGACTGGGCAGATGTATCCTAATTTGTACTCTTCACAAATAAATCTGCAAAAAATATTATAAATTTTTAAAAATGCAACTTTTAAAGTCTAGAAGGTGAGTGTTCTATGGAAATCTGCAGATATGCAGGATATAATCTT
>NW_017728998.1:24681805-24689305 GCF_001723915.1 Gavialis gangeticus | reverse complement strand
GCGGCTAGGATCTGGAACCAACTTCCAAGCGAAGTGGTGCTGGCTCCTACCTTGGGGGGCTTTAAGAGGAGGCTAGATGTACACCTTGCTGGGATTGTTTGACCCCAGTACTCTTTCCTGCCATGGCAGGGGGTCAGACTTGATGATCTGCTCAGGTCCCTTCTGACCCTACTAACTATGAAACTATGAAGAAGTCAAAGGGAAGTATGACTGGATCTGCTCTGGTTTTTGGCTGGCTTCTTTTGGAATAGAAACTTGACCAGTATTTGTTTTAATTGACGAGTGCATTTCTCCTATTAAATGGTGCATGCTCCTTTGTATAAAACTCTATGGTAAAACTTTTATTAATTTCAGCAGCAAAGATCCTCAGATACCGCAGACATAACAGGTTGAGGAATAACTCATTCTGTGAACAGATAGGTTTTTTCTCTGGTTTCTTTGTTGTTTGAAATTATTTTCAATCATCTTCTTCAAGTAATGCTCGGTCGGCTGATTGTTTGCATTGCAAATAGTTTGTTGTAAATATTCACAATGTTGGTGGGTTGCAGAATTCACATCATACTGCTTTTGTTTCCTCACTAGCTGATATATGTAGCTAGTATCTTAACTTATGTTCTACCAGAATACCAAAATCTTGACTGCGCTTTGGGGTTTGGGGTTTGGCTTTATTAACAAAGGAAATTTAACAATTTAACAAGGATCAGCTCAAGCCTTTTGTCGACTTTGGGTGCTCCTGGGTTCCTTCCTGAGGATTGTTTCTTAGGTCCTCCAGGTAAAATTCTAGCCACATTAAAGCCAATTGCAAAACTCCTGTTGACTTTGATGGAACTAGAATTTCTTTCCAGTCATTCCAGTCTCTTTATCCTGTTGAGATAATACGCTACCTGATTCATCAAGTCAGTAGAGCCCACTTAACCTTTTCCCTGCTGTAGCTGCACCTGCTAACAGGGATAGCATATTTCCTGCAAATACTTCCAGCTTGCTAAACTAACCACTGTATCATGAATTACCAGATTTAAAATTTACTATCCAGTATACAATTCCAGAATCTTTTGTTGATAATGTTCAGGTACAGAGTTCATTTTCCATCAGTGTTCATGCTGTAAAAAGCTACTGTCTCAGAATATTCACAGACTGACTGAAAAAAGAAAGTGGCAGCTTTGAGCAAAATCATTTAAAATTTGAATGAATTTATGTAGGAAATGATTTAGACCGGGAGTAACCAACCTGTGGCATGAGGACCACAAATGGCATGGGCAGCCTCTTTGTGGCATGCATCAGGTCAGAGGAGGACAGGCAGAACAGCAGCAGACAGTGCAGGGGGCAGAAAGTGGAGTGGCAGATTAGAATAGGGAGTACAGGGAGCAGAAGGCAGCTTAGACAGGGGAAGGTCATAGAAATGGCACTCAGCTAGGGTACCAGGTTTAATTTGTGGCAGTCCTGCTTACAAGTTTGTTCCCCAGAGTTTTTGCTCAGTTCTGTTTTGAAATAAAGCTTTTGTTGAAGTGTCACAGGACCTAGGTTCTGTTTAGGGGCCAATAGCATCATTGCTGTTCCCCTCTGGCCACTGAATGTTGGAGAACATTAATTTTAAACAAACCTTTAATTATCATTGCTCCTTTTATTCTGATGTAAGTGGCTTTGAATGTTCTGGCTGCTCATATTTGGTCTCTATTTAATTAAAATGCATCACTGTCCTCCATCAGGTGTTCTTTGACTTTACAGGACTTCACATGACAATGTTAGCTGGCTCCTGACATTTCAGGGCTGCTGAGCACCTCCAAGTCCAGCTAAAGTGAATGGAAGCAGCTGGTGCTTAGCAGCTCTGAAAATCAGGTTCCTATTGTTAATGCCACTGCTTGAGGAAGTGATGTGTCACTGATAAAGAAAAAATAATTATACTTTTTTACTTCAGTCACACAAGTTTTCACTATTCTTTTCCCCCTTTCATGGAGCAATGGTTCTGCCTAATAGTATGTAACATTCACTTTTGGAATAGATGGTACCCTGTTTAATTAGGTCACATGGATCAAATATTTGACTACAAACAGCCTACCCAAGCAGGAAAAGGAATGTAGCTGAACCATAGAAGATCTTAATTTTTTTTCTTGAATCTTTATAATCTTGGATGCATGCTTGGGGCTGGTGGGAAAAGTGGCTATGGGTCTGAGAATCTGACTAAGATTTGGGCATACCTGTGTAGTAATCCTGGTCTAGTACAAGCCTGAGTCTTGTACTATCCTAGGGGTAACATTGTAGAAAAGGGCAGTGCTCAAATAATCAGGTTATGTTAAATTGTCTGTGTTACAGAGTGGTGGCCACTCCCCTCCTGCCCCGATGTAGGGTGTCTAGCTGCAAGGTACTTAGAGGTGTGATTCATTAGTCTACTCCATACCTGTCCTCATTGCTTCTTTCTGTGCCACACATTCACCTCCTCAAAGCAGGGTAGAAAAGTAATCTTTTTGACCACTGTGTTTAGGCTTTTTTATATAGGGCTTTGGATAATTTGCATGAGGCAATTCTCATCCCATGTATATCTAGGTAAGTTAAGTAACCTCAGACAGTGTCTACTAACACATCAGTAGAATGTGGTTAATTATACTTTTCTACCCCACATGGGTATTGTGAGCACTAATTAGTTAATATGTTTTTGGTATTTGTATCATATGAAGTGCTATATAAATACCATGTAGTTATTGCTATAATTATTATTATTTCTTATCATTTTGTTGATATTCCTTAAATAAAGTTCCGCCTCCATAAGTATGGCATGATTGGTTTTTGGAACGAAGTGCTTCAAATGAAGGTTTAATACACATTAAATAACAGTTTTATACTAATGCTAGGTGATTAATAAGCATATTTGAGGCATCAAGTAAAATTCTCATGCTTGGCAATTTGTAAATCATCCCAACTCAGAAAGTACTTTCTTTGAAAATATTTTAGTTAAGTGACAATATTATCTTCCTGAACTGAAAAGACCCAGAAGCTGTACTACTCGCCTTAAAACATTTTACATTGGATAATTATAAGTTCATGCTTCAGGGTGTTGTGAGCAGTGGAAAAAACTCATTTGGCCAGTAAGAAAATGGTTGTGGCCATCAGTGAATGAACAGGGACCGTGTGATATTCAGTCATGTATTCATGACTTCACATTACATTTCTGGACTTTTCATCCCTCTGTGGTTCATGTCATGAATTTTAGGCTTTCTGGAGTCCAACACTTACGTGAAACTAATCTGAAACTGAAACCACTGAATTTCTAGTAGCCAGTATGGCAGCCGTTTTCCTGCCCAATCACTCACCTGGTGGTGAGAAAAGGCAGACTCCTACATGGCTTTGGGTTTTGGGTTGAAAGCTTGGGGCAGGTCTTAGCAAAGCCATACTTTTTATACTTGGGAACTGAAACAAACCTAGTTATTTAGCTTTCTAGTATCCCTCACATGGAAATGGGTCCAGTCTATTCGATAACATTATTCCCCTCTTGAAAACCCCTGTGGAAGTCCTTTATATACCCTCTGAGGTCAATATTAGGGAGGGGAGTGGTGATACTGAGAGAGCAGTGCCTTTAAGGCCTTAGCTACCTATACAGAAATTCTGTGAAACTCTTGTTAGGGACAGCAAGCCCCTCAGGCTAGGTACAGACATTCAAAAAGCTGGAGGTGGACGCAATCTAAGTCATGTAGTTTTCTGTAAGCACCATAGTTTAGATTGGTCGTGAACAGAACACACATTTGCCCTTTGTGTGTGAGGATACAAATCTGAGATGGGGTTCTGCCATTTTTAAAGCAGTCTCTGTATGCCAAATTTCTGTTTTGTTATAGGTATACACCAGTTTTTGATCACTTATATCAGTAAAAGTGTAATGTCTGTACGTGGCCTTAAGCACCAAGGACTAGGTCCTGTTCCACCTGTTATCCATCTGAATGGCACGTGACTTTGTACTTAGATGTCTAAGTGCTACTTAGATGCCTAACTGGCAGAACAGAAGCTGGCCCTGGCCCTAACTGGCCCTGGCCCTGGCCCTAACTGAGGAATGAAAATTAAAGGAAAAAATAAATGGAGGTTGGGAAGGGCAGGGGAGTTAGAAGAGGTGGGAGCAGAGCTTGAGTTTGGATTGTACCAGGTACAGTTAATACAGCCCAAGGTTATACTACCTTTATTCTAGAACCTTCCCCTGTAAAATGCCTCTGTGCATGGCTCCCACTGAGTCAGAGCTTGCATGAAAGCTCTGACTCAGTGGGGGGACCTGAGTGCAGATCGTCCTGACTTGCCGTGCGCTTCCCTTGTGAGGAGCTATGGTTAGGTCTTAGACATTGCAGACTCATCTGTTGTAGTGAAACCACAGCCCAATCGGAGGGATCTTCACAAGACGGATACTGATGGAGATTCCCTTTCTCCAGGGCCTGTCCTCAGAACTTCTCTATGGGAAAGCAAGGCCTGATTCATGGAGCAAGCACTGTGATGGCTGTATTTGTACTTAGGCTGTTCAGCCTCTGAAGGGAGTTCCAAGTTGTTACGCCCCATTCTTTGTGAGTAGGGATGAGGGAACAGGGTTTATTTTTTCTTTTTTAAGGGATAGCTTAAAAATATCTATACTTGTGAAGTGCATGTACATGTTTAATGAAATCCTTACCTTCAGACTTGCATACAGACTCCTATATGCATCATGAGGGGTTGGTATACAGGTATCCGTTTATGTAATTGCACAATTACTGCTTTTGTGCCTTGTTGCTATTAACTTCTAGAATTGTAAGCTTTAAGTATAAGAAGTTTTCAATACAGTCTTTGCAAACTTTGGAAAGGCAGCTTCTTTAAACTCCTCACTATGAGGGAAACTCTGGCCCCATTAAAGTCAGCGGGGGATTTTATCACTGACTTCAGTGATGTCAGAATTACACCTAATATTTTTAAAAGTATTAGTATGACAATGTAGACAGATGATTTACAATGCATTCAACAATTGCAGGGGAGTGGGCGGGGGGAGAGGGTTGAATGAATGAATAAATGAATGAATGATCTAGTGGGAAGCAGATTCAGGCCATGAGTATCAGTTTTGGTTAGTACCTGAGACTGTAGCATGCAAATATTTATCAAGTTGTTGCCATCAGTGCCCTGGCATGTGGTTGTGTGAGCATGTTGCTTTGACCTGGTAAATATGCATTTAAAAGAAACCAGCTCCCTAGTGAATTACAAAAGGACGAGTTATGATATTATTGTCTGTCTGTACCATAAGATAAGCAGGTCCTCCTATGACAAGAATATATGCAAGTAGCTGAATATTATTTTGTCTGTAATTCCTCAGCAATTTTTGGAGGGAACGAATTCTAGAGTTTTTCACTGAACTAAGTTGTAAAAGTGCTCCACTTTCAGTTTAAAAGAAAAACAACTCAGCCATTTAGAGTTGTTATTATAGAAAGTTTATTATTATTGGTATGTAAACTAGCTGGGGGCTTAAACACAGAGCAGCTGGGTAATTTAGCTAGCTCCTGGATCCAATTTATAAAATCTATGTTGTGTCCACAGTAGGGGAATGGTCATAGCTGAGAAACTACCATATATTAGATTGTAACACACCTGTGGCATGTTCACTGTTATAAGCAGTGTGGGTTGTAGAAAACATTAAATCCTCTCATTACTGCCTTACATAAGACAGACACTTCAAGCAGTTCCACATTTATCCAAGATTACCAGTTAAACTCATTAAAAAGCAACCATAGCTTGTTCACTCACTGCGATGTTTTCAGGATTTTAGTGTGCTTCACTATAACAACACAATGTCTTTGATTAGGAAAAGCATATGATTTTTTGGGAATAGTTTTCCTAAATTTATGATTCTTTGCCAGCCAGGTTTATTTTAGGAAGTTGCATATTTAAGACACCATACTATAGATTATGGGTGATAGGCCTGGCAACTTGCTTATTATTAGTTGATATCCTGAATTTATACCAAATAAATAAAGGAAGAAACTTTGCCACCCAGGTAGCTGTGAACTTAGCTAGCTGCTTTCTTATTACAGAACCCCTCATCTTCTCTCCCCAGTTTCTTCCATTTGTTTGTTAAATTCACTTGTTGCAGCTTAGTTCAAATTAAGATTCAGTCCTACAAACTTTTACACAAGTGAGAAACTTCGTTGTCCCACTGGATAAGCAGGCTACTCATGTGAGTGACTCTACTCATAGACATGAGTATTTGCAGAATTAGGGCTTTGGATGTCTGGCTTTTCAGACCAGGACTGCATTGTGTAAAGGCTTTCCATACCTAGTTGTAGTAGACCCCATGATATTACAAATAATATCTTTATTTAACAGAATTTAATATCTATACAAAAAATCAGAGCAGAAGACGTAACTAATATTACTTGCAGTCAAATGGGGCTAAATCTCTTATAAAAAGTGGTTTGCTGCAATATTTAACTATTGTTGACAACAATCATCAATATAATACTTAATAGCAACATGATAACTAAGCTAGCAGGTAAAACGTCAGTCAAAAAGTTGAAAAAAAGAATAATAGGATTGTTGAATATTAATATTCTCCAGCTACTTATTAATAAGAACTTATTTTGCATGTGTTTATTTTTAATAATCAAGTGTAACATTACTTGCAAAAAAATGTAATTGCTTCTTAATTTCAAATCCTAGTTCCTTTGTGCTGTATACAAAGGTTAGTGTATTTCTGTACTTATTGTTCGCAGCACTCTGTGTAAAAAATCACGTTCATTTCAAGAAGCTGTTATGGTATTGATTCTGGTAAAGACTTCCATTAACTGACCAATCTAAATCTCATAAGTGATGTCAGGATAGTTATGCATTTGCTTGGTTCAAGTATTCAGCCATTATGTTAGAATGCAGGCAGTGTCTGAATATGGCTGTTAAATTATTTCTAAATACCGAACCAGAACAGCTTAACAGTTCTGCAGTTTGAGACTGACACAAAAATGACAATCTGCCACCTCTTTGTTTTTTAAATATTAACGTTGTATTGGGATAGTATTTTTGGAGTAAAAACCTGTGGCACGAGAGGATAAGTGACATAAACAAAGGCAGCTGGGCTGCATGAAATAATGGAACAATAAGGCCCTTACAGCCGTTCTCATCACTCCAGTATGTTAATTAGCATTCTGTTGTGGCCGCAACACTGAAAACATGTAATCTGTATTGGTGTACTGTACAGCTGTGAACACACATTCTTTTTTGTTAGTCCCTAGAGTTAGCCTTGCCATTGGCATATGTGTGTGGGCCAAAAGTCAAACCATCACCACTAAAATAGCATGCTATAGAAGCAAAATATATTTTCTCTTCTCTTATTTTTTTCCACTGTAACCTGTGATGCAATCTAGTTACACAGCTTCTGTCTTAGTTTCATTCTTTTTTTTTTTGTGCATAGGAGTATATTACAGGGGCAAACTAATCATCTGAAATAGAAGATTCAGGCAGAGTAAATGTACTATAAATAAACCATTTAAAACAAAAGCTTATTGCTAAATAGAATGTTAA
>NW_017728998.1:24659549-24676805 GCF_001723915.1 Gavialis gangeticus | reverse complement strand
AGCTTCTGTCTTAGTTTCATTCTTTTTTTTTTTGTGCATAGGAGTATATTACAGGGGCAAACTAATCATCTGAAATAGAAGATTCAGGCAGAGTAAATGTACTATAAATAAACCATTTAAAACAAAAGCTTATTGCTAAATAGAATGTTAAAAAAGACTTCCATACAGAACGGTAGAAGTATATTATGTATGTTTTCATGGTGAAAGCTAATTCATCAAAACCTAGAAATTAAAAAAGGAGGTATATTTGAAAAAGGAAGTTTAGAAAATTATCTACAATGCTTTAGTAAAGGCTGCTGCATGGGCACAAAGCATTTCTTTTTTTTATCATCATATAACAAAAATCAAGAGAAATAAGAAAAAAAAGTGAAAAGTTTATGTCGTTTTAATATACTTCTTGGAGAGTTTTCAGTAAAGCCAGGTTCCTAACCATCTGTGTCCATGTCAAACGTACTTGATCATTGGTTGAGTGGGGTTGGTTGCATGAAGGAAATTTTGATCCGATGGGAATTCATTCACACCATGAGCTGACTTGTATTTCTCCAAAGCACTCCTGAAATCTATAAGCACACTGACCCCTTCTTCTTGGAAGTATTTATCAAGGAAGGAAGCTTACTTTTTGGATCATAAATTAGACTTTGAATTAAGAAATATGATTTCTAGTATTTTCTCTTAGGCATACATTTACACAGTGGATATTCAGTTGTCAAAGCTGTTTGCCAGCCTCCATTTATTACTTCATTGTGATGATTTCTCTGTTCGAAAAAAAGACTCAGAAAAAAATTTCTTAGGAAATAACTTGCAGTGCTCTTGGGTGAATACATCCTTTATCCATACTCAGATGATAAGAGTGAAGGCTTAGCTCATATTTCTACACTAATCTACTTCAAACTTGATCTTGAAAAATTACCCTCATTGCACAAAGAAAATACAGCATTTAAGTCACCATGCTGATCAAATTTGGCACTGCTTTTTGACTGTGGAGGGAACAAATTGTTTGGTGATTCTGTGATGTGAACTAGTGTCCACTAGGGAACCAAGTAACTTTAGGGAGGAAAAAAAAAGCCTCTCCTTTTTACTCAAGTAACACTATAACTCTTTAATGGGGCAGTTAGATGTATATAATTATAATCTTTTATTTATATGCAAAGTATAACAAGGTGCACAAAGCATTTAATGTAATACTTTTATTAAAGTATTTTAAAGGATTTTATATTATTTTAATTTTATATTATTTTTTATGTTATGGAAATATGAATCAGGAATGGCACTTAATAATAATAAAAAAGGAGCAAATATAAAATACTGCCTGTCAAAGAAGAGTAAGAACAACAACAAAAAATGCTAGTATCTCTGAATTTTTCTTCATAGTGGTAAAAGTATATAATTAATAGAAGAATTTTAGCTCCAGATGTGGCTATACTATAATAGAGCCTTATAAATGCTACAGAAAGAAAAATTGCTTGGAACGAATGAGAACCAAATCAAGAGCACACCTGGGTTTGACAAAGATTGCATTTACTGACTGCTGTGCTATCACATTACAGAGAAAGACCAAGTCTTTGGGAGCAGCTGTAGAGAAAGGCCTGGCAAATCTGCATGCAAATAGCAGCACATTGTTAACTTAATCAGATGCCGAGGAAAAGATGTGCCAGACCATGAGGATGATCTATAAACAAGTACAGAGTCCAGAGAGATTGTGAGGGCTAGGCAGATTAAAAAGGTATACCACAAGGGCTCTGTCCTTGGGTCATATTCTTGTCTTTTATGTTGCCTGAAGGTTACTGCCATTCAGGCTAACTTATCGTAATGTTTGTAATTTCCCATTGTAGTAAATTTGTCAAATAGTGCCCAATTTGGTCTTTGCACAAACATAAATAATTGCATATTATTTTGGGAGTTTTGTAGCTCTTTGTTCTGTATTGTTAGAGCTATGAGTATTATTTTCTGAAGGAACAGTGTATGACTCCATAACTCCAATTAAATAATATTACTGTTTAAGAGTCCCGGTGTATTGAGATAAGAAATAGAGCAACATATACTGTATAAAGAAACAGATCTCCCATAAAAAAGAGCAGCTTTCTATAAACTGAAGTGCTCTGAATACATTCTACTTTAAGAAAAAGTTGAAGACACCTGCTATTCATATTATATAGTAATGTTAATGGGAATATATGTTTAAAATCTATGCCATTTTTAAGTCTAATATCATAAAAAATAAAGAAGTAATACTATTTAATCACCCACAGCTTAATAGTGCCTTAGTTGTTTACTGCCACTGCACTAATTGCTCTGTACTAATGTGCTTTTGTGTGATTTCCAGTAGTGCTAAAAGAACTGAGATCCATAACCAATTAAATATAGTGTTTTTATGTTAAAAATATGTCTCTTGTAGACTAGCAAATGAACAGAAGTATTTTTTTTAAAAACAAGAGAGACTTGGTAGAAGCATAGCTGTAAGGAATAGGTATTTTTCATTGCATCTTTTGCACAGTGACAATGAAATAATCTTTATGATTAGAGGCAAACTAAAAACAACATGAGTGGTTTATTACAGGGTCAGTTTCTTCTTTCATACTGGTGTAAATTAAGTATAATTTTAATGAAATCAGTATATTTACGCCACAGAAAGTGAAAGGAGAATCAGGAGAATCCTGTTGTTTCTATAGATAGCTTTTCTCTCTCCTTTCTGTACTGTAACTTTTGAAATCGAACATGCATATGTGTGTCTTACGTGCACATATGCATAACCATAAATATTTCAGCTAAGAATGACACACTGAGAACAACATACAGGCCCAGTGAAGAGACAGCAATATCTGGCACTGTGATATAGGCAACCCAAGTTTAGGAAGGTGATTTGTATCCTTGGCTGTACAGTAGAAAGCATGACAGAAATGATGTACACAGACTTGGAGGGAAGGAAGCAACACCATTTATATACTGTAGCATACCCTGCCAGAGGGTTAATTGAGTAACATTGTTGTTGGCTCCAGAAGGAGCTAACTGCCTGAGATAGGGCACTGCAGTGGAGGCTGTCAGGGTGAGTGAGGTGAGGGGAAATTGGACATAATAGCATTAATAATAATAATTAAAGACTAAGAGTAACAAAAGAATGCATAACTAATACACCAATCTCTTGCTTTTTATTACAAAATTAATATTCATATGAATGATATCTAAGCTATTCAGTATTAAACTGGCAAGACAAAAGCCACATTGTAAAGGCTACACAGTACATTACAAAATGTTTGTTTCTGTGAATTTGGATCAGCTGAAAACAAACTAGCAGTACTGAATTTTCTATTTCCAGGTCTTCTGCACAAGGTCCTTCATCAGCCTAAAATCCATAGACCCACAGAGTGAGCGCACACTTCACTTTATATAGGGGGAGATAATGAGATCAATTAGATCCTCATCCATTGAACTGTAGACAGCTGTTGGTGCATAATAATCATCATTAGAGATGGGTGAATGTGGGATACTTGATTCGCCAGACTACCCGCAGGTATTCTAAAAATGCCAGACTTAACTCTTGAGTATTTTGAATGCTGGAGGCCAGTGTTTTCTCTGAAGTCTCTTCTGGGACTATTGCTGGTAAAAAGAAAAAAATGGGGTTTATCTGAGAGGAAGGGTAGGGAAGAGTGCTAGGCTGTTACTTGGGGATTGAGGAGTTTGATAAAAGGAATATACCAGAAGGTAGGTAGGAGCCTCTCATTTCAATGCTGCATGGAGTTCCAGAACCTGCTAAGCCTGTCATTAACTACCATCATGATTTAAAATTGCCACTCATTCTTCTGGCTATTTGTTAATTTTTCTGCATATTTGTTACAATTTCTGTCATAAAAATTGTGTTCCTTTTGACACTGGCTGGATTCTGTCTCTGTGCGTCCCACATGTCTGCATTTACCAACTAGGGATGATTTCTCCCTGTTTCTTTGTGCTCTAACTTCATTAAGCCCTATCCCATCTGCACTGAATATTCTACACTATATTACAAAGCCTGATTTGGAACTGCTTTTTTGGCTGATGAGTAATTTAGCTTCATCTATGCCTTGTTTTTAACCTTTTAGTGCACACACCACCCTTTCAAACCCTTGCTATATAGTTATTGTTTTGTGATCTACACCATCCTTTTCCCTTTAACTCTTTTCTTTAAAGTGTGGATAAAATCTATTAGTAATTAATGCTCACACTGTGCAAGTTGTATAAAATGTCTCTTAACAGACTCTTTTTATTCCTGTACATTGGAATATAGCTCACACTGTATGTGTTTTTGACCTTTTTCTAATTAGGGCCCTGATTGAAGGTGCTGGAAGTCAAACAGGATAAATAAATATATTTCTACATACATACACACATGAACATACAATACAGTTATAATATATGGAATAAGATTTTGGTTTTGTAGTGGAGGAAAATACGATTCTTCTTTTGTTGGAATTTACTTTTAAATCTATCTCTTAAAATAAATTTAGGAATAACTTAATGCAATCTAACTGCACAAGTTTTGTTAATGTGCACAGGAATGGCATGGTTAAATTAACAGGGCCTCCATGGAGTGATGAGAACAAGAGAGAGTCAAGAGCTTTTGAATTCTAGTTTCAGTTCTGTCAGTGACTTGTGGCATGTCCTAACATCCTTAGTTACCTCTCTGTTTTCTAGGGCCAAATCTACTGGTGTTAGAAGTGGTTGTAGCTCAGAAGTCTGCAGAGTTGCTTACGCAAGCAGCAAATTTGGCCCTAATTTGGAGACTAATACTTACATACCTTGCAGGTTGTTGTGAAGATTAATTAGTTAATGTTTGTACAACACTTTGAAAGTATAAAGTGCTGTATAAGTGCTTGGTAATATTATTAAGTCCCCATGCATCACTTATTTACTCTTAATATCAGAGCAGACTATGCTTTTTTCTTTTGTGGACTAATAAGAGATAGGAAAGGAAGGCAGGGATGCAGTTTACTGTGGATCCAGCAACTGGCAAAACAAACCCTTACTGGCAAAATGCATTCTGTACTGTATGCACACAGATAATATTTGGGTAGACAGTCACGGAATACTGATACACAAATATTTATCTGTTTGCAAAGAGAATCTAGGTTTTAGAGCACAATCCTGCAAAACACTATTTGTGCAAGCACAATGGGATTCCTTATATGAATAAAGACCATTTTCAAGAGTGTGGGGGTACAGAAATGAGCCCTAAAATGCTGAGAATAAATTACCTATTGACCTCCCTGATTTATATCTCAGCTCCTTTTGCAAAGAGCAACCTGCTGGTTGCAGGTGGAGATCCAGCTGCATCAATGAATGCCATAAGCCTATCTTCATAGTTTTGTTTTCATGATCCCCCTAAACACAAGGGACTCGCACCCTAACAGCATGGACTGAATTCTGGGGCTATGTCTAGGCAAAATATAACCAGGATCTGTGAGGAGTACCAGCTCCTTTGGATAAATCTATGTAACCAGACCCTTTGCTTGGCTTCACAGCTCCATTTGGACTGCTAGCTAGCTTGGAACATTTCTTTTTCTTCCTTTTTTAATGATATAGTATTGCAGGCAGAGGGGGATACAGCTTCTTTTTTGAAGATCAGAGGATGGTGGAAAGACAAAATTGGTGTGGGGATCCTCTGATAAGCTGATCCTAGTCTTGCAAAATGCTCTGTCCTCCCTCCAGCTATACCTGAAATTGGTCTAACTATTAGGGCTGTGTGAAGCTCCGGTCCCTGATTCGATTTGGTGGAGATTTGGCCCGATTTGGTGGCTGAATCTCTGAATCTGAATTGAGTCAGAGGCCCCTTTAATCTCTCTGAATTGAACTGGAACCCTCCAAACTGAGTCAGAGAGATTCGGAAAGATTCGGAGGTTCGGACATAGACACAGCTTTAAATGTTTTTTTTATATACCTCTAGGTAGCAGGGGCTTGTGAATGCTAGGCCCCCCCCAGCTCAGCAACTGGTGCTTCCTGGGTCTGGCGGGGGGGAACTTGGGGTCCCCCTGTGGCCAATCGCTGAGCTGGGGGGGCGCGGTTCAGGTGGGCCCTCTGCGTGCTCCCTGGCAGACCCGAAAAAGGACCAGAAGTACTTCTGGTCCATTTCTGGGTTCGCTGCCAAGCATATGGATGGCCCCTCGCATTCCTGTCAGACACTCCATGTGCCCCACCATCACAGCGATCACAAGCCATGCTTGCTACCTCAAAGTATGTAGAAAAAACTTTTGAAGCTGTGTCTGTGTCCGAATCGCCGATTCTCCAAATCTGCATCGAATCTTCAGATTTGGATTTGGATGAATCAATACAGGGACAGTGATCCAAATCAACTAATCAAATCACTGTCCCTGATTCAGGCCAAATCTAAATCTGAAATGAATAGGGCCTGCTTTGCACACCCCTACTAACTACCCCACTGAGAATTCCTTCCAGTATAATTTGCAGGAATTTAGAGAAAATGGTGTGGCTAGAGAGTGTCCAAGCTATAGAAATTTTTTGGACTTTTTGGGCCTGTAAATGGCTGGGCTCAGAACTGAGGGTAGGTGTGGCATTAAGGGAACAAAAAGTTATTTTTAGTCCTGTACTTTCTAGAGTCATGCACCATGGACAAACCCAAGACTTGCGTCTGTTGAGTCCCTGTCATCTTAAGTTACATTACAGCACCTCTCAATTTAGGAAGAAGAATGTAATGAAAGATACTTCAAGGAGAATAACATTTCTTTCACTTAGTTTCTCTGTATAGATTAATTACAAAACCTTTTTACTTCCCTGGGTCTGAATTCTTGGTTCTGTTTTCTGCCACTCCAGCTGAAGGTCTCGTTGAAATATAAAGCACTGAAGTGAGCATTTCTTAAATTGCTGGAACTATTGGTGACTCCATCTTTTGTATATAGAGAAAAACACAGAACCTTGAACTCAGGTCTAGCAGGTAACTAAAGGAGGAGATTAAAGTAGGGGAATGAAAGGGGAACAGTTTTATGTGGAGAGAAACTGGGCAAATAAACATGAGTCCATTTTTACTCTGCCTCCTTTAAAAATCGCATGTTATTATGTGCCAACTTGTGGTGTTAATTTTCACTGGCAAAATTATTGAGTACCTACTATTTCATTTGGAGGATTCCCTTTCCCTATCAGACTACCTGCTCTAACATTATACAAATGCAGTGCATGTCCTGGGGCCAATTCTCTAGATCTGCAATATCAATCCATAATAGTGCCTCTATGGATAAGAGATGATATAATCCAGGGCTTGAGGTAATTGCCGCCCCCAGTCAGCTCAAAGAGCAGGTGTCTTTTTCCTCCTGAATGAAATCTTTCTTTTTCTTTTTTGCTCATGAAAGTCAGAAACTGGTACAAACCAACCTGTGTCATGTACCACTGATTACAGTAGTGTGGGCATGCACTTGGCAAGCATTTCTGCATAGCTTTGCCAATTCAAACCTAGCCTGTTCTGGACTTCCTCCACCCCTCCAGCCTCTCTCCCTTTAGTCCTGCCCAAGGTATTCCAGATTTTAACCTCTCTAAGGTAAAGGCACTATCAATTCAACTAAACTGTGTACTAATTTTCCCACAAATGGGAGTGAGAATGACCGTCGCCAAGTTTAATTGCAGTTTTGGTCTAAGGTAGATCTTGAAATCAGGTCTTTATAGGTTGCACACTAACTTAGCCAAACAAGGACTGAAAACACATCAGTGAATGCTCACCTGAATTCATAAACAGTTTTGTTTTTTCTATTTTCATGAACTTTGCAATATTAAGAAGTTTGCAGAGAGTCAAGGGTAAGCAAGAAAATTCAAAATTCACTTCAAGTGAATTTCACATTCAATAACTAGCATGATATTTAAAACTCACTGTGTTGCTTATTTGCAGTAGCATGTAAGTTTGGAGTAACTGACTCCATGCTGAGTTCAAAGTCTGAACACACAATACCTGTAAAATAAAAAGAGAGAAGTTTCTGGAGCATGTTTTGAATAATTTTGGCTGTAAATACATTTAAAACATTAGATTGTCTGATTTTGACCAATTTGACACAAAAGAGGCAGCAAAATTAGGGAAAAAAGTAGACAGTCTTTTAAACTTTACTAATCATTTAGGGTTAGTAAGCGCATGAATATTTTGGCAATTTTGTTCCAGCAGATCAAGCAAGGACTTCTGTTGGGATGCTAATAAGAATTTGCCCGTTACTCTTCCATATAAAATTTGTGTTCTTCTATGTCTATATTTGTTCTTAATTTGTGAGATTCCCCCCTCCCCAAATTTCCACTTTTACTAATTATATCCCTAGTGCTCAGATATGCCATTGAGGCACAGCCTTACTTTGCAAGCAACTGTACTCTGCACAGCCTGAGTTGGAGCTTTCCATAATGCCCTCTGCAACTGCTCATCAGGTGATACTATATTGCTCTTCCCTGGGCTGTGGCCCTGCTGTGGGCCAGTGAAGAATGAAGGGATAGAAGCTCCCCCAAGTGTGGCTGAGGGTAAGGTTCATCCTCCCCATTTATCTCTACCGATTGAACTTCCACCTAATGGACAGATGTGAACTGGCCCTCAACTACAAGTACAAATATTGTGGCTACTTAATAGTACCTAGAAATGGTACCCACTGCCTGGAAACAGTGAGTAGAATCTGTTGTCCAATAGCTGGATTGGCTCCTTGTATGCTCTGCTCATTTTACAAGTTGTGAAAGGTTCTGACATCTTTGTAGCCATAGGCACACCTAGAATTTTGAAAAGGGTGGTAGACATGCTGTGGTGCATCATCACAGATAACCCAACACATATTTTTTGCCAGTTAGAAAGACTCTAGAAGCATTCCCTACCATTAATATGGTAGGAGTCTTGAGCTACATAATTCAGTTTAAGAACAAAGCAAAAATATATATAACTTTATAGGAATGCACACTAATTTGCTAGGTTATGTATAAAATGGGAAAAAAACCCACAACAAACTAGGCAAAAATATTCAAAAGAAATTGAAATTAGTTAGAGAAATTGTTATTAGTCCCGTAGTCATTATAGTTAGATGTGCATTTCTTATTCAGATTTGTAAAACAAAATCCAGCCTTTTTGAGTATCTTGACTCCTTATCCAACACTGATAATTTCCAGACATGAATTAATGTTCATCTGAGTTAATATTAGCACACCTGAGATAAAGTTTTTAGTTAGAGCTAAAAACAGTTTACAGGGCTGTGAAGAGAGACATTACCAGGAATGGCTAATAGATAGCAAAAATGTAGAAGAAAGAATAGCTTGATTAATAGAACATCAAGACCATTAAAAGGAGAGAGGGTCATTAACACCTGTGGAATGAAGAGAGATTATCAAAGATCAGGTATCTTATAATGAGCTATGAAGTCAATTGATTCCCTCAGAGCTGCCTGAATAGAAATGCTACTACCCCTGCAGAACAGTTGGTCTTAAACTTGGGTGGGGCAGGGATGAAAGGGTGACTACAGATGTCTTCATTCATATTCTAAGTAGAACATGTTGGAGCAGTCTTGATTAATTGAGTCTGCTCCACATTGTATTTTGAACACTCCAGCATTGCCTCACCATCGTGTGTATTAAGCCCCTGTATGTTTCAAAATGGCTGCAGGGGCGCTTTATATAAACATTGTCAAATGAGGTTTAGGTAAAGTATCCTGCCGTCATTTTGAAACACACAGGGGCTTAATATACGTAACAGTGAGCCATTTTAATTAGAACGGTTGTCTGGGAACCACACTAATTACAAAGTCTCCCCATCCGTACCCCAAGCACGTGCAGACAAAGGACCCCCCCAGATATTCTCTGCTTATAGCTCATAAGTGGCTGCTTTCCCAATAAGTTAAAAGAAAATCTTAGTGTGGTTCAGTTGTAGCTAAACTTCTTTCAGCTGGATAACACTTCTTAGATGTACCTGACTTTACAGCAAAGCTCCATTCATAATGTAAATTAAAATAATGAAAGATGTGCAGAGCAGAAATCTAGGGGCCACTAACAGCAGCCCACCAATGTTGTCTCTGTACCTGTAATGCACTTATAGAAAACTTGTAGTATAGCAGATGTGAAATAAGATGTCAGATTGTATTTGGAACTTGTCAATATAACCTTCCCAGTTAAAAAGGGTCAGAAAAACTCTTTACTATACTACAAACATCTGTAATCTCAGCATTGAGGCATATTCATAGATTGTAAGGCAAGAAGGGACCTTGGAAGATCATCAGGTCCAGCCTCCTGCACCAAGCAGGAAATATAACTGGGGGTCAGGTGACCCCAGCAAAGTGACTATCTAGTCTCCTCTTGAATATTTCTAGGGTAGGTGATTGCACCATTTCTGGAGGGAGTTTATTCCACAGTCGGGACACTCTGACTGTGTAGAAATTTTTCCTAATATTGAGCCTGAATCGGTCTTCCAGGAGTTTGTGGCCACTACTTCTAGTTTTCCCCTCGGGTGCCCAGGTGAACAGCTGCTCACCCAGCTCTTGATGTACTCCCCTAGTGCAGTGATACACTGCTACCAGGTCCCCTCTCAGCCTCCTTTTCTTCAGGCTGAAGAATCCCAGATCCCTCAGCCTTTCCTCGTATGGCTTGCCGTGTAAGATTCTGATCATACAGGTGGGTCTTTTTTGGACTCTCTCAAGCTTATCCATGTCCTTGTTAAAGTGTGGTGCCCAGAACTGGATGCAGCACTCTAGCTGGGGTCTCACCAGTGCATTGATTGATGCATGCTAGAGTATTATCTGCTGTACTGGCTACAGCATCACACTGCTGGCTCATATTGATACTATGGTCTATTATTACCCCCAGGTCCATTTCATTCATGTTGCTAGTCAGTTTGGTGCTGCCAAGCCTGTAGGTCTGTTGGGGGTTGCTCATCCTGAGGTGAAGCACTTTACACTTCTCAGTGTTGAACTTCATCAGATTATGATCTGCCCAACTTGCTAGCCTGTTTAGGTCCACCTGTTTCTGTAGCCTGTCTTCAAGCATGACCACACTTCCCCATAACTTGGTGTCATCTGCAAACTTGGCCAGTGAGCTTTTCACCCCCACATCCAAATCATTAATAAAGATATTGAAAAGTGCTAGACCAACCACCGACACCTGCAGGACATTGCTGCCTACTTCTCGCCAGGATGACACAGATCCATTCGCTACGACTCTCTGGGTCCTATCCTGCACCCAGTTTCTCACCTACCTGACTGTCTTGGAATTAAGCCCACAATCCTCCAATTTTCTCATGAGGGCATCATTGGATACTACCTTTACCTTTGGAAGTCAAGGTATACAATGTTAACCTGCTGTCTCATATCCAGGTGACAAGTTGCCTGGTCATATGAGGAGATGAGGTTGGTAAGGTAAGACCTGCCTGTGATGAAGCCATGCTGGCTGTCACTCAGAATCTTACTTTCTACAAGCTTATCGCGATAGACTTCTTGATGAACTTTTCTAGGATTTTTCCTACGGTGAAAGTTAGGCTGATTGGCCTATAGTTACCCAGGGTTTCTCTTCTGCCCTTCCTGTGGATGGGCACAACATTGGCCCTCTTCCAGTCCTCAGGGACTTCTCCAGAGTGCCACAAGTTGTGGAAGAGTTTCACCAGGGGTTCCACACTAACTTTGGCCAGCTCCTTGAGCACTCTTGGATGAAAACAGAATTCTTATGAGTGAAGTCTTGGCTTTATTTACTATCAATTTTTTTCTAATACCTACTTAGAAGGAGTCTGTGATAAATAATGACTATTGTATGTTCTTGAGTCTGTTGATTACATGAGGAATCCAAATGACTGTTGTATTACAGAAAATGGAAAACAGATCTACTTTGCAAAACTAATATGCAAATACCTCTAATATTTCAAAATGTTGTTTAACAAGCTCTTTAATGCTGTTTAAGCCTGGGAAACTATTAATTACTATTTATTGTCTTAATTCTTTAGTTACTTGATGTGTGCTTTGGTAGAAGAGTGTCCTTGAATGGACCCAAATTACTTATATAGTTATGGAGCTTCAAAATTGCTGTTTAGATGTAAGTCATGTTGGTGGAGTTATTTGTTCCCATTCTTGGCTAGTTAGTCAGCCAGAATTATCCAGGTGCCTTGTAGATGGCATCCTCTAACTGCGGTTTATAAAGAGGATGCTAACATAGCTGGTCTGCTTCATGTGATTTTATTTAATGTGTTTAGTTTTACACAGCAAGGAAGAGAATGTCACCTAATTGGATTAAAAATGCACAATAGATTTTTAACAGATGAAACATCATTTGAGTACTTTTGTGCCATAAATGTTATAGGCAAGATCCTTGGCCCCAACAGGGAGAGGCCCTGGTTATGGTGCCAGTGAGGCAGAAACTATCCCATTACTGTTTATCCATGTTATCCTATGACTGCAAGGTGCAAAAAAGCCATTGGGGCAGGAACAAGGAGCTAGGTTTCTTTTTTCCACAGCAGTGTCCCTCTCATGAAGCTGTCCCTCTCCACTTCCTTTTTCTTGCCAGGTACCATGTATCTTTTCCTCTTGGCTCCCCAGTGTGCCAGCATCAAGAAGATAGATGGGAAGTTCTCTGAGTAATGTCTACCCTGTGGCCTGGTTAGAACATTTTGCTGGGAGGTGGGGGAGGCAGATTCAGACCTTACTCTGGATAAGGTGAGCCTTGGACCAAGGTCTCCAGCTCCCTGGGCAAGTGGCCTTACCACTAAGTTACTGAGTTAAAAGGAGGAAGAGACCTCATTCATTTAAATTTGTGGTGCCATGGTTGTACTGAGGCAATCTTATCCTGCCATAGATTGAAATAGAATCTAAAAGCCATATAAGTACCAACAGTTGCACTTATGCAGCTCTGTAAATGTCACGTAGGCTCACAAAATTGAAATATTTTTTGTCCCTTAGGGCATTTATACATGTGTTCCAGGAGTTGGGAGTGGGAGGGGGGCAGGAATCTTAATTAGCGTGGCTCCAAGAGCCGCTGTAATTAAAGCACCCACAGTGTCATGTGTATCAGGGTCCCCATGCCATCATTTTTCAGTGCAGAGGACTCCAATGTACATGACACTGGAGTTTGCTGGAGTGCAGTAATTACCACGCTCCAGGAGACGCAGTTAATCAAGTCTGCTCCGACACACTGTAATAACAGCACATTGGAGCAGCCTTGCTGCATGTGTATAGGTGCCCTTAGTTTCTATCCATCCCAAAACACACCAGTGGTTCATAGATCAATCTCCAGCCCAGAGGCCAGATTCAGTCCCCAGCACAGTGTCATTTGGCTCATGGGGTTTCCCACAGATCCTGTGGGATGTGGTCCTATGTGCTAAATCATGTGCGTAGAGAAGTGCAGGGCCCAATCCTGGGGCCAGATGGGGGCAGCATGGCTTGGGGCTGCAGAGCCTGATTTGGGATGGTGCGAGGCCCTGGAGCCTGGTCCAGCAAGATGGGGGCAGTGTGGGCCCCAAAGCTTGATCCTGGCATGTTGGGGTGGGTCATGGACTGGCCCTGTGTTATTCATCAGTCCTCAGAGCCAAAACACTTTTCAGTTTTCATTGTATTTCATATGATTTTAAAAGACCCTGTTGCTGGGTGACAACTGGCACACTTCCAGATAACCTCAGAAACCTATAGGCTGGCATACTGAATTGCATCACAGTGACTGGCACTCTCACATGCACTAGAGAGAGAATTGCTCATACTGCTTGTGATTATTCTTATTCTGCCAAGAAATATGCATGTTTCAGATGTGTGTATTTCAAACTTCTGTTGGTTAGGCTGCCACACGCAGATTTCACTGGGCTAAACTATGTCCAACTATAGCCAGCTATTCTCAGCTACAGTGCCTGCACAGGTGTGAAGTAGAAATGGTAGCTGACATGTAGCCCAGTCATCCAGGTTCCGTCCTTTCTCCATCCCTTCCCACTTTTTGCTTTGTCAAAGAAAAGCAGAACAAGAAATCTCTTCCATTCTGGAAGAGTTGTTTTTCCTGTTCTTTGTAAGAACTTTTATTAAGGTTTTTTCTCGAGTTCCTCGTTCATGGGAGATTATATGGGAAAAGGAAGAAAAAGAGGATGGAATGATACAGTATGGAGCTGGCATTGTTGAAACTATGCTGGCTGGGTCCTTTTGTACAGCCTGTGAGAACTTAGGGCAGTCCAGCAAAGAAGTAGGTTTTATGGGGAAGCAGGTTCTGTTATGTCAGACCAGTTAGTTTGCTCATCTCTGGCTAACCAGCACATGATAGGAGCAGCTTTCCCAGCAAGGTTCTCCATAACCAAAGTCAGAGGGTAGGATGTCAGTAATTGGTCATAGTCATGAATTTCTGGGGTGTTGCCTTCTTCTGAAGATGCATTAGTAGACAGAGTGAGCAGGAGATTTTTTTGCCATTTGGGTAATGTCCTGTTTCAGTCTGAGCTTCCTAAGCAGATGTATGAGCTTCCCACCATATGAGTTTGGAGGTTGTTGCCTGATGTGATGTCTCATAACTATAGAACTACTTGACCCTTTCTAGCCTCTTTGTGCATATGTCCTCCACTGCCTACATCCTTCTTTTCTGCCTTTTCCAGGCTTGTCTTCAGAGCCTGAAGTGGAAGCTCTGAATTCCCATACAATTGAATTTGCTGATTCAGCAGAAATCTGGTGGTTCAACCTGCAATACTAAAAAAAAGAAAGGAAAAAAAAAAGAAAAAAAAAAGAAGGATACCTCCCTTCTTTTCTTTGGAATGTCTTAAAGGAAAGAAAGAATCATGCAACTCCTCTTCTGTGAGAGAGATTTTCATTACATGTAAGAAATGATAAATATTAGGGTCCCTGGTTGGGACCGTGGATAAGCACCACACATTCTCCCAAAAGACCTATGACATCTGGCTCACAGCTCCCTGATTTCATCTTACAGTAGCTGCTTGCACTCCATTCTCCTAAAAGTGCATACATTCCCCTTAGATACACTGCACAGGATGATGGAGGGGTGCCTCTTTAGGAACACTGGGTTAGCAGCAGCACAATTAGACTTCTCTAACTACAGTTCCTAATGTACATCTGAAGCACTTGTATGGAATGGATGCTTCAAATTAAGTATGACCTGGTTGTCCAATCCCAATTACCTAAAGAATCCCTCAATTTGCTTAACAATTCCCTCACAGCTATTATGGCTCTGACTGATTGTCCCCAGGACTCTCTTAGGCTTAGAGCTAATGTAATTGATTCTTCAGTAGTAGCCTGAAGGGCCATTTGGCTTCAGCCATGGTCGGGAGATTTTTTTAACTAAGTTAAGAGAATGGCTGTTCTCTTTAATGCTCTGCCTTTTGGGGGGAACCAGCTGGGCACAACCCTTAAGGAAAATCCCTTCCAAAAGGGGCTGCAACTCCTTCATCCTCTCTTTTCAAGAGGTTTGGGATGGGTGGCTTATGTGTTCTTCCCATACATTTTTTCCCTATGAGTAGAGAATGGAGCTGTGGACTTCTGTCTTCATTCTAACAAGTGTCTGTTTGCCTTCCTTATCAAGTCTGACTAGTAGTAAGAGTTTGTGTTTTTTTCTCAGAATTAACTGAAGCCCCAAAGACATACCTTTTCAGTTGTGATAAAGAAATTAATCCTTAATGATCTCATTCAGAAGAGGCTTCTTGATCTGGGGTTGAGTATTAATCCAGAAAAAAACCTGACAGCATCATAGGATTTCTCTTTACACCATTTTTAACTGAAAAATCAGGAAATGGTCTGAGCTAAGATGCTTAATAAGTTGTCATAAACGAGATCTAGTCTAATGAGATGATGTAAGGGCCATATTAGATAGAGCTAGTTAGGAATTTTCCGGTGGAATAACTTTTCAATGAAAAATGTCTTTTTAGCCAATTCAAAATTTTCCTCAGGAAAATTTTCATTCTACTGGAAATTTTTAATTTTCCATTGGGAAAACTGGAATGAAGGCTTTCTGTCAGTAGTCAGCAATCCAAAACATCCTGTTACTGTTCTCTCACAGTGGAATTTTAATAGAAATCCCCTCCCACAAAAACATTAGCGTTGTTTAAATTTTGTCCTAATCAGGAAAAGTGATTTTTAAAAAATAAGATTTTACCTCTGGAGGGTAGTTTAATATTGCAATCATATCCTTGAGTCCCAAGTTAGTTTTGACTCCCCCCCGAAAAAATAAAACCAAAACCAAAAAAAGCAGTCTGTTCAAGTTTCATGAAAGTGTGAAAGTGCAAGGAAAACTTCCCCATCTTTTCTTCTCAGTGATTCTATTCCCCTGGTTTAGTGGGAATTCCAGCACCTCCTCTCCCCACCAGCCTTCCTCCCTCCCCACCCAGAGCAATGAGCTGCTTTATCGTCATTAGGGACCTACCAAATTCATGGCAGAAAGTGGTCTATGTGACAGCTCCTTTAATCTTACAGGTTGCCCTATGCACCCCCACTTGCCCTGCAGATTGGCAGAGGGACCCTGCTGCTCACTCCTGATCAGCAGGGAGGCAAAAACCGTGGTTTTAAATATGGCACTGTTTTTGCCTCCCAGCTGGTCAGCAACAAAGAGCAGGGACACGGGCCCCTCAACCTATCAGCAATGCAGGGGGGCATGGGGGAATCTGCAAGATTAAAGGAGCTGCCACGCAGTCCACTTCCACTGTGAATTTTGTAGGTCCTTAGTCATCACCTTTTTGAATCAGCTGACTTGAAGTCTCTAGCTGTTCTTTCTAGCAAGGTATTGTTGTGGCCACTATTCTTAGCACGGAAGTTAAGGAGACTGAATGCTTTTTTGTATTTTCTGTTATTGTTCTGTTATGGAACAGGCTTTGTATCCTTCTGTTCTGCTAGTACCGCCTTAAACCCAATGCAAATGAGTGATAACCTTGATATATGTACACACTAGTATCATACATTCCTTGAGTTTAGATGCTTAGATGTAAGAATAATGAAACTGGTATAAACAGACAGGCACTCAGGCTGGACCCGGACATGCAGGCATGTGTGGTTTGTGGCACGACAAACCTCTTTGCAGTGCCACAAACCACACAAGTTGCACATTAATCAGTGTGCGGTGCTGCTAATTTGCGGTGCCAGGGCAAAATTTGCTACTAAGATTTCCCAGTAGCAAAACCCCCCCCCAAAAAACAAAACCCTGGAAAAGCAGTGCAACCCATTGCCAAAGTGGCAAGCACTGTGACCAATGCACAGATTGGGGAGCAAGCAGACCAGGGCTGCCTGCTTTCCCATCTCTGCCAGCTGTGGAGCCTCAGTGCTGAGGTACCCTGTGTCCCAGCCAGCCCCCCCCCCCCCCCCAACACATGGCCCAGGGGGCCGGGGGGCCCGC
>NW_017728998.1:24638795-24659432 GCF_001723915.1 Gavialis gangeticus | reverse complement strand
TCCCCCCCCCCCCCCCCCCCCCCCCCCCCACAACACATGGAGCAGTGGGACAGTGTGTCCTGCTGCAAAGCACATAGGATGGAGCATGCACTGCGGCAGAAAGCGGCACAAATTTGTGCCACTACCTTTTGTGGGCAGGTCCCTTCTTGTGTGGACTTGGCCTCAGAGTCCTTTCTCAGGGACATCAGGCTCCCTGTTTTTCAGGGGCCAGATGGTTGCACTCTTTGCATAAGAGAGAACTTGTTTAATTTGGTTTGCACCAAGTTAAATCCACAGCTCACTCTTCTCATACCCCAACGGTTTTGTGGGGAAACAAACAGAGGGATGCTCATGCAAGGCAGTTCTGTGGCTGGTGGTGAGAGAGGGAGAGAAAGAACACAAGTCTGGGTGGCAAAATGAAAGCTTTCTATTAGTTTCTATTCAACTTGAAATCTGCAAAGGAGGATGTGACCCTATTACTGAGAATTCAGAAAGGAATTACCCACCAAAAGAATATCCCCTTTATGTCTGTATATTTCAGACTGCTACTCAGAAAGCCAAAGTCTGTAAAGCATCTTCAAGTGAAATACTCTATACATTGTACCTCTCATACTGATACCAAATGGAACCATTCTTGGAAATAAAAGGACCATACGGCACTACCAGTGACACTGCTCTCAAGCAGCTGAGAGACTCCAGAATAAGTAAAATCTGGGCAGAACAGAGTATGTGTTGTCCATATTGCTTAACCCAGTTTAAAAAAGACACCAACATTAATTACTAGAATGATGTATGTGCCAACAGAATAATGCACAGTGTCATCCTATTCCACCCTACCTCACTTCTATGTGTAGGCCATTAATTAATGTCTACAAAATGAGCACTGTAACTAACAGTTTAGTCAGATTCCAATAAAAATATGATTTGGGAAAAAAGTGCTTATGATGAAGCAGCAGAAATAAATGCCAGCTGGTGAAAGATGGAGTCTGTAGATTGTTTGGTGATATTCTGGAACTTTTTAGAGTCAATGTGCATACACTAAACTATATTGGAAGAATGGAAACAAAACTGTATGCCTCCAAGGCTATTTCAGGTACTGATCTGGCCTGAGAAATAGAACCGTGGTTGTAGCCAACACTAGCTAAATTTGCTTTCAAATGAATTTTTCTACTACCAACCATTTATTCTATAGTGGCTCTGTAACAGCTTGAGAATGGAATTGTATTGAACAAATCTATTTTCTGATTGAAAAAGTTTACAAATTCACTTCAGTTCTCACCACTTGAGTCACCCTTTTGGGAATTCTTGAAGTATCACAAGACCCCAGAAAGGAGAATATTGTTCAGAATATACAAGAGCTTGGTAAGAAGTGTAAAGCTCTAGGCACACTAGGGTGGGAGAATGTATGCAGCGACCAGCAGGCCTAGTAATATGATTATTGCCAGTGATACCAGCCAGCCAGTAATATGGTTATAGCCAAAGTGTGTACTGGAACTTAGTGAACAACCAAAAATACATAAAGGCTTTTAAAAATTGTAAATCAATGTATTTACTCTCATGTTATCTGTAGGGAAAAATATACTAGGCCTATCTTTATATGCAGTCTTCCTAAGGCATTTAGGTGTGTATTGCAAACATGTCTAAGCCACTTTTTATATTTTTCCTTCATTTAGGGAGCACGCAGAGCTGACCACAGACTGGGTTATAAAATAAATGTGTTTTATGTTCATTTTGCAGGTATGTTACTTCTCATTTTTTATATAATTTGCAATTTGAGTTCTCTCCGTATAGAAATGGCTACAGCTGAACAAAAGTATTTAGCAGTTTATAGCTTGTATGTCAAGGCTGGAAGACTTAAAATTAGCTATATCAGCTTTGTGCTAGGTTAAGGGAAGTATGCTAGGATAGATGTTAAGTTATCCTTGCATTCTGTCTGCCTACACAGAGGAGGATCATTTTTGGATGTTGAACCCTTACTCCAGGAATGGAGTAGACACAGGACAGAGGTACCAATGTGATTCATGTGCACATTCAACAGCAAATAGACTCTGAGCTGAGTTTGTTCCTATGGGTTGACCACAGCAATTCAAAGATAGCCTGTTACAGATTTTTTTTTTTTTAAGTTCATAAGAATTGGGAAAGGTAGATATACTTTGCTGGTGGCTGGTGTTTCTCCTTCCCGTTCAACAATGTTTTTGTTTTCTATTCCCCTTCTTTCCAGCCACTGCCGGGGTGCTTCCTATAGTACACTGAGCACTATGGTGAATCAGCAGCAACAGTAGAACAAATATCCTGCCTACAAATAATCAGAACTTCCTAGGTGTTTTTTCCTCTAATTGAAGTTTCATTTTCATTTTCTTCTAGAAAGTCTTATAGAACCAATTAGTAAGAATAAAAATAGGTTTACTGTTTTGGCTGTATACCTGCTCCTTCTGGTGCCAGTTAGTACAGACAGTGATGTCAGTGGGATAGTTCTGAGCGGTGAGAAGGTGAAGAGAAAATAACTCATGGAACTATTAAAGAAGGAAGTGGGAATAAGCTATGGCTTATGGTTATATCCTCTTCAAATCTCTTTGCAAACCATCTTCAACCATGTGGCATAGTAGCCTCCATTTTGGGAAGGGTTTTCAACTTTTTCAGAAAAAAAGGTGTAATGGTTTGAGGCTTGCTTTATGTGGGCCTGATACAAATCCTATTGAAGTTGCGCAAATTATTTCCATGATCTTCTATGGACTTTGGATCAGAACCTGTATGTTTATATGTAAAGTCTGCATCTGACATTATTTTGAATCTTGCATCCTTTGCACAAATTTTGGTGCCAGTTTTGCTGGGAAGATTTTGCTGCCAATGCAAAGCTTGTCTTGTGTCAGAGAATGTTATTTATCTAACAACTAAAAAGTATGTATCTATATTGAATAGGTCCTAGAGAAAATGATATCATTATGCCTGGAAGTCAGGGTAACTAAGTTTCACACTGAGATTTGTTTTAATACTCTTAGTCTGAAAAGAGGTGTCTCTGCTTCTTTCACACCTTGCTAAGTTCCTTAGCTGGGTCCGGCTAAGGAAAGACTGAGGATCTGTAGCAGTGAATGTTAGACAGCTTGTATTTAACTTTAAATGGTTTTATCTGGGACAGAGGTAAAGAGTCTGTACTTGGTGTCCTATTAGCATTAATTGGGTTTTGTAGTTCACTATTGCCCCAACAAGCATTACAGCCCCAACGTCAGAGCTGGCCTTAGGGAAAATGGTGCCCTGGGTGAACCTGTATTTTGGCAACCCCCTCTTTCAGTGGCACTGCTTCAGGCAGGAACAAGGTGGGCAGATGGGAGCAGGCACCACCCTGCCCAGCCCAGCTTCTCCTGAGCAGCAGCTGGAGTTGGGGATTGGGCTTGACTGGACACTGCTCCTCTAGCCTGTGGCAGGGATTGGCTCATGTGGGGTAGGGTGGGGCAGAGGGAGAGTGGTACTTTGAGTGCAGGCTGAGTGTGCGTATGTGTGTGTGTTGGGCACCCCCTGACCATGGCACCCTGGGCGGCCACCCATGTCACCCATCCCTAAAGCCAGCCAGCGTACAATGTACTGAAAAAACACAGAGCCAGAGATGGTCTCTGCCTCGCACAGAGTTTAAAATCTAAACAGACATGACAACAGTAAATGGAAGAAAGGAAGAAATTATTATGCTTGTTATATGGATAGCAAGCTGAGATACAGAGGGCGCATTTACACATTTTATTAATGCACCACAGTAAAAGGTGGAGCTTATTGCTCCACTGTTTATTGCTCCTGGGAAGCTCCTAGGCTCATAGTTCACATGTGTGCCTGGACTGCAGCATATTGAGCTGGGCCACAGCAGCCTCAGATGACAGGAGGTCCGGGGGTGCCAGACTACTGGCCCAGGGCTGCTCCAGCCATGCTCAGTGTGCTGCGGAGGGGTTGGCTGGAGCCCCTACACTGAAACACTCTCGTGCCCCAGCCAGCCAGGTCAGCATCTACACATGTGCTGCTGTGCACAAAACAATTCTGTAGCAGGGTAGGACTTGTATTTACACGACCTACCCTGCTGCAGAATTTATTAGTTTCATGTACCCTAATAGAGGTGCATGTGTAGATATTGAGATGTTTACTACACAGTTAATTAGTCAACTGCTCAGTAAATGTCTTGTGTGGCCACACCTACAAAGATTCAGTAGACTTTATCTGTGGCCAGACAGGAAGTTTCTGGCAGAACCTGGAATTGAATCTACAGTGTTGTAGCAAGGGGGGCGAACGGGGCGCAGAAGTGAAGGGGCATGGTGTGGGATACAGCCAGCCATGAGCGGCTTATTTGGGGTGGGGGTACAGGGATGGGAAGAAGGCAGCTCCTGCTGCTGCATGCACTCCTGGGGAAGCATGGGGGGGGTGCCCCCAGAAATATGTGTGGGGTGAGGGTGGGCTGTTGCTACAGGCTTTGCCCCGGGCACCAAACTTTGTTGCTATGGTACTGTGACTCTGTGCTTGCTGAGTCAGAGTTTAGGGTCCTTAATGAGAAAAACATTCATCATCTTTGCAGTCTTGCCCAACTTCCACCCTTTATTTCACTTTATGCTCTATACAACGGAAACTTTCTTTTCGCTACGGCTGGCTGGAAATGGTTCTCCTGTTCTAGAAAGTGATTATGACTGTTTTTGCCATCTCTAGACAGGATTAAAAGTCAATATCTCAATATCTAAAATATTTTTGTGAACAAAAATCCAGACTGATTTCAACAAAATGTTTCTGTTTCAGCCTATTCTTAATTTTTTTCAGTTTAACTTAAAGTTTACTTTAAATTAGCTTTAATTGCAGACAAATCCAAAACAAGAAAACTGTAGTTTCAATTCAAAGATTGTTTCAATCCAAAACAAGAAAATAATAAAATACGATATTTTAACAAATTGAGAATTTTCAGTGAAATGAAATATTTCATTTTGAAAAATCTCTTATTTTTTTTCTGTGGGTCAGCAACTTACTGTAAAGAATTTAAAAAAGATAAAGGTAGCAGTGGCCAGAATCATGCTGTAGAAATTATGATCAGCTGAGATTATCACAAGTACAAAGCATTGATTTTATAAATTAATGTAAATAGGAAAGGAATCTCAACCAAAGACTCCAGTTTATATCAGCACTGAATTTGTCTGTTTACAGAGAAATTCAATTATCTGTTTTTTTGACACCTGCTCGTGCATAGGCTAGGCTTAACAACGCCCAGCTTAATTCAGAAGTCACATATCTTTTTTAACTGTATATCTCAACTCGTTCACTCTGTAGGCATTTTATGGGAAAACTTTAAGCTATGGACACTGGGTTTCTGATATTAACCACTCCCCACCCCAGTATTTGTTTAGGACACTGAGATATTGCAAAAGAAATGTGAAAAATTATGAAGAAATGGGGAGATGAGATTTATTCTTTATGTCTTTCATGATAAATATAGTTGTTCAGGAAATTAAGTTGTGGTGCAAAAGAGATAAATTCCTCATGTCAGAAGTAATGTGTCTTTGCTCCTAACAGAGTGGAGAAATTGTTTAAGAACAGTTCATCCTTCTGTAAATAGTTCCCCAAGGACGACAAGACCTTTGGCTGATGGCTACAGAAGTACTACTTGCATAAGTTCAAACTGTCCAGGACGAGTTGTCATGCTCACCCAACTTCTCCAGCAGTTCTTTAAGTTTTGGGTTTTTTTGGAATAATATGTTTGCTTGGACTTTGGTCTGTCATACATTGTTTCTGCATGCCCATCTGGACTTGTGTTAGCTCCCCTTCTTGTCCCCTGTTCCTGTCAAACACATATTCTTGTTAAATTCTTTGAGTAAATTAACTATATTTATGTAGGACCACTAGGAGAGTCACATTCTTTGAGCATCCTGTGGAGTATGGATATTGTTAAAATAGGGCCCTTGGAAATCGATAGTTTCTTTTTATAGAAAAAGATTTTTTTACCAAAACTGCTTTAATTCCAAGAAAGAGTGGGGCATTCTTTTCAGTGCAAAAATATCTAGAATGCCTAATTTGAAAGAATGTGTTTAAGAATGCAGGATCTACAGATGCCATTGAGGTTACAGAACAGCTTTATCTTGATTACTAGCATTTTATAATTAATATAATTTTCCCTCATGACTGAGCAATGTGATGGTCTGTCTATATCTGCTTTCCAGATCTAGAAGAGGATGATCTTGGGTTGAAAAGACAAATTTAAGAATTGCAAGCTTTGTGGATCATTCCTTGCAGTACCCCAGATTTCCATAAGTTATTGGGTCACCATTTTCAGAAGTGGCTTTGGGTGCTTTACGTGTTGAGTGTTCAGTGTCTCCGCCCCTTCAATACATCAGTTTGGATATCTGAAAAATGGGGATAACAGTGACCTGCTGTATATATGCCAAAGGAGGGTTGGGAAGATAAATTCATTAACACTCATATTCTCTTATGAGAAGCTCAGACAGAAGGTGATATTAAAGTGCAAAGTATTGTTATTATCTTTGTCCTTTATACATATTTAAATAGAACATGATCATCATCTCTCTGAACTCTAAACTATTCATAAAGGTGACTGTTGGTTAGAGAAGGGCCTGAATCAATACTCCAGATGCAAATACTCAAGATGATAAATAATATTTTAGTGTTCTGAAAATGATCTGAAACTTAACTGAACCATTTATAGAACCATTAGAGCCCTGGGCTGCAGGAAAGGTTTGGCTGATGAGTAGTCAGTGGAAGCTTGAATTGCATAAAAATTCTAGGATATGTCCTACTGGGGTCATTGCACTCAACTTTTTATGGAGGACCCTTAAAAATACAACATCTGCCCTAGGAAGATTCTGGAAGTGTAGAAAGTCCAAGTTTAGAGGAGGACTGGAAACAACTTTGAGGTGTTTTGAGATTTCAAAACATTCCCATTATGAACTGAGAAAAATCAAAAGCTTTAAATGAAACATTGCAGAGAAGAACCCAGCTCAGAATAGTCTTCTGTCAGGACAGTCAGTCAGGTTCAAGTCTATGGCTTGCATAAAACAGAGCAAGGACTTGAACCTGGGTCCCTCACATACAAGTGTTTTAGTCCTGGGATATTGATTCTTCTTTTCCTGGCCCTCTCTCTCATTTTGATGAGAAATTTCTGGAACTAAGACGACCTGTTGTAGTAAAAAAAAAAATCATCAAAATTAGTACCTTTCTCCAAAAATAGCAGTTTAAGTGAGTCAGTATTTTCTGATACAAAAATGATCTAGTCATAAAATTCCCAGTCAACTCTCGCCGTGATATCCCTCACTGCTGTACTAGTAGTATCTGCAGAAGAAATACGTAGTACTTACTGAGGAAATCATGGGATTAGGGCAGTCACTGAAAGCAGAACCCCTCCACTTCTCCCAGAAGCCTCCATGTGTAGGATTCTGCGGGTTCGTTGCATATTTTAAAGTTGCCGTTCCTAGTGTAAAGACTGAGCAGTGGCTGGGTGGGAGTACAGCCTGCCTTCACACAGGGCTGACTGTCCTCAGGTTTATAGTATGCCACCACAGTGTAAACATGTACCTCCATACACAACCAGAAATCAAACCTGGCCATAATAGCTTATTCCTTCAGATCAAGGAAGTTACTGTACTCTTGATTTTATTTTCCCTCTTGGTATGCAGAGTATTCTTCCTTTATCTTCCTTATTTATTTAAATGTTAATTGGTCCTTGTTAATTTGGTTTTCTGTGCTGAAAGCCAAGGTCAACAATGAGACCTTCCATGTTAGCTCTTAGCATGATTACAAGGTACTATGCTGCTTCTTGGTAAACTGTAATAAGAAGCCTCTCCCATTTTTTAATGTAACCTTTATGTTAGGAAATATGTTGGAAGGTGAGGGAGAGACAAAATGCTTGTTTGACACTGACTTGAGGGTCTTAATGATTGAAAGGGGTTGGTAAATTAGAAGACAGTTGTTTTGAAAGCAAAATAGCACTTGACCTTAATGAGGCACACAATTGTATCTGTGAGGTTAGGTGTAAAAACAACACAATTCTTCTTGAACTTAGTAAGGATATGGGAGTACTAACAGCAGAGCCAGAAAATTTTTGCCTCTCACATATGTTGCTATGTGCAATTTTCAGAGCTGCTGCTTTTCTTGCTCCAATAGCAATGGCTTCTGAAAACACCCTTCCCTTTGGCTGGAATGGCCATCTTACGAGATGAAAGTAAGATTTTTCTAAAACAGATTCTGTACCAATGGGGCAAAGCCGTAAGTAAACAAACAGAGTTATCATAACACTTTAAATAGTAATCAAATATGTTTTGCTGTTTGCATTCAAAAGGGTGGAAAGGTAACTTGACAAGATGAAAGAAGGAACCAGATTTGCGTATTCCTTCCCCCCCCCCATTCCCTTCCAGTAACAGGTATAGAGTTTTAGAGAAGACTTCAAGGCAAAAAGAAAAAAGCATAGAATATACTGTTATGGTGTTATTTTTGTCTTTCATTTTTATGACAACTTATTTGTACTTAAAGGAATCTTTCCAAAGAGTTAAGAAGCATCATTAAATAAAGACTGTGAAATGTGCAATATGGCTTATTTATTTAAATGTTAATTGGTCCAACGAACACTTCTAATTAGCTCTATATTTGCTTAGCAAAAAGTTTTACAAATTCCAATTGTGAAAAGCAGCTATTTTGAGCTGGTAAGCATGTTGCAGAATCAGCTATGATTTTTCTATAGTTCTCAGCCCTTGAAGGCACAATTTAATTTTTCATGTATGCATACTAGCAACGGTAAACACTTGCGAGTGTAAAGAACCTTCTTTAATTAGCTGCACAACAATTAAAGGATTCACAAACTAAATTGAACCCTGTCTCTGTGCTTACTAGCTGAATTCTACCACCTGTCACAACAGCACTTTGTTCAATCTGTTATGCAAAATCATTATAGCAATATAGCTGAGGAAAAAAAAGAGAAAACAGCAATTATTTCTTACTTTTCTCTTGAATGGGTTATTTTGGGTTATACTGATGTCAGGTTCATTGAAGCTAACCTTTTGAAATCTGTAACAGCATAATACTTATATGGCAGGCTTAGAATAGCTAGAAGAATATTTCGTTTTACCCTTTTAAGAGCAAGTAAGGCACATCCTTAAAGTACGGTACTTTCTCTGATCTGAAAAAAACCCAACTGTGCTAACTTGCAGCAGCCTGTTATTTCTCTTCGTCAGACAAACAAATGACAAACATCTAATAGTACAACATACTCCTTTATTATTAGAGCTTGTAAACTGATGTAGAAACTAGTTTTAGAAACACCACTGGAAAACAGTAGTTTTCTCAAGTGTGTGGAGTTAGACATTTAGATGTCTTGTTCAGGATTCCAATGTGCCTGTTTGTTCATTTCTTCTGAAAAAAAAAAAGTGACATACGTTTTAAACTTGCATGCGCTGGATTTTTTTTTTGTATTGAGCTTTATTTTCCTTGCTAGCAAATGGCTGAAATCAAAGAAAGAATTTCATCTTTAAAAGTCTGTATGTGGTCACTTGCATTTACACTGAAATTCTCCTAGGCACAGAGGGCTAAGGGCACTGGTTCAGGCCCATTTTGATTGGTGTGGAGAGGCAGTGAAGGCTATTCTCTCTATGGATGAAGGAGACTCTCTGTTGGGCCCCAATAGGTCCCTGTGGGATAGATTTAGTTCAATACAAAACTACTTCATAGGAATGCAAGAGGTCAGTAACTGGATAGGCTGCTTTAGCAATTGGGGAGTGTAACACCATGACCTGTCTGTTAATTTGAGAGCCCCTAGAGTTACCTGCACAGGTCTTGCTTACTTTGGCTTTGTGCAGTGAATTTCACCCCAGTTTCTCACGGATTTCATGCCCATAGAAAATTCCCAGTGAAACCAGTGGGGAGTTTTGGTTGTTGTGTAAGGAGCACAGGCCTGTGCCCTTAGTGAAGGAAAAAAGGTTTACACTTCTATTGCTTTACTATGGCAGTGGCAGGAACCTTGGTACTTGTGCAGGCTTTCCTACAAAAGATGTAAAGGTATATTTTGTGCATACATTCACCTTAGCTGATGAGCTGAAAGTTGAGCTGCTTGCTGACAGTTTCCTAAAATCATATCAATAACATATTGTTAGCCAGTGTGACTGAAGCTAAAAGAGTCTGCTGTTGGATAAATGATACATGATATAGGCATTTCATAAGCTGGGGATATAAATGAATAACTCTGCTCATACAAAGTGCCCACATTTTTCAATACTATAATATTTTTACATATTTGCTCCTCTACAGCATTTTGCATTAAATGTAGAAAAAAATACAAGAAGTCTTTTGAAAACATGAAATGCTTTCCATACAAAGGTCAGAAGGCAAATGAAAACTAGAGTTCTAAATTGGAGAAATAATGTCTTTTTAATATTTCTTAAAGTTTAAAGCTGGAAAGTAACCTGTTACTTTTACTAAACACATGTAAAATACTTGGATACTTTGTGTTGAGGAATGAGAAAGTGGGATTTGCTAAATATGCCTTTCTCAGTTCATATCAAAATATCTGGCCTATGCAGGATTAGGAAATGCCACTTATTGTGAATAAACTTACATTTAATTAAAAAAAGGAGACAGAGAAAGAAAAATATTTAATAATAGTCAATATATATACTGCAATAGGTGCAGGAACATGGAAGAAATGTGGTAGAATGCTGGTAAGGAGTTAGAACTGTGCAAAATTTTCATTAGGTGCAAAACTGTACAAAATTTCATCTGTAACCAGGGCTTTGCTGCTCAGTGCTATAACAAGATGTGCCCTCCCATTTCCTACTGAAGCAAATGAGAGAACATTCACTACCCCTTTGGTGGAGATCTTGAAACCAAACTAGTGAAATTTTCCTAAACTTTCTTTGTTTTAGGGCTGAAACCATACTAGCTTTACAATTTCATGGTGTTTTGCAACAAAGTAAAGTAAAGTTAGGTGGTAGTTAGGTTTTCCCGTGAGTTTTAGGTTAAATATTTCAGAGCAAAATGTTGAGAATGAAAATCAAGGCAATGTCTACATGAGCTAGAGAAAGTGAACTCAAACTGCTGAGCAGTGCATAACTCTGTTCAAAAACCCCTGAAATTTTCTTAGTCAGTAGTAGGGGTCACCCGGACTTTTGACATGTACACATGGGCTAGGGACAGACGTTACACATAAACTGGTTTAAGTGGTGAGAAATTGGTTTAAACCTGTAACATAACAGAAGCTGAGTGCACATAAACCAGTTTCGAAATGGCTGAAACTGGTTTAAGATAAACCTGGTTGAATGTAGAGTCAGATTTTGGGTCAAACTGGTTTATGAAACTTCTGTCCCAACCCTCTTCCTAGTTTAAGTTAAATCAGTCCCGCAGCATCCCAGCATGCTTTCCAGCCCTGGGCTGTGCTGTGCTGTCTGCTACAGCAGAGAAGGGTGAGAAGGGGGTGGTGGTGGGGCAAGGGCTACTACCCTCAGGCAAACCCTGGCTGGGTTATGGGGCCAGGGAGGGGGGTTAAACCCCCTTCCCTCTAAGTACAGAACTGCCCTGCCCTTCCCTGCTAATCTTACTGAAAGTTACTGCTGGCTGCAACTTTGGACTACAAATCCCAGAGGTATGTGGAAGCAGAAAGAGGAAGTGATGAGTAACCCTGCAGAGTTTTACTTCTGTGATTCTGTACTTCAAATCCCAGAGACCTAGGGGGTAGCAGGAAGAGGAAGTGAACACTCTGGCTATGTGTCAGAGAGCTGTGCTGTAGTGCCCCTTGGCTTCTGGCCTGAGACACTGCAGTCATTTGGCTGCATTTCCTGAATCAAAAGTGAACGTGTGTCCAGTTGTTTGTCAGTTTAATCTCTGCAGTTTAGACTAACCTGCAGAGATTTAATCAATTCAGCCTCAGGCTTTTTGACCATCTGTACTTAGCCCTAGGCAGGAGTATGGAGGAGTAGAGGCTGCCCAGGCCTTCCATCTCCACTTCAGACTGTTAAGACAGAACCCAAGGGCCAGACTAAGTCCAGAACCTCAATGGCTGTAGTTATATGTGCATCCAGGAATCAAGCCTAGATTTCCTCCATGGTAGACAAGGATTCAACCACTGAGCTACAACAGCAGGCATTTCTATCACTAGGTCCTGTTTATTTGCCTGATAATTTCTAAACCATTCTGGTAGCACACTATCTCTTCCGGTCTCTGGTGCTTATGATAAGAACACCTTTGCTGTCCTCAGCTTGCTACCGGGCAATGCTTTAGGAATCCTGCAGTCATGCTAAGGGGTTTGGTTAGGGTCCTACTATGCTTGGTCAGAGTAGGCTGTTAAGGATGCATTCCTCTTAGCAGAGTCTATCTCCTAACTGACTGCAATTGTAATTGAACTTGCTAGTGTCTGTCATCCTGTGATTGCATTTATCAGACCTTCTTTATCAGCCTGGTTGCCACTTACCTATCAGCCGTGGGTTAGTTTCTATGTCCTTTCAGTCAGAGACCCTGAATATAGTAATTAACAACAAAATGGTTTAAGGGACTTTCATCCAAAGGATAGCTTCACATGTATTGTTCTTTTTTTTAAGCAGCCTTATTTATCTATGTGCTGTGTGTCAGTAAGGTTGTCTGCGCCCAGTTCAATAATGATAAGAGCTGTTTCTCTTTAGGGGAGGAGCATCCTGAGAGCCATACTATATTTTCATTTAAATGTACTTTGGTCATTTCACCATAGTCTTTGCATATACTTGAGTCTTCTTTGATATAGGAACTTTATAACCATTTTTATACTTGATTCAGTACTGGAATATTAGGGGTCACACTCTCTTTTCACTTAAATGACTGCACCCCGCTGAATTCCATAGTTTGAAAAGAACTAAGAAAGTGTTGAATTTGATCCCACTGTGTCTGTTTTGACATCACCAGAGTTTCCTTTTCTTAAGCTCAGGACTGTTATGGCTTCTTTGCACAGTCATTCGGAAGGAAAGTCAAGATTATTCTGAGGCAGAATGATCACACTCAGACAGATAGAGATAATTTCAGCAGCAGCTAGGGAAATTCAGGAAAATATTTCCCAAGTCAATTGCATTTGGTATAAATGTTCTTGTTCAGGATTGTCTCCTCATTCAAGGAGTCATTGAAAGGAATAGTGTTAATGGCAACACTGTAACTAGAAAATTTTTGAGACTCCCATATGACACTCTGAAAAAAAGAGTATGTTTTATGAATATTTTCTGACCTTGGGGTCGATATGATTATAGCAGTTGCAAAATCAAGCCATGTGTGTCTTTGCTGTGCACAGCAATTGCTAACCACACTCTTGTAAGTCTACACCACTTATCTCAATGTGAAAGCATAATAGGAAATAGTAGTGGCTTCTAAAGTTATCAGCTCCACTGTTGTGTTCATGACAATGATCAATTAATAAAGTTAAATGACAACAGCAGTAATATATCATATCAATAAAGGTATGCACAGACCAGAGAAGGAAACTATAAAAGGAATTTGTAGTTTCCAGGGTTTCATTTTTCTAGTCTGACAATTGAGTATAAATTTTCTATTTATAATTTAAATTGTTGTTGTTTCCCCCTCCATATCTTTCTCCAGTGAGCTCTGCTAGGAGTTTGCTAGGCTGTGTCTTTTGAAGATCAAAAAGATACAAGGCTTCATTGCTTCTTTGAGCCTAGTTGCTTTGTCTTCCCCCGATCCACCTGGCACCCAGTGAGCCTGCTTCTTCACTTCCTTCTTCCACTCCTTCCAACTACTAAAACCATTACAGACTGCTCTAAGCTTTCTTAGTGGGATCTCCTTTCAACATCAGGATTTTAAATATTATTTTCTGTAAATTATCATTAAAAATACACCCATTCTTGTAATAGAAAACAAGGACCAAATGGTGCCTTTGTAAGGAATCACTGTACCCCAGTCTTTTCAGCATTTATTCATGTTTGATAAAGGAGAGAAGCTGGGAAGTCATGGAATACCTGGCTCTGTGACAAAAGATAGGTTATCTATTTAAAATCAAGTGCACGCTGGGATATTTTCAAAGAGGAAATGCCCAGTTAGGGATAAATTCACAACCAAGAACTTTTTCAAGGCTATGGCCCAATTATATAAGAGTTCCAAGAATTTTGTCCCTCTCAGCCATGGGAGATTGCCTGTTTATTTTGAAACTGAATGCTTTGCTTCAGGGATTTTCAAATCAGCTTTCATGTTTTGTTACGGTATATGGAACTGCTCTGTCCATGCTACAAAATGTGCACACCTATCCCTGCCCTTAGACCCGTCCATTATCATAGAATCATAGAAGTAGGGTCAGAAGGGACCTTACAGATCTTCAAGTCTGGCCCCCTGCCAGGGCAGGAGAAAAAACTGGGCTCAAATGATCCCAGCTAGGTAGGCATCGAGCCTCCTCTTAAAGACCCCCAGGGTAGGAGCCAGCACCACTTCCCTTGGAAGTTGGTTCCAGATCCTAGCCGCCCTATTATGGTGACTACTAGATGACTTAATGAACAAGCATTGATCCAAGGCACAGACCAAGCATAAGGAATGCAGAAACTGAATGAATGAGTATGGATAGTTCATCACCCATCTGCGGAGAGACTAGCTTTAGGAGAACTGCAGAAAAGGAGTGTGTGTTCAAAAAAAGGCTTGTTGTATTTTAAATAATTTTTAGCCATCTCAGGAAACATCTTTGACCATCCACATCTTGGGTCATCAAAGCATCACAGACTCGCACACACTTTCACTTGGGTGGATTGTGTTTGTGAGCTTGGAGATGGGCAGAGTTAGAAGTTACTCTCTCTCATGCGGGCAGATACCCACACCTTCTTAAGTCCTGTTTTCAAAAGAACATCTAATCTATCAAAGGAAGACTTACTTTCTAGAAGAGACAGCTGGTCAAAGCTCCTTTTTGCACAGGAAAATAACACCATAGTGCTGATGTTGAAGCCAGTGGCCAGCCATCACCAATAGACTGACATCCCAAATACCACTCTTGCAAAATCACACCAGCTAGCCTGATTAATTGACCCTTCCTCTTCCAGAAAGAGGACATTTACCTGTTGTCTAATGGGAATGATAGTGCAATGGAGAGCATAATTCCTTCTCATGCCTACTCAGGACCTGTACTACTTAACAGAGAAATATAGTGGTAGGAAGAGATGTTAAGGAATTGTATGTCAAATATTAGGTCTATGCGAGAATATCTTTCCTTACTGTGGAATATTTCAATGACAGTTTTAAAAAGTAATCTATTTTTATCAGTTTTAGGCATAAGTTGTGAGCTTTATGTCAGAAAAGAAGAAAAAAGAGAAGTAGTAGTAGTACTCAAAATTTTGTATCAGAATGCTAGAAGGATCTTGTATGAAAAGTTTCATTTACATATTTGGTTTTCTAACAGAAAATTCGTAAACATTTTCACTCTGCCAAATACCCAGTTTTCTCTAGGTTTGTCTACATGTACATTTGATCAGGCTTAATTTACTCAGGAGCAAACTTCTGTGGATTAAGTGCTTCTGGGCAAGAATCTACACATTCAGGGAATAAGCAGCAGATTTGCTGCTTTTAGCACCAAACTTCTTGCAGCCCTGCAATAGCCCCCTGTTGCCATTGGGGGTGGGTTGGGGAGGGAGTTCCAGGCTCCAGCTGTAACTGCCAGCAGCCAGCAGTTCTCTTCAAAAGCCAGCCCTGCTGTCTGCTTCCTGGCCAGCCACTTCCCTGCCCAGGAGCAGCATGCCCAGTGCAGGGACAGCACACAGCAGCTCTGCCTCCCCATGCTATAGCTGCTTCAGCTCCTGCCCCTGCTGACTGCTCTGCTGGCCCTGCTACACGGACTGTTCCCTGGCTCATGGCCATCTGGGTCCACTCAGCTCCTGGTCCATCTGTGCAGTGACTCCCCACCCCATGCAGTGACTGCCTGCCTGACTGTAGCATACCATCCCAGGGCTGCTGCTGTGCAGCTGCCACTAGCAGGGATACCGGTGAAAGGCTTCTGGATGCCACTGCCAGGACCTCCATTGCACTCCTGGGCCCACCAGGCCAGCCAGGACTGGTGCTGGAACACTGTCCAGCACACCTGGGACAATAAGCAGTGGCTGGAGGCAGTCCATATGACCCAGGCCACCTTCTAGGACCTCATGGGGAAGCTTTGGCCACAACTGGAGCACCAGGACATTATGATGCAGCCAGTCCTCCCTGTGGACACCTGCCTGGCCCTTGCCCTCCTCTAGCTGGCCACACCCACCAGACTGTGATATGTCAGCCACCTGTGTAGTATGGACAAGGCCACTGCTGGGGAGGTCATCCTGGAGGTATGTGGCACTCTCCAGGACATGCTGGGGGATGTACATGACTCCCTGGTGGTGGTGGCAGGGTTCCATGCCCTGGGATTTCCTTAGTGCATCAGGGCCCTGGATGGGACCCACATCTCCATCACCTGCCTGCCCCCCAGATACTGCCTGTACTATAGCCAGAGAAGCTTTCACTCTGTGATGCTCCTGGCCATCATGGACCACTATGGGGCTTACAAACATGTGAGCACTGGCTGGGTGGGCAGCGCCCATGATACTTTCATCTTCTGGAACTCTGGTTTCCTGGACCTGGTGGAGAGTGGTCACTTTGTGCCAGGAGTGCCAGACCTACAACTGGGCTCTCTGGCTTCCCACCCCTCTTCACTGGGGACCCTGCCTACCTGTTCCTGCCTTGGCTCATGTGGCCCTACGCTGGCCACCTGGCCCACTTCAACTGCTGTCTGGGCCAGACTTGCACCCTGGTGCAGTGCATCTTCAGGTGCTCCTTGACCCGCCACCTCAAGGTTCCCAAGAACAACCTCCCCATGGTCATCATCGCAGCCTATGTGCTGCATAACATCTGCGATGTCTGGGGGAAGCTCTTCCATGAGGCCTGGGTGGAAGAGGTGCAATGCATGGAGTACTCCTGGCAGTGGGAGCACCACTTGCGATGGCCCCCACACCAAGGCCCCCAGAGAGCCATGCATGCTCCAGCAGGGGTCAAGGCACTGGGTGTGGGAGGCCCTAGTTGACCATCTTCTCCTACACTCCCTGCTTCAGCTCACCTGCACTGCTGCCCATGGACTCCCCAACCCCTCCTGCCCACCTCCAGCACAACGTCTCAGAAGAACAAGTTTTTATTTCCCTCACATCAATCAGAGCACTGCTCCCCCCTCCCTACCCCCTCGGCAAACAGAACCCTTCCTTCAGCCCAACACACCAAACAACAATAAAAAGCCATCTTCTCCCTGAAAACTGTTTACAGTGTTCTTTGTGGGCCATCCCAGGGTTGGGGGCCATAGGGTGGTGACGCCTAGGGGGCAGAGCAGCTGGTACCCCAGGTGAAAGCAGCCAGAACCCTGACCTCTGGCTGTTCCCATGTGGGTATGGATGCCACAATGAGTGCAGCAGGTGGGGGACTTGCCCAAGGGTGGCATCAGCTGCTGAGACCCTGGTGCACACAGCTCCCCCTGTAGTAGCCAGTGGCAAGGACCAGGAGGGCCAGCATGCAGTCCTCACACCACTGCAGGCAGCTTTGGCTCTCTGTCCACATGGAGCTGGGGTAAGCAGGGAGGCTGGGCCCAGGTGGGGGGACTGGATGGCACTGGACCTGGGGTGCAGGCCAGGGCAGGGGCTTCTGGCTGCTGGAGGCAGTAAAGAACATCCTCCCAGGCCCATGGATGGTGGTGGTGGGTGGCTGTCAGGGGACAGGCAGGGCTAGGGTCAGGAGCCAGGCAGCATGCAGCATGAAGGTGACTGCCAGGGCCAGAACAGTGTCCAGCACCCATCAGTCATCATCCATGGTCTGCACTGCCCAGGCCAGGATAGCATTCTGCTCCCACAGCAGGTCAGGCTGCTTGCACACCAAGGCCAGGAGCTGTGCTCAGAACTCCTGGTCTGCCTGGTCCTGTACATCCTCATGGGTGATGTCTTCTACCCACCAGGCCTGTGAGTCTTCCAGCCAGTCCTCTGATGCTGCCACTAGCCACTACAGGAGGATGGCTTTAGTCCTGTGTCTGCCTCTGGCGGAGCCGGCACATTTGCAGGACCCTGGCTATTGGTGGTGGCAACTGCGAAGGGCAGCTTCTCCATTGCGTGCAGCTGCAGGATTTTCAGAGCCATGAGACAAAAGCTGTTTGTGAGAGTTTGCAACATCTCTCAGATAAGATACTCAGTAGAAGGAGAGAATGGCCTCAGATCGGGGGTCGGGCATGCACAGGTGCCCAGGGACCATGGTAAGTCAGCTGGGCAGGCCTAAGCCCAGGCCCAGGCAGCCGCTGGCCAAGCCCCCTGTTGCTTACTCCCCTGGGGCCGCCGGGTTGCTTGGTGCTGGCTGCAGGCAGTCTGCCTGCCCTGCCCCATTCTCAGGCTGGGACAGGCTAGGCTTCTCACAGCACCTGCTGCTGTGGTTCCAGATCCCGCTCCCTCCCTCCTGTTGCAGGTCAGTCACTGTCCTGTGCTGCCGCCCAACCCATTGTGCCTGGTCTTGGGCATGGGGCTTCTGGATGACTGGGATGAAGAACTGCCTTCTCTACAGGGGTCCTTTCCAAGGATGTTCCCCAGGGTGGGCAGTGCATGAGGAGCTGTTTTCATGGACTGAGGGGTGCCCAACCATTTATGCCTTCTGCTGTTGATGGGCACACCTGCACACCTGGTACAGGGCCCTGAGCTATGATGGCATGGGCGAGAAAGCCTGGGCTGCCCCACAACCTCTGTCACTACCTGGAGAGCTGTATGTGGCTGTGTTACAGATCCCTGCCCCCCGCAGACAAGAAGGACATTACTGCCGGGATCAACACATAGCTTGGTGTGTGAGAGGCCTGTGCCCACCTAATTGCAGGGGCACAGGCTGCTCAATAAAGTTTGGCACTATCTCCCAGCTCTATGCATGCTGTGGGGAGGAACCTGGGGCCAGGGGAGTGGAGCTGGGCCAGGGGGGCAGAGGCATGGAGGGCTCTCCCCACTCCCCCAGTGCAGATCTTATCATGTGGTTGGGGATGGTGTGGCTGGTGGCTCCACTTGGTCCTGGCTGGCAGCAATGGCATGCAACTCTGGGTGGTGTCCTTGGATGGTGGGGCACAGCGTGCAAGGGCCCAGCTGGGAGTCCCCTGGCCCTGAGAGGAGCTGGCAGTGCTGATGGCCCTTTGTGTCATGGCGGGCTGCACCTCATGGTTGGCCCTAGGGCTGCAGAGCTTTTGAGGCAGGCACTGGCCCAGTCTCTCCAAGCCACTGGTGGAGACTGCAGCTGGGGAGCTCAGTGGGACAAGTTGCACACCTGAGGGGCCCTCCTCCAGTGACATGTCACCGGGGGTGCCAGGCTGGGGCGGGGATTCAGGCAGGCCACCCATGTTGCTATAGACAGCATGGCTTTGGCCTGGGTCCCAGGGCACATAGATGGCATCCAGTTGCCGCATAGGCTTATGGGCATTGTGGACCAACAACTGTGGTCAGTCACAGTGACCCACTGTGCTCACAAGGCCTTGAACTTTATGTAGCACTGCTGCACTGACCAGTTGTAGTTACACTCCTTCATCCAGCCTGATAGCACCTCATAGGTGTGGGTGTTGCAGCGCCCACCCTGCTTGAACTGGCACTGCACCTCTGCCTCACCCCATAGGACCACAAGGTCACCAATCTCCTCCTTGAACCAGGTAGAAGGCACAGGTGTGGGCACGGGTCTGTGTGAAGAGGATGCCATCAGGGATCCTGCACCGTCTCTCTGGGCCTGGGCAGCTGCCTGCAGCACCCAATGCAGGGGCATGGCATAGGACTGGAAGTTGCATGGAAGAGGCAGTGACCTGCAATACCCGCAGGCTGCAGGCAGGCTGCTGGGGATGCACTGCTGGCAGGTGGAACTGGCCCTGCCAGCAAGAAGCTGCCTGCAGCTCGGCCTGGGGTGGGGTGACAGGCCTGGCCAGAGGCTGCAGCAGCCTGTAGCACCCTGTGGACCTCAATAGTGCAAGCCTGGCAGGCAGGCAGGCAGGCTGGCACAGCTAGGCTGTGGCCTGCCCAGGGGAACACAGAGCCTGGAGTACCCTCAGACTCCCTGCATGTGCGCCCCAGGGCTCAAAATGTCTGCAGGCTTTTAAAGCATGAGGCAGGGGCTGCCATAGAGGCAGCCGAGCCCTGGGGCTAGCCTTAGGCTGGGGCCTAGTGGTAGGGCTGACCCAGGAGCAAAGTTGGTCCTGGGTTGTATCTACATGTGTGTAACTGTGCAGTAACTAATCTAACATAAATTTGCTACCTACATTTTACTATGCAGCACACATGCGCACATGTAGACATGCATGCTTACTGCACAGTAAATTAGACTCCCTTGCAATTAGGCATCTCATATAGATGTGCCCTCTATGTACAAAAAATAGTTCAACACAAATGTTATATAAAATGGGTTGCAAAGGTGGAGGTGGCAAGAAACTTTCTATGGCGTACGGGTATGTGGATGAACAGACTTTAGTTTGGGGAAAGGGTGCTTAGGTGCAACTTTTGTAATGAGCATTCAGTAGACTGACTACAAATTTGGCCCTCTGTGGTCCTTGAATTAAACACTTAGACCAGGGAGATACCAGTTATGCAGGCAAAGAAAAAAAGAATCTTACATGTGCAACGTTGAGTCCCCTGACACAATTTCTGATGGCGTCTCTGCAATACATATTGATCAGTGTGATGTAGGTGTAGATTCTGAGAGAAG
>NW_017728998.1:24620810-24633795 GCF_001723915.1 Gavialis gangeticus | reverse complement strand
TGAATGTGTGTTGAACTACTATCAGTTTATGATGACACAGAGAAGGCTGAAGTATCTGATGCCTTATTTGATAGAGTCTTCACAAATAGTGGTGGCTACCAGATGAATGCCGTTGTCAGAAAGGTAGGGAAAGAGGTGCTTCATAGTTCACATGGCATTTCAGTTGTTGTGGTGGGAGTTCCTGTGATGTAGCATCTATGCAGGAGCCTTTTGATTGAATCCTGTTTCAAAATCTTTATGGCTATTTTGGGAGCCAGAAATACATTGTCAAAGTTGTGTGTTTGGGTAATATGAGTATTATAAATGGACAGTGAATGCTTGGAGATTACTTTAGTCCCATAAAGATAGCTGCCTAGGAATAAGCTGTAGCTTCTACATGAGAAAGCAGCCACTTCTGGAAAGATGTTTCTTTAAATTCATGAGGCACTGTTGCGTACGCATTTTTCTGTATGTATCTCATCATATAACCTGACATAATGTATTAGAGATGTGCATAAATGAATTAAGACTTCCTTGTCTTTTTTAACCAGTATTAAAATACTTGCTTTTTAGGCATATTGTTGCTGGGTTGATTAAACCAAACATCCTCAATAACCCCACAAACCATTTTATTGTAACAGCACAAAATAGTGTGTGGCCTCAGATGAGTTTGTGGCATTATTTGGCATGCAACACTTTCTGTTTCAAACATAAATTGGTTGCAGCTTTTTCAAAATATGTGCTAGTATTAATTAAATCTATAAATGAGCAGTCATTTTTGTTTGTTTTTTTTTCCTGGAGCCATTTTAAGTATTTTTTTCCTTGTTCTTCATATAGATTTATGTACTCTTTCATTTGTTATAAAATAGGCTAACCTTGTGATCTTTGCTAAGTCCTAAAACTACAGTTGAGCGTATAGTGTCTTTCAATATAACTAGGTCTTTTGTTCCACTAGAGAAAATTGCTTAATTTGTTAGAGTTTTCAAAAAGGTTTAACTATAACAGTCCTTTTCTTAATAGAACTGGGATTGCAGGGAGGTGATTAATGTGAATTAAAGGATCTTTGTGACACAAGACTAAAGGGCAAAATGACTTTTTTTTTTTTTGCTGGCAATCCCACTTACGCAGTTTTCTTTCTCCAGAAACAAATGTTTCTGCTTTTCACATACAGAGGGAAAAAATGATCATCTCATTGGATAATTCACCTATTTTGAAACACCTCATTTGCTCAGAGATATTCTGTTTATGCATTTTCATTGGGAATGTGTATCTAGGTCCCTAGAAATCCATCTATTTATTGCAGTGACACCTACTGCTGAGAGAGCTGATCCACAACAGGATCGGTTACTGTTAAACTTGGCCAACAAGCAGCTCATGACTCAACCAGCAGATGTTTCTGCAGCTCAGGTCAAAGGGAACTGATGGACTCAGGCTTTTTTTGCTTCACTCCTAGCATTAAATGCCAAGGAAGTCAACACCAGGTACAGACAGTTGACCTGACCAGTAGCAGGAGGAACTGAACTAGGGCCCTGAGGAGCTGAAAAGACCAAAGCATTAGTCTGTTGAGCCAGTATGTTGGCTACAATCCAGTAGTTTCAGACAACTGACTATCTGATTGTATGCCTGGATTTTAGTAATGATTTTGTGTACTTATTTGATGATTTCTATCCAAGCTTATGCTCCTGACAGGTGCCCCTGTGAACAAAATCTCACTGGGCTGTCTTGTATGAATATTTCACAGTCAACCATGCTTTGATCTTTGTTGCATATGTGCATTTTACATTGTATTTAGTTTTGCACAAGATCAAATTCTAAACCCCTCTGAAATGGAAATAAAATGATCAACATAGGACTGCAGTCAGTGGCTCTTGGATTTAAATTGTTTCTAAATGTAGGTGAACTGAGTTCTGTGGTCTTATCCCTTATCATCCTTATAAGTACATGGGGTCTGATCCTACTGCCTTGACCTAGTCAAAACTACCTGTGCCTTCATTTGCAGTTTGCCTGTGTCAGGGGTGGAGGATTAATAGGGTCTGTAATATATATAATGTTAAAAAAATATAATTGATTAGTGTCACAACTCTTCTTTCAAAATCATTTTAACATAATGTCCTCAGATGATAATAGAACATTCAAAACACCTAACTCCTCTAGTTGCAAAATGTCTGAGAAACAGTGAAGGGAAAAAAAATGATAAGATTTGCAAAAAGTATTGGGATTTTTATTTTTACAATGTAACATTAAAGTGGGATTATTAAAAGTTTAATTTTAAGGCTTTTCTATTTGAGGTGGACACTATTTAGATAAATCAATTAAAGTGAATTATTAGATATATGCTGCAGAAAATCATTCAACCTAGAGAAAATAAAAACTATCTTTCACTTCCTGAATTAAGTAAAAGTTAAAACGTTTATACAAAAAAAGACTACTGGTTCCAAAATAACAGAAACTTCAGGATCATTGAAGATTCCAAATACTGAGATTCAAACTGGAATCTTGAATGCCCTATTATTTTGCTCTTGTCATCAATTGAGATTTAAAAAAAAAATAAAATGTCTTCTTCTAAGCTTAAAAATAATAATCTTTGATGTATCTAGTGCCTGAGATGGAAAATTACAACAGGATTTCTAAAAATGTGTTTGAGCTATTGAACTTTCAGCACCATTTCTACCTCTCACTTGTTTAGATCCCACTTTTTAAATATACTGATAATAAAATAGAATAAATATATGACAAAAAGAGATTTTAAGTCACATGTGAAGTAGCAATAAACTAAACAGCTTGTCTGCATTCTTTTAATCTTTCTATTTTAATCTTGAGTGAGATTTATAAATGCTTCTCCTCTTCTCAAAGTCTCATGAGTCTCTATAGTTTGTAGACTGCATTTTCAAATGGCTTTTAGTCTTTCACTTCACAGGGGCTACAAAATAAAGATTATTTTTATGGCTTATCTTTTACTCACCAGTGAAGGTTCAAAATGACATGCAAGCTAGAGAGTATCCTACAGTATTTTAGAAACCAAATGACTTTCCCATTGGAAAATGAAAGCAACATAGACTAATCAATGTTTTCTATTTTGTTAATTAATTGATTTTAAGGTAGTTTTGAAAGTCCTTATTCTAACCTTTTTAAGGTATGAACACTACACTGAAAACAGAGGGGTTTATCATGCAATCATTTCAATAGAATTTCCTATTAAAAGTAATGAAGAATTTGCTTAAAATCAGTATTACAATTTGATCTGTAGTTTTGCCAGATATTTTCTTCTCATGACTGTTAAGTATTGGAAGGCTAATATCAATCTCAGCGACTTTTGAGATTGGTTTCCATTTCTTTCCCATCTCTCATATAATGCATATTTCTTAATCCTAGCCTATTAGAAATAATCTTTAAGGATCACGGATCAGATTCCCACTTACACCAATGGAGTAAATGAAGTTATTCTAATTTTACACTAGAATAAATGCAGTGAGAATATGGCCTTGTGTTTATTACGTTCTGTCAGATTGGATAGTACCATAACGATCATATTAAATATAAATGAACCCCACATCATATACATTCATGTTAAAATTTAACTATTTCAAGTTATGTCTTTTAGTATTGACTGCATATGTGGCAAAGAAGAATAGGTCAACCATACTGCCCTACAGTTTATATATTAATCATCTGACAAATAAACCACTCAGTATCCTACCCACCTCGGTAATATTTGTGATGTAATTTGTTTGGATGCCCAAATGTCACCAGCGTTGATTGTAAGAGATGAAAAAAATGTACTTGCTCAGCACACCAAGCTCTGGGCTAAAATGTAAGCATGAAATCTCTGGTTTATTTTTGTAATAATGTTTACAGCTGTTTAATGACCCTGAAAAGGTTCAGTAGTCTGGTGTTCTGTATTTCTTAACAGGAGTGTATTATGCTTATAACAACCTTAGTTAAACAGTTTCAGCTACAATAATAAGGACAACATTTAATAAAAATTCAGTACTTATTCTGGAGTTCCTCATTGATACCTGTTTACAAGTCACTGAGAGCTGAAACAACCTATACTTGCACATCCAGGATTCATCAATCGACCAACTGGTAATATAGATACACAAGAATATTTCTAGTGGGCAGGTTAATGCTGAGAGTTAAATCCTGAAAGTGTGTCTGTATCTGAGCAAATGGACTCACAACTGTAACTACATCCAGAATCAGGGCCGAAAAGAGTATGTTATTGGACACATGAGCATGTAAAGCATTAATTTGCTTACTGAGCTGTGAATCTTTTAACTAGTCTTATCGGAGATACAGTAACAACACAGCAATGTTTTTAAATTCCTATTTTCTCTACTGTAGTGAAGAAGAAAATGTTGTAGGTGTTCACTGTCCAATAGGAATGAACTGGTGTGAACGTAGTGCATTCTGTTGACTTAGAATGTTTTAAACCCATTTATTATCTGTTGTTTTCCCTGATTTTAGCAGGAGGAATTCAAGCTTTTCATGTTAAATTAATGTTGTCTGTGATGATAGCCACTTCTGGCATCATAATATTATAAATTCCATTAATCCATTTCAAATACTCAAATAAAATCTGTATATTCTATTGAAATTGCTGAAGTCAGAACTTTAGTTATTGATATCATGGGAAATAGTTTTGAAGGCAAAAATTTGAGTGAAATCAAAATAACTATTAGTACCATCAAAGGCAATTGAAAGGCTCACTGGATTTTTATGAGAACGATGAGAAAGGATTTCGCTGGTGCATATATCTTGAAGTGAATTGTATAAGCCAGGAGTTGTCTCGTCATGGAAGTAAGAAATCACTGTGTGTACACTACATGTAGAAAACCCATGTTATCTCATAACTTCATTGCTTCTTATGCAGGGCTCAGCCCTGCTTTGTCATATGTGGTACTTGTTGTGCATGCTGGAAAGTCCTTGGTGTTGCTTGGCATAGGCCTATGAGTGAGAATTTGTGTTCCAGAAGTAGGGAGCTCACTTTCATTTCCTATGATGGTATGAGGGATGAAATACAGATGTTAGAATATTTTCATATCTTGTTCACAAATGGCAATATCACATTACACAGATGGCTTAGCTTTGGAATGGAAGATTTTTTTTCTTTCTTGCTGTGGAAAACTTTGACTTTTCAGGAAAAAAAAAAAATCAGTCAAAATCTTTGAGCCCCAAACTCAAAATGTTGAGCTAGGCGCATGTTTTATATCTCTATTTTTCAGGATATATATCTGTTATGATACTGCACAACTTTTCCCCCCAGCCCCCATTGATGGAGGTTTGCCCTATAGCCATTGTACATCAGGAGAGATGTGGGTCAGGCTGCAGAACCTTCCCCAGGGAGAAGAATGGGATGTGAGCCTCCTGAATGACAGATCTGTTGAGATACAACAGTGGTGTTTTCACACTGACATTTTCAGACCTTTTTGGTATTTGGCTTTTTAACAAGTTGAAAAATTACATGTACAGAATTTACGTGCGAGGCACAGAATTTTTTGAAGAATTTAACTCGCTTTCTGTCAAAAACATTTTGATGTGATTTTTTTTCAGTGAGCCCTAATTAGTATGTTTCTATGATTATACCACTGACATATTAGTAATATAATCTGCAATTTACACTTACATTGCACTCACACTTACAGATTCATTCAATGTATGTGAAATGGATGAGGGGGTAAACTTGTATATTAGGGCAGTTTCTAGAGAGAATGGATTTGCTACTTTTTCTATTTGTTTGTTTGTTTTTTGATTTCTATGCTGCCTTCCCCTGTAAGGCTCAGGGTCATAAGGATCACAATAAAAAGTCATAAAGCAGATAATGTAACAGTAATAAAACAGTTTCCCAGAAAATGCATCAAAATTTAACGCCGCCTCCTACAAGCCTGCCAAAATAAAAAGGTCCTCCACCACTTCCAAAAGACGTCCCTGCTTGTGCTCTGGAGGAAGGGGAGGAGGTTCCAAATCTGAGCAGTGATTACTGAGAATGAGCCCCCACATGTTTTGATGAAGGGAACTTAGTGCATAGATGGTACTTGCAGGTACTTGCAGTCCCAAAGGTCAGTTCTTGACTGACAAGAACTGACCTTTGGGACCGCAATGGGGAATAAAGGAAGTGGTGGTGCCTTAGCTACACAAAACCCAAGCCATTTTGTAGGGATATGATATTAATTACTTTGTATTCTTTTACTCATGATAGAATGACGGATGAAGAAGGATGGTTTTTTCATATTACTTGCAGATATAAGATGAGATTTTTTGCTCTGAATTGACAGGTGAATTGTGAGAGGGTCTAGTTTACATAAGAAGTATAAGGGTTTGTGATGACCACTGAAAACATTTGATCAGGAACAGCAGATTTCTGGTGAATTGCTGAGAAAGCTGTTGACACAGGATCAAAAAATTACAGTTGTTCTAATTTTTAGTTATATATTTCCTGCCTTTCAAATAATTTTAAAAAGCACATATAAGATTCTAAATACTGTCCAAGAATTTCCTTTTTCTGGGAGGCAAGGGGGTGTTAAGTATTTTAAAATATTGATATGAAAAAGCCTATTATTTTATAAACTTGAGATGTCAGTTAATAAGACTTTCCATGTTCTTCAGGCTTTGTATGAATGGAAGATGAAGGAAACTATCTGAAAATGAGATCTCTTACAGAAGGGTTGTACCAACATGAGAATGAATGGCAAGAAGAGAAGTGCACAGTAGTACTGAAGGAATTAAATGGTATCTGCTATCAGAGGAGGTACAGAGGCAGGGGAAGAAGAGTAGATTCAATAGCAGGGGATTTTACAGTTTGCAGCAGTATCCGGGCACTGTGAGCAAGTGCCCCAACACAGATTTAGTTGGGACTATACCAGCCTAAAAGGTTTCAGTAGCTGGATCATCAACACTGAGAAACTAAACAGTAGTGAAGGCAGTTAAAGGGAGGTGAAAAGAATTAAGGAAATCAGCAAAGTTGGAACTGTTTTCCCGTGGACTTGGTTGAAAATGGCCTGAGAGCTGGACTGTCTTCTCATTGCCAAGCTGGCTTCAACAGTGGCAAATCTGAGTTTCTGGATAGAGTTGGCAATGCCAAATATAGTCTGTCTGTCAACTACAGAAGGTACTTTATTGTTATTCAAAAAAACCCTGTGGCTCTTTCCACGACAGAGCCTCTGCTCCCTCCCTTAGGTTAGACAAGGACTTGTATGTGATGGTTAGGATAGGGATGATCTCACCAAGGCAGGATCAAAGAGTGGGTTCAAGTAGAGGACCTCTGGGGGTCCTTTTCAGCCCCACTTTTCTGTGATTCTGTGTGGTGACTCAGAGATTCTCCTAAGTACAGACAGTAAAAAAGCCCAAGCCTGAATCAATTCAGTCTTTGCAGGTTAGGCTAAACTGCATAGATTGGACTGAGAAGCAAGTGAATAGACATTCACTTTTGGTTCCAGAAATGCAGCCACATGCATGCCATGGCTCAGTTTACAAGCTGGGGGGGGTGCCAGAGTGATTCCTCCTTTCCCTTCTGCAGTGGCTGGAAAGCTGCAGGGAAGATGGGAGAGAAGTGCTCCAGGTTTTTTGCCCCTCCCTGATCAAGCTGAGGGGGGTGTGGCCAGACCCCTGGGGGGCCGTGGAGGGGGACGGGGGAAGCAGCCCCTGCCAGGCTTTTCTTCTGCTCCCCACTGGAGCAGAGGGGAGGGGCATGGCCAGATCCCGACCCCAGGCCAGCATGCTGAGGCGGAGGGGAGGAGAGAGGAAGGGAAGGGATGGAAGGGGAGTGTGGTTTAAACCCCTTCTCCCACCAGTCTGGGACCCCAGCAGGGGTCTGCCTGACAGGGATGCAGCAGCCCCTGCCTGTCTTTGCTCTGCTCACTGCTCCAGCAGCTGGCACACTGAGGTGGAGGGAAGGGAGGGGGTCCTGTGCTGTTGGGATAAGGGAGGGTGACAGTGCTCCAACTAGGGAGCAGGGGGCAGGGCCAACTCTGTTCTGCTGGAGCAGACAGCACAGCTCAGCCCAGCGCTGCAAAGCATCCTGGGATGTCAGGGGACTGAGAGTTAACTTGAACCAGGAAGGTGTCATTTGTATTCTGTACACAAATCAGTTTCTCCTGCTGCTCTGCCACTTCGCTTCATTTTCTTGGCTAAAATAAAATAACCAGAATGGCATTTTGGCTACTGTACCTTTTCTGTGACCTTTCTGTGCACTTCTGGTTAGGGGAGCAACAGAATTAACTCCCTCTGCTCCCCAGAGAAGGTATAGGTCTGGTTTTCCTCTTGGGACCTTCTCCATGGTCAGGTTTTGCATCCAATGTAAAGTAATCCTAGTTTGAGAGCTTGAGAATTGAAGAGTAGCCATCTCATGAGAATATGTATTTGATATGCAACAGGATGGGACAAAAATTCACTCATACCCGCAGCATTTCCCAGTAAAAAAATCACAAGTCAGGTTCTAAAATCCATGGCATGATTAAATATGTTGTTACTTTCATTGGTTTTTGAGATATTGAGAAACATAAAGTTAACTTGTCTTAAAAATGAAAACAAAATTAAACAAGATCCCCTGAATTTTACATATAATCACTTGTAAGACCAAAAATACCAAAGAGCACACAGGAATTGGTGGGAAGTATATAAAGTATATGAATAGATCAGCAACCAGGAGCCAGGAACATGGAATAGAACGGTTGACTTTTTTAGAGAGTTGAAGAGATTAATATGTACTGTTGATAAGAGTAGGACAACTGTTGGAAGGAAAAATCACTAACAGACTTTCAGCTTTACAGTTGTAACTGTTACCAGTTTTTATAAGACTCTCTGTGAAAGAAAAAGCTACAAAATAACTTAAAACTTAAATATAAAGCCAAACTCAACAACTGAAATTAGAACTGATGCTTAGGGTTAACCATCAGAATTAATGAACTCCACTGGGAACTGACAGAGTTTTCAAACTTTGATAGAGCATAAAATGCTAAAATTAACCACCCCAGCTTTGCTGCCACTTAAAGGCACCAGTTCCCATTGAGGTCAATTGAATAAATCAAATTTGGAGTGTATATATCAAGCTGTTGTAGAAAAATGATAGTCTAAGAAGACTCTTACAAAACTAATATCTATAGGTACTTAATATGCTTACCCTGAATTTTCAAATTCCTGTATTTCTAAAAGCCTTGGCTCATGAAGTAAAAAACACCCTCAGCTAGAAACAAAATCGAGAAATTTGAGGAAGCAGAAGATGGCTTATTTGAAGAAATTAGATAGATGAGGTCAAATCAGGTTTAATTGACAGGCAACCTTAACAAGTGCTATGCTCCATGAAGTTTCAAGTGATTAAAAAATACATTTAAACCAAACTTGCATCTATTTGTTTCTTGTACGGGAGTGTTCCAGTATACTGAATCTAGCAAAGGGCAGGGAATTCCATTAATTTACTGTGAAAACCTGGCTGAACTCTTGAATTAATCTTAGTTTTCTGAAACTCACAGTTGCTTGAATGTAAAGCACTAATGTCAAGAGCATAGGTGCTAAATATTTTTTATGTACATATGTTTGTGTCATTTATAAAAAATATGGAACCTAAATTAGAAAATATATCCAAATACAAGTCTTGAATCTGAACTCATTCAAATTTGGAAAGTTCTGAACTGTATTCAAACAAACGTTGTGGCTTAGGTTCATCTTGGTTCAGCTGTAATGCATACATACATATGTGCATATATATGTTCCCCCCTTTCTCTTACAAAATCTGCATCACATCACAGCATCAATCTTCCTGTCAAACTAAACTAAACAGGTCTCCCAATGGAGACCACCCATGCTTCTCTTAGGCCCCAATCCTGAAAATACTTAAGCATGTATGTAACTTTGTTCATAGGAGTGGTCCCATTAAAGTCTATGGGACTGTTTCCATCAACACAGTTACATTTTAAGTATTTTCCAGATCTGGGGCCCAGATTTTCTGACAAGAGGCCACTATAAAGTGAAGTTTTTTCTTCACCTCCATCTAAGTGTGCTGCTTTTGTTGCAAGCCTGGTGAGTGTATTTCTTTTTCCAAAAAACAATGGATTAATTTCCTTTGTTGGGAATAAGTTTAATTTGCTTTTTGGAAATAAGTTAAGGATCTCATAATTTCATATTGGAGAAAATGTCAAATTATATCCCTAAACAAGAAAGATCTTCATTATGTTTCCATCTGACCTTACAACTTCATATTAGTTGAAAATCATTAATGTAAAACTTTTTTTTTTGTTTTAAATAAAATTTTATAGATGCATTATTCCTGAATAGACTAGAGAAAATGGCAAGGATAGAAGATTATTATGGACAATTATGCAGACCAGCACTGAGCACTTGTGTTTAACAAATAGCTTTGAGTTCTAATTTTCTGCAATACACATACTGTAGGTACAATTTGTACTCATTACTGTATATTGGGAAAGTTATTAAAATTCTAAAATTTGTTGAGGCTTCCTATAGCACCTTCCTTGGATTTTAATTGGTTTTATCTAGTTCCATAAGAGAGCTCTTTAAAACAAATCAAAGTCTCTTAAATCACATATCTCAGCCATTGGAGGACAGATATTTCTCTATAATCTTCCAAGTTTTATAAGTACTGAAATGTGAAGGTTCTCAGTGATGAATTTAAAGACTTGGCAGAAGATAACGTATGCATATTTTGATGGGCACAGTTTCAAAAATGACAAAATAACAATGTTTTGTAACAGAAGGGTTAAATCTTAATCTCAGAGGTTTACAAAGCTGCTAGTCGCAGTCTCCTTAAAATTTAATATACCTCGTTAATGCTTACTTGCAAACACTGAAGGATTTTTATGATTATAATCATGTGTTACAGCACCTAGTACTGTTTCTAAGCAGCATACTAATCAGCTTAATGAGATATTACTGCACTTTTTGTTGACTAAAGCAAAATCCCTTTTATTGTTCTAAAGCTTGTCCTTTACTTTATTTTTTCCCAAAACATTATCTTGTTTTATTGTATACCAGTAAATATCATGCCATCTTTTTTTTTTTTAGTCAAATCATAAAACTATCTTTCTCATTGTGGAACGTGTAATATATTGAATATGGTTAATGGAACTGAAAGTTATAAATGGATTCTATTTTTGTTTTTTGTTTGCTTTCTTTTAATGGAATTGGAAGAGATGCATAACATTTCTTTTTCTATAGATTTAAAATGTAAACAGGTGCAATATCACAGGAAAAAAAGAAGTTGAAAGCTTATGCTACCTCTATAATGATAAAATATTGAAATTTGTAACGTGCTAATTTTTTAAAGTATTAATGAAAAGCTATCTGTAAACATACAGTATGATGAAGGCACAAATACGATGACAGTAGTATAGTATAATTGGCATATAATATACTTTTTACTGTTTTCTCCTCTAATTCCTTTGCATTATTATGTGTAGGTAAAACATAAAATGCAAATGTTATGCCAGTGGATATAGTTGATTCACTGCTTATAACTATTATAGTACAAAGCTAAAATATTTTCTTATTTTCAGAGATGGAGGAAGCTAGTTTGTGCCTTGGTGTTTCTTCAGCTGTACCAGAAGCTGATGCCCATCTCAACAGCAGCATACTTAATGGCCAGTATTCAATGAGTCAGAAGCTGCATCAGATAACTTCACAGCTCAGCCATGCCTTTCCAGAGCTTCAGAACAGGCAGAATGCTGAAGAGAAGGCATCAGTGCCCTTGGAAGACAAAAGTCATGTGTCCATTGCAAATCAGCCAATCAGCAGTCAGATGGCACTGTTAGCAAACCAGCTCAATAGAGATGTGGACACCAGTCTGAATGGGAGAGTAGATCTGCAACAGTTCTTAAATGGACAAAACCTTGGGATCATGTCTCAGATGAGTGATATAGAGGATGATGCTAGAAAGAACAGAAAGTACCCATGTCCACTCTGTGGGAAACGTTTTCGATTTAATAGCATCCTCTCTCTCCATATGCGCACTCACACTGGAGAGAAACCATTTAAGTGTCCATACTGTGACCACAGAGCAGCTCAGAAGGGCAACCTGAAGATTCACTTACGTACTCACAAACTTGGGAACCTCGGTAAAGGCCGTGGAAGAGTCCGAGAAGAAAACAGGCTTTTACATGAGCTGGAAGAAAGAGCAATTCTGCGGGACAAGCAGATGAAAAGCAGCCTTTTGCAACCACGACCTGATGTGAAAACACAGCAGCATTCACAACCAATGCCTCTTGCAAACTGCAATCTGTCTGTGCCAGCTAATCACAGCACACCTGATATTTCAAACCCTGTTCCCTCTCCAAAGCCAGTCAGTGTCCAGGAAGAAGTAGTTGCTCAGACTGCTGGGTTCAGATGTACATTTTGCAAAGGCAAATTTAAGAAGCGTGAAGAGCTGGACAGACACATTAGGATCCTGCACAAGCCTTACAAGTGCACTCTGTGTGACTTTGCTGCCTCACAGGAGGAGGAGTTGATTAGCCATGTGGAGAAAGCTCACATAACTGCTGAGTCAGCGCAAGGCCAGGGATCCAATGGGAATGGTGAACAGTCTACCAATGAGTTTCGCTGTGAAGTATGTGGCCAAGTCTTTAGCCAAGCCTGGTTCCTGAAAGGCCACATGAGAAAGCACAAGGATTCCTTTGAACACTGCTGTCAGATTTGTGGGAGGCGTTTCAAAGAGCCTTGGTTTCTCAAAAATCACATGAAAGTCCATCTGAATAAATTATCTGTAAAAAACAAATCTCCTAGTGACCCAGAAGTACCTGTATCCATCAGCAGTATGTCACAGGAGGCTCATGCGAACTTGTATTCAAGATACCTATCATGTTTGCAAAGTGGCTTTCTTCCTCCAGACAAGGCAAGTTTAAGTGAACAAAACCAGATTTATAACAAAGGAGATATGCCCATGAAAGAGAAAGAAGTCCTGGGGAAACTCCTTTCACCCATTTCTGGCATTGGCCACAGTATTGCTGAAGGGGATAAACATTCTTTATTGGGCTGTCTCAATCTGGTGCCTCCTCCTGAA
>NW_017728998.1:24578633-24615810 GCF_001723915.1 Gavialis gangeticus | reverse complement strand
AAGTCCATCTGAATAAATTATCTGTAAAAAACAAATCTCCTAGTGACCCAGAAGTACCTGTATCCATCAGCAGTATGTCACAGGAGGCTCATGCGAACTTGTATTCAAGATACCTATCATGTTTGCAAAGTGGCTTTCTTCCTCCAGACAAGGCAAGTTTAAGTGAACAAAACCAGATTTATAACAAAGGAGATATGCCCATGAAAGAGAAAGAAGTCCTGGGGAAACTCCTTTCACCCATTTCTGGCATTGGCCACAGTATTGCTGAAGGGGATAAACATTCTTTATTGGGCTGTCTCAATCTGGTGCCTCCTCTGAAATCCAGCTGTATAGAAAGGTTACAGGCTGCTGCCAAGGCTGCAGAGATGGATCCAGTAAACAGCTATCAAGCCTGGCAGCTTATGGCAAGGGGAATGGCCATGGAACATGGCTTTTTGTCTAAAGAGCAGCAGATACAGCGCAGCCATGAAGACACTTTGGCAAATGCTGGAGTTATGTTTGATAAGGAGAAGCGGGAGTATGTGTTAGTAGGAGCAGATGGCTCTAAGCAGAAAATGCCTGCTGATTTGGTTCACAGCACTAAAATGGGCAATCAGAGAGACTTGCCAAACAAACTAGACCCTTTAGAAGGCAGTAGAGATTTTTTGTCACATGGGCTGAACCAGGGACTTGATTATAATATTCAAAGTCATGGAAATGTGAAAGAAAAGCCAACTGAGTGCCCTGACTGTGGAAGGGTTTTTAGAACATACCACCAAGTTGTTGTTCACTCCAGGGTCCACAAGAGAGACAGGAAAGGAGAGGAAGATATCATTCAAGGTAGCCTGGAGGAGCGACGTGGGTCTGGAAGCGATCAAGAGTCTCAGTCTGTCAGCAGGTCGACGACACCAGGGTCTTCTAATATTACTGAGGAAAGTGGAGTAGGTGGGGGTCTCTCACAGACAGGAAGTGCTCAGGAGGACAGCCCACATCCTTCCTCACCTTCCTCTTCAGGTATGCTAACTAATCCTTCACTACTGTAGACTGAGAAGTTAGAAGCTATATGTTAAATAATCTAAGTTATACACTTTTTGTGGGTAGTTCCCACGTGCAATTTCCTTATCAGTTGCAGTGACGTGGTGTTATATACTCCAGCCTGCAGTCTCCTTTAATTGTGTCTTGAGTCTTTCTTTACTTTCTCCTACAGTTTAAAACTTAATTTTCATTGCACTTATGTTTTTTTTCCTCAAGGATAGTTTTCCTGGCCTTTCACCTATTGCCTCAGCCATGATACAGGTAGCAATGCAAAATGTCTGGGCTTTGACCTATGGGGACCCCTTCACCTTTCGGACCCTCCTTTTCCAGTGCTCTGAAGTTCAGTTTTTTCCCTTTGTTCTCGCTCTCTCTCTGTCTCCTGCTCTCCCAGACCCCTTCCATTGCCTCCAAGTGGAAGGGTGAAGCAAGCTGCTTTTCTGAGTGGCAGCTGAAACAGGTGTGCTGAATAAGTGGTGTGGCTACCAGCCCCATGAGAGATGCATCCTCCTCCTTGTCCCCTATCAAATGAATCTTTTAGCTGAGCTGCTTGCTGAGATTTCCAAGATTCTGTACTGATTACAGCAAAATAGTTCTAAAATATTAACTTTTCTGACATCCTTTTAATTTATATGCTTATTTTAACATGCATACAGATGTCCATTTAATCCATGTGTATCTGAGAGTATAAGAAAAGGAGAAATTGAACTGAAACATTTTAATTGCATTGTATGTCATGTTAACTTGCTGTGTATAAAATAGCAAAGCAGATAATATTTCACTGAAGATGTCTATAAAATATTGAGCTTCCTGGTACAATTTTTAAAGTTACTAGCCTATGACTGCTGAAATAAAATCTCCAAGTAATAACAGGTAAGATTTCAGGCCTCATCTATATTTCCAAAGTCACTTACTAATGGATAGTAAATTGAAAGTTATATCTTCAGCCCTTTATAAAGAAAGCACCTCACTAATACTGTAATCATTCTGCAAGCCTAACAACAGAGGAAATCATGCCATAACAAATACTCTGTTACTAATGGCAACATTGATTTCTGCAATCAGCCATTAAGTCTAGAAAATGAAAGACAGTTTGAGGTACCTTAAGGCATTACATTGCCCACTGTTAAAGATCTGGTAGCAGGCTGTTGAGGGTAATTCTTTTTAGGTTTTTTTTTCCAGTTTCGATAAATATTTTAGTATTGGAGGCAATTCACTGTTACAGTTATTAAGTATATGCCAGTTTATTTTTGTTGTTCTTGTCATGCACCAGTATACTCTACTTCTAAGGCCAAATTAATACAAAAATAAAGTGTTAGTTTGCTGCCTATTACCAACCAGTAAAGAAATTGTTAAGACACATAAATCTGCACTCCACATTCCACAGATTCCTATAGTACTTAATGCTGTTGTTTAAATACCCATGAAACACACTGTCTACTCCTAGAGTCATAGCCTCGTTTACAATTTATTGCTGGTGAGATACATTAAAAAATTCTATGCAGAAAGAAGGGTAACAGGCACAAGCTAATTTCATACTATATATAGTTGTTTAGATTGTTTTAAGAGGATTGAAAATATGTCCAACTAGAGAAGATAATTTTTTTTCCAAATTTTACTTTTTAAAATTCTGAGCCTTAAGAAAAAGAAAACTAACTGCTATTCTTTTCATATATAAAATGTCACCTTTGTTTCAGTATAAAGACCATGGCTATAAAAGGATTTGAAGTAAGTGATCCTTAAATCATTTAGCTGAATTGTACAGGAACCTTTGCTGGGCTGTTTAGAAAAGTTTTGAGGATATATAAAACATATCCTTAAAACTCATATATGTATATGAGTTTTAAGGATATGTTTATATATATATCTATATATATAGAAGATATATATATAAAAGAGAAATGTTGGGCTTTTTGAATGAAATTGAACTAACATAGATTTAAATCAGTTGAAGTAAAGCTGTGGCACCTGAGAGGTAGAGTCTCTGAATGGCCTAGAAACTTTAACTCCAAAATGTTCTACTTCATTTCTTGAACTGTTTGTTAAGTTTTTTCCTGTGTTTAGAGCCAAGAGGCAACATTGGAATTTTATTCTCTGTGTTACTAGTTATTTAAAATTGTTATTAACCTGTAATCTACAGCTTATTAAAACCATATACTTTCACATCTGAAAAGGTTATCTTGATCCCTATAAAAACAGAAGCAAAACTTATTCAGCAACAGTTATCAGAAACTTGATTTTTATTTTAAAGAATCTTGTTACTCATTTATTTTGATTGATTCATATCTGATTATCTTCGTCAGTCTGTTGCAATAAATGCAAAAAAGTGTATGAATATAATACAGACTTTCCTATTAGGCTGGTAGATTGTTTCAAGGAGTTTGATAACTTATATATTCTCAGTCAGATAAAAGGAATATGGCATTGAATTTTACCAGAATAAAATTTAAATATTCTTTAGCCCTGTAATATTACATATGTTACTTTAATGTTTCTATTGAAAGTGTTTTTATCATTGTGTCATGTATTTTATCATTACCTATGAAAGATAAATCTTAAGATACAAGGAAATCAGATTTTTCAAATAAAGGAGAATTAAGTAGTCATTGAGACTTCTATTAAGAAATTACTGCAAAACAGTTTTACAAATTTCTCAGCCTGCATAACAATGTCTCAAAACTTAATTTGCATCACTTGATTCTTTTTTGTTGAAAACTGGGTCAGTAGGGCCTGAGAAACTATTTTTTCAGATCTTAACCAATGAATTCTTCTTTATAAATTGGTGCTCTTAACATGATAGTAGTTCTGAATTCATCATAAAAAACCTTTTTACACAGTGCTGCTTAGAACAGATCTCCAGAAGAAGGCTTACAATGAGTGGCAGAGAAGTCTTTGTTATCTGATGTAATTCTTTGCAAAGGAGGATTGGGAATGGAGTGCCTGTTTAAAAATGTCTAGCTCAGGCTGCGAAGAAGAAAGGGTCAAGTTTGCAATCAAACAGTTATTGCAGAGATGTGTGACTGTCACTGGCGGGGCTAATGTGGTATGCAGCTGTTTGTTATGTGAGTAAAAGAATGTTTGAATCAGTGAACATGTGAAAATGACTCCAGTGAACCAGAAAATGTGTTTGTTCTCTAGCTCTCCAAACTGCTGAGAACTAAGCTTAAGATCAACTGCTAAAACTAGGACCTTTGACAAATTGAGAGGTCATATTTTCTAACAGAAATGGACAAAACTAGTTGCACAGATCATTTCCCTGTCTCTTTTCTTTGTTTTATCTTGGGGTGGTTTTTTTTGTTTTGTTTATTTGACTTGATAATTTCACACAAAAAGTGAATGTCATTTCTGTCTGCATGTAATGCAAATGGAAGCTGCTGTAAAAAATATATTCCTATGGATGACTGCTGTTCCAAACGTAGAAAGTACTACATATGTTGTGATACTCTCTGGACAGTTTTTGTCTAATTGCACACACTCTACTGAAATTAATCTTGCTGAATCAGAGTAGAAACTCATCAAAGTGGACTTGTTGTCCAGTCTTATTTCTGGACCTCTTATTTTAAACAAAAGTTCTCTTTATACAGATTTTGCTTAGGAATTAGTGCATGGAATAATTAAAACTTAATGTAGTAAGAAATGATACTGTTCATTATATCCAGCAGGGTAGTACCTTCTGCATTTTCCTATAATTTTGATGTGGGGATAATTGAAGTCTTGATAGTATGAAAGGGGTAATTGAATGCACTGACCCTCCAGTTCATTAAATAAAGTAGGCCAAGTTACATGATCAATGGAAAGCACAGGGATTAAAAAAAGAAAATAAAATACTGTTAAATATAATCACTTGTTCTTGTGGGTAGCATTTTATGTTGACTTTGGCATAAATTGTTTGATCAGCTGTTTTGGAATCTTTTCGACATCTCTGTTTCATGTGGAGGAGCATTCCTTCTTAAACAATGTGTTTCAGCCCATATTTATGTCCATTGACAGAACACATAAAAAGCTTTTGTACTGGACATCAGTGCACAGACATAGGACAGACAGTGATATGATACGTTTCCCTTTCTCTCTGTCTTCCTTCCTTTCTTTTCTTTTTCTTTTTTTTTAGCTCAGTGATAGTCATCAACTGTTCAATGCAAACAAAACAGGCAAAAAATTTTAAGTCTGAGGATTAAGATCTTCATTTTTTTGCTTGTGCATTCCAATTGTTCTTAAAATATTTGGCAATGTCAATTAGTAACTGAGCAGAGTTAGCTGATGAACACAATTTTCCACTAGACTGAGCACCCTATTGTTGTCGAGCTAACAGCAGATTTCTGAGGTCATTATCATTCCCTGGTAGCTTGGCCCAGCTGCTTCATGCTGCAAAAGCCAAACTTTATACTGGAGCTTTGGGATGGCATGCAGCAACAGGGGGCTGGGAAGAGAGGAGTGGGAAGTTGGCTGAGAAGCTGAAAAAAGTCATTATCATCAGAGGAAACAGAGAGTAAAAGTTTCTAGGTGTTTCAAGGGAAATTTGCTTTCTAGCCCAGCTTCCCGTTTCCTTTTAGCCTTTCTCCCTACCTCAAGGTCCTGTTTTATCTTTCAGGCTAAATGACTAAGTACACCACAGCAAATCACGATCCCGTAATTTCTGTCACCAGTCTATGCCAAGCGAAGGACTTCAACTAACCTAGTGTCTCAAGGTTTCCTTTAGCAAACATTACATTTTACTGGTCAGAATAAAACTTTCATTTTCTGAGTGGGGAGCGGGGTGGCATGTGAATAGGGAATTCCTTTTTTTCTAGATAAAGACATTTTAAGCCAGGGAATATTAAAATATATTAAACTTACAAATTGCAAGCAGGGAGCTCTACTTTGATTGGCCAAGTGTCATTCTGACAAGATGACAAGAGGTTATTTTTTTTTTAATAAAACAATATTTTAATGTTGACGCTTCTCTTTCTTTGTTTTTTGCGTGCTGGCCTCATTTGGTATCAGGTTCAGTGAGATGCAAAGCTGCACTTTTTTAAAGCTCAGCTGTTATAACTGAGCACCATATGCAGCCTTTTCAATCCCTGATATGGAATACTGTACATGCTGCTCCATGTTTGTAAGAGATTTACAGAAGCTTGAGTTGTGTGTATTAAAGCTGTGTACATCTAGACATTTGGGAAAGTACTTACAGCAAAGCTGCTGTGGGTGCAAGCCTATACTAATAACCTGGCAAAGATTCAGCTTTTGCTCTTACATAATGCACTAAATTGCCAGCCCTGCTGAAAGGTCAGAGTTTACTTGTGGGGATCATCGCTGGGGTCCCAAAATCTGTTTTGTGTGTGCTTTTTTTTCTTCAGACTGGCTGGATTGCAGACTTGATTGCTTTCCCTTCCATACAGAAAAAACATAACTTTAACAGAAGTATTATAGAGAGGAAATGCTGCAGCATTCAGTACAATTTATCGTGTTTATTAATGAAGAGGTAAGGCCTGGATTTTGATTTCAGGTGTGCTGGTTTAGATCTGGAATAATTTTGTCCTGCTATTGCTGCTGACAAGCATTCTATTAAAACACAAAATTCTTCCTATTTAGTGTTGAATATCAATTACTTAAGGACATTGACAGTGAAAATATAAAAATAATTTAGTATCACCTCCTGATATTGCTTTATACTCTGGCTTTAGGACGTACCCTTTAAGAAGACTGTGATGTTATAATATTCATCTTGGCCCCTCAGAAGCATTTGTGTCAGAAATGTTTTATAAGTCTTAAAATGTTCCTGGGGAGTAACCCTGTTTTACAGATCAGGGAATCCCAGCATTTTGAGTCTATTAAAAATAATACCGTGTCATGCTATGGCAGTGTTAGTTGTGTTGTAGACATGATGGGTCTAGGAGTTAAGGGAGAAGCAAAGGTTTCTTAGGGTGATATCTTTTATTAGACCAGCTATATAAAGTCTAACTCTATCCCAACTATACATTTGGTCCAAGAAAAAAAATCCTTGTCTCTTTCATGTACCCCTAATATTCTTGATTCAGTTTTTATTGAAAAAAAAAAACTTCTGTCTTGGCTTTAATGTTTTTATGGAGCATCCTAGTGGGTATGGGCCAAATCCTATGGTGTTTTCTAGTCCTACAGAAGGTATAACAGCAAGTTATACAAGATGGATTAAATAGTTGCTTAGGTGGATGTGACAGTTGGTTAATAATACAAGGACATTCTGCAAGCTTCTCCTTGCTGCAGAAAAATATCTCTGACCTGTTGACAAAGGCGTGAGTAATTTTGTGCAAAGCTCAAGGTGCCAGCTAGAGAGATGCTTTACTCTTCCTTGTCATCTTTGCCAACAGTGTTACCTGTTCCTGTTCTTTGGTCTGTGCAAGAGACTGCAGCTTACTTTAGCCAGCTGTTACTAAGACTTCTATCCCATGGGAACAAGACCCTAAGTATGCTGATTTTGTTCATTCCTCAGGTTCTAGTCTGTGTGGGTTGTGTGTTAATATATTTGCACAGAACTGTAAGTCAAGATTACATGATGGCATGATGTGATATAAACATATTATAACCATGAGTTTAGCATAGTTGCACTGGAGAGAAGTTTGGCACAACTCAGAACAAGACTCAGATGCAAACTCTCCTGAACTCTCTGCCTTACTTCCCCTCACTCTCTAATTAGTATTGAAATTCAAAGCCACTTATTTATGTTGTCTAGGGATGTTTCCAGGCTAATCTCAAAATGGCAGAAGAATTCTGCTTCCCCCCTCTACAATTAGAGAACCACATGTTGTGGTGATGTGGTGGTGTTTTATACAGAGTGGGGAAATTACAAATCTAGACTCATGCTGAACCTGTCCAGGACAACTCGGTGTTTCCCCTCTAGCTCTACTAGCACCTTACTGTTACACCCTGAAGTACATTTAAAGCCCATTTGTCCTGTGAGCATGTCCATCAAGTCCTGAAAGTGTAAACAATGGTCCATAGGAATAAAATCTGCCTCTTACAGCCACTCTGCTTTCAGCAGGCTTGTCTCCTTAGGGCTGAAGCTGAGAGGGAGGCCCAATTGTCAAACCTGGCCCAGCAGTTCTTGCTGTCAGAGGAAGCCCAGCCAGCTGCCTCTCCCTCCTATGTCCCTGCTTAAGGAACTGGGTCTTCCTTCTGGTTAGTGATACATCCAGCTGAACACGCGTTGTAGGGACAGCCTGCACACCACAAGAAAGAGAAGAAGAATTCTGCCCCCGCCTGTGCCTTGCTACTTCTCTCCTCTCCTTTGGCTTTCCAACAGCAGGTCTTTTACTGCTGCAGATTAGATGTTACCTGTCTCAGCTGGAATATTTGAGTCAATGGAGTGCAACAACAAGACTGTTACTACCTCTGCATCCAATACACCATTACGTTACCATTTCACCACTGCTCAGTCAGACTTCACCAGAGAATGCCATCCTCCCTGAGTTGTTAGACTGATTGTCACTGAATTGATTAGGTTGGTTTTAAATTCTCCTGGTTTCTTTGTAGACTTGGATGCCCCTCCTTCCACAGAAAGAGATGCTGACTTCTATACCTGTGATGCATCAGGTGACCCCAAAGACTATGTAATAGCTACCTTGAGGCTTCAACCTGAAGCTTGAGGTTTGGCAACTGAGCAAATCAGTTGTAGACAATGTCATGAAACCGTTGGTTCAAGGGATTTCTGGCTAATGGGAAGCCACAACCATCAAGGATAGACTGAAATGCTAGTGTAATGTTTACTGCTTATACTCTGTTGGTAGATGGTGTGTAGTGTGAGTTGCTTAAGAATGCTGTAGTGATAACTAAAACCCCTGAGAAATCAGAATGCCTGCCCCTTTTATCCAGGTTCAGCTGGAGCATGTGCCAGGTTTCTCCTTCTACTTTATCCAACACAGACTAGCAGAGCAGTTATTTGGGGTCCGGTCCTGTCTTCCCCAGTTGGTATGGCACAAGAGTTGGAATATTCAAGGCAGAACAGTCACACACTAAGCTTTGGGCTTTATAGTTAATGCTATTAAAATCTCATAAGAGCCTATTTAGGTTTCTACCCAAAGAGATGGAGGCTGCAGTAGAAAAGAGAAACACACATCTTGAAGCACTTTGAAGCTTGCTTCTGATTTCCCTGAGATGAGTAGCAATGTGAGAAGGTGGGTATCTGGTAAAGTGGGTATATCTGTGGATAGCAGAATGTAATGTACCAAGTATCCTATGCAATAGTTACTGTTACTTATTGGGCGCATCTACGCATGCATTTAAGCACGACTAAAGTTAATGTGCATTAAATGAGTTTTTTGGCAGGTGTCTACACATTCAAGGACTTGGGACTAAAGTTAGTGCATTTGGCACTAAAGTTAGTGCCAAGTCCCTACAGCCCTTCTATGTGCCCCTTGTGGCTGGGCAGACCAGGCATTAAAGTTAGTGCCGCGTCACATCTACACGTAAGTTAATGCCCTTTAATTGCACCTAAATTTGCAGGTATCACATTTAGGTGTGATTAGCCTTATTTCACCATTTTTAATGTGCTTTAAGGGTCCGCACTTGTAGATGAATGCCCATAATCCACATTAAATTAGGCTAATGCACATTTACACGTCTCATGTAGATGCACCCATTGTGACATACCTTTGACTGTAGAGCTGGTTGTAAGAAGTATTTACACACTTATACTTCTCTAATATGGTCAGTCCCACAGTCATGTCCAATCTCCACACCTCATTTTAGTTGCCCCACCCATTGCATTTCCTAGTAATTTCTTAATTGCATGCAATATAGAGCATTGTAAGGGAGAACTGGACTATTTATGTCTCATCTAACACTGGAGTAATGGATCAGCTATGTATAAAAGACCAAGTGTACTATTTTCCCCTTAAATGATCTAACAGAACTAGTCATAGAGGACAGAAGCAAATCTTACAGACTTTTGAAGACTTGTGGAAAGAAAATCTTAAATGCTTTACTTTGGAGATTAATGGGATATTGTATATGATTTCATTAAGACCAGGAGGTCATTTAAAGACTTTTATGAACTAAAACAAAAGTAAACAACCATTTCTTCATCATTTGAAAGTAAATCTAGGAAAGCAGACAAAATTAACAAATACCACAAGAATTTTGGAAAAGCAGAAATGTTTATTTCAAATGTTCTATTCTAGAATTTTATTGGTTTACTCTAAAAATTACAATACTAATACAATGGACAACATCAAATCAGCATGCAACCACAGTTATCACATTATAGTATCAGAGTTAACACATTTATTTATGATTCTGTGGAGCAGAAATATTGTGGCATGTAGCAGAAATCTACTAAGTGTATGCCAATGTAAAATTTTTATGGTGATTTATTATAACTAATAATTATGATAGTATTATAATCATTTTTATAAGAAAGAGCAAGTAGCCAACATTTACAAGGGCAAGCAGTATTGGGAGACCAATACAAAATTACAGTACTGTGCTTTTGTTAATTCTATGAGGTCTGGTCATTGAACATGGTTCCTGCTTATGAGAAAAATGGGAAACAGGTCTGTGATATGTATTTACCAGCAACATAAAAACAATATTTATTTTTATTTCTCCCCAAAAGTGTGTAAAAGGCATGAAGTTTGGCTAGACTAAGGGCAAAAATGAACACAGCAGAGTATAATTATTAACACTTAAGGGAGGGCATCATTTGTGGTATTTCTGCCAGCTGAATTAAGCAGCAAGTGGCCAAGCATGCTGTACATTCATGCTGTGCAATTAAAGGATGGGAGAGTGGGTCCTCATCCACTGATGTTGCCTTGTTGTGGTTTCTACATCATTTCTGCCCTTGACATAGTCTGTCACTTGCACCAATGATGACTGGCATTAGGCACCTACAGCTTCTACTGGAGTGCTTCCAATTGATTAAGCATTTTCATATTATTTCTTGCAGTCCTAATTTTTATTTCCTGACATGCTTTAAAAAAGCACTGTTGACTTGAAATAAGCTTGCTGAGGCTAGTGAGGCTAGAAAACATGGCAACGTGGCGAGCTGCTGCTTCCTTTTTTTTAAATGAACAAAAATACCATGCTTGTTCATCAGCTGGGTTTTCACAGCTCTAGTCTGAATTTGAAAGGATTCCTTGGCCAAAGAAAATACCAGACGTTAAGTAGCAGAGGGCTTACTTAAATTGTAGAGTAAATTTTGGCAAGCATAGAAGGCAATGTTTCAAAACCTTGTGTTTTCATTGTTGCTGACTGTTCAAGGAAAGGTCCATAGGAGAGAAACCAAACAGAAAATGAAGATTACCACAGTAGGAGCAAATATACAGAACTTCAATTTTAAAAAGATGTGGCAGACTCTTATAAAACGCGGCAATTTGCAGCTCTGGGCTCTGTTCAGCACTCTGCAAAGCATCTACTGTTGAGTTTTATAGGAACCACACAACATTTCTCAGATAAACTTTCAGAAGCCCCATAACTTCTTGCAAAATGCTACATGAAACAACTTACAGCTGGTGGATTTGTGCAAACCTGGATCAAGTTATTTTCACAACTGTACTGAAATTATACCAGCCTAACTGAGAACAAAATTTGGCCCAAAGTCTTCAGGGCATAATATCTCTTACAGTTTTGTCCTAAAATACCTGCAGAAGTTAAGTATAAAAAAATTATGGGGAAGAAATGTAGAATAGGTGAACTCTGTATCTGAGAAATTCTGAGAATATTGTTATACTGTAGAATGATGAGTGAACAGCTCAGCATGAAACAGGAATGAAGTAGGTGTTTCATTGGGTACATAGCATTTTCAGCTATTTACCTAGTAGTCAGATTTTATCCATTTTCTTTCAGAAGGGGAGGGATGGTAAGAAAATCACCCACAGAAGTTGCACAGAGAAGAAAGTATTTCTCAAATCCTGCTTCCTGGTCAGCATTATCTTCTGAGCTGTAAATCAGAAGGACAGATGTATAATCTGTGAAGCATTCCAGATTAGTGATTGGAGATTTCTTTGATGTTGCGCCTCATGGCTTCATTGGTTGAACTAAGTACGTATTTAACACTGGCTGAACTAAGCAGGGTTCCTCAGACTGTAACAATGCCACAAGCAGTACTGAAGTTCCTCTTAGAAACTTGCTAGCTGGTGCTTGCCAGAAGAGAATTGCCATGCTCTGAGGTGGTGAAAAGACCCAATTTACCCATATGGTCAATTGCATTCTAAAATGGAATATGTGCACTAACATTTTTTTGCTGATGTAAATATGGCAATTGCTATTTTACTAAGTTGCTGCACAGTGGGATGTTCCAAGAGTACATTATGTTGTATGAGATGTTCTTGGCCTACACATGGGAGCTGGAAAAAGGGGGAGGAGATGGAGGATGAAGGGGGTAACATGCGCGCCAGTCCTTTGTTTATCAGATCAGCCTTCCAACTACTCATGGCTGCATGGGTGGAAGTAAGTCTTTCAGATCTTCCCTTGAGATATGTCTTGTGCAGTATTGACAACATGTTTTCTTCTGTTGCAATATTCTGCAAACTGTAGAGACAGAGAACAGATTAGATGTTGTTACATTTAGTCAAGCTGTACCTCCTTGCTTGTGTATTTTGCGCTTCTGCCTGGAGTAGCTGCAGAATTAGACTTATTGGTGTACTGATTCTATACCACAGACTTCTTGAATGACTATTTAACACTGATGAAAAATATTAACTAACTTGGCAATGAGTCTAATAAATGTAAACAGCTTCTGTTGAAAAGTGATGCATGACATCTTGTTCTATCATCTTTTTGTTGCATATGCTATGCTTGTGTCATTTTCTGATATACTAAACCTAGTCCTCAGGGACCTGGGGCTGGATTCTCATTTACACTACGGAGGCTTTGCACTCTTCTGATAGTGTAAAGGGCTTTAATCTGGTTATAATTGTAACATAAGCATACTTTAAGCCTCCCTTACCCTCCTAGAGTACTGTAAACAGTCCACAGGTTAAGTGGTAGGGCACCCTCCTACAATATGGAGCTGGCTATGAGAGTTATTGATTGATTGGCCTCTTCCCTTTTCTTTCTCTTCCATAAACCCTGGTTTTTGAGATGCTTTGCAGCATCTGTTGATGAACTCTGACTGCAGCTTTTTTTTGCTTAGTGTAAATCATCATTCGAGGATTCCCACCCATTTACTCACGTAGGTGGGGCTGGAATTAAACAGTAACTCTTTGTATGTTCTTTATTTTATGCACTTTTTTAAACAAAAGTCCTGTAGTTGCTATTTGCCCTTTCTCATTGCCTTCAGTTGCTATTTACCTCTAAACAATCTTTCATTACCAAGTTGTTTAGCTGAGAAGAAAGTGAGTCTGTCTCTGTGCTGCTGAATGGCATCACTCTTTTTTTCAAGAAGTCATTAGACACTGACATCACATTGTTCTTCATTAGATGATCTGTTGTCTGAAAGTATCTCAGTGACACTGAACTTGAAAGCGACAAGAGTACAAGTGCTAGGATGCCTGGAGCGCACAGACTGGCAATACCTTTCTCAAGCAAATATCCACGATCATTTAAAAAAAGCATTAACAACCATGGGCACCCCCAACTGAGGTAATTTTCACCTCTGCAATGTTTGCCTGTTTCCCAGTCCAGCTTAGACTTCAGCCATCACTGTTACCATGCTGGAAGCCATGCCCTACCTAGCAACGATAGCCATATGCAATAATTTAAACTTTCACAAAAATAGCTTTGCTGCTGGCAGAGTAGCACACATAGTATTAGGTACTTTTCAGACACAAAAGAAGACATGATTTCTATCCTGAAAAATTAACAGTGGTGGAGAAAAAGGAGGAGGGGGAGCTTTCTTTATAGAGAAAACAGCTATTGCTAGCAGTCATTGTTTTTTCGTGATCTTTATGATGACTGACTGGTCTATAACTAATAATTTACTCAATACAATTAAGGGGGTTTTTTATTTTTGAGTTATCCATGAACAGCTCACAATATACTCACCACAAAGTTTCTGTGAATAATTTTAGTTCTGGTATTAGCTACGTTACAGAAAAAACATTATGAGCATTTAAAATTCAAATTGCTTTGATTACACACACAGGCCACATGGTATATCTGTTCTATGATAGGGTAGGCATAATTATTGCAATTGGTTTAAATAGTTGCGATTTTAAAATCAGACTCAGTTTTCCTAGCATATTCTTCAGTGCTCTTTTCAAATATGTGATTCCAGCAAATATGTCTACCAGAATGCTCAATAAAGTGTGTGGGGGGGGAGGGGGGAAGGGAAGGAGGTGCCAAGACAGTCAAAGGAAGTCCAAGCAAATATAGCCTTCTTTGCAACAAAGGCATACTGTTGGCTCATATTCAGCTTATTGTCCATTGTAACCCCGAAGTCCTTTTCTGCAGAGCTGCTGCCTAGTCAATCACCCCCCAGCCTGCAGTGGTGCATGGGATCATTCCATCCTAAGTGCAGGACTTTGCACTGGTCCTTATTGAACTTTATGGCTAGGGACAGAAATGACACATAAACAAGTATAAATGATTGGCAACTGGTTCAAATCTGTAACACAACAGAAGTTCAGTGAACATAAACTGCTTTCAAAATGGCAAACCCAGTTTAAGATAAACCTGGATGGATGTATTATCAGACTTAACTGATTTAGATCAAACCAGTTTATGGAACTTCTATCCCAGATCCCCTCCAGATTCAAGTTAACTCACAGTCCCCCAGCATCCCAGGAGGCTCCTTCCCCCCTCATAGGGTGGGCAGACTAGCCTTGGCCTAAGCTGTCTGCTCTAGTTCATCAGGGAGGCATGCTCTAGTGCCCCCTGGCATTTGGCCTGGGCCACTGCAGGTGTGTGGCTGTATTTCTGGAATTGAAAGCAAATGTCTGTTCATATGATTATCGGTTCAGCCTCTGCAGTTTAGACTAACCTGTGAAGACTGAATCAATTTAGCCTTGGGATTTTTGACTGTCTGTACTTAGCCTATGAAATTTCTTTTGGTCCACTCCTCTGATTTGTCTAGGTCACTCTGAATCCCAGCCCTACCCTCCAGCATATCTACTACTCACCCCAGCTTGGTGTCAAACTTATCAGCATGTTTCCATTCATCACACAGATTTCCTATAGCAATTGCAGCAACTGGTTGCATAAAAAAGTACATTAGGTAAGTATGTAGTGAATGTTTAATAATTTTTATCACCCTTCTAAATAAGAACTCAGAAACACAGGATCACACATTTCTCTATATACCATCAGTCAGTGCTCTGGAAACTGTTATAGCCTGCATCAGAGGCCACAATTTGGGAGTCATGAGTCTAGAGTAAGCAAGAAAGTATCAAAAGCGTTAGTGCCATATTTTTGCAGACCCACCCCCGTACAACTGTAATACGCACAGGTGAAATGGATAAAGTTATCAAGTCCGTAATAGAAAGGTTTGCCTTTATACTTACTATTGTTGCCTTTGTGCAATAATATCTTTTCCCTGAAGGCCTTTGAAAAATTCGATCACAAAATAGAAAAAGAGTATGTTTGTTCTGGGTAAAATTTGGAAGCATTGTTCTGATGACACCTGTAAAACATAATTATAACTCCCATAGCTGTGTTCTCTCATATTTAGAGAAGAAAATTCTTTGCCTCTAATCTCAGGTGCATACCTGTAGAAGGTTTAGATTCCTTTAAGCACTATCAAAGTAATGATAACAGTGTGCAGCTGCTAACTGTCTTTTCCTTGTTGTTACTCACCCAGCTGTTTAGAAAGGAAGAAAAAGGGAGAGAATATCTCTAATCAGCCATATGGCACAAAGTTTTATTTGCCATAGTAAGTTAAAATGTACATTATTGGTCAGCATCTTGAATGCAAATTTTGACATAGCTTTTCAGGAATACCTGCTAGAAAAAGAAACTGAGAATCAAATATATTTAATTCATGTTACTTCATATTAAGTAAAGAAATACACTGTGTTATCTCAGCGATGCGTCTGCCAGTGGATATTTTTGTACCCCTAACTGAAACAGAAAGATCATATAAACATCAGATGAAATCCAAGAAAGGAGAACTTAAAATACCGTCCTTGTTGTAAAACAAGCCTCCTTCTTCTCAGAATGTAATGTCTGGGAAGCAACTGCTCAGTTGAAGATGACTCTTACACATATGTTAGGAAAAACTGAAATATATTATGCAGTATCATTCATGTAGTTATAAATGGTGTATATAAAATAGTGATACATATGGTGGGGACCCATATTGATAATCCTGTAATAGTAAGGATTGCAACTCAGTCAAGTTTTATCTTCACTGTTTTTACCAAGTAAGCAAAGTACTGCATAGCAATCAAGCTTGATTTACAGCTCAGTTTGATTTGGCTTTATGATACAAAGTATAACACAAGTTGCACAGCACAGTGTCTACTACTCTGTGGCTAAGTTGCACAGCACAGTGTCTACTACAATGTGTGCCTTACTGCAGATACTAAATAGCTGTGGATTAAAGCATCACTGTCTACGTATGCAACAGGGACAGTATTTTCTTATGGTGGAGTAATTAACTGCTATTCAACACACATGTTGACACTAACCACGGGTATAAATTGCATCTGGTCAGCCTAACCAGTAGGAAGCCACCTAGCCACATGGCTCTGCACTTTCAGCACTCTTGTGCCCCAGCCAGCCCCTCCATTTCCCAGTGCCTCCACCCAGGGCTTGGGGCAGAGCAGGGCAGGAGTGGCCCTAATGTAAACTTCTCCATCCCGGCTCAAATTGCTGCTGCCCTGGGCACACATGTAGACACCGTGCCCGGGTGTAGTGTGCTCCAGCTCAAACTGCTCCAGAGTTTATTGCTTTGAATTGCATATGTAGACACATCCAGTGTCAGGGCATTGGTCCCTCAAATCTAGTGTCTACCTCTAGTAGTAGCTATCACTTGCTGTTTTAGAGAGACAGCATCAGTACATCATACATACAATGGGTGCTGAGTTGGGTTAATAAATGGTTTAATTTTGTCCTGATGGTAAGTTCAACAAGAAGGTTTGGAGTTGAAGTTTTAGGAAATAGATTATTTCTAAAACTTTTAAGAACTTAGGGGAGCAATAAAGATGAAAACTGAGCAAAGAATGTGTGAGTGAGTTTCCTTTTTACAAATTCCAGTGCATGATGAGCCAGCAAGGGTCTGAATTTTAAAATGTTAAGCTACCCAAATGTGGGCCTAATTTCTAGGCCTACCTCATTGTTTTCAGATGTGCCATATGGTTAGCTATTTGTAACTTTAGATATCCAGGTTAGGAAAGTCATGAAGGTAACTGTATTGGAAATGAGGGTCATTAACTTTCATAAACCTGTGTCTTTCAAAGTCACCCTCCAAAGTGCTAAGTTGCACATGATTCAGATTTCTATTCTACTGATACTGTTGAATCCAATACTACAAGAAAAGTTTTTTTCTCCTTAAACAGTTCACAGTGAAGTTTTCAGAGGACTACAGTTCCAGCCGATACAAAAGCATGATTCATTTTAGTTTGCTAGTAATCCATTAAAGACTACAGTCTAGTGAGAGTAACAATACCAAACTGCTGGGTAGTATTTTTAATAAGATAATTTCAATATGCAAAGGAGAGAGAACATTATCCCTATTTTCCTCTTTGATGATTCCTGACTTTATGTTTTGTTTGTTTATACTGAGCACTGAAAATCCAGATATTTAAATATATTGCAGCAGTGGTTGTCAACCGGGGGTACGCACACCCCTAGGGGTACTTAAAAAGATTGTAAGGGGAATTGGGGGGGCTCCCACCACTGTGTGCACCTTGGCAGAGGCCTGGGAGGCACATGCCTCCCCCACTTGCCCAGCGGTGGGACGCATGTAGCATCACGCTGCTCAAAGCCCTGCACACAACGGCAGCAGCCTCTGCCCCACGCACATGCCCCCTGGGCCTCCACCAGGGTGTGCACCCAGGCTACGATTGTTCCACAACCTGACCCAGCTGGGGCCCCATTCACCACAGCCCCTGCTGCTGTCTGTATCTCACTCCCTTACCACAAGGGCCTTGATCTGCACCCCCCAGCCCTCACAGACTTGCCTGCTGAGTGGGGGGGTGCAGTGGGCAATTTCTGGCACAACAAGGGGAATAGACATCAGTTTGCTTCACCTTTGTGCCCCTATAAGAACTTTTATAGTGGCACAAAGGTTAAGAAAGGTGATAACTTTCTGCCCTTAGAGATACTGTTCTAGGATAAGAATATTTTTGGTCAGTAAGATAACTCTTCATTTTTTTCACAAACAGCAATCACCATGGTTGAGTTTTGTGGTTAGAAACTGAAAACACCTTTCCATGAATACTTCTGGGTAGCCCAGTCAAGGTAGGGTAATTAGCATATTTATATTTTAAGCTGCGCCCTTTCTCTGTGTGCCTAATGTCCTGTATGCAATAAGTTACCAAGAGTTGTTAAATCAAATAAAAAGTATGTTTCCCAGGCAGAGGCATATAAGTGGCTCTCTGCTGTCTTACAGACGCATAATTTTATACCATGAAGTGTTATCTCTTAAAAAATAAACCTTGACCCATATTGTCAACAGCCATCTCATTTATTTCCTTACAGAGAGGCACTGTAATTCAAACTATAACAAGTGGATTCAAAACTGTGTGAGTAAATATTCCTATGTGAAACATACTTCTTTCTTCATCTGCTGTTCTGTACTTTCATTCTTTCTACTGCTTCCTTTTCTGTTACTTAAAAGGCTTTGACAAATATAATAGACCATCTAATGACTCCTCTGTAAGTAGCTTGCAGCATATTATATAGTGATACTCACTGTGCAGTTAAGATGACTCCTGCGATTACCACTTTCAGGTGCTTATACCTTATCTTAGTTCCAACTGTAATTAAGATCTGAAACTTTCATTTCATGACTCAGCCATATATGTTCTTTAAAAAAAAATAAAGCAAATCTAGAAGGGATTTAGGTAATTCAGTGAAAATTCACAGTGTTCTTAATATTTTTCCCCTTTACTTCTCTGCTTCCTTCATTGGGAATTAGTTTGCTATAGAAGTTGGGATACAAAATTTAAACAAAACAATTAATTGAAGGAGAGAATTAACAGAGCTGGAAAATCCTTAGTTGCACTTGTATGGGAGGCACAAAATCACTATTTTCAGCAGGTTTGTTGTAGATTCATTTTGTTTTCCCTATATTAAGTAGCTGCATGTGGTCTGGAAAAAGGCCCCACAGCTTTTTAACATAATCCAAAATGTATTGGAGGTTTTTTAGAGTTGCTTTCCAGATATTAGGGGCTTTTGCTTGCCATTGTGTCAGAAACTGACTGTCTTTTGCCCTAAGACAACACTCTGTCTCTTTGGCCCCTTAACTAGGTAAGCAAGGGAATAAAAAACCAGAAAATATCCACAAAATATTTTCCCCCATTCCTTATCTTCTTAGGAATTGCAGCCGTAGGGTACGAGTGTTCCATTGCAAATGACTGCCATGCATATGATGAGAGTACCTTAAATAAAATGATATTATTATGGGATCTAATAACGCAATGGTGGGAATGCTCAAAATGCAGTGATGTGAGTGAATGAAGCTGAAATTCAATTATGAACAGTGATGTAAGTATAGCTCATATAAAGTAATACTGGTAAAGATTTTAAAAGATATGACCCTGTATTTCTTATGAAAAATATTTAGCTTCCCTAAGAAACAGGCTGCATCATTAAAAAAAAAAAGTCTCAGCTGTTGCAGCCCAGCCCAACATCTTTGCTTTATTGAAGGATGTCAATAGGTGCTAGTGTCAAGGGACTCTGACAGCTTTGAGCTTGATATCCTGTCTGAAATGATGAGAAATTGTCTCGTTGCTGGGCCATATCACTTGTAAATTGAGATTGCTGGTGGACTGCCTTTGGAGAGTTTATTTGTGGTCTGGAAGACAGTAGCTCTGAACTCCTACTCAGCTATACAAAAAAAGAGAACAGAAGGCCAAATGACCATACAATATAGTTATTGCCCATGTTATCCACATTTGAACACTAACTTGTGGCTCTGGGTTCCGAGGGGTAGAATTTTGATGGACTGATTCTGCCCTCATGTACCCCAGTGTAAATAAGTAACTTCATTAAAATCAGTTATAAAGACAGGTATAAAAAGCATTTAAATATGAATCAGACTCAGAATCTTCTGTTTTCAAGACAGCCACTCTGCACAGTAAGCTCTATTATGACAGTACCCATTCTATACAACTTCCTTGTAGAGTGTTCCTTAGGAATAGGGGTAGAATATACATATAATCCTAAACCACGATCTTCCAGCTGTCAAATTATATGGTAGATCAGAATTGATGATGCCTCTCCATCAATCAGTGAGAAACGCCCTCCTAATTCACTATGCACATTTTCCTTCTGGATATAGACACTTTTTTTCTTGGATGTTAATATTCAACTCTGTGGGGTTTTTTCAATTATATTTTCAGACTCTCCGAATAGCAGCTAAGTCATTGTCAGGATTGAAATTAAGATGTGAATAAGAAAGTGTTACTTTGTTTAAGCCATGTGCATAAAAAGCAGCTCAAGATACCTTTTCAAGCAGGGCTGTATTTATTGCTTAGTGGTTGAGGTCATTCTGTAACTAAACACACACCCTTTTTTAACCTAATGACAGCTCAAGTTATGCTCTATATTACTTTTTTTCAGAGTTAAAAGCAGAGCTATGCAAAATGAAGTGCTTAAAATCAGATTTTGTTTTGGCATGGATTTCTGTAAACAATGATTTGCTAAACATCTGTTATCCTTGTTGGGTGAGGGGATGAAACAACTATAGACAGGTAAAACAACTATACTTGTTTTAAATTATACCTGTTTACCACAGATCATACAGAACCAGTGTAATTGTTTCATTTGTTTATTCTTATACCGATATCAGTGGAGCTAAACCACTGTAACTTTATACCTGTTTAATTCAAGTTTAAAATTACAGTGGTTTAGTCTGCTGACACTGGAGAAGGAACTGATGAACAAACCAGTTACATCAGTTCAGGTGATGCTTGCTCCTGAGTGGCAAGTTCCCTTCTCCTCCCTTTAATAGTATATTGTTACTTGTGTCCACAGCCTAGGTCACAAGTCAGTTTGGCATTGCTCCTCTTCCCCTGCCTGGTTCAGCTAACCTTGTCTGATCAAAATATTTCCCCACTTCAGCAGACTCTACTTTCCTTTGTTTTTTTTGGTAGGAGACAGGGTGCTTTCCCCTGAATTGTTCATTCCATCTGGAAAAGTAAGAAAGAAAAATTTCTCTTCATTGTACTTTTCTGAGGTGATCTGCAACCCTGAGAACATCATTATCTTCTTTGATCCCCATGTCATTGAGAACCGTATTATCATTATTTTATTTCTGTTTTTGGCCTACATAATAATGATGTCACACTGTTGAAAATGGAAATTTGATTCACTGAGATCAGATTTCTTTGGTTTCATCAAAACTGAAGCATAATCACTTTTCAGGTACTGGCAAACCAGTGTAAGTAATCCATTGTGTCAGTTGCCACCAAAGGCCCCTTGGAGTTATTCCAATCAAGACATGCATGAAAACTTGAGAGACTCTTTCCAAAATCCCCCATTCAAAAAGAGGAACGCATTGCTGTCCTAGTACTATGTCAGTTTTTAAATACATTTCCAAGTTATTTATGGGAATTTTCACTGGGAATTCATCTTACCGTAGAGAATCTTAAATACTTTCCTAGTGGGAGAATATTTAAGAAACTGTGAGGAGCAATAGGTTGTGGTCCTAGTGCTACTGCTTTGACTTGAGGGGCTGAGGTTCCCTAGGACCAGCATTACTAGTGCAGTCAGGAGGTAGCAAGTTATCTGCATGCACTCTGGGAGAAGACTTCCAGGTTTATTGTCCTGGTAGAAACATTTACCTGGAGCCATGTGGAGAGACCTTCTAATGCTGAAACCCTGACAAAGAGAGCTTGCACTGCTAACACTGTGCAGATGGGGGAGGGGGAGCACTGTACACACATCTCAGTATGCTCTGAAGGCTCCTTTGGTCCTCCTGGTGACAGATTGCACCTCCTGATTGGCTGACTCAGAAAGCCCATGGTCAGCATGGTAGAGACTCTCTTGGGCATGTTGTTCCCAAATTATTTTTCTCTTGGAGTGGCCATTTTTACTTTGGGGAAAAAAAAGCCTGAATATCTGTACACTCATGGTTTCTCCTAGGACAGCAGAGACTCTTTCAGGAGAAACTGAATGTTTGTATGAGGTTCTTGTTTGGTTTGTATTGTTTTTTTGGGTTCCATTGGCTCAGCTTGCTGCAGTTGTCTCCTGGCTTCTTGAGCAAAACAGTCAACCATGGGGTTCTTATCGCTCTCAGTTGTGGGATTTGGAGATAGTATAATTTATTCCTCTATTATGTGTGTTCAACTGGGCGAAAATGTCATGAAAACTTCAAGGCTCCCACCTGTGACATGACTGCTGATTGTGATCACTGCGTCCCATCATACAAAACCATGATTTTTATGAAGGGGCAGCAGCTTTTGGGCCCTCAAATCAAATTAATTTTTTTTCCACTATGTATTTGTTCATTCTTCTGCAAGTCCACAAGGACTCTGACGTCAGGTTCTAACAACACAGTTGTTCAGTTTTCAGTTTTTTCTTGAGAAAAATGTCAGTTGTTGACATTGGTCTCATTGGTACCATTTCATGATTTAACACTAAGTATGGATCACAGTCTGACCTTGCAGCCCTTTTCAGTTAGCACTTTATTATAATTAGTTCCACCACTGTTTTCCACCCACCTATTGAACTGCAGATAATGGTGAATAGTAGGCCTGTGCGAAGTGGCTAGTATTCGCTTTGGGTTCAGATTCAGCTGATTTGGGGGAGAGTGATTTGATTTGATGATTTGAATCACTGTCCCACATCAACTCGGCTGAATCTGATTCAGAGATTCGGTTGCCACCAATTCAGCTGAATCTCCAAATCAAACAGGCCCCATCCCCCACCTGCTCTCCCAGCCCTATCAGTTGCTACCTTGCCTGGCCCCAGCATCCCGGCACTTAAAAAAAGAAAAGAAGAAAAAGCCCTGCACTCATCAGCTGCTGCCAGGTTGGGGGGGCAGCAATCCCCACTGCCCCCCACTACCCCATGCTGCATGGGGGGCTCTGCCATGAGCCCCCATCTCCCACCTGCTCTCCCAGCCCCAGCATCCCGGGGCTTAAAAAAAAAGCCCCACACTCACTGACTCCTGCCAAGTGGGGGGGGGTGATCCCTGTTGCCCCCCACTGCCCAGCACTGCATGGGGGGCCTCTGCCATGAGTCCCCAGAAGCCCTGACAGCTGCTGTAGCAGCTGGTGAGTGCAGGGCTTTTTAATTTTTTTTAAAGAACTAGGAGCTGGGGCTGGGTGGGGCAGCTATTGATGGGGCTGGGAGAGTGGGTGGGGGATCAGGGCTTGTGGCACAGCCCCCTATACAGTGTGGGACAGTGTGGGGCAGCATGGTTTTCCCCCACTCCTGGCAGAAGCTGGTGAGTGCAGGGCTTTTTTTTTTTGTTTTTTTTTTTTTTTTTTTTTTTTTAAGCACCAGGATGCTGGGGCTAGGTGGGGCAGCCATTGACGTGGCTGGGAGAGTGGGTAGGGGTCAGGGGGTGCTCAGAGGGGCTGTGGGAGCAGGCAGTGGATGGGCCTGGTGGGGTTCTCCCCATGGTCCCCTCCTGCCTCCTCTACCCCTCCACCCCCTGGGTCCAGCTCTGTGCGGTGGTGAGTGGGGACTGCCCAAATCTCCAAAGCTCTCCAAATGTTTTCCAGAATGATTTGTAGAGGTTCAAATTGATTCAGACCTTTTTATTGGTCTCCTGATTTGATTTGGATTTGGAGATTTGGCTGCTGAATTGGGCCAAACCTTCTCTGAATTGAATCAGCACCTGAAGCTTCGAACAGCCCTAGTGACTAGTACTTAGATGTCTAAATCCATATGTAAGTACAAACTGCTTAAACTCATGCTCACTATACTGTAGTCTTTTGTCAAACATGTACTATATCTAGCAAAAAGTGGTTTTGTTATGGGAAGTCACCTGTTTAGCTGTAATTTCTTCTAATAAGGTTATCTTAGGGAATTGAGTATACCAGGTTGAAAAAACATAATTTATTCCTGCTTGGATTGGGGTAGGTGGGAGCACCCAAGCCACCTACATGAATGTTTTCATGTATTTGGGCATATGGCATGAGCCTTAACCAGTTTCTTAGGCTAGGGACAGAAGTTACACATAAACTGGTTTAAGTGATCAGAAACTGGTTTAAATCTGTAACAGAACAGAAGTTCAGTACATATAAACCAGTATCAGATTTAACTGATTTTGGTCAGACCAGTTTATGAAACTTCTGTCCCAGACCCTTTCCTGGTTCAAGTTAAATCACAGTCCCCCAGCATCCCAGCATGTTTTGCAGCCCTGGGCTGAGCTGTGCTGTTTTGTCCAGTGAGCAGGGATGGCCCCATCCCTCTGTTCCCTAGTTGGAGCAGTAAGGGCTGGCTGACAAAGGGGAGGTGGGGGGAGGCAGGCAGTGCAAGCCTAGCTGGGTCTGAGGCCAGGGCCAGGAGTTAAATACCCCTTCCCCTTCTCAAAGTTACTGCTGGCTGTAAGTGTGGACTGTAAATGCCAGAGGCACCTAGAAGCAGAAAGAGGAACTGATGAGCATCTCTGCAGTCTTGCTGATGTGATTGTAGACTGCAAATCCCAGGGACCTTGGAGACAGCAGGAGGAGGAAGTGAACACACAGCCAGAGAGCTGTGCCCTTGTGCCGCCTGGCTTCTGGCCTGAGCCACTTCAGGCATGTGGCTGCATTTCCTGAATCAAAGGAAATGTCTGTTCACTTCTGTTTCAGTTTAAGCTGTGCAGCTTAGTCTAACCTGCAAGGACTGAATCCATTCAGCCTTGACCTTTTTCACTGTTTGTACTTAGCCTTAGCGTCACTATTCATTTGATGCTGGGACAAAATGCCTCCAGTCTTTTTCTTAGTGCTTCAGTTCCTAAAGGAACTTCATGTATTACACACACACACACAATTTTATGTAACATCATAGGAATCACCATTTAAGCTCCTGGTGCCCTTAAATAAAATCCCATTTACTGCTGAGATCCCTTGTGTGTATTTATAACAGGACATAGGACTTACGGACTTCAGGTTCCCTAGAGCCATCAGTACTACTGTAGTCACAAAGCAGCAGGTTAATGTGATTTGGTTGTATCGTTTCTTTGAGTTCTGTTGTCTCAGACTTCTGTGGTGGTTTTCAGGTTGGGATCCTCTTGAGTAAAACAGCTGTCATACTCTTATGGGCCCTTTATCTCCATTCTTATCTCCCTCCATTCACTGGAGAGGGAGATTCATCACTCAGAAGAATAAGCCATTGGTCTCCTGTTTTGACCTTGTAATGTAAGATGACTGCACCAATACCCGTGTTGGAGACATCTGTGAACAGCTCAACTGAGAGCCTTAATAAGTTTCTGCAAGGTCTCATTCTGACCAGTGGCACTGGCAATCTCAGTTCACATTTCATTTTAGACCAACCAGGTTTTCGCCACCAGAGTAACATGAAAAATCTAGCTCTAGATTTTGTTCCACAACACTTTTGTCAAATGCTCTTTTCTACTAGGTATGTCTGCAACCACCAGATCTTTCACAACTTGCATTCAATTTGCAAATCATTGTTATAGAAGAAAAAATAATTGTTGTATTTTCAGGGAGGGATTTGTCATGCTCCTTTTGGTAATAGCAAAAAGTGGTTTCTGATATGTTTCAGCTAACATGGCTTCCCATAAATAAAGATGTGAAACTGTTTATAGCCACAGACTAAGGCCAAAATCACCTTTCCTGCTTGGTTGTATTGAGATTTAATATTTGTTAGCACCTGACACAAGCTGCTGTCATCCAGTTTTGACCTTAGTGTTGTAAAAAAAACGCATTAGTGCACTCCTTGGAGGCATCTATGGACAACTTGGTTGTGCACTTACTGCCATGGTATCTCAGGATTGGGGTCTCTTTATTAACACCTTCCGTTCATCAGACTTTCAAGATTTACATTCTATGCTCATTGAACATGTCTGCACAATAGCTCTCTCAGGCACAAATTTCCCTAGATATTTTACTTATCAAAAGAACTTGTCTTGCCTGTCATAGAAAGTACATTGATGATGGCCTCAGCATTAACTCAAACTACCTTAACACTTTACTGTGTAACTTCTATTTGAGGCATGGGTTCCCCCCCCTCCCCCCCATTTATGGGTTTTAGCCCAGTTTCCAAAGCTGAGCAGAATACCTAGTCTTGTTCTTGTCTTGGGTATTTCCTCAACCAGAACATCATCTTTGTTAACCATAGTACTCTTCACAAACTCTGTTCTGGCTTGGGTGACTTCTTTTGCTTGGCCAAAGATTAATTCTGGGCTTCCAAGTAAGCTCTTTTTTGTTTCAGATCCTGATTTGGTCTTTTATCTGGGGCTCCGTTAGCTTTGCAAAATTGCTAGATTGACTCTTTAGCCTTAGATCAGTCACAGAGTCATCTATGGTTTCACTTTCTTTTCATACTCTCCTTAAAAATATAGCTTTCATCTGTTTTGTTTTTATATGGAATGCAGTACTCCTCAAATATCTTTAATACAATTTCATAGTTAGCCTCCTCTGCCTGAGGTAACTGAAAACTGTTAAACGTATCAAGTGTTCCTAATCTCTTATTGTCAGTAATAAAGCTACTTCTGACTGTCTTCCTTTTTTGCTGGTACCTATTGCTGGCAGAAACAGTGAAGCACTGTTTATGCCCTTTTCAGTTGTTTTCCATGTTTGCAGAGTTTTATCCCCTGTCTGGATTTAACTTCCACTAAAGTTATTTCCTTAGTTCCTCTTTCCTCTCAGTATCATGTGATATTTTGTGATTACTTAGTGCTTGCAAGAGATTTCCTTTATTATGTGTTTGTTCCAGACAAGCGCGTGAAGCAGCAAAGGCTTTACAGCATCCTGCCCAGGCTCCATATGTCTGAAAGCTCAGCCTGTATAGCAAAGTTGCTGCTACTATACTTTTTTGATCATTCAGCATGGACATGAGGAAAGTTCACTGAAGCTAATGTATCTCAGTGAGAAGTTTATTTTTCAGAAAATAAGCATTTTTTGCTGAAGAATAGTTTTCTTAAGAAATGTCCAACCAGCTATAGTAGGGAAAAGACCTAGACTGAAGTGTGCTGCCCCAAAGGGATAATGAAGAGGTGATGTGGCCCTCAGTGGAAGTTAGTATCCAGCTGTCCCAGAGATCAGGGGAGAAGACCATCTAAAGCCATTCTTCTGCTTATACAGTCTTTTTTTTTTCTTACTTGTTCCAGTGAAGTAGGGACTTGTGAATAAAGCTGTGTTGAGACCTAAGGAATTTGTAGCCTTTTGTTCACTGCTATAAAAGTTATACTAAAGAGTTGCCCTATAAAGTCAGCCTGGTGTGCTTTATTATTCACCAAGTAGCTGACAGGTGGCAATCTCGGACTTTTCCTGTCCCTTCCAGGAAGATCCAGATTTGGACTGCTAGTTTACAGGTGGGACATTCTGTTTTACAATAACCATGTCTGATTTTGCTGGAAGTTGATTTTAGGAAATCTTGACATATGTAGTCCTCTTACTGCCATTAATATTACATTATTATCATCCTCCTTTATATATTTTTCCAGTTCCAGAAGCATTTGAAGTCTGTCTAAATCAGTCTCCTAACTGAGGTTTCCCGGAAAAATGATTGATAATTTTTTCTATTTATCTTTTTCTGGGCTGGATGTTTATCACTGGTTTGCTGGCAAAGGCCATGCCTAGTATGAATTGAATCAATTGCATGCTTTACTGTAGAAGGTAGAGTTTCAGGTAGGGAACATTTCCAAATAGTTACACTTAGAGATGTATTAAGTAATGCCATGATTGATTTTCAGTTTTTCTGCGGAGGACTTGTATAGAATGTGCTTGGTAAATTATGCTGATACAGTTAGCTAGTTTCCCAAATCCAGAAAAGATTTCGGCAAACTACTCATGCGAAACCAATGCAGTTTTATACCAGATAACAGTCAGTGGGTGCATCTACATGAGATGCTTAATGTGCAGTAGGTGCCAGGCAAAACCCATACTAATATGCTATTGCACAGTAGTATTAGGCTACTGTGCAGTAAGTACTGTGGTACTGCGTATCACAATAAAACCCATGCACTGGCACTACTGCTCAGCAGCATGAGTTACTGTGCATTTACTTTCCTACCACTGCTTAGAATTTTGGTTGCTGGTAGCAACTTTTTTGATTCTCATGGGCAATGTGAATTTATAAGCTATTCAAGCATCCATACATCTGTACATATGGATTGCCTACCTTGCCTACCTTTCTTAGAGCAGGTGAAATGTAGACAAATGCAGGGTGCTGCACCTTGGGAGAAGGAATCCACAGCATACATACAGGCTGGGGAGTTCCCCTCTTGAAAGCACAGAGGCGGAAAGGGATCTTGGAGTCATTATTGACTCCAAGCTGAACATGAGCCGCCAACGCCAGACCACAGCCAGCAAGACCAGCCGTACCTTGTCATGCATCCAAAGATGCATCTCAAGCCGGTCCAGAGAGGTGATGCTCCCCCTCTATGCGACTTTGGTAAGGCCACAGTTGGAGTACTGCATCCAGTACTGGGCACTGCACTTCAGAAGGGATGTGGCCAGCCTGGAGAGGGTTCAGAGGAGGGCCACCCGCTTGGTGAGAGGGCAGCAGGACAGGCCCTATGAGGAGAGACTGAGGGACCTGAACCAGTTCAGCCTCAGCAAGAAGAGCCTGAGGGGGGACCTGGTGGCTTCCTACAAACTCATCAGATGAGATCAACAGCAAATAGGTAGGGCCCTTTTCTTCCCAGCATTACAAGGAACAATGGTAATAAGCTGATGGAGAATAGGTTTAAGTTAGAGATCAGAAGGCAATTTTTTATAGTTAGAGTGGCCAAAATTTGGAACCAACTTCCCAGGGAAGTGGTCCTCGCCCCTACCTTGGGCAAATTCAAGAGAAGGTTGGATGATCACCTGTCTGGGGTCTTGTGAACCCAGCATTCATTCCTGCCTGTGGCAGGGGGTCAGGCTAGATGATCTGTTCAGGTCCCTCCTGACCCTAGCTACTATGAAACTATGAAAGGTACAGTACTCCCAGTGTCTCCAAGGACCTGTCTGAATTTTACATAGGGGGAAATTAAGGCATGATGAGGTAAAAGGACTTGGCCAGTATCATTCATTCAGCTGGCTGGGACAGCCCTTCTTGTGCGTGAGGGTGGGAGTGAGGTGCGCAGGCTGGACAGGGTACAATTAATTGGTGCTTGCCCACTGGCTGGATTAAATTGCCTGGTAGACCAGAATGACTATTACATAAAGGAACTTTATGTAAAGAACTATGTACTGATACTAGGTGAAGGTATTATCATGTCTCTGCAGAGTTACCCGATAACTTAACTGTTGTTCCTGTTCTGCCTCCAGGAAGCACAAGCTAGCTCTACCCCCACAGTACCTCTTGAGATGCCACATTTGTTGGACATGATTTCCAAGACGACTTACTCCGTTGCACAGAAGGGTCCTATACTCAACTCTGTCACTTTAAGGCAGGGAAGCAGGGACAAAATACAGTCTGCAGGCTGGATCTGGTCTACCAGGCTAACCTGCCTGTCCAGCTACTGCCATCACTGCTGCCCTCTTGCAGAAGAGCAGTAACCTGGCATCAGTAGCGGCTTAGCATGCAGTTTAACCCTTCCCTGCCTTCTCCTCTGGGACAGACAGCCACAAGTAAAAAGGGTAGGGGGTGGGGGGAGGGGTAGGAGGCAGTGGGGAATCCCCAGAGCCAGATGGGGAGCCCCAGGGGGGATGGGCTGAGGGGGGGAACTGGGGAAGCCCTGGGGGCAGAGGGCAGAGGGGAAGCCTGGGATGAGGGGGTGGGAGAATTCTTACCTTTCAGTCCCACAGGCCGCTTCTGGCCTGAATATGTGACTGCTCCAAACTCAAGCTAGCACTAACCCCCATCAACATTTGTGCAGCTCAGAATGTAAGGTATAAGCTACGGTAACAAAAGTGACACTAGTGGCTGAACTTAAAATGCACATCCCTCCTATGAAACGTCATGGGACTTTCTGGTTTGTCACAACTGACTTTGTGATTCACTTTCTATTGTACAAGGTGTGGAAAGCCTCACCCACCAGTGGAAAATCAATGTGATATCAGTTTAGAAACATTCTGCTCAGTGTAGAGGCCTCTACTACCCTTTGAGTGTATCTACATATTCAATTAAGATGACACAATAAAGTCAGGAGCTGTTTCACCAGAGAACACTACTCCTGGGTGCAGCACCTACACGTGCATCCCAGGACAGCAGCAGTTTGAGCTGGGGCAGAGCAGCCTCAGGCTGGCAGCAGGATCAGGAGGTCAGCCCTAAACTCTGAGTGGTGGCGTTGGGTGACAGAGGGGCTCGCTGGGGCATGAGAGTAAACAGCCCCTGCACTGTTGCATTCTTGTGACCCAACCAGTCCCTGTCACCATCTGCATGTGCATTTCTGTGCAGTAAATGACTCTGTGGTAAGACAGCACTGTCCACAACAGTACTATCTTCTGATGGAATTCATTGATTTACTGTGCCCTAATACTGGTGTATGTGTAGACTGTGAAGCTTTACTGTGGAACTAATTAGTCAACTCCTCAGTAAAGTGCACATGTAGATGCACCCATGATGGTTTAATGAATACTGCCAGATGACTGACCAGTTTACAGGGTAAATCAGCCTGACCCATCCACATTTGAGATACAGAATAAACCATGTCAACTAAACAGAGATAAAAGCAGTCATATTTCAACAGCAGAGATTATATTTTACCTTGGTACTGTATTTGTTTACCCTATAGGTCAGGACCTTTAACTTCTGATTTGGAATTGGAGCTTCCTAAAGATTGGTGGTTTCCAGCAACTGGGGTTTGGATTGATGTAATCTCTGAAAGTAAAGATAATTTTGGTCAAAGGCTTTTTTACTTTTAATGTTGAAGTTACATACATAATTTCATGGACTTAAGCATGACAATATTTTGTATTTAGTTCTAAGAGTTTTCCTTCAAGTAATTTTATAATGTTAAGTTTTCACTGTTTCCATAATAGAAAACCTAGGGCATTTGCTTCTTTCCATGTTTGGCTCTCTCCATAGACTGAAAAGAAACCACAATTATAATCAACGCTATAGTCTCCTATTTAAAAAAAATTATGATTTCCCGCAAAGTTATAGCATATTTTGTCAAAGTAAATACAATGGATAACAGCAAGAATTTGGTCTCAACCCACAGCAGTGTTTTAATCAAGGTCTAGAAAGTCCAAGAAATTATTTTATTTTAGAATTTTGATTTGGAAAGTGAAACATAATACAGAGTAATAATGAAGGCCCAACCCAATCAACCTCAATGAAGTCATCAGCCCAATGACTAATGATCCTCATGAATTCTCAGAGCCTGATTAAAGTTACAGAGTGTTATTTTAATGACCTTATACAAGTTATTGGCAATTTAACATTCTTTTTGCAATGTTTATTGTATGCATATTTCAGAAAGTACTTTAGTAGATATATGTTGACAACTGAATGGAGCTTAGGCAGATCCATTATATAGTAACAAATATTAGCCAACTGTGGAAATATATATAGTTAGTCTAAAAGATGACAGTTCTCAAGATTCCCATATGCTATTTCTAAGGGTTATTTGATAAAATAATACAAGAATTTGCTTGGAAGATTAAGAGATCTCCATATGTAAGAACATTCGCTGACATTATAAGCACTGCTTATTTATTTGGCTAGCTATAGGTTTAATTGCCATTTGGGATCCATAAAATGGTCGTGCTGCAACAAACTTTTTAGTTTGGGAGATACTAATTGTATGGGTTTGCAGTCTTGGGAGCATTGCTTTCTGGAATCCCCACAGGTCTTCAGAGAATGCTGTTAAATTGTTTTAGGCTAGTCAGTGCTGTGCAGTTATTATAGGGTTATCATACTGATGCATGGAACCACGTAATACAATGTCAATCCATATCTAAAAATAGGCACTTTTTTGAATTCCACAGAAATTTGCAACCCAGAGGCACTTCATCTTTTCTTGAATGTTCCACTCCAATCAAAGCCAGATCCTTCTTTTCATGCCAGATCTTTATACTGGTGCAAATTGCTCTGATCCCATCAAAGTCAACAGAGCTCTGGAACAGTCAACAGCAGAGGAACTGGCCTCTGCTTTTGCAAAATTAATTTATATTTTACAGTGAAGAAATAAGGACAGAGAGATATAATATTCCACAATAAATGTATTAGAAACTTACTACTGAAGACAGAATAGCACATTTAATTGAAAGCATATATTCCAGTCGAGCTATGCACAGCTGTAAAAGAAACAAAGTAATAATGCTGAATAGTGAAATGTTTGCATAATGATAATACTTGTTGGATCATATCCTTAGTTTGGGTAAAGTGGCATAACACCATCGAAGTCAATGGTGCTATGTTGATTACTCCAGCTGAGGATCTGGTCTGCTACATCTCAAATAGTGAGTGTATCTCATGTTCCTCTACCTTTGGTCATAAGCAATCCATGTTTGAATTAAAAGGATTACTTTCTGTCTTTGTGAAACTATCTTGGCCACAATTCAAGATTTCTGTTGACCCTGGACACCCTGGAATCATGACACTCTTTCCCCCCTATATTTATATCAGTTTTGCATGCACATATTTTAAGTGCTAGTCATAGAAAATATGTCTCTGGTTTTGGTGTTATTCATTCTCTGTCTCTCTTTGGGTCAGTCACCACTTGGGTGTTTATGGAAGGATCAATGCATGCACTGACCACAGGGATTTGGCAGGGGGTGATTTAAATCACAAAAGTGCATACATTATTTTACTGTGGAAAAAAGTGTTTTCTGTACCTTTTCCATACAGAGAAAGATAAAATCCTATGTAAATAGTAAGTGTTTTTCCTATAATGAATGTTCCTTTCATTCTGCATTTCTGTATAATATTGGAAATTGTGTTTTTATTAGAGAAGGCACTGGAAAGGAGCCAACAAGTTTTACTTTTAACTTGATATTTTGGGCTCTGATCTTTGTTAAAACTACAATGGCATGTATCTAGTACAGTCAGAGGTCATTTCTATAGCTACTACCATTTCCTATCATTTCTGGGGAATGTTTGTTTTCAAAACAAAGAATTGGGTTAAAGCTTAAGTATCATATTTCAGAACATATTTCAAACTGAAATTAAGAATGCTAAAACCTTTCCTTTAAAGGTCAGATGTTATTTATTATTATTATAAAAATGATCTGTGATTTATGAATTTAACTTCTCGTAAACCTTCTTTGTAACAGAATATGCAGTCAGAAGCTTAACATTACATTGTTTCCCTTTGACAACGTATCCACGAGACCACTGCAGCTGTTCCTTTACTCACAATAGCAGATTAATTAACACAATCATATGCTGTTGGCTCCTACTCAATGAGTAGGTCTGCAGTGGGATAGATAGGTAAATCCTTTAAATGTGTATGAGATAAAGGATATACTATAGTAGTTTCATAACTAGCCAGTTTTGCTTCTGACTAGTCAGCCCTATCAGCAATGGTTCACTGACTACAGAAGCTGTGAGCTTACATTTCAAAGGCAGCCACACCTATTACAGAGCAATAATGCCTGAATCATTGTAAGACGCGAATATGTAAAAGCATAGGACTTCAGAAATCAGCATATTCTGTTAAAATAACAGACAATCTGCCTCAAGCATTTTTAGTCTGCTGGGTTGATGGTTGCTATTTTTTTCAGTCATTGCTTTGCTTCAAAATCTTGCTCTGGTCATTGCTCACTTTTTTTTACCCAGTGTGTATTACACATAGTTTTAAGCAGCGGTCATAGCATCAGTTTTTAAGCACCAAAAGAATTTCTCATCCATTTCTCTGTGTTCTAATGAACATGTGAGCAGCTAAATCTCCTTTCCCTAAACAAACAGTCATCAACAGCATGTAAGCATTTATTTGGCAACTTTAGCTGACATTTTAGTGGATGTTAAACCCTTTCTTACAGAAAATATAGGGCTTTTTTTTTTAACTTTAAAGGCAAACATGTCCATTTGGAGAAAGAGGAAGCCAGACAGCAAGTTTAGCAGACTTTCCTTTAGACTTTTCTGCTAAAATCCAGAAGCTATAATGATTTCCTTTTTTGTTGTACTGTTAAGCCCAAAAACCAAAAATGGGAGAAACTTTACTAGATTAAAATAGGCTCATTTTGTAGACAAAGACAATCTGATCCTTAGATTATTTTGCCTTTTACTGGCAAAACTCCCACTAGCTTCATTTCATTGATGTCCTGTCTTGTCTATATTTTATTGCAATTGAAGTTATGTGCTTTTACATATTCTGTGCATTTTATGTAATGCTATAAATATACATTCTGATTGCAATAAACCATGTACAAGTATGGGATATGATTGACTTTGATGGCAGCTGTACTTGTACAGGAACCTCAGAATCAGTCCTACAAGCTGAGAGAGAGGGGAGAACCAAATTCATAACCGAAGATCTTTTGGAACACCGCAGATGTTGAAAATTAAATCATGCACAGATGACACCTAGTTTTACATCTTTCTCAGTTGTTGTGATCAGCACTAGCACCTAGATACACTACTGCATGAGAAAAGCACACAGATGCAGCTTGCTCAATCTCAGTCAAGAGCTTGATGATATTAGGAAAAAGATCTTGAGGAGCTGGGTGGGATATTGGTGTTACTTTCCACAAAAGGCTTCTGCCCTACAGCCTCCTTTTAGCATCATATAGTGTCTCAGAGTCCTTCTATAGAAGATGCACTTAACACTAGTAACAAGGAATGCTTTCTGTTCCCTATACCTTTCCTTTTCTCAGACAAGGTTATAGCCACAGCAGTGTCTATATGCATCATCCCTGGGGTAGATCTCTTTAGCAGGCTTTTCCTAGGGCTGACTGTGAAAGCTTGAGCTGGTGAAACATATTATACTGGTACTAGTACCAATGAGTGGACTAAACATACTATACTGGTACCAATGAATAGACTAAAGCCTGCTGGTATTTTATACTCTGCTGCCTCTTTATCTGGCAGTAGGTCAGTGGGTCTTCTCTTAGTTCTGGGTCTTCCGATTTATAACTTAAGCATTCTTATGCCCAATTATCTTCGATCCCACCTCACCTTCTGTGGCCCATAGTAAGAGTTATGTTTAACAGAACTATACCAGCTGAAGGAGCCATAGCTAAACTTTAGTAAGCGAAGATGTAGGCATTGGGATGCCCTCAGCTATGAAACACCTTGCTGCCTGAGATCAGAGTGAGCCCGAATGAATCAGATAAATTGCAACATCTCTCTTTATATTACAAAACCCTATACTAATAATATTGGTCTTGACTCAGTAAGGTTCTGAAGACCATGTCTTATTTCAGCATGTGAGTAGTCCCATGGAAATCAATAAGATTTCTCATATACTTGAAATAAGACTTGTACTTAAGAACTAAGAACAGTATAGCTTAGCTTTAGTAGACTGTGAAGTACATTTGTGTAATTTCTGTTATCAGAGTGTCAGTGCACCAAGGCAGTGACATTCCTCTGAGGATCTGTTACGTACTGTAAACAACCCCATGTTATATGGAAGTATTATTATGCCTGTACCAATGGGTGGACTAAAGCAAAGGGGTTAGACCAGACTTTCAATGATGCCAAATACCATCAGGTGCCACTGAAGATAATGGAAGGTGCAGGTGCTCCCCCCTTCTGAAAATCAGGCCCTTTTAAGCATCTTACCTAAAGCCAAATGCTGATTTCCTCTACCTTAAAACAGACCCCAAGTAAATGCATCAACTTTAGCTGAGATTGGCATGTCAGAGGAGTTCAGCATTAGATGCAGCAAGTCAGTGTCAGTGCTGGGAACAGAATGCCAAGGTCTTGTTTTCTAGTCCTTTGTTTTAATAACTGGATCATAATATTCTCTATGCTGGTATTGCTCCTACTCCATGGCAGGATATTAGATATAGTGGGTTTTCAGCTGTCTTTCAGCTGGAGTGGCTGTTTGAGCCAGGGTATGGAACTGGTATGACCCCATATTCTATAAGAATATTTCTTATCTGTGGTACCCTGTCAGTGCTGGGCAGTTGTTATAGGGTGCTGTTGTTGTATGCCAGATACGCATGCAGTTAGAAAATTGTTGATTTTCATCCCTGTGGCATGTGATGAAGCGCCTCCACAGTAATACTCTTTACAGCTTCTATTTTACCTTATACGCCTTCAGAAAAAAGATGTGTCATCATATAATATTTACTAAAACTGAAAATCTCTTCATACAGAACTGTTCCTGATTTGTAGCTGCCTTTCCTAATGCTATTATAGTTAAGGCTATCTTTGAATTTCTGTTATAGATGTGTGTCTTGCAGGGTTTGCAACTTAATAGCTGTAAGTGCCTTATCTCATCTTTGTAACTCAAAACCAACATCTGGACCCTTATTCACTAATATTATTCACCTATGATAGGGTGCAGAAGCTCAACCTTGTCACTGGAAAAAAAAATAACAACCAGAAACACAGATGCTGCAGTGAAAAAGCAGAATAGCAGTTGCTCCTGTAATAGGAAATAGACTGCCTGGAAAATAGTTGTACTTTGAACTCAGGTCTGGGTATCTCTCTCTGTGCAGGATTATTTTGGAATTAAAAATAGGCCTGTTAACTTATGAATTGCATTCACAGTAAATTTTAAAAGAGATTTTTAACAAACGTTTCTGTGCAACCGTCTAAAACATGGAGTGACACAATAATACTGATTTGTGTGATACCTTGTAGCTCTGCTGACTGTGTCTTGTGATCAGGTAAGTCATACTGGAATGATTTAGCCATGGCTTCTGAATGCGTAAATCCATATACTTATGGGAAAGGCAAACATCAGGATGTGGTATGGGTGCTGGACAATCTGAGCTTCATTCTTTGCGCTACCACTAGCCTGCTGTGGGAACTTCAGCAACTACCTTTGTCTCTGTTTTCCTAAGTTCCTCCATTTCTAAAAGGTAATACCACATGCTCCTTTGGAAGTATTGAGATCTATACATGAAAAAGCTTAGTAATGTATTATTCTTGTTCTGGTTTTGCTCAACAGAATTTAGGCAAACTGAAATGATGCTGTGTTCTCTGTTGTTGTTTTAATTTTGCATAT
>NW_017728998.1:24573252-24573633 GCF_001723915.1 Gavialis gangeticus | reverse complement strand
TCAACAGAATTTAGGCAAACTGAAATGATGCTGTGTTCTCTGTTGTTGTTTTAATTTTGCATGTATATAGTATAGTTGACTGTTCATTTTAAAGGACATTTATTATGCCTAGAGTTACACTTCCAAAAAGGTCATGCTCCATTGGGTGAAGTATATCCACAGCAAATTATTAATTATCCAAACGTCAATTAACTGAAAGTTTATATTCTCTAAAACAAAGTCAATACCCAGAGTTACAGAAATCTTGACTCTCCAAATGATTTCAGTATAACCCATGGCATTTGGATAATGAAAGCTATACTGAATTGTCTATTGGTTTTGTTGTCCTAAAACACAATCACACACTCTCACATGTATCTAGGAGTTTTGCCTATGTCAGAT
>NW_017728998.1:24565678-24568252 GCF_001723915.1 Gavialis gangeticus | reverse complement strand
TCTAGTCCTTTGTTTTAATAACTGGATCATAATATTCTCTATGCCGGTATTGCTCCTACTCCATGGCAGGATATTAGATATAGTGGGTTTTCAGCTGTCTTTCAGCTGGAGTGGCTGTTTGAGCCAGGGTATGGAACTGGTATGACCCCATATTCTATAAGAATATTTCTTATCTGTGGTACCCTGTCAGTGCTGGGCAGTTGTTATAGGGTGCTGTTGTTGTATGCCAGATACGCATGCAGTTAGAAAATTGTTGATTTTCATCCCTGTGGCATGTGATGAAGCGCCTCCACAGTAATACTCTTTACAGCTTCTATTTTACCTTATACGCCTTCAGAAAAAAGATGTGTCATCATATAATATTTACTAAAACTGAAAATCTCTTCATACAGAACTGTTCCTGATTTGTAGCTGCCTTTCCTAATGCTATTATAGTTAAGGCTATCTTTGAATTTCTGTTATAGATGTGTGTCTTGCAGGGTTTGCAACTTAATAGCTGTAAGTGCCTTATCTCATCTTTGTAACTCAAAACCAACATCTGGACCCTTATTCACTAATATTATTCACCTATGATAGGGTGCAGAAGCTCAACCTTGTCACTGGAAAAAAAAATAACAACCAGAAACACAGATGCTGCAGTGAAAAAGCAGAATAGCAGTTGCTCCTGTAATAGGAAATAGACTGCCTGGAAAATAGTTGTACTTTGAACTCAGGTCTGGGTATCTCTCTCTGTGCAGGATTATTTTGGAATTAAAAATAGGCCTGTTAACTTATGAATTGCATTCACAGTAAATTTTAAAAGAGATTTTTAACAAACGTTTCTGTGCAACCGTCTAAAACATGGAGTGACACAATAATACTGATTTGTGTGATACCTTGTAGCTCTGCTGACTGTGTCTTGTGATCAGGTAAGTCATACTGGAATGATTTAGCCATGGCTTCTGAATGCGTAAATCCGTATACTTATGGGAAAGGCAAACATCAGGATGTGGTATGGGTGCTGGACAATCTGAGCTTCATTCTTTGCGCTACCACTAGCCTGCTGTGGGAACTTCAGCAACTACCTTTGTCTCTGTTTTCCTAAGTTCCTCCATTTCTAAAAGGTAATACCACATGCTCCTTTGGAAGTATTGAGATCTATACATGAAAAAGCTTAGTAATGTATTATTCTTGTTCTGGTTTTGCTCAACAGAATTTAGGCAAACTGAAATGATGCTGTGTTCTCTGTTGTTGTTTTAATTTTGCATGTATATAGTATAGTTGACTGTTCATTTTAAAGGACATTTATTATGCCTAGAGTTACACTTCCAAAAAGGTCATGCTCCATTGGGTGAAGTATATCCACAGCAAATTATTAATTATCCAAACGTCAATTAACTGAAAGTTTATATTCTCTAAAACAAAGTCAATACCCAGAGTTACAGAAATCTTGACTCTCCAAATGATTTCAGTATAACCCATGGCATTTGGATAATGAAAGCTATACTGAATTGTCTATTGGTTTTGTTGTCCTAAAACACAATCACACACTCTCACATGTATCTAGGAGTTTTGCCTATGTCAGATTTGGGCCTAAGATACTGGTTTCATCTGTGCCTTTGCTTTACATACAGCTCACACACAGTTGCCTGCTAGCCTGAGTGGGAAATTCTGCTTATAAAATGATGCCCTGATGTGATCTAAAGTTAGCTGAGTCCTCAGTTCCCCCCAAATGCTAGATATAACCATTAGAACTGGAGAATCTGACACATACACAGCCATATTTCTGTGAAAATGTAGGGTTACAAGGGTTTTTTTTTAAGATGATGGTGAATGGTTGAGTCATCAATAGCAAATAGACTCACACCATGATAATGATTTGTTTCTGTCAGTAACCTTTATAATATACTTCCACTTTATCACAAACTACATAAGTTGCAGGATAGGCAACTGTTGCATTAAGGGTCTGTCTGTCCTTCCCATAAACCAGGGTTCTGCAGAGTATATCTGTGGAATTGCTTTTAGAGATGCATTGAGTTTAAGAGCATTAAGTTCTGGTCTCTTGAAGAGGAAAGAGACATATATTTAAATCCATTACATTAAAAAATATATATATTTTATACTAAAATAAATGTAAAGCCAAAATGATATAATAGAGGATTGTACTACAGTTCATTGTCCCTGTGGATAGGGCCCCTATTGAGTTGGTTTTATAGACAAAGGTAGAAAATATAGTTGACTAACAGAAGCACTAATGAAAGGGGTTTCTTTGACCATTTTTAGGGTTTATTGTTTTCTGGGTATAAGACTTACACTTAGAACTACAAGCCTCCCCTTTCCTCCCACCTATATTACTCCCCATCCTAACTTCTTTAAAATTTACTCACTGCTGGATTCACAGAGCTGCAAGTGAGAGTGGAGCCCAGACCTTCTGGGGAAGGCATTTGGCTCATGAATTACCCATGAAAAACACCATTTGTTCCTCACTCTGAAGCAGAAAAAGGGTGAAAAGTTTCCTTCCTGTATGTTTTTGATGTGGGATATGGATTTTCCCTTGAGTTCCTGAGTTGGGACAAGATTTAAGGAGGATTGCAG
>NW_017728998.1:24559660-24560678 GCF_001723915.1 Gavialis gangeticus | reverse complement strand
ATGTTTTTGATGTGGGATATGGATTTTCCCTTGAGTTCCTGAGTTGGGACAAGATTTCAGGAGGATTGCAGGAGGGAACTAAAACATGGAGTCTCAGAGGAACAGCTTCATTGAGAAGCCCATTGCTGAAAAGTTTCGCCTACGGTTCATGTTGAATAATATGCAAGTAATAGAAAAGTTTTGTTCTAGGTTTGCTAGTTGCTCTTGATGTGTTTGTGTCTGTTTCTTAACTCCAAAAAGAGCCTATAGTCCAGGTTAGATTAGAAAAGGTCAACTAAAAGAGTGTACAAGCCATAATACCTCAGGAAATATTTTATCATCTTACTAGCTTGAACTGTTTTTTACGTACAGATACAGAATACAGAAAAAATAAAAACCCTGTCCCTGTAATGCTATCAATGAAAAGGTTTTTATTTAAGTTCAGTATTGCAGATGTTACCATAAGCATCTTTTATTTCTGCATGTGGTTGACACTCTGATCTGATGGATTTACAGTGTGATGATGCACTAGCAGAGTGTTTTGTCTGTGGCTGCAAACAGACATCATAATCACCCTGGGATAAAACGTTTTTGTTTTATCCAGGGACAAAGTACAATCATATAGACATCCATGTCCATTGTCCTGGGATAAACCATAAAAAGTTTATCAGGTAAGAGGTAGTTACAATCTGTCCTGGAATATTGGAAAGTATGTCTGTACAATTATCCTGGGATTGCATTATTGAATAAATAGCAGAAAAGTGCCACTTTAAAAGGGCCGTGTGTGTACATGACAATCTCAGAATATTTTTGTTCTGAGATAAACACAGGTATAACTCATCCAAGGAGGTAGTGCATTTCCCTCTTGATCCTTTTGGGAAATAAACAATTGCTGATTTAACCAGAGATAATCATAAATGGTTCTAAAATAGCCGTCTCCTTGCTCAGAGGAGGCATTGGAGCAATACAGGCAGAAAGTCACTTTGAAGCCCATACCAATATCATTTCCCATCATCCAAGAGTTAAGAGGAACCGAGCA
>NW_017728998.1:24552695-24554660 GCF_001723915.1 Gavialis gangeticus | reverse complement strand
AGGCATTGGAGCAATACAGGCAGAAAGTCACTTTGAAGCCCATACCAATATCACTTCCCATCATCCAAGAGTTAAGAGGAACCGAGCAACATGTTGCAGCAGCAAGGCCTGGACACTGACCTGGCACATCTCTGGGAATTCAGAAATGTCAGGGGCATGCATCCCTCCTTGTTTCCAGAGCTAACTTCTGCCCCTAAATGATGAAATAAACCATAGGTGGACTTCCCTGGACCTAGGTATGAAAAGCCCACACCTAGGGTGAACTTGTTCAAGCTGATTAATGCAATGCACATGCAAATAGAAGATCTGAATTATAGATAAGATATAAAAAAACCAGTTTGGTTTAAATGGTTAAATATTCTGTTCCTTTCTCCCTCATTACTTGTAGATTTTCATTTTGCTATAGTAGTGGTTGGCAACAGCTCAGGACTTGATTTGTCAAGACAAGTAAGCTCGGCAAACAAATGATTACATTCTATATGAAGGCATTATCACTAAATCTGAAAAGAAAATATTACAGGCAGAAATTATAAGTTTATAAAACAAAGATATCCATTGGCAGAATATACCCTTATAATCAAGCTTTTAGCATGCCATAGGTTTAAAAAAAATAGAAATTTTGCCCACATATACACTAATAAAAATAAATCTGTTTCCGATTACTAACTATGCAGCACAGGTGCTTGTTTGTTATGAGAGAGGCATGTTCATTAATTTTCAGCTATGAAAAGTGCACTGTGCCATAAATATACAATTCAAAATGTACTGCTGATAAATGAATACACAGATTGTTAATGTGCCAGAGTAGGGTATTGGGCATAAAACACATGCCAAACAGGAGCACATTGGTGATGTGCTAATGCTTTTAAATCTGGGTTTAATGTAAGCACATAACCTGCTTTTTACATTATTGCACTAACTTTTACCAGAATTTAGGGCAATATCTATTTTATGGGACATTTTACTTTCTAGTATAATAATACTTTACACCCATATAGCACCGCGATCCAGGGATCTCAAAGCACTTTACAAACATTAATTAACTAAGCCTGTCAAACAGGTAAACTGAGTTTTACAGCAGCTCAGAAGCTGTCCTGGAAATAGAGCCTAGGAATCTAGCTTCCCAATGCTTGTTTTTTATCATCCTGATCACACAGTATTATAAATATTCAGTCTGTTCTGTAGACTATAGGTGTTGTTTTGCATGGGAATATTTTCCTCAGGTTGTCCCACATTTCCATTACACCCTGAAGACAGCTCACATCCTCAAAGCTGCTGTATCCTCTGTCTTCAAATTGTCTGTCTAAAAACTACATCCTCCTGAGATAGCAGAGCTGGACTGGAATCTCTTTAGATTATAACCCTGTTGTTGATTAATTAGATGGATGGTTTGCTGTGAAGTCTCTTCTTTGGGAGAAGAACAGACTGCCTCTCTCTCTCATCCCAGAGTGTAAGAGAAAGAGACCTAGAAGAGAACCCAAACCCTTGGTATCAAGGGGAATGTTTATTTCCTGTTCACTCATTCGTTTCAGAAGTATCTATGAGAAATGTATGTAAAACAAAGCATCAACAGGCCTGCAGTTGAGGTGATAGGATAGGGTTGCTTCTTACTTGTGCAGGCCTGGGTTCAATTTTGATTGGAACATGAACTGGATGACTGCAATGTTTTCAGTTTATTGAGGGTCTATGATAGCAGTCATCATGGGGCTGAACTAATTTCAGTCTCTGCATCAGGAAGGCCCACATGCTGAGTGGTAGTGTTTGGTGTTGGTCAGGCATGAGATCCGTTGGCAGTACTGCTTGGAGAAGGTTGCACCTCCCTGGCATAGATTAGTGTAATCTCAGTAATACTTGGCACTACAGCACTTAACATGTTCAGAGCCCTTTTCTAATGTTAATCATTCTTATGACTCCTCTATGGCATGAACAAATGTTGGTATCCCCATTGTACAGGTAGAGAAACTG
>NW_017728998.1:24536864-24545195 GCF_001723915.1 Gavialis gangeticus | reverse complement strand
CCAGATGACTCCTATGACATTGGCATCATCCACTCAGTATTCTTTCTTCCTTAATGGTTAGCTTGAAGTTAAAAATAACATTTAGGAGAAGTCTAGCAACAGAAGAACACTTTCCAGGATAGAGATAAATCTGCTTTGCATTTTTTTAAATAATCAGTGTTTAAACTGTAAACATATTGCTTCCAAGGAATGCATATTGCATTGTACAGCACAGTGAACTCAACACCAAAACCAATATTAGTTTGCTATTCAGAGAACAATTTATGATATGTGTTCCCGAGATTATGATCTCAGCACTATCTATAAGAGCTATCTTTAGTGTTTCAGTGAAAATTCAAATGGCAGATGGGTCATTACAAAATAGTGGATCTGAATTTTACCATGTTTCATCAACCTGTGTTTGCTGGTACCACAAATACCAAAATAGTTTTCAAACTGGAGAGGGAAAAATGGTGACCACCAATTAGAGCTGACCAAATACCTGAAAAATGGGACAACCAGAAAGATTATTTGTTTTATTTAAAAAAGTAAAATTAATTGAACAACAAACCCATTCAAAGTATGCATACACATTTATCCCTGTTTCTTGTGGAAGTTCATTGTCTTGTCTGAGTTCTGTAAAGCTACCTCTATGAGGAATAGCTTTTGTCTCTGGCTCACAAAGGTATGTATGAAGAACACTTTTGAGGAGGGGGAAGTGGGTGAGACCTTGGAATGTACCAGTTTGAATCAAATGTCAGGTAGTTTACAAAAAATGGTCAGAAAATATATTAATTGAGGGTATTATTCCTTCCCCCCATCACCTTTGCACACTATTTAGTTTGAAAGAACTGTGATTCATAGAAAAACAACCAAACATTACTTTACTCAAAAGAGTAAAGGATTTCCACAGGAATCTAAGGAAAAAAGAATGGGATTTGGACACCTAATGCTTGTAGGCTTCTTGCCATTACATCTGTAGTCATCCCTTGTTGAGGGAGTGAGAATAAACTATGAATGTATTGAATTCAACATTTTTCACTTTCTTAGTGAGACTGATTGCCAGGCTAGTTCCAGAATACAACTGGATTTCAAAAATACAAAATATACATTGACATTGTAGGAGAAAAGAATACTTAACTGAACTCACACAATACTTATTGAATTAACCTCTTCTTCCTATTTTAAAATTAGTTTTTAAAGTTAATATCTCAAAGTGATGAAGTCCTGTACTTACAATAAGAGATGATTAAGCCACCCTTATTCATATTGTCTTTGAACCTTCCTTGTTGTAATGGTTCACTGAGACCAGTAAACCTGTTTGTGATGTACAATAATCTTCAAGAGGAGTTAAAGGCAACAGGCTTTAGGTCTCAGAAGGTGCACCTATACTTGTGTTTTACTGCGGAGTACACTAATTTACTCTGCAGTAAAGCATTACAGTCTACACGTGTATTTGATCCACACATACTGTCCCTGACAATACTATCTTACAGTGCAGTTAATTAGTTTACTGGTATAAATTGGTCCCAGTCACCTCAGCCAGTCAGTGTCCAGATTCCTGCCTAACCCTCATGCCCTAACTATCCCCTTCTCTGCCCAGTGCTGACACCTGGAGCACAGGGGTGAACCCCTGCCAGCCCAGGGCTACTCTGCCCCAGCTCAAATTGCTGCTGTCCTGGGCACACGTGTAGATGCTGCACTTGGGAACAGTTAACTGCAACTGAAACTGCTCTGGAGTTTATTCTTCACCTTAATTTCACATGTAGAAATACCCACAGAGATGCAGAATGGACAGCATCCATGCAATTGTTCCCATACGTTGTGTTTCTCTGAATGCATCTACACATGCCCCTATGGCACTGTAGTTACTGCACCAGCATTTAGTACTTCCTTTAGTACTTAATGAGGGCACAGTAACAGTACAACTGTGGTGGTGGTGCACTGTTATTTTTAGCCTCTACTTCGCCATAGCGACACATTATAGCAAGGGAGTACATTGCAACAGTGATGAAGCTGCGGTGTCACAGTTTCTCTCCGCCAATGCTAGGTCACTATAGTGTGCTACTACAGCGATGGATCATGTAGTGTAGATTCGCCCTGTATATTCTGCAAAAGTGGTACCTGGTCCAGAAGTGGAAGTTTGGTTGTAACTATAATTTTTCCTCCTGCTTGCTTAGTTGAAGGCACCAGCAAGAGTTCCTGTTAGTGCTAGAGGCAATGATGATTCCTTATGCTGTGGATGCCCATTTCCTGGGAACAGTAACTTTACCATTTTGTCAGCCATGAAGTAACTTCCAGATGTTTCCAACCTTTGATTACTACTGGCTGCTGTGCCATTTGAACCCATAACCTATAGATGAAAAGAAAAAAATAGATTAAGACAGACTGCATCATACATTGTATAATTCCGCTTTGACTATGCTACGTTATAAGAGGAATTTAAAATAAAGTTGATGGTATACAGCATTCAGATGAAATAGAGTGATATTTAATGTAGACTCCCTATCTCTAATTTAATTTAATATAATATATATGGTTAAAATGTAGATCATACTGCTGTTTTGGATCATAGTTTTGATTCCAAAAATTACAATCATTATAGGTGGATTATATCTATCCCTTGTCACGAGAAAATGTATTTCAGTTCCATTTTTCTGTAAAGAGAGGCTGAATGATGATTTTTGAGTAACATTGTAACAGTTAATTGTCACACAAAGGCACTGTATGTTAACATTCTAACTTGGAAAAAATTTGGTGAATGAACATCTAAAGAGAAATGATTCAATTAAAAGTCATTATTATCTGCAGTCAATAAATAGTGTTTCAAAATAGTTAACTATCAGTTGAAAAGTGTCATATAACACAGAGAAGGAAACACTTCATGTTTCAGGATATTGTCCTGCAGCACCCAATGTAAAAATACAGAAGTTAATGATCTGTCTACTTCTTTGTTAAACCAGGTCTTTTGGTTAAAGTCATTTGCTGCAATTTTAAAAATACATTCTGATAGTAATATAAAAATACTAGCTAATACCCCCTGATAAGTCCTGGCTGTGCTCCTTTAATTAAAGTATTCTAGCATACCTATTGGCATCCATACATGCTCTACTCTGAACCACAAGTCTTTGACGTACCTTAATGGTGAACTTTTAGCATGTACCCATAAAACCAATACTAATAATGTCACTAACATTGTTTAATTTCACTCACCCAGTATGTACCAGATCTTTACCTTGTCCCAAGTACATAACACTCTGTGTTAGGCTGGCCAATTGCACTGTCAAAATCTTTCAAATGTTGAAAGCCAGTTTGTTACATGCCAATTTATATCTAGACTGCCAAGGTATTGGATTAGTTCTCACCAATACAGTCCCAAAAAGGCATAGAAACTTATCTCCATAAATGTGGTGGTCTGTATTTTCATTCAAAAAAAATTATTCTGATCACTTGGAGATGATACTTCTTCTACAGTAACTTAATTTGGAGATGAACCAGAATTAAAAACTCCTTCTAATTATAGCAGTGGAATAATGATTTAGATTACCATGTCTGAGCCCATCCTTTACAGTTCTGATTTAGGTGAGATCCAGCACTTGAAGGGGCATAAGCAATTTTGGTCATTTCCAGTTTTGTGAGGACAAAGCAAATGGTTGAAAATTTCACAAAAATCTAATTTATCTTAATAGTCACTTTGGTGATTAGGTTATAACTAATGTTGCTAATGCTCAGGATGGTGGGAATCCCGTGAAATCATTGAATTTCATGAAACTTATGTCATTTGGTGCATGGTACAAAATTCCACAAGATGAACTCACGGAATGTAATGTCCCTCAAACTGTCCATAGCTAGGATTCAGTGATCTGTCTCAGTGAAAGGCAATATCACTAAATTATGGCCATAATTTAAATATACTTTTTTATACTGAAAAAAGTATAAGAAAAACCAATTCTCTAATCTGTTTTCTTACAGTTTTGCACTAGGAAGACCATTTAACTTCCTTTTTCATTCTCCTCTTCTTTAAAGTTCTTTTTTTCTCTACCCCCTAATTGCTGGTCTAAGATGTTCTCCCCCTGAGGTAGCTGATGTCATTGCAGCATCTATTGGTAATTTCCTATAAGTGGTCACAAGTGTGTTTCCTGTGGTTACTGATTCTGAAATTACTGGAGTGAAAAGACATTACTGGGGGGAAAAAGGGAACTTGGGGCCATCCACATTGGTGGGGATCTGGCACCTGCAACCTAAGAGAGACTCAGAGGCCATTCTCTGTTAGGTAGGCATTAAGTACCTGCAACTGTCTTCAGGAGAATGAGCAGATCTAGGGAAAACTGAGCAAAGAAAATGCAGCTGAGCCTTACTAGTCTTTCCCACAGCCTCTGTAATTTTATGGAGTAGTAAAACTGGACACACTACTTTTTGGGGCCTATCACCCAATCTTTCCCTACCATATCAATGTCAGGATATGTTAGTGTCATGGCAGTTGCCTACACCCTGAAGTATAGTTGGATTATTTATGAAATGAAGTCTGTGCCTGTATATGTAGAGTACCTAGTATTTGTATATTTTTAGCACTGGAGTTTGAAGAAATGATGCTGTGGTAGAAAGGAAGGTACTGAAAGACTAAAGGGAGTTGATTTTCCTGCAGGGCTTCCTCCACTTCTAAGGTAACTGATTATGTGACTTACCATCTCATCTTACTTAGGAAGTAATTTATCATTCAAGGGTTTCATTCTGGTTGTCACTATGACATTGTTAAAATTGTAGTTTGTCACAGTCTCTAGTAACTTTCCTGATATGCATTCAAACAGATCAATCAAAATTTGTTATGATCATGGAATTTGAATGGTCCTCACATGGTCCTGACAAGTGAGTGGCAATGTCCATTGCTAGGATAATATGGAAGAGCAATGAGCCAATGAAAGCAGTTCTGAAGGACTTGATACTACATAACAGTGATTTAAGGATTCTCAGGATGTTACCAGGTCCAGTTTAGGATCATAAGTAGGTGGAATAACCACCCTCATTTTTGGCTTGGATGGTCCTGATTAACTTGTAGCCAGTGTTTGTTTTGGTTTTTAAGAAGAGCAGATATCTAATGCCCTCTAGTCCTTTCCCTCATGCCTCCCTGTAGAAGGTACCAAGTTTTGTCTTGTTTAGCTGTGCAGGCCTTAGGTGAATAAAAGGAGTGGTTGCAAGCAAAGCAGCATCTGCCTAGGAATCTCAAGCAGATCCTGCAAGAAACTTTGGAGATAGAATGTCTGTAGCTTATTGAAAATTAGGGAGTTCTGCTTTATTTAGTACTTAGAAAGGAAATTGTTATCGTGTTAACTCCAAGAGTCAGTGCAGTAGATAGGGTGATGAGCCCTGTCAGTGATACAATACAACAAAACTATCTAGGATGATAGATATTAAAGGAATGTGGTAGCTCAGGAGACGCTAGCCAAGGCAGCAAGTGTCCTTTAGAAAGAATTAATCGGAAACATCAGAAGTGCCAGGAGTTTGAAGAGCTGAGTTCCTCATTGACAAATATATACAAGAAAAACTGGAAGTGTGTAGCTGGGAAGAACTCAGCCAGGATGAGTCTTATGGAAGTGAAGACATGAGGAACAGCCACATTGCCTGGGCACACCCTGGCTTTGCTATCTGCAGATGGAAACCCAAAAGACTGCAGGGCCTCAGTCCAACACCAGCACATGTAAAATAAGGCTCAGGATTTAGATAGCTCTGTTCCAGCATACTGACGCGCATGGCCTCAGTCCAACTCCAACACATGCAAAATTAGTTTCAGGATCATTCCAGCATACTGAAGCCTGTGCCTAGACCAGTTATTGCCACAAGCTCAGCTGAACCACAGGAGGGGCTGCTCAAAATAGTATTTTTACTTCTCATTGACATCATACACCATAGAAGTTCAGATGAAGTTCTTGTGTTGTCATATCAGTGTGTGGCAAGAGTGCTATAGATAGATCAGCTAATATGCAGCACTTAGGATTTTTATTATCCAAGGACAGCGTGCTACTATATTATTAGTGAATAGTTAGACTACTACACAAAGCTAGGCTAAAGGTTGAGCTACTAATGCACCTTCTGAGCTATATTGTTAATATAAAAAATGTTATCAGCTCATTTGTATGGTATCAAATTTAAAGGCACCCTGGACCTGATATATCTAGAAGAGATTGTTAAAACAGTGAAAAATCCTACACCGGAGAACATTTAAAGGAGTTCTTCTCAAGTCTAGAAGGTCTCAAATTTAACCTGTTTCTCCCCTTTTTTATATATAGATGGCAAAAATTCATTAAATTAGCATATTTGGGGTTTAATTTTTGTTTTAAAAAAAACTTTTCTTAAAATGGTAGCATTGGCAGCTCAGAAAAGATCAACTCTTCAGTAGCATCTCAGGTTCTCTGCAAAATATGAGGGGAAAGTTGAAAATCACATTTAAGTACAGTATGCTGTAAGGGGTTAATGGAAGGTGAAGAAAAATTATTTACATAGCTATTTATAGTAGCGGTCTTTTGGCATTCAGACAACCTTGGAAAGTAAGAAGCAGCAAATACAGACCGCTGAAAAAGAGGCGTTTTCTTTAATTTACCTCAATTTACCAAAATAGTGTACCCTATAACACTAATCGCTGTTCAGTGACTCCATCAGCACCTATGAACAAAGAAGTGAGGTAGAAATGGAATGACAGTTTTGCTTGAAATGGTGAGAGGATATTAAACTCATAGTAATTTTAAATAACACATTTTGATTGTGTGTTTTTATTTACATAATTTTTATTATGGTTTTTTCTTGCTTAACTGCCTATGCATGAGTTCCTGTGCCATTTTTTTTAAAAGTTTTACATTTTATTTCATTAAAATGAATATAGAAAGATTTTGATGACCTATTTCAGATACCTGAACTGCTGTGCTGATGATGCCACTCCATGATGAGATAATAATAATGGAGCTGAGTTATTTTTATCAATAATATGCAAAACTTCTGTAATAAAACCTGAAGCTTGGAAACCTGTTGGCAACTCTGAAATATTTTTTGAACAAATTTAGACAAGTATATAGATCTGTCTGAAAAATCATCTGTTTGAGGTGAATTTATTTCCCTTTTAGCTTTTGTGTTTGTTTGAACCAAAAATCTCAAAGTGAAATTCAAAAAGGATATACTCCCACATTAAACTATCTCTGTAATCAGAACACAAAATTCAGAGGCAATAAGAGCCTTTGGAGCGAGTTGTGGTTAGGCACCCATTTGGGCCTTTGAAAATTCCCCATTCAGATGGTGGGCATATTTTAAGAAGTTAGAGGGGAAAAACGGAGAATGCAAAAAAAAACTGGGTTTACTTGTCACCCATATCCACCAAGAGTAAAAAATATTTTTTTTTACATTTTGCACACACCTGATTTAGATTCTCTAGATATGTTTCATCCAGATACCTACTCATAAAATTCACTGTGTCATAAGAATATGTTTGATGTCCATGTGCAAATTACTAACAGCAATGGCAGCATAAAAAGTACTTGGTCTTTCCAACTTCATTTTATTCCCAGAATATATAAAGAAGATGAAGAAATGTTGAAGGAAGATGATAAACATGGAGGGAAGATGGAGGCAATATAATCATTCACAGAACTCTAGTTAATGGTTATTTTAGTTGATTAGTTAGTAACTCCATTTTCTCCCTTGTGAAATTTCCTCCACAGATCCTCACTTCTGGAGATTAATCAGCAGTAGCAATCCATCCCAAGAGTAGGAGATCAGGAGTACTTAATTAAAGAGGGACTGTAAGGCAACTCTCCCAAACTGGGTATCTGATCTAGTCTTGGCATCAAGAGAGCAATGCTGGGTAAAAGTGTTTATCAAGCTTCATGTAGCCACTCTGCAAATCTCAGAGATGGGAATATCACAGAGACAGGCTGTAGAAGCTGCTATAACCCTCGTGGCATGGGCTTTAAGGCCATCTGGTACCTGAACACCTGCCTGCAAATAACACATCTGAATACAAAAGATGATCCATTTGGATAGCTTCTGCACTGAGATAAATTCCCTACTGGAATTTTCTCCAAATGCAATAAACAATCTGGATGAAGTGTGGAAAGACTTGGTCATATCTAGGCAATAACTGAGTTCCCATTTCACATTTATCTGGTACATCAGTGCTAACGCAGGCAAGTCAAGGGTTTGGGTAAGAAAACTGACAGAGGCTAATTCATATGAGAAAACTGGAGACTGCTGTTGAGAAGAACTTTGGGTGAAGACGATGCATATCCTAATCTTGATTAAAAACCATAAAACAGAGATACACTGGGAAAGCTTAGAGTTTATGTGTATGTGTGGCAGAAGTGGTGACAA
>NW_017728998.1:24524612-24531864 GCF_001723915.1 Gavialis gangeticus | reverse complement strand
CATATGAGAAAACTGGAGACTGCTGTTGAGAAGAACTTTGGGTGAAGACGATGCATATCCTAATCTTGATTAAAAACCATAAAACAGAGATACACTGGGAAAGCTTAGACTTTATGTGTATGTGTGGCAGAAGTGGTGAGAATGAAGGCTATAATTTTCTGAGGCAGAAACTTTTAATAGCATTAACAAAGGAAAGAACCATGGGAATCAGATTTAAATCCTTCAGTTTTTCACTAAAGAGTAAAAAAAACCCAAGTGCTTTGCTATGCCAGTGAAAGTGGGGTTTTATCCAGAAAGGAATGAGAAATAGCTGGTTAGGTGCTTACTTCTGAAGAAATCTAGAATAACCCCAAGTTTTTTACTGGATCTCACACACAAGGTTTGTCAAAAAATGAAGGCCAAATTAAAGACTCAAGTGTTGTCACCACACAAAAGAGGCTGGGGCATTCCCTGGCATGGGTGGGAGACAGAACATGGTAGAAGGTTGCATATGTAGACCAAATGGAAAGAAGAGGGGAGGCCTACAAAGATAAAAGAATGAAGTAACAAATTAACAAGTATATCTACTAAGAAGTGTTTGCTTTTTCATGTGGAGATTCTTCTTTAACATCATCTGAGAAAAACCCAAGGCTTTGGAATCTTGGAGTCTACCATCCATGCTTTTGAGTTAAGAAAGTGGTATCTGGGAAAATAACTTAAGTACAATTAAGATCAGATAGAAAAAGCATATTTCTCTCATCAAAGCCCTACGGTTAGAGTACCAGAACTGATCTAAGTTACCCAGGGTCAAATTTAACACTTTCTCTCTCCAGGCAGTAAAGTAAAAGGAGAGAATGCATACAAGATGCCTGCCCCTGTACTACACCCAGTGTCATTTGGCAAAGGCCTTTGATTACTCTTTGGACAGGCATAGGAATGGTAGCAGGAATTGGACTGTCTCCTTTTGATGTACATCACTCAGATGGCTTACTCCCACTACTTCATTATGTTTTAGAAAGCTACCTCAATTCCCACATGTTGAGTAAATTTAAAACTGAATCTCCCTTTTAAATTAGGGCTACTGTTGCTGTGCTTGGGCCATACCATTGCCTTGGTTTTGAAGCAGCAGCAACGTTAAAAAACAACCCCAGAAAGCTCTCATTCTTGCATAGAATAATGTTTTTTAGCAGAAAGTTAAGGCCATATATCTCAAGTGTTGTCACTGCTATATATGAGTGGGTGAAAAAAGAAAGGAGCATGATGGGAGGGTGAAAGGGGAAAACCAAGTGGAAGGGAGAGTAGAGAGCTCTAGAACTGGAACAAGCTAAATTCATTATTCACAATAAATTAACTGGATCTTCAAGAGACCCTATTCCCTGGCTTTTAAGCAAAATAAAAAGAACTCTTTTAGGGCCATATTCTGTTCAGCCCTAATTTCTGTTGACTTTAGTAAGGGGTTCTACATGTATAAATCTGAGGGCACAAGTGTCATTTACCCATTACATTTATTTTTCCACACACACATGCATATACATTCATAAAACAAATTGATATTCTTTGTACTTGTGGTTCTTTAAAGTAATGGTAGAGAGATGTATTGGTCTGGCTGCTGATGGGGCTTTTGATAATCCTACTCCTACTATATGCATTCCCCAAGAGTTTATGTGCATGAATTCATAAACCTTTGAAACTTTTTTCTGCTTTACTTGCATTTGGGGTGTTTCCTAAGACAATATTGCTGTGAATCATTAAGGCTAGGGACAGAAATTACACATTAACTGGTATGTGTGTGTTCGGAAATGGGTTCGAATCTATAATACAACAAAAGTTCAGTGCATATAAACCACTTTCAGAATGGCCAGAATTGATTTAAGAGAAACCTGGATGGATGTAGTATCAAACTTAACTGATTTAGGTTAAATTGGTTTATTGAATTTCTGTCCAAGATCCCCTCCAGATTCAAATTAACTCACCATCCTGCAGCATCCCAGGATGCTTTGCATCTCTCAGCAACACCTTCCCACCCGTCCACTCCCCCCGCCCTGCAGGGTGGGTAAGCTAGCCTTGTCCCAAAATGTCTGCTCCAGCCAAGCAGGAAGCATGCTTTAGCACCCCTCTGCTTCTGGCCTGGACCACTGTAGGCACATGGCTGCATTTCTGGAATCAAAAGTAAATGTCTGTTCACTTGCTTATTTGTTCAATCTACACATCTTAGATTAATCTGGAAAGATTGAATCAATCGATTTAGCCTCAGGCTTTTTGACTGTCTGTACTTAGCCTAATGCCACTGAAATCAAAGGAAAATTCCTCTTCTCATAGACTCCTTGGGTCCAGTGTGTATCTGTGTAGTAAGGGTCTACAATGGTAGACCTACACTACCAAAAGATTGGGGCTTCAGACTTGACTTCACCATTTGACAAGTGAGGCCTGTATCTGAAAGATGGAAGGATCAGGATGTTTGACTGTAATCTTCCTGGGGCAGGAACTGCATCATCATATTTGCCTTTTACAGCACTGAAAACAGTATCAGTGATTAATAAAACAATAACTACTAAAAATGACCTATGATGTAGTTTATTAATGAATTAGATTAATGATTGCAGTGCATTTCATACAATATTTAGTTTTAAATAAGGCTAGAAGTCATAGCCCTAAATAGTAAGATGTAATTGCTGATCATGTATCTCTTTGTTCCAGACATTTTTATAAAAGAGTATGTATTATGTATGATGTGACCTTCAAATGTCATGAATGCATTGTGCAATAAACTGTCAATATTTGTGGCTATAAGGTACTAGATGACTTTTACAATAATTGGAACAGCTATATTAAAAGCTTGGATCACTCAGCTGGTTAAAGAGAAAGACACAGGCCAATGTTCATCTGGGACTTTCCTTCTGCCAACTATTAAATGAAAGATATTGCAAGGTGCTTGAGATGTCTTCGTTGTTTAAAAAAGAATATGGCAAAAAAGGCATCTCTTGGGGAAAATGTTATCTCTAGATAATAATTTTTCCTTTCAATGTGCATAATTTTCAGGCCAAATTGAGCTCTATAAGTTAATGGCATATAACCAACACTGTTTTTTTGTCTGTTTGTTTCATTTGTTGGTGTTTTTTCCATTTCCTTTTCGTCTATCTTTTTGTTAAAGAAGCCTTCAAAAAAATCAGACTGCAGAAATGATATATTCAGAAATCATCTTTGAGTGGTGCAAAAGGGTTTTAAAAATACAGAATATTTCAAAAAAGAAAAACTACCTAGAAATCCCAAACTAAAACAAAATTCTTGTTAGGATTTTATGGCTTAATTTAAGGCAACAAAAAATCTCTGGTGTTTTAAATTGTTTTATTTACAAGAGGGATTATGTGTAAACAGCAGAGAGGCAAGATAATGTTTTGTAACAAATTAAGGAGTAAGTTACTTAAAAGTATCTTCATGGAGATACAGGATTTATTCATGGGTGTCTGTATGTGCTTTATGCAGAGCCTTCAGTATGCTCCTCACAAGCTGCACTGTAATAGAGGACTAAGTTATAGCCATGAATTGCATACTCTGGCATATGTTTTTGGCCTATGAGCTTTGAAAATCACCAAATCATCAAGTGTGTCATGTACTCAAAATACCAGTAAAAAACGTCTGCTGCCCCAAGAGTCAGCAGTTGCTGCTTTACCAGTTACTGACAAATTGCTTAGACATTTCTCACTCCCTTTCTCTCATGCATGAGATAGCACCTAGATAGCTTGCTTGCAGCCTGCGGTATTGGCTATGATAGGCTTATGATCACTGGAGGTACCTTGTGACTCTTCCCTTTCATAAATACAACTTCACATTTTACCTCACTTACATCCAGTTCACATTTTTAAAACTACAGTATGAACAAATCCACTTATTCATAACATGCAGAGATATATGCAGAATGGTACGTGTCTTGCCAGTGTAATTCAGTTGACTCAGAAGGAGGCCTAGTATTATGCATGGTGTATTTTTTACTTACCAATTGAACCTTTGGTATAATCTTCACTTCTAAAAATAGCTGTTGGTAGGCTTCACTGGTAGGCCTCCTCCAGTTCTCTTCTAAAATAGCTCCCTGTTTAAACAAATTATCTACCACTCCTTATTAAGGCTTAACAGTTTAAGATTACCAAATATGGGCATAACCCCCCACTAAATATCTGATGAAACAATAGAGGCAGCAAGTGTCATTGGCCTATGATGTTAGTAATTCTTTCTGGAGGCCTACAATATAGCTGTGATATTCAGTAGTACTACATTCCTTCATTTTAAGGCACATGCTTCATCAAGAAAACGTTTGGGTGCGTCTGATAATAGGACTCTTATTTCAAAATATAGGTATTGGGCCAAATTCTGTTCTCTGTTACACATGTGTAGCTCTATTGAAGCCACTGTAGATAGCTGATGAATATTGTTAATGATATCCCTCGGTAACTTATATCTTTCACAATTTTGAATATGATTCAAGTTTACAACAAAGCATAGACAGAATAAATCAAAGAATGTTTTCTCAGAAGCTCTCCATACCCAGTGGTGTTTTTCAAGGTGAGGGGTAGTTAAAGTTCAGACGAACTTGCGTACAAAAAATAACCCTGGTAGGGTTAAGATTTTCAATGTATCCAAAACTGCTTCTTTACCTCAGAATCAGAATATGATTTCTAATATTAAAGGAACTAAGCATATATTTTATGGATCAATCTGGGTGTTTTACAGAAATTAAAAAAAAAAAAAAGAACTATGGCACTACCACTGCATGCCACACCATATTTCATAAACTTTTTTTCAGGGAGTTCTGAAGAGCCGCAAATATCTTGAATTTTAGAAGGTTATGAAATCATGGAATTATGTGGAGCTTTAAAGATTTTTGGCCACATTTTCAAAGTGATCTCTGATGCAGTCTGAAAAGCATGTGAACACAAACACATGCTTATAAATGTGATTACCTTTTATATGAATGATTATCTTTTCCTTGCAATTGCCTATTTTTGTCTAATTTGGTAATTCTTGAGTCAACACAGCTACAGAAGACTTCAGGGGGTGGTTAGTCTTCACAAGAACTGCAATTTAATTCCTTTGTACACAAATGTGTGTCTTAGTGTATGCACAAGTGCAGTTTCCTACATCAGAAAAGTATATTTGACAGGGCACATTTGTAGATGGTCCTTTGGCTTGTAGTGTAGGTATAAATCTCTGTAGACATTTTAATTTTAACAAAACAAGCAAATGCTTTCCTAGTCCTGGTTGAAGGAAATCTGTAGATAAGTAAATCAATATTGAAGAAAATGTACACAGGTTTCACAGCATTTTTCTTCTTCAAGTGTTCATCTACATGGATGATCACTTCTGATCTAGAAGAACCACAGAATCTATGGATTCTACTTCTGGTATCCATACCTTCCCTGGACATGAGATTGGATTCTTTTTGGCTAGCAGTGTCTATTAGAACCACATCTGTTCACTGAATATCCTTGCTTTCTCGCACCCAAGGGCATTAACCTCAACAACTGCAAATTGTTTTTTGATACTCAGGACATTTACCACACAAGTCAAACTTTCTCATTTGTTTTTTTAACTTGCCATTCTAAAACTGATATTAACTTGATACTACACATTTCTTCACAAGATGCTAACTGCATAGTAGCCAAGTAGTACTGTGCCATAGTGCATCACAGCACCAACAGTGCTAATACACTACTGGACAGTATTATTAGATTACTGCGGAGAAGCATCACTAAAAAGGCATTTGTGGGTGCTACTGTGCAGTAACTCTAGTTAGTCTACATTTATTTAGTACCTGATTATCTGTTTAGTGAACAATGGGTGTGTCTACATGAGATACTTCTGTGCAGTGGTTGCTGTACACTTTAGTACTTGATTATTAGGCCTGTGTGAAGCAGCTAGTATTTGTTTCAGATTCGACTGATTCAGGGGACAGTGATTCGATTTGGTGATTTGAATCACTGTCCTGAATCAATTTGGCCAAATCTGATTCAGAGATTCTGTCTCTGCCAAATTGGCTAAGTCTCCGAGTTGGACGGGTCCCATCCCCCGCCCCCTCTCAATGGCTGCCCCACCCAGCCCCAGCTCCTGGTTCTTTAAAAAAAAAAAAAAAAAGCCCTGAACTTACTAGTTCTTGCCGGGGGGGGGGATCCCCTCTGCACCCCGTAGGTCCACACTGTGTGGGGGACTCTGCCATGTGCCCCCTGTCTGTTCTCCCAGCTCCACCCCCCATGGCTGCCCTGCCTGGCCCCAGATTCCAGTTCTTTTAAAAAAAAAAGCCCCAAACTCAATGGCTCCTGCCAGGTGAGGGGGGGAGGGGCAATCCCTGCTACTGCCCACTGCCCCATGCTGTGTGGGGGGCTCTGCCACAAGCCCCCAGGAGCCCTGGTGGCTGCTGCAGCAGCCGGTGAGTGTGGGCTTATTTATTTTTTTTAAAGAACTGGAACTGGGGCTGGGCAGTGCAGCCATGGGGGGGTGAGGGGATGAGAGAGCAGGCAGGGGTCGGGGGGCACTCAGGGAGTCTGGGGGAGCAGGCAGGGGATGGGGTCTGGTGGGGGTCCCACATGGTCCCCTTCCCCCTCCTCCAGCCCCCCCCCACTCCCTACTTACCAGCATGAAGTCTAGTCCAGCTCCCTGTGGCAGTGAGAGGGAACTGCCTGAATCTACAAAACTCTCCAAATCTTTTCTGAATCGATTCAGAGAGCTTCAAATTGATTCCGACCTTTTTATTGGTCTCCTGATTTGATTCAGATTGAGAGATTCAGTCACCAAATTGAGGCAAATCTCCAAATTGAATCAGCACCTGAAGCTTCACAGAACCCTATTGATTATACAAGTACTAAATAAATGCACAGTAACCACTACACAGTAGCATCTCATGTAGATGCACCCATTGTTCACTAAATGGATCCTGCTTCCTGATGTACAGTGCCTTTATTAGACCCTTAATATTGGCTCTTAATCTTTAGGACACTTACTTCCCTTCTATATGTTTATATATACATCATAGAAAAAATAGGTCAGATTCATGATGAGGAATTCTCAGTACTAACTTTGGGATTTGCCTTTTGGTCTCTCCACAACAACAGGAATTTTCATGGAGGGCTTAGCAGTTGTTACTGCCCTCTTAATTGGACATGTAACCCTTCTGCTAGGCACTGGCCAACAGTACAGGCCCAGGTTCAATTTTTTGGGATACTAAATTTTGGACAGTAAATTTATTTACTTTGGCTCAAGCCCCCACCCAATAATCTGGGAACAC
>NW_017728998.1:24514825-24519612 GCF_001723915.1 Gavialis gangeticus | reverse complement strand
CTTCTGCTAGGCACTGGCCAACAGTACAGGCCCAGGTTCAATTTTTTGGGATACTAAATTTTGGACAGTAAATTTATTTACTTTGGCTCAAGCCCCCACCCAATAATCTGGGAACACTAAATCAATTACTAGGGTGTCCCACATAAACAACCCCCCCCCCCCACAAGCAGTATAACCAAAACAGATTTAATAGAGAAAACAGAAGAATCTTTGCTCCCATGGAGAGGCTATATGTATGTGTGGGGAGTGACTGAGGCTCCAGACTGAGGCTTCACACACCGCACACTTCTGGGCTAGATTATACAGCCTGCTGAAACGAAAATTGCAGGAAAAACTCCAAAGGAACCAGGTTGATTAATGGCTACAGCCAGCCCAACACAGCCAACTAAAAGGAATACCAAAAGAAACAAGGCGGAAAGACCAAGCCTGCCTTCTAGGCCTGGGCTACAGGTGAGTTGCATCATAGCTGCATTGGGTTCAGAAATTTGCAAGTCTCAACCCTTGCCCCAAACTGGCAGGATTAGGAACTCCCAGGTTCCAACCCTGTTAAAGCTGCCAGGTTTAAATTCTGACCAGCAAACCCAAGGAACCAATGCTCTTTCCCCAGTATTAATCCCTTAAAACCTCAGAAGAGAGGGGAAAAAAGGGGGAAGAAAAGGAGGAGAAGAGTTCTCAGACACTGGGACAATTCTCCCTCTCTCTCCCCTCTGAGATTCCCTTTTTGCTATCTGCTACTCCTTCTCCCTAGAAAGATACATCACTTTTCTGCAGCTGCTGGCAGCTTCTTCTCCCCCAAATAACCCTACCTCCCCTTATATCCCTTTGCATGAGATCACCCTGGCCTTGTCCAGTTAGGGAGTGCCACACTGCAGTCTCTTTCCTAACCAATCAACCTGAAGAATCCTCTGCTTCCCCTGGCCAATGAGGGTTTTACATATTTTCCCCAGATGCAGGCCCCACTTGCTATGTGCTGAGCACATGGCCGGAACAACAGAGCCATCTTGTCCCCCCGCCACACACTATACAACCCAGTGTGTGAGGGGGGTATTCACCATAGGAAAGGGCATACCTAGATGACTGGGTGGTCATGTTGCCAATTCTGTTTACGGGATTATATAGCACTTGAGTGAAGTTTAAGTTTGATAGAGACAGAATCCACATTGTGCTCACCCAGAGTACAGAATTCATAGGAACCATGTTAGATTTTAGATCTGCATGATGTTTTCTCCCACAGGGGAGGTCCCAGACTATTGTGGGACTATTGTGGGTCCCAGACTATTTGACTCATCAGTCAAAACTATAGTAATTTATGATGTCAGCAGACAGGACAGAGCAAGGTCACCTCCGTTTTGTCAAGAAACCATTTGTCTCCAGCTCCAGTGCATTCTTTATCACATTGTACCAGTAGCCTTTCATCTACCAGGTCTCAAAAATTTCCCCCTTAACTACATAACATATGAAGTCAGTGCTTTCTGGTCTTTGGGAGAAGAACCCATGTGGAAAATTGTGTGAAGAAAAAAAGGTTATTTATCTTACACTAACTATGGTTCTTTTAAATGCATTGCTCACTTGGATCCGAGAGTCCCCTCTCCTCCTGTTCTGTGAATTCCTGTGGCTATAGATTTTTCATTGGCAAAGGAGGGAGACATTTGATGTCCGTCATGTTCTTGAATATACTGGGCCAGAAAGGAATCCAGGATGAAAGCTATAATAGAAACTGCTAGCCAAAATGAATCCAGTCTCATGTCCATGAAGTGTGTACACCCACAAAGAGAAGCTATATGGGCAACACAACTCAAATAACCATGGTTAATGTAAGATAGTCAACTGTTCTTTTTCCTCACAAAATTAGTGGGATTTTTATTTTTTTAATTATATCCTTATTTATTTATTTATTTTTGGAAATGGATCAGCTCAGAAACTTTGATTAAATTTGAAATAATTTTGCTCAGACAAACCTTATGTCCTTTTGGCTCATTACAAACTTTCCCACAAACTGGTACAGTTCAACCCAATTGCCAATTTCTGCTTAGCAAAGATCTTGAAGTGCATGGATAGGGAAGGGAAGTTGAAGGTTAGGATTGATATTTATTGGTAAAGCTGCATGAAACAGCTTTCTTAATGCCTTAATACCCACTCTGCCATAATAATTCTTTTGTTTTACAGATTTATTTTCCTTTTTAACATTCACTCATATACGCTCATTTTTTCCTTAGCCTTTTAGGCACTGCTTTAATCAGTGCAGTTGTTATGGGGTAGTAGTTGTGATGTAAGCGCATGCTACAGTTAAGGGAGTGCTTAAGTGTTTTAGCAAATAGGGATAGTTTGCTGAGTCAGTACTTTAGTGAGCAGAGATGTGGGCTGGGGTCTGAGAGGAGCAGACAGCAACCGTGAACTTATAGTTTCATTGATTCAAATAAAAGGACTTAGATGTAAAGCTATTCATTCAGGTAGCAGCGGCCTCCAGCACTTCGGTGGGCTTTGTAAGCAAAGTAATTCAAAAGAAAAGCCCTCAGCCCAGCTTTAAAGTCTTAGGAATGTGTTCACTGTGGGAATAAAAAGTTCTTATAGGTAAGGCCCTGTTAGAGGAAAGCCTTTAGAGCTATCTACTGTATGTCTACTTAAATCTAAGGGAAAGCTCTTCAGACCACCCACATCTTTCTCTGCTTCATTGTTGTTTTCAGTTTGCTTTTTCAGAGGGATTAGTGCTAGAGTAAACTCCATAGTCTCACTGCCTCAAAAAAATTCAATTTTGCATAAAGTGAAAATTAGACTCTTAAATCTGCAAGGCGGGCTGTTTATCTTACAAATTTATTCTTTTTTATTGGGCCACACATATTCTAGATAGAAAGATAAAAGGGAAATGGATAACAGGCCATCATTTAGAGTGACATATAGCAAAACATAACTAGTAGTCTTGCTCTGTAAATTTATCCTGAGTGGCTTGTTAGCTTTATCTATATATTTATCTATAATGTCCACACAATATTTATTGAAAATTAAACTAAAATCTCTCAGTATCATCATGCATACTGTATTTTGTACTTCACAGCCTCAGAAATGCTTTTTCCCAAAGTAGTTCTGGACACTATCTTATATAACTTTCCTGTTACATGCTCCTTACGAAATAGTAGAAAACCAGCATCCCTTGAGGAAATTGGAAATATAGGATAGTACCAATATTTGTCTGCTTGTTATTGAAAAGCAGCATATAATCTGCATTATGTTACTTTTAAATACTTGTGAATAATTCAAAACGACAGCTACTGCCCTTCTAATTTAAATGTTGTGTTTAACTTTGCAAGTTTCAAGCAGAACTTAAAACTTTTACAGAATATTAGTCAGGCATGGGTTTATTGCAGAATACTATCCTTTTTAACTTAAAATGATCTTTGCAATGATCTTTGCATTTATATGGCTGTGTGTATTCCCAGTGGCTATGCTAAATATATTTCAAACATAGATATATCTGGCTTTTCACAAAGAAATTATATTTTTATCTAATCAGGTACATTGGAAAAAACTAGCTGGGGATTTAGAACTTTTGAGTTTTGTTACCTAATTATTAGATTCTCATAATGCTTTCAACTGTGTTAGGTAAGAGCGTTTTGTTGTTGCAATTAAAAATTTAATTGTTAAGGCTATTCACGTATGTCTCTAGCTGTTCTCTCATTTTCACTCTCACTGTGTCTTCAGTACACCCCTATCTGAGACTGCTTCAAAAAAGTGACGGTGTTCACCATAGTTTAGCATATAGTTATAATATCTACAGTTGTTCCCCTTTTCAGTAATATGGTATTTATGTCCATGCTAATGTATATATCCTTTTTATTAGTCAAGTGTTTACATACTTTTGTTTTGTCCATCACTTCTAAGTAAAGAACAGCACCATGTAAGTTAGATTTCATTTTCTAGCAGCATAACAAATACTTTAATCAATAGTTTATCGGGAAAATTATCAAGATTTAAATATGTGCTTCCTGTTAATATCATTGGGTATCACATAGCTCAACTTCTGCATGTAACTTTGAAAATGTGTCTCTGTGTATTGTGTTTCTAGGTTGTGACAATATTGTTATTCCATTTCTGCACTTACCATCCTATTGTCTGATGTATGCTGATGTACATATGCCACATATTAAAGGGAACTCTTCATAAATGCTAGATAATATTTGGGATACATGATTGGTTTGAATAAAGACTTAAAAAAATACCCTATGTTTTTTGTAATTTTTGGTCAGTCCTTTGCCTAAATTGTAACCCACTTTGTTCAGAACCTACTTGAATGGTAACTTGTTAGTTTGTTCCAAGTGGCTGAAAACAACCAGATTTTTTAAATCTGAAGATGATAATGGTGTCCTAGGCACAAGAGCCATTGTAATAAGATGCAATGTGTAAGTGCAGCCTTGTATGTCAAGAAAGAGAAACAAAGCAGTTGAATATTGCTTAGTGGTTGTGGGAAAGACAGTTCTCTTCAGCTGGCCTGCTTGTCCTCTGCTGTTTCCTGATATTAGGCCTCAAAAAATCTCATGCAGCCAAACTCCATTGGTGGAAAGCCCAGGGAGAAAATTGGCATAGTCTGTGTGCAGGAAAGGAGATAATGCCCACAAGACTGTCACTGCAGTCTTCCCCATTATCACCACAACTGTACTGCTGTTTTTGTTTTTAAGATACGAATACAAACTTTTTAAAATCTAAAAATGTACAGCTCTTTTACAATAATTAGAAATTAACCAGCTTCAACACAATAACATTTTAAAACTTTTTTTTTGCCGGGGGGGGGGGGG
>NW_017728998.1:24485557-24514754 GCF_001723915.1 Gavialis gangeticus | reverse complement strand
ATTTTTTTTTCGCGGGGGGGGGGGGGGAATTAGTAGGAACTAAGCAAAAGAAGAAATCAAACCAGCTGCTGACGCAGCTGTTTCTTTTCTTGTATAACTCAGTTCAATATAAAGGTACCATATGCTGCTTAAAATGATGATAGGAAAGATGAAATAATTTAAGAGAATAACAAGAAAATACATGAATTGTCAGCATTCTGTCAGATTTAAAGAATGAAATAGACAGGTGTAGTATTGACATGTTTAACTTTGTGTTGTGTTAGCAGTTTTAGTGAGAACAACTTCTGACATGTGCTGAAGTGATGTGAGAACATTTCTGTTTCAGACATCGGAGAAGAAGCTGGGAGATCTGTAGGAGTCCAGCAGCCAGCTTTACTGAGAGACAGGAGTCTTGGTTCTGCCATGAAAGACTGTCCCTATTGTGGAAAAACTTTCAGAACATCACACCATTTAAAAGTCCACTTGAGAATACACACAGGTAAGGGGATGAGAAGAATATGGCGTTGATAGAAAGAGCCTTGTGTGGGTGTGTTAAAATAAACATCTGGTTTCAAGTTTTAATTTCTAATTTAGGTGAAGATGTGGTAGTTTACTCAGAAGGAACTTTCGAGAAAGATATATGGCAATCTTCTTAAATAAAAAGCTCATGGACATTTGACTGGTGAAAAGACAACTTGAAAAGACTCACCTTTCCCTATTTGAAATAATTCAAATCTCAGTCTGTTTCACCATTGTGTCCTTCAATTACCTTTGTTCTTCTATGCAAACGTATTGGTTTCAGACATAGTCACACTAACTGCTCTAAAGGCCCCCCGTAACATTTATTTAGGGACTCATAGTTTCATTCTAAGTTATTCTTTCTATCCAATTTATTGTTACTATTCTCATTTTTCATCTCTTGGCATGCACATGGACATTTTAACTCCTTCAGGTTATCAAATACATTTAGAAATTAACATTTTTGCACTAGTCTTACTAGTCACTACCTGTACCTACTCCTATTTTAGTTTTATAATAGCAATTTGTTAGTTATTTTCACCCTGTGCAGACTTTTTGGTTATGCAGGCACCGTCGTTGTTTTATTTCATTCAGAGTATGGTCTGTGTTAAAGGCTAGGAAACTGTAATCTTTTCCTTAAAAATATTGTAGTATGTTTTCTAATAAAATAAGCATAAGGAAGATATACAGAGATATTTTAATGACTGCTTAATAAACCTTATAATCATTGTATGGTAAATGACTGACTGCCATACAATGGCCTTTATCTATGTCCTAAGTTTCCATTGACATCACTTGAAATTCTATGCATAATTCAAAGCTAATATGACATTTCTGTATCCCATGTATCCTATATATTATGAACTCTACAGGCCTATAGCTATCTCTGCAACTGTTGGCTATGTGAGGCTCTGTAAAGTGGGTGTGGGAGGAGGGTGGCTATCCAAAAAGAAGCATTTTTCTTAAAAGATATGCCTGGTGGGAGAGCTAGGTGGAAATGTTTGTTGAAATTTTTTTTTTTTCAATACAAAATGCCATTTCATTTTCCTTGACATGAAAATGTTTTGAAAAACGTGTTGATCCAAACAACATTTCATTTTAAAAAATTAATAAACGAAGCATTTCAGTAATGCTTCAGAAATGTCCTGTTTTGACATGTTCAGAATGGAATGTTTTGATTTTTCATTTCAAAATGAAATTGTTTCTTATAGCAATAAATAAATAAATATTGTAAACTGTTGAAATTGGAATGAATGACTTGATAGCATCAAAATAAGATGAAATGACTTGTTTAAGTTGGCCTGAAATTCAGTTTAAAGAAAATGTTTTGCAAGAAATTATGTAGTTCTCACTCCATTTTGGAAGGGGGTGTGGCAGGGTGGGGGGAGCTCAGAAAACTGTCTGAAACAGTGGAATTGGCTTTGAATCAGAAAATTCAGTTCATTCTCAACCTTAGCTGGCAGTGTCTGAATCTCTTATCCTCTGGAAACCATATATGGGGTTTAGTACCCAGGTCTTTAGATCTAGAAGCTGAATGGGGGTATAGATAGATAGGCCCAGGGTAGAGACTATCAGGAGAGATTAGGGGCTTATTGATGAACTTGCATGGTCACCTGTGCAAATCACTTTCACATGCAGTATCCTTCTTTCTAGCCGGCAGGGAAACTACTGGGCAATTTGGGTAGTTAATATGCATGACCTTCCAGATTTTTCCTGAAAGATTAGGCCACAGTTATATTAGAATGTTTCAATGAAAACAGTTTAAATATTCTTCAGTTATTTACAGAATGAGAAAGTTTAAGAGAGACTTTCTAGCTGTACCTATGAGTTCATTCTCTTTTCTTTGTTTTTAATTTCACAAATCGGGTAAGCAAGTGCTATTTCCTGACATAAATCAGGTATTGGGGTGGCTATTGGGGTATGCTTCTCATTTCTACTCTCAGAACCTTGAAACTACGGCTGCCTACAAACATGCTTCGGGTGGGGATGCTTTAATTGGAGCAGTTACCAATTAAAACACCTCATCTGCATGTTTAAAAATGGCCACAGGACACTATTTAGACCTCATTTGGTGAGGCTTAGATAAAGAACCCCTGCAGCCATTTTTAAATGTGCAGGGGCTTATACACGTGATGGTGAGGTCATGCTAGAGTGTTTTAATTAGAATGTGGAGCAGACTGAATCTAATTTGAATGTGAACCAGCATGTGTATAGGCAGCCTATATTTCTGGGTATGCAAATAGACAGAATGCTTTTGAAAATTTGATTACAAGGGCCCCAAAATCAGGACATTTAAAGGAACTGATAGAATATATTAATTATATCTTATCTTTCTGTCATTGAACTGACCGTGTATGATAGATGTAATGTAATTCTGAAAATGTGATCCTTAATATTGTTTCATTTTTGCATGCATGCCCTTTAGGGCAATGACTTTATCTTTACTAGTTGTTTAGAGTTTGTACAATACCTAACACAACACAGGCCTCATTTCTGTATTTACTACTTTAATAAAAGTAAATAAATATATGGCAATACCCTTATTTGAAAGTAACCCAATAAGTGTGATTTTACACTATTTTAATGTTTAAAATAGTGGAAGATTTAGGGAAAACTGGGTGCATCTGCATGTGTGCTTTACTGCATCTGCTAATTAGCTCCACAGTAAAGCATCACAGTCTACATATGTGCCAGTATTAGGGCACAGTAAATTAATTAATTTTGCCATAGGATAGTACTGTCTTGGACAGAACAGCATACTAGTTATGTGTGCTGTAATACACATGTAGGTTGTGACAGGCTGGCTAGGGCAAAAGGGTATGACAGTGCAGGGGCTTCCTGCTGCCTACCTCCACTGTAGCACCCTCATGTCCCAGGCCTGATGCCGCCACCTGGAGCCCAGGCCTGACCACCCCCACCGTGATCCCTGCCAGCCCACGGCTGATCCTCTTTGGCCTGAATTTCTGCAGTCCTGGGTGCACGTGTAAATACTGCACCTGGGAACAGTTTTCTCCAGCTCAAACTGTGCCTGTGTTTGTCTCTCCGTCTTAATTGCACATGTAGATGAATGCACTGGGTACCTCCTCTTTGCTTCCCTTTCATCTTGCTCCTCTCCCTACCCCTTCTGAAAAACCTTACCAAAAATAGGTATTCACTGGTTTTTGTTTCCTTAAAAATGACAATATTGTGCTTACAATATTTGCAGAGTATAATTCGTAGAAAAGAAATAAATTACAATGAAAGCATTCCCTAAAAATTATGCTTTAAAACCACCTTAGAATCAGAGTAAGAAAAAAAGTCCTTCTGGTAATAGAACAAAAAATATGACTTTACAGAAACATTATGCAAACTATTGAAACAGCATTTGCAGTGTATTTTAAAAGCATGATGAAATTAAAATAGATAAGGATCAATTTCCATTAAACTAAGAACAAAGTATTTGTAAAATAATGACAAGAGTATTTTAAAAATGAAACAGTGTTTTAAACTGTATAAATAATCATAATAAACATTAGAAAAAATGTAAAATGGCAAATTACTAGAGTTATTAAATCAAATTTCATTTCTTATGCAGCAAATGGAAATGATGTAATAGATACCAATTATTACGCAAATATTATATTGTTTAGTTCATACTTATCTAGGAAGGTGTTTGTCAGTTTTCTGTAGTTTGTATTACAATCTGACTTTATTATATGTCTGGATCATATAACTGATTGATAAAACACACTCTCCTGTGTTTCTCCACTACATTAACTCAATTACTGCTCTTGTTCTCACAGCACCTGTTTGTTAGAGATGAGCTCAAGCAGTTCAGGAAAAGTCAGGTTCCTTTGAACATCTGTGTGTTTGGAGGCCTATAGGTAGGATGGCTTGGTGTACATGCCAAAACCAGACTCAGAGTCTGATCCAGCTAAAAGGAGACCCCGTCACTGTTGGGTCAAAGAAGGCACTTGAGCTTCTTTTGTCTCTGTATCAGATGAAACTGCCCTCTGTTTTCTTAGGAAAGAAACACAAGTACTCAGTTAACTGGTTCGGTTCACTCCCAACATCCTAATGCACGGATTAATTCCTCTTCTGCTGACCGAACAGTATTCAGTGGGGGAGGTTTTTGTAAATGGAGTAGGTCAGCTGTTGGATTTCTGTGTGCTTATGCTACAAGAGTCAGAAAAGGGCCACGTGATAAAAAAATTAGTAGTTCAGTCTTCCTGTAGAACTTTCAGCTTCTAAGCTAGCATAGTTCAGAAAACCATTACTCTGTTGTTTTTGGTAAAAGCACTTCTCTGGTTAGACATGGCTCACCTAAACAAAGTGCTAATAATATAGAAATGGATTCACACAGCTGGAACGTGTATACTGATGCTGATCTCATTCATGCCAATTGAAATCAGGAGTAATTCCAAGGGAGTTGGTGTGACAGTTCTGTGAGAATTTGATCCTGAATGTCTTAATATCACTAACAAGGATAGTCCAGTTTAAGCATACAAAGAGGTTAGGCAAATCCTTACCTTATGACAAGAACAAGAACATTCCTTGATGGAATTGCTCTGGGATATTGTTCTATCAGCTCCATTCCTGTAGATCTCCAAAATACTTTTCCAGAATAAATGAAAGTGCAGAGACAGTGCACAAAAACAAATTTTATAATCAAGCATATCATACAGTTCTTGCTCCTCACATATTTCCTGGACCATCACAGCTACAATAATGCTACTAAAGGGTGTTATAGTATATATGATAGCTCAACATACTAGTATGTACGATAGTGCAATGTACTGGTTAATTACTTTCATTAGTTATGGTTTTGTACTCCTAAGTTATATTGGCATCCTTTATTTTCTGTCCTATACTCACAGCCCTACAGGGGCATAGAATGCACTGTTTTATGTAAGGACAGACATTCCAGTAAAATGTCAATAATGACACTTAAGACGAGAGAAAGAATTATCCAATAATTAGGTTCTACCCTAGGACATGGGAGATGTAAAGTCAGTCCCTGAATGACCACAGTCATGTGTGACATATATCAAATCACTTAACCACTCTGTACCTCTGTTCCCCATTTATGAAATGAGGATATTACTTCCTGGGGTTTTATCAAGATAAAAACAGCAAAGATCATGAACAGTTCCAATACTCTAAGTAATGTATATGGATAGTATATGCTGTACAGGGAAGTGTGGTTTGTCCTATGAACCAAGTCATTTAAGGTTTCATCTGACATGGTAATAAGCACCCTCTATAGCTTCATTAATGCCTTCAATTTCTGTTGCAGTCAATGAGAATCGAAGGTGTTTGTCACCCTAAAAAATTGAGCCTTAAAAGGGTGCAGAAATGGTTAAGTAAGAAATGATGAGATTGTGCTCGCTGCCATTGCCCATAAGCAAGTTGTGTTGGGACAAATTTTCAGACTTGCAAATGTGTATGTTCTCACTGTAGGTGTTCACAAACCATTACAAGGGTACAAGTATACACATATTAGAGTTCTACACACATCAAGACTGGGGTGTGCTTATACTCTGGCTTGTGTATTCGCCTGAGTAAAAAAGTCATATGTATGAATCAGAAATTGGCCTGAGTAGGATGTGAGCTGTATGCACATACTGAAGAGGAGATAAAGGGAAAAATCTTCACAGAGCCATATCAACTGACCTGTGTTACATATGCTACACAATACACACATGTATATATAATATACATCCTGCAACATTACTGCTGCTCGATTCTCTTTAAAATGCAACTGTGGCATTTTAAAACTTGCTTAGATGAACTGATGAAATACACTAAAAATGGTGCTGTTTAAATGAATTCAATTCACATCTTCTTCCTAAAAAAAGACTGCCTGTTGCCATTCTCTGAAGGCACTTGTAGTGGGATGAGCAATATGAATAATTAAGGAAAATGGGGATGTGTGCTCCAAGAGGAGACAATTTTGGTACTGAACATCCTTTATTCTTACATTTCTGAGATGAACTAAAAGGACTTTTCATTTCTCTAGATTTCTCCAGATTTCCCATCCTTAACATTGTACAGCTTGCCTTTTCCTGCCTTAATGATATCCCAAACTTTTGTTGAAAATAATTGATTGAATTTAAATTTCCTTAAAAGTTTAAGAGGTAATGTTACAGTATAAATTTCCTACCAAACACTAAGTAGGGAAATATCCATTAGTGAAATTAACTACAGTTTCTAGGTAGCTAACAATGTGCAGTATACAGTAGGGCATGGCTAATGAACACTGCAGTGGGTGATATTTCATTATACAAATTAATGCTCACATTTTAATGGGAAAGTCACATAATGAATCTCAGCTTCAGTGACAGCAATTAGAGACACAGATTGTCCCCTTCTGGACAAGGCACTGTTTAGCAATAAGCAGCTGTGTAAAAAGTCTTCAGGTTTACAACATATATATGCTTTGGGGGAATTAGTGTACAGTTTATATTAATGTACTGGAGCTTCACTGCAAAGGAACAACCATATTTATCTCTTTGTGCATTAACTAAGTAAAGACATGTAAAAAGACTAAATAAATTTTAGAGAGAATATGTAAATAAATGAAAATATTCAATTATATAACTTTACCAAAAATTAAAACATTTACTGTTTGTCAAGTACTAGAATGCAATCCCCTTAATAAACTGAGTCATAGTATCAAAAATGTTTTGTTTTATTTTATTTTTTTGTGAGATGGAGGAGTATATCCAAATCTTATCTATTGAGTTAAAGTATGAGTAAAGTGAGTCGTAAAGGGAAGATGTCAACTGGTATTTCTGACAAACAGATTAATTGTGTGGTAAAACATGTGCATGATCCAAAAATAATCTTACAGAACCTTTGATATTCCATTTGGTTTAAAAAGTGTGAAGTGAATGATTAGAATGATAAAAGAAATTACTGTGTAAGAATAGGCATAATAATGAACTAATTAAACCATACAGCAATCCATTTCTAAAATATCTACTGTACAATGAATAAAATAGGTTATCAATAACCACTCCAATGATAAAATAAAAGATGCCATAAAATGTTTTCAATAGTTTTATTAAACAATATTCACTGGAGTTAAGCTGTTGGATTTCATTATGCTTAACATAAAATAAAACCATATGTAGAAGTATATGGGGCCAAATTTGACTTACATTGTCTGTGAGTGATGTCAAAAACCCTGCTGCTAGCTGCAAGAGCTGTCAGTGTGACTAAGTTCCTGAACTAATGTAAAGAGCCTATATGCTGTGAAGGAGTACTACCAGAAATTGTTTTGGTGGTAAGAGGCAAAGTGCAGATGTAAATATGTCTTATATATAATAAATAAACATAATAGAAAAGCTGAAAGCAGTCAGTACAAATTAGCAGTTAGGAAATATAGACATTTGATAAGGGAAGCTAAAGGTAGCAGAAAAAATCTATAGCTACTTAGGTTAAGAACAGTTAGATAAACAGTATGGTGTATGTCTGATATCATACATCAATGCTAAAATTATCAACTGTGATACAGAAAACTACAGAAGCATTAAATGAATATTTCTATCCTTTATTTAGAAAGGAGCAGGAAGATTTATTTTAGAATGATAACATGCAATAAGAAGAATGGTAAATGGCAGCCATTAAAATCAAATGATTCTTAAGGCTAAGGAAAGACACTCAAAAAGCCTGAGGCTGAATCGATTCAGTCTTTGCAGGTTAGTCTAAGCTGCATAGACTGAACCAATAAGCAAGTGAACAGGCATTCATTTTTGATTCCAGAAATGCAGCCACATGCCTGCAGTGGCCCAGGCCAGAAGCCAGGGGGTGCTAGAGCATGCCCTCCTGCTGGGTTGGAGCAGACAGCTTGGGCCAAGGCTAGCCCACCCACCCTGTGAGGGGAGGTGCAAAGCATCCTGGGATGCTGGAGACGGTGAGTTAATTTGAATCTGGAGAGGATCTGGGACAGAAGTTCAATAAATTGAGCTAACCTAAATCAGTTATCTATCCAGGTTTATTTTAAACTGGTTTCAGGCATTTTGAAAGGGGTTTATATGTACAGAATTTCTGTTGTATTACAGATTTGAACTGGTTTCCAATTATTTATGCCAGTTTATGTGTAACTTCTGTCCCTATCCTAAGTGTCTTGGAACACTGTGAAAGTTCCAGACCATTGAGGAAGCAAATTAATGCTGTTCCAATATTTCAGAAAGAAAAAAAAAATCTGGAAAAAAACTACAGTGATTTATTTTGTTAGTAATAAACTATAGAGTAATTTATTTTAGTACCATTTGAACAACAGTCCTAAAAAAATACATGGAAAAAATTATATGCGATTTGTTTGGTAAAGAATTAAAAATGGTGGCAGAATTAATGTCAATCAACATATACTTATGAAAATAGGTCTTACCAAAAATACTTCATTTAATATGTTGATGGTAAAGATTAATATTTAGTTTCTTATGGTCATTTTCTTAACATAATGTATTACTTTTGACATTTTGATAAAAAAACAGTATACAAAATCACTGTGGCCCATATTATAAAATACATTTGTAAACAGGGAGTCATCATGCAGTAGGAGCTTTTCCAGTGAGGTCCCTGGGCCAATGCTTTTCTGTAATGTGAGCAGTCATATAGAAGAAAATCTAAAATTGTTGCTGGCAAAATTTGCCAGAGACACAAGACTTGATGGAAAGGATGCAGAAAGGAGCTACAAAAAGCATTTTGTGTCTTTGAAAATGTGTGAGGAAATGTTAACAGGTGACATGACTACATTCTGTAGCACCTACAAGGGGAAGAGATTTCTCATAGTAGTCAGTTCTTTAATAGAAAAAAAAGACCCACTGAGATGCAGTGATTGGGAGCTGAATCTATACAAATTCAGACTAGATTTCATAGATTTCATAGATGTTAGGGCTGGAAGGGAGAGTGACGAGATAGTGTTTTCTGGCCATAAAATCTACAGATCTATATATTTAATCTGTCAGTGCTCTTGTTTAGCTTCACAGTAGTTTTTTCCTATGCATGGTATGATTATGTGGTATATAAGAACCATAGGTGGGAGTGGTAGTAGTCTGAATAAGATAAACATCCATGTTGTTTATGCAATTCATTGTATGTATAAGTACAGAGCCAGCCTTAGGGGTAGGTGATCTCCCAGGTCCCTACAGTGAGGGGGGTGCCACCTGGTCCTGCCCTGCCCTGGCTGATCCCTGCCCCCTGCCTCCAACTGCAGCTGAAGAGGAACTTGGCATGGGCTGGTGGCCAGGACGGGACCAACCTCAAACCTGAAAGCCCTCATCCCAGCCAGGTCCCTGTAGCGCTGCCACAGGTTGGGACCAAAGTGCCGCTCTTCATCCTCTGCCCATGGGAGGCCCTGGCCCAAAGGAAAGGAATGGTGGGGGGGTGGGCAGGGAGTGCGCCAAATATAAGTTCACCCAGGGTGCCATTTTCCTTAAGGCTGGATCTGTATAAGTATACAATTCCCACTGGGCAGTATGTCTGATTCTACTTGTCTGCCAGGATATTGTCCACTTTTTACAGTAGTCTTGAATTGTTTTGTTGTATCCTGTCAGAGAACAATTCTTATGATTTGACTTGTGCCTGGTAACTGAGACTAGTAGGTAGATGAGAGCAGTGATTATGCCATCTAGATAACTACTGTCTTATGAAATAGTTTTATAACCAGGTACTGGGACAGTTCTCTATTAGGTTGTGAAAGGTTTGTGGAGATGGAAATAAAGCTCAGAGAATTATCCGACAGTCCCATTGTGAACTATGAAAGAATGACCCTTTGATATCAAATTTAGGAAAGTTGTTGAAAAAAGTAATGTTTTCCTCACCTCTACATGGCAGCTTTAATTTATGCAAGCAGAAATTAGGTGTTAAATGACTCACCCAGATGCTGCTCTTGGCACTAACATCAGGGTAATCATTACATGAGGATGAGATTTCTGAAACATTTCATCAAAGTATTAGATACAAACAAGTATACCTCTAACAAGAAAAGTCCTAGCTTGTTTATGCTATTTAGGCTTCCTAGTATTATTATAGTTCCTGATAGAAACAGGGAGGTTCAGGATCTTGCTGGTTTCTCATTAAAAATTTGGGCTATTTCTTTCCCCCAGGAGTTTATAACTACTGCTGCTGGGACTGACACTTGGCACATTATGTCTGGATAGATGGAGTGCCTTGTAAATATCTCTGACCAATTATTCAAGTTAGAAATTGTTCAAATCCCTAAACTTCACAGTTTTGGAGATACTTCAGTTCATCTCTGCTCATTCCACCTTCCATCAGAAGGCCTAACTCACTGGTTCAGAGAGGCCTAGAGCCTTAAACTTTTATAGGCCACAACCTACTTCATCAGATGCTAACTACTTCTCTATATTGGCTTCTGGAATCGCAGCAATTACTTTTGTAAGGGGACTGTTTTTAAATGAGCTAGTCACTTTCATATTTAGATTGTGGGGAACATTTTCAAATATTTTTCTCTGCCACCATTTTTTGGCAAGTCCTCTGATTTAATGGGGGCTCGGTGTATTGCAACATGCTAGATCAGAGTTTGAGCCCTCAGTTTAAATCCTCATTCACAGCCTCGCAAGAGATGGGAGCATTCTAGTTTCAGTGGACTCAGCTCTAGGGGAAATTGGCACTTTTGATCAAACTGTCTCAACTGGTATCCTCTTATAGGCTAGGGCTGATGGGATTTGCGGGGAGTCATGTCCAGGTCTCCTTCAGCAAAGGGAAGGTCACTCTACCATGGGTCTTTGAAAGGAAAATGGAATATCTTCAGGGCTTAGCAATTAAAAATAAAAGTATGTTGTCAGTGCAGAGTGCTTTGGATGGAAGGCACTTTATGAGTGCATAGTATTATTAGTATTTCCTTTAGTTAGCATATTTTAACTCCCTTGCACCCATTTTTAAATATACTTGTTGCCTGAAGCACCTCCTGTATGTTTATAGCATCATTAGCTCAGCCTATATTGTAAAAATCTGCCTTATCATTGCGGAAGTATGTTATCAACAGTTCACACAGCATCTGAAGTGGCAGAGCACAATTTCTAATGATGATGTCACTTGTCATTCAGTGTTTAGATACACCCCAAAAAGAGTTATAATCATAAAGGGAAATGATCAATGATTTAACACTTACGTAAAGATCTAGGTGCTCTTGAATAGTTTTCAGTTAAGTGGAGTTGGAATTAAAAAGTGAAGGCATTTTACATACTGGGCTTTTAGAAATATTGTCTCAGCATCAGAATTGGACTAACATAAAGTTCTTGGACAATGTTTTAAATCCCCTTTTTGTATCAAAGAGAATTAAAAACCTTGTAATGAATTGGTTGTAACATGTAGGGCCAAATACATAGGACCAAGGTCTGGAAGAACAGGAACTCGTTATAAAAACTGGAGCCCATTTATGATGTAAAAACAACATTAATGTAAGCTTGTATTCTGGCCAGCAGCAGAACTGTCACAGAATATTCTTACTGCCAAGAAGAAGAATCTGCACGAGGGAATATACCAAGCAGCAATTGTATTTCAGGTTATGGATGCATATACATAGGCAAATTGCGTTTATTACCCCTTGCCTTGCCCTAAAACACTTCCTATCCTATTGAATTGATTAGAATAAAATAGACTAGACTAGTTCTCTGGTTTTGAGGGAAAGCCAGACTATATGTGGCCAACTTCATCTTACTGACTTTTGAAGGCTGGCATACATTGTTTGAGTTCTTTATGCATTGTAGCTACTAGTACATCTTTGGGTTGGTTCAGGTAGTGCTATATGGCCATCTTGAATGTTCATTAGCTGAATCCCACTTTGCTAATTACAGTCAACAAGAAACTGTTATTTGAAACAAGAAGCTATTTTTTAAACTGTTATTTAACCCTTAAGCCCTCAAAAATATTAAAATCCTTCAGTTTTTACTGGAAATGGATTTTGAAGTTAGTCAAGAATTGGTAACTTTTTGACTACTGTGATAACCTATCCAGTTTTATTGTACAATTCTTATTCTTCTGAAAGAATTTTTAAGACAATTACATATTCCCAGAATGCTTTCACAGAAGGTTTGCATTGTCTATTAGATCCGTTAGAGGGACGGGGAAAAAACCGATAAGAGAAAAAACACTTTCTTCTCGTTGTTGAGGTTCCTCATAAAAATAATTGCTAATTGACAGGGCACTATTAAAAAGAAGCTTACAGTACTGTCAGACTCCTGTCTCTTTCCGTGAGTATTTCCTTTCTCAACTCTACAAGGAAACGTTGATTGCTAACAAGTGCTCTGCATAGATTTGAATTTATATTTATTTAGATGTATTTTCTTTCTGGATATATATCTATGATTGTATGTGAATATTTAATATATGTGTAATATCTTTGAGTTCATTTAAATCATGAGAAGAACAATAAAAGTTTAGTATTGAGTTGAAATATATATTTAATTCATAAAAATCATCTTATATGTTTTAAAACACTATTTAAGCTGATCCTTATCCTCTAGAAAAGTGCTTATTATAGGTAAATTACACTTTTTACTACTAGAACATTAGAAATGCCATTAGTACAAATTTAAGCCACTGCAAAAAACAGTAGATAATGCTAATTTCAAGTACAGAACTTAAATATATTTTGTACCTTTTTACTACTCGTTTTCTTTTTAATTTTATTGACTACTTTTTATTTTAACTATATGTTCTTACATGCTGCAATCATAATGTACTGTAATGATATTAATATTTTATAGAATCTGTATTTATAGTTCTTTATTTAGAAACAATGCAGTAGGTCTGCAGATCTTTGAATCCTTCTGGAATGGTGCCCTCCAAATAATGATAAATTACTTGTGCAGTATGCCATTTGCTAATTATATCCATGATTTACTGCAGAGCAAGACTTAAATCATTCATTTCAGTCTTGCGTAACAGTGCCATAAAATTTTTAGGTTTAAAAATGGTTTCCATGTGTATAATTTAAACAAATTTTAGAGCAATTGTATACACAAAATATTGCAACCATCCATTTGTTACATACTTCGTCTCTCTTTTTTTTAACTTGTATTTTTAATGATTACTGTGGTTGAAATTGTTATGCTTCATTTTCATAATCATAGCTTTTAATTCTACAACAGTTTTCTACATGTTAGATTAAGAAAAAGATAGCTAATTGTGTGTAGATAGCATGTCATTCCTGAATAGCCCCACATGCTAGGATCCCATTAAAAAAAATCTTAAAATGATTAATTATTCCTGTATTAAAGAAACATCTCTTAAAAATTATCTGTTAGCTGGGGGTTTTATGTTTAAAGAACAAAAGTTGATTTTCCTGCATTGCTCCATAGACCAAAGCACAGCTAACACAGTATGTATTTGTCTTTTTACACAAATTTCTAGGTGAGAAACCTTACAAGTGTCCACATTGTGATTATGCTGGCACCCAGTCTGCATCCCTCAAATACCACTTGGAACGGCACCATCGGGAGCGACAGAATGGAGCAGGACCTCTCCCTGGGTCTCAAAGTCAAGAACACAAGGATGAAACCTCAAGTAAAGGATCGGTGTTTATAAGGCCAGACATACTGAGAGGAGCCTTCAAGGGGCTTCCTGGCATTGATTTCCGAAGTGGCATGGTCTCTCAGCAGTGGGCATCAGGAATGCTTTCTTCTGGAGACCAACAAGGACAAGCAGCTAGTATGTCTTCTGATGTGTCTTCCGAGAATATGAAGGGTTCTGACATATCCTCCAAAGGAACACACTTTTCTGAACTCGGCCGAGCTTATCAGAGCATGGTTGGAAATGGAGTGAACTTTCAAGGGTCTTTGCAAGCTTTCATGGATAGCTTTGTCCTGAGTTCCTTGAAGAAGGAAAAAGAAATGAAGGATAAGGCCCAATCAGATCCACTTTCCACAAAAACTCTGGGCTCAGATAGCAGCGAGGAAAAAATAAATAGCAAGTCCTCACAACGAAAAGCAGAAAAATCCCAATATGAACCTCTTGACTTATCTGTGAGACCAGATGCCACCTCACTTCCAGGTTCATCTGTCACAGTTCAAGACAATATTGCTTGGCATGGCTGCTTATTTTGTTCCTTTACAACTTCATCTATGGAACTAATGGCACTGCATCTCCAAGCTAATCACTTAGGCAAAGCTAAACGTAAAGATAATATTTTAGGAAATAGCAAAGATCAATCTTGGGAAGCTTTGGCTTCAGCAAATAAAGTCAGTTTGCTCCCCTCCTCAGGACAGTCCAGCAAAGAGGCAATAGTTTCAAATTTGATCAGCCAGCTGGACTCTGCTTCTGAGAAAATGACCCAAGGACAAAATAAAGAGGTGCTGGCAGAACAAAAGAATGCTTCCTGGCCCAGCCATATGGAGTCTCCTTTTTGTAATTTTACAACAGACTTCTACAAGCAATTTGGTGTTTATCCGGGTGTTATTGGCACGGGAGCACAAAATTCTTGCACCAGTAATGACCCCGAAGTAAAAACACAATCTGAAGATGACTCAAATATGCTGCTCTCTGACTCTGTAAATAAAAGTGCTACTGATGACCTGTCTGACATAGCTTCATCTGAGGATATGGAATCCTCCAAGGAAGAAAACATTGAAGATGAGGACATTGAAACAGAACCAGATATTATGAACAAGCCGCTGTCTGCCCTAAATAAAGAATGCAGTGAAGGAGGTGACAATATACAAAATACAGTCACCTCACCATCAACACAAGGACTCATATCACCGTTGCCACAAACATCAGAAAAGCAGTGGCACAGTCAGAATCTTCTTTCCTCCCATGAAACCGCACAAGGTGTAATGAAACCCGAACAAGTTCAGGGTCCCCAGGTCCTGGAGAAGCAGATGAACATGTTATCAGTCTTAAGAGCTTACAGCTCAGATGGCTTAGCAGCCTTTAATGGACTTGCAAGTAGCACATCAAGTAGTGGATGTATCAAGAGACCTGACTTGTGTGGTAAGTTTTAGACCTTCTTTTAGACCATTTCAGAAAACATTTGTGCAGAATCACAAAGCTGTTCTCTAAATATACTTAATCATGTTTGCTAGGAAATACAATTTAAAAAAAAAAAGGTTAACAAAAACCCAGTGGGCTAAATTTTAGTCTATGTGTTTTCCACCACTGAAATCAGTGGTTCTGCATGCATGTAGCTGACAGCTCAAGATAGCCCTCTATGTGCAGCCTAGATTTGCATACACTTATCTAATTTCTTTTAGAAATTATATATATATTTTTAAATTAGAATAGCGACAATATAGAAGATCTGTGCTAGTGGCATTTGAAGGGGACATTTACTTCTTTAGTTTATACAAGGGGGAAAAGTTCTATAAAAATGACATGGTAACTTGCAAACTTTTCAGTATTTTGATATTACAAGAAAGAACCTAAGAAAAACGCTGGATGATTTGACAAACCAATCCCACTTTCTCATTCTTTTTCTTTCTATTGGATTAGGGCATATTAAATTAATTTACATAACGCTAATCAAATTATATGCCAAGTGGATGGAAAATTCCTCTCTGTAGGCAGAAATTCAGGTTTTCCCCCTCTTTTTTACATTTTTGTGACTTGTTTCAATGTGAGCCATAAAGTAGTTATATTTGATTATTTTCAGAGGCTAGATAACTGTTTTCACTGTTCTAACTCGAGGTTGTACAAGTTGTGAATTGCCTAATTAAGATTATGCCTGCAGGTAATTTAAAAAAAATGCAACACTTATCCTTATTTATCTCTGATTTACTAAATGGAGTTTTATGTCTTCAGCTGAGACATTCTCTTTGCCAAAAGTGAAAAGATAAAATCATTTGGGCAGAATATGACAGAGGTTATTTTTTTAAATTCATCTACCATTCTTGAAGCCTTCTTTTAGTTGTAATAAGACTCTAGGACATAGTCCCTTTGAAAATTAGTCATTTTCAAAAAAGTAGTGCTAGCAGATGATAGGGAAGAGATGGGGACCCCTGATGTGTTTCCAATCCTGAGAAGTATTGGAGTAAGATTTCACTTTGCCTACAAACTTAATCGAAAGTAGAACTTGCGATCAGCATAAGTGTTCATTACAGCAAGGACTTCCTTTGCATGATATAACAAGCTAAGAGAAAGAGTAGTTTACATTCATCAGGTTTTGACAACTCAAAACATAGGCCCTAGTCCTGTAAATACATAAGGCCTTTTCTTAACTTCAGGAAAAGAGACACATGCACAAGTATTTGCAGTGCTTTACTGGTCAATGTGTCTTTTCTAACTGAACTAGAAGTAGGTAGTTAGAAATGCGATCAACGTGTGATCAGAAATCAGTGAATGGATTTCTGATACTACTTCTACAATGTAGTTCATAACTTCCCACGAGGCATACATTTTCATCCCTGCGAAATGATGTTAAGAAGTTGTGAAGTCATGAAAACAACAAAAAAACCTCAACTTTATCAAAAAAACAAAAGTTAAAGGCCACTGAAAACATTTTTCCAGCAAACTCCTCATGGCTTTGCTGTGTTAAAAATAACATGTGTTCTGCTCCTTTATAATATCTTCAGGAATCTGCATGCCAACAAGAATCCAGCATTTAGAGAAGATTTAAAAACAAAAAAGCCACTAATGCTGGTACTGAAATTATATCATATTACTTCTATTCGTTTTTCCACCTTCCAATCAATTCAATAGGCATTTCATGCATTGCTGAGTTTATGAGAATTTATTAAAGATCAACTCTATTTCACAATTTCTACCTAGTGAGAATGCATTTAACTTGACGCATGGGGGGAATCTTACACGACACAAGCTTGTCTGCTCCATTTCATAAGTTTTTTTTTCATTTAAATGCAGTGTGAGTTGTCCTTTTTCCTCCCTCCAAAAAGAGCATTTTCAAAGTCTTAGCTGACATTTCTTCTGTTCATTTGCAGAAAAGGAGTCAAGAGCTCATGATTTAAATAGTTTGATTAACCTTTCTGTATATCTCTTAACAAAAGAGGATCAGGACCAACAAGCCCAGTGGTGATAATTTCTTATTTGGTTAGTTTAGTTGCCACCCTGTTGTGAATTCTGTCATGTGTTTTCATTTTCTCTATGACATTTTGTTCTGTGAAATCGTGCTCCATCTGTGTGTGTTAGTGTGGGGAGTCTCACCTGATGCTTCTGCACTTGAGGATTAGCCAGCAGGAGCATGCTGCAAATTTATTAGCTCCAGCCTTCCAGCACCTCAATAATGGTCCTCACTGTCTCTCTTACTGTCTGAGAGATCAGAAAGTTAGAGACCCTAATCTGCTATCAGATTTCAGGGCATTGCTCATAGGCTCAGAGACATTCTTTGTATTTTGGGAGCCCATCACGACTGAAGAAAGGGGGGCAGTGGTGTATAGCCAGTGAACATAAAGGTTGTTGCCATGTGAACATCAGTAACATCCCAGGAGCGTCAGCATTATTAGGACATTTCTCGGATACTGTACTTTCCCACTTTATTCTCTGTATGTGATTACAGAGACAAGTCTCTTGTTCTTTCTTCTGTCACAAAGATTTTTTCATAATTATTAAAATACCATAATGTATTGGAGTGAATTAGGAGTATTCCTTAGTTTGACTACACTTACTAAATTACATTTCTGGTTCCATAGAAGTTGGGTTTAATTTTTCAGATAGGTAAAGTCAGTTTCAACTGACTTGCTAGTGGATTTTGGCTTGGAATTATGGCTTAGTGTATAAAGCACAGGAGTAGAAATGGTGCAATCTGATTCCAGCTGGGTTGTTACGTGGCCTTGGCAAGTAACTTAACCTGGCAGTGCCTCAGTTTCCTTGGGTGTAATATGGCTGTAATGATGCTGTGAAGCATAATTGTAAAATAATTTGAAATGCTTGGAAGGCATTACAAATTTGCAAAATATTCTTAATTTTATATTATATAAAAACAGAGCATGTTTTCTACGTCACCACAATCACATAAGATATTTTTCATATCTCCCTTTTACTTACATAGTTGGATGGCGAGCAGACAGGAAGGAGGCAGTGCAGCTTGGGATGCACTCTGACTTCCTAAACTTGCCTAGACTCAGTGCTTGCATCTTGAATGGACATTCCAGTGAGCTGAACTAGATTGTCTCTGATGCCCTATGCTATTCATGAATGAGGATACGTTTATGCATCTGGAAAGTGATTTGTAGCCCCCAATTCAGCTGAGCTTAGCATTCATTTGACATGGAGGAGGTGTACAGCATAATGAAAAATCTTCTGACTATGTAAAGATTGGCTTAGTTAGTATATTGCTATTTTTACACCTTTATTAATTCTAATGCAATGTGGAGATTAAAGTTGCCATGGTCTGTCACTATTCTGTAAGGAAAGGGCTATAAAAATCAGTATTTGTTTCTATTTAGGTCTCCTCCTTCTCCCTACTTGCCTCCACATGTATGTTGAATTTTTTAACACAGTTATGCCTCCTATCCCAAGTCACTAATTTGTTCTAGACATGCACAGGATATATTTTCTTAAATGTCCCCCTCCAAGCCCCCAAGCCCTTTATGCTTTGTGCCTAAGACAAGAAAAATCCCTATATGCAGTGTATGCATGGAATGTATTAAGGCTTTCAAGGAACATGTAGCTCCAGAACAAACCGTTGGACAGAGATATTGGTGGACATTAGTTGGTATTGTTACAGAATTTATATGACAATGTCCTGAAAAGTTAGTTCCATGTTAGTCTTTTAAATTTAATCTATTTCCCTTCATGCTCCCTTTATCTACTTGCACTGGCTCCGCCTTATTTTCAGCTTTCCTTCTGTGTGAAAATCAAATAGAACAGAGCTGCCCAACTTCTAGGTGGTCAAGAGCTGAATACATCACGGGCCATATCAGCAGGAGTTTCACACATGCCAGCCACTCCAAAGTGAGCTGCAGGTCCTTGGGTCACAAGCCATAAGGATGCTCCCAACCCCACTGCTGCACCATGCACCCATGGCTCCCCTTCCAATCAACTGTGCATCTGTAAGGGGCCCTCTCCCCCTTCACTGCTGCACCATGTGCCCATGCCTTCCCCCACTACTGCACTGCACACCCATGTACCCTGCCCCACTGTTGCACCATGTACCTGCACAGGCCTTTCCCCATCACTGCTGCACGTATTGCCCACACAGCCTCAGGCTCACCCAGCCATGCAACCACTATGTTTGCCCCACTACAAACATATTGGCTTCCTTTCTTCCTGGGGCAGGTGCAGGCAGTGAAAGCCAGAGGAGGGAGGGAGAAACCTGGAGACTCTGGTTGTTGTTGCAACTGAAATTTTGGGAGTGGAGAGAGGGAGCAGTGGCTGGGCCAGGAGCCTAGAACAGAAGCAGGGGTTAGAACAGAAGCAGGGGTTGAGGATGGGCTGCAACTTAACCCCTTGCTGGCTGCATGCAGCCCATGGAGTGCCAGTTGAACAGTCTTGAAATAGGCCACTTCTGCTTAGACAGGAGGGCTAGGGGCAAACATTACACATAAACCAGTATAAGTGATCAGGAACTGGTTTAAACCTGTAACAGAGACAGGGGGTATTTGTACACATGCATGTGCCACCAGGCACGTTAAAAAGTGCCCAGTGCTGCAGTGCATACATTTGTATAAACAGTGAAATGCACATCAGGGATGAGAAAATGGCAGTGGTGCACTTTTGAACTAAAACACATCAAAGCTGTTTTAGTTCAAAAGTGCACTGCCACCATTTTCTGCACGCTGATGCACATTTTGCTGTTTAGACAAATGCATGCGATGCAGCACTGGGCATATCAGTTTGCATGCTCCACAGACTCCATGAATTGATTCTGCTCTGACACGCTGGATTTCCGGTGCGTTGGAGTAGACAAAGGTATGTGCATGGGCAACTGGTGCCTCCTGACTCTGGGGGGGCACCAGTGGCTGATTGCTGACCCCAGAAGCACAGGCAAAACCGGAAGTGCTGCTGGTGCTTCTCAGGGGAGCCCCAGTTGGTGCTCCCTACTCCCCAGCTGTCAAGGGCCAATTTCAGGGGGGCATGCATTGTCTCTGGGTATGTGTATAAATGCCCAGATGTTCAGTGCACGTAGAGCAGTTTCAAAATGGCCGAACCCAGTTTAATATAGACGTGGATGGATGTCACGTCAGACTTAACTAATGACTCTATAATCTATGAATCTATGAAATTAGGTTAACCAATCTATCAAACTTTTGTCCCAGATCCCCTTCCAACTCAAGTTACCTTGCAGGCCCCCACAATCCCAGGGTGCTTTGCGCCCTGCAAGCCATCTTCACAGGGCACGTGGACTAGCCTCAGCTGTACTGTCTGCTCCAGCTGGGTTGGGCTGGCCCTGCCCCTGGGCTGTCACAGAGCTGAGGTGGCAAAGCCCCTGCTCCCTAGCCTGCATCCTGCCTGTGCCTGTCAGTCCAGTAGGGCAGGGGGGGAAGTGGAAAAAGAGCCACCCCCAGCCCCAGCCCAAGCCCCAGTCTGCCAAGATTCTCATCTCTTCCCCCTTGATGGTTGGTGGGAAGCAGTACACCATCTGGGTGCCAGGGGACTGCCCATGCAAGGGGGAACCACCTCAAGGAGTTGGCCTCCCCTGCCACAGGAGTCTGGGGGATTCCCTCCCCCCCATATGGTCCAGCTGAGCCAGATGGGAGGCATTCCCCTGTCCTGGAGGCTCCCCTGTGTGGGCAGCCCCATGGCACCAGGACAAGAACTCCTTCCTCCCGCTGCAGAGGGACAGTAGGGGGTTGGGGGCACATACTTGGCAGCCAATCAGGGATGACCCTGGCTCATCTGGCTTGGCTTGGCTTAGGTCAGCAATGTCTTTCAGGCTGTGAGTCATGCTCTAGCATCCCCCACCTTCTGTCCTGGACCAGTGCAAGTATCTGGCTGCCTTTCCCAATGGAGAACTGAACATGAGTTCAGTTCATCCTGTGCTTCTTAGAGAAACCTGCAAACATTGAATCAATTTCTCCTCAGGCTTTTTGACTGTCTGCACTTAGCCAAGGTGCTTAGGATGGAGTCACTACAAACATAGCATTTCAAACACCTTCTGAGTGTGGAACTGCTTTTAGTAGCACAGGAAGGTAGACTGGGAGAGGAGGAAGATAGTTTGTGTCTGATTATTATTATTGCTTTAGTGTCACATAATTATAGTCCTCTATCCCAATATTTTAGTAGATGGATTTAGTTAGGCTAAATGATTGCTCCCTCTGAAGTTAAAAAACAAAAAGACTAACACTAACACTTCCAAACCTGTGGAGTGCCACAGCTAGCAGTGCAGAAAACAGTTGCTTTAATTGCCACATTTTGGTGCTAACTTCACTTGTATCCATTTTATACAACTGAAGCCATGTTAGGTAGGAATAAAGGCTGCCTATACATGTGCTCAGGAGGTGGAGGGGGGTTTTATTAGAGTGATTTCCAGAGAGCCACTCTAATTTAAACACCACACCATCACATGTATTAAGCCCCCATGCATTTAAAAATGGCTGTGGGATGCTTTAACTTAAGCTCATTTGATGAGCTTTAGTAAAAATGCCCCAGTGGCCATTTTTGAACCTGGGGGTCTTATACATGTGATGCTGTGGTGATAGTAGTGCTTTCTAATTAGAATTCAGACTGGACTCAATTAATCGAGTGTGCTCTGACACGTCCTAATTAGAATTGGAACATGTGTATAGATACCCAAAGAGCCTGAAAACTTCCTACCTTTAGTGCAGCTATGGGTGAGACAGGTTGGTCTTTGGTGCAGGAAAGCATAGCACCCATGTGTAATTTAGTTCAAGGTACTACCACAAACGGCTGGCTTCTGCCATGGCAAGAATAATCAAAGTATTTCTTCTTAAGCCATTTTAGAAATGTATTAAAAGAATTATTTTGCCGCCTTTGTTGGTACGAGAGTTTGGGAAACTGTTTACTTCACTTGTCAGTCAGGACTTTCGAGACCTGATTCTGATCTCAGAACTGGGTCTTCCACAAGTGCAGCTCCACTGCGTTTTCTGGAGTTACTTTTAGTGTGCACCCAAGTAAGTGAATCAATATTAGGTTTTAGCTCCATTTAGGATGTTGCATTATCATTTGCATGGTAATATTAAATCACACTCATATGGCTTCCTTCCTTTTTTAATTAACTGGGAATGCCAGTGATCCAGTGAAGTTTGTGCTGCTAGATAAAAGGGCTGGTCTGTGAATAGCATTGTATTTGCCAAATGGTTCACTAGTCATTTCAGCACAAACAAATGGATGGTGTCTGTAAGTCTGCAAACACTGTTGACATTTAGCCTTGTTTATGTTACCATCCTTTTGCTGCATATTTTTGGCTCAAAAAGCTACTGTCTGAATCAACAGTGACTTCCTAACCAGAAACTAAGGACTCAGTCTTGTATTCCTTACTCTTGATTAGTGCAACTGCTGGCTTAAGTGTTGGAGAATCAGGTCCTGTGCTTATTTGGCTTTAAATGTCATTGCTTCATTTTCATTTAATTTGATCATGTTGTGTTATGATACATCAGAACCTGGCTGGGTGAGAATGGTCACCAGCACCCCAGTGTTCAGTAAGGCACACTTTTTATTTCTTGTTATGTTTCTATTTTGGTATTAACCTCCAGCTAACCCTGGATGCATCTACATGTTCAATTAATGTGCTTTAGGTAATGCACTTTAAATCTAGTGCCTCCATTGTGAATTACTAGAATAATGTGCATTAGCCTATTTTAATGCACATTAGCTAAAGAGCACGGGGCGTTTATAGAAGTGCTCTGAGAGGCGGTGAAAGCACTTAAATTAAAGAGGCTCCAAGAATGTTATGTGTATCAGCATCCCTGCACTGAAAAATGGTAGTGGGGGCGCTTTAAAGCTCTTCAAATCAGCTTTAGTTAAAGTACCTCTGCTACAATTTTTCAATGTGGGGATGCTAATATACATGATGTTGGAGTCTGCTGGAGCACAGTAATTACCACGTTCTAGCAGATTTGATTAACCAAGTCTGCTCTGACGCACTGTAATTACAACACATCAGAGAAGCCACTCTGTATGTGTATAAGCGCCCATGGTTTTTTCTGATGCTTTATTGTGCATTAAAATCAGTTAGTGTGCATTAAAGTGCACGTGTAGATGTACCCCTGTTCCCTGAATTTCAGATAATTAACCTCCATAGTATGTGATCCTGCTGAGCAGTGCTGAGTGTTCCCTGTTCCTACTGGAGCAGGTTCTCACAGGACTGGATCTGAAAGAGGGACATGCATTTGCAAAAGGAGGCCTTAATGTGTACCCCAGATTCAGGTATCTCTGGCCAGCCATAACAGCACAAATCCCTACCATAGAAATGTTGTTTGTTTTTTTCTTTGCAGAGGCAAGATGCTACTCTACAGCTCAGACTTGTATGGTTTTATCCTAAGTTTCAATTTCTGAACAACATATGTTTTGTAATGTCCAGGTTTAATTTAAATTGCAATGATTGGATATTGCACAGATCTAGGCATGAGAGAAAAAGGTAAGGTCTGTATCCAGATCTTCCCAGAGATAGAAAATATTCCCATCTGGGTTTTGGTTCAGGTATATCTCTTCTGCGATCTGATATCCAGCACTGCTATAGCTTCTCATAAGCCTGCACTAACAATATATATGTTCTTGTTTAAGTAAGAACTAAATGTGCAAAAAATACTATATCCTAAGACTGGTTTTAAACAATTAGTCTGACAGCAATTGTCATTTTATTTTTCTGGCTTTCTGAAATAAATAATCAAATTCTTCTTTGAAATATTAGTAATTTAGAAAGTTCTCTCACAGGTGAGACTTTGTTATATACAATATTGAATATCTGGACTTGCTGTTTTTTTCTCTAATGTACCTTGGTGATTAGACTACCTGGAATAAATTTAATTACCTGTGGCTTGTTAATTACTTCAGCAAAGAAAAAATGACATACCTATGTTTGTGAAGCAGATACTCTTAAATGTAGGCATTAATATATGTATACTCAGCTTATCCACAATATATAACAAATCATCACAGTAATCCAAAAATAGAGGTTTATGATATGTTCTGTTATTTATGTATTTAGCAAGCCTAGGGAATGGACTTTAGTATGAATGGAAGTTCCCTTAAAAGTTTTAAGGTTATTTATTGTCATTTCTATTTCAGTTTTTGATGGTCCTGTATTTTGTAATGCTTTAGCAGGGGAAAAAAACTGTAGTTATCTTTTTCATATTCTTAAAGCAATATTTCCAGCTTAGCATATTGTGCCAGGTTTTCCAATATTAACCAAGAAAGACAGTAAAATTCAATGAACAGCACTCTGACAACCACAATTTAAAAACCTGTGATTGAAATGAAATGTGTAAACTTCTGCTGGGTTATCATGTGCTTTGGAATAGAGTATTGTTGAAAGTAATTAGAAAATATATTGAGGTTTCCTGGTAATGAAGGTATGTAAGTTTAATAATTGTTGCTTTCTGAATAAGTGTCAAACTATATCTTTAATGTATATGGAGTTACAAGTTAGGTCAGTTTTGAATGGAATGTAAAACAATACTAAAATGCTTCAATAACTTATCTCAGTGTTGCTAATAAAAAAAAGCTGTTAACCATTAGTGCAGTTTTGAGTCATTTTGTTAATTCGTTCAACAAAACTCTTTAAGAAACTGTTTTATCTATTGCAAGACTGAAGACCACTAATAGAATCCACCATTTGTTAGACGCTTTAAGAGGCAAACTCGACAAAGCAACTTATTGCATTTTTAGTAAATATACCAAATAAAATGCCATTTTTAAAAGAGATGGGTTGGAAATATTTTCCTTTGTTGGTGGTCTCTCATTAGAACAATGCAATGTTTGGTTAGATATATAGATCCTGGGATGTGCGTTCTCACTGGCATATATTGAGAATAATTCTACTGAAGTCAAGAGAGTTATGTACAAGTCATACTGGTGCTAGTAAGACAAAAAAGGCAGCCCTATAAGTTTAATATATGCATTAGTGGGCTCTGACTTTGAGGGTCCAATCCTACAATTTGGAATGAGTAGGAATTTGTGCTTAGTCCCTGTTTGTAGGGACAAAAATAAAGCATAAACCAGTATAAGTGATCAGAAACCAGTACAAATCTGTAACACAACAGAAGTTCAGTGCACATAAACCACTTTCAAAATGGCTGAAACCATTTCAGTTAAATCAGTTTATTGAATGTCTATCCCAGATCCCCTCCAGATTCAAATTAACTCACAGTCTCCCAGCACCCCAGGATGCTTTTCACCTCCCCTGCAAACCCCACCTTGAAGGGCGGGTGGGCTAGCCTTGGCCCAAGCTGTCTGCTCCAGCTGAGCAGGGAGGCATGTTCTAGTGCTCCCTGGCTTTGGGACTGGGCCATTGCAGGCATGTGGTTGCATTTCCAGAACATCTGTTCACTTGCTTATCAGTTCAATTTATGCAGTTTAGACTAACCTGCAAAGATTAAATTGATTCAGCCTCAAGCTTTTTGACCGTCTGTCCTTAGCCTGTATGTACAAATTATATCAATGAATATGAAGAATATGGTATGCAGTTCTATATAGTCATCCTATTTTACTTTGCTTTACCTTTCAATGAGTTCCAGTTTGTTAGTAAGCCTCACAAATAGTGCACTATTTAAAAGTGTCCCATCTACCTACTAATTTTTTTTTCCCATGCAAAAGGTATGTGGCACAAGTCTTTTAACAATTATTGTCACCATAGACTCTCATGCGGTTCTATTTGGGATATAAAAGAAAACGTAGGGAAACAAGTAAACAGCAGTTGGTTCTGCATACCGCAAACACTGAGAATTGTGCTTATTGCTGAAAACAGCTCTACTGAAATAAATGAGATTATTTACAGTATCGCAGTAGGTATCAACCATGTAGTAAGTTTGGTATGTCTACACCCAAAGGTGGACATCTTTCGTTTAATAGATTCATTAAGCCTCAGTAGAAGTTAGGGATAAATATAACTGGGGCTTTATATTGTCTTCTCTCTCCCCATGGCACATCTTCATTAATGCTGTCAGTTCTGAATAACATATTGGTACTTTTTATTTATTCCACCAAACACCATGAGTCAGGACCTGACATTTTAGAGTTCTGTGTCATACTGAGAAAAATCTGTAGTTCAGCAGTAGGACAATTATATTATTTTGGAATGGCTAGAAATAATACAGCATTTGTGAGACAACTGTAACATTTATCCAGACTCAGTGTGAGATTATTCTTCCTTTTATTTGGATAGAACTTCTAAAAAAAGTACCAACTACAAGAAAAAAAAAAAAGCAAGAAGAAAAAGTTGCAATTATGAACCTATGCAACCCCCATAGGGCATAGTCTCATATAATACTACAGGTGCTATATGACTAAACTTCTATGCATTGATCTGTGAATATAGTTCTTATTCTTCTGTGGGCAATATGGCTAAGAGGAAAATGTCTCTGCAATACAATAGATCATTTGTCTGAACAGCATAACCTAAGGTCCATAATATCAAGTTGAAAGTTGTAATTATACAGCTGCAGTCACACCGCTCTAACAGAGTCTGTGTCAGCACTTGCATTATATAAGAAATCCTGTTTTCAAGGATTGATGAGTCATAAATATAAAAAAAATCTCGCTAAACAATTATTTTAGCTGTTCCAAAGTAATGCTTAGGTACTGGCTTTGTATTGATGTTTCCAGGATATGGCCATGTCTCTTGGATTAACCCACAGGCTAGCTCTACAGTTTGTCCACTACTTACCTTTGCTAATAACCACATAACTTCCAGGAACATGACAAATGGCCACTGATTGGGAAAGGTTCTGGTCCTTGTGCATTGAATGACCAGTTTGAAAAAAGGAAGTTGCAGACCTCTCAGCTGAAGAGAAGCAGTAGCAAAATTAGGAGGCTTCACCCAACCCCCCTCAACAGTAGGTTTGAGGCTTATATGTGTCCTTAAAAACAGGGCCCAAAATGTTTCCTAGATCATACATAATAAACTCTTCTTCCTTGGGGTGAAAGCACCAGAGGTTATGGTCATATGCCCATCATGCATCACTACTGTATTACTTGGCTTGGTAAAATTAGGTTTTCACAATCAGCTGTCTCCAGTGTCTATTTGATTTAAGTACTCTGGTTCGGACACTTCCCTACAACACTCCTGTTACACTTTTCTTAATTTAACATTCCCTGAAGGTGTATCTTTCAAGTTAACAGTAACCTTTAGTACCTTTTAATGCAGCAGCACATTCACTGATAATAAATAAATGGGAATGAGGCTTATTTACAACAGGATAGCAGAGGAGGAAAATGCAGCAAGCATTATATGAGAAAGAATATAAAATAAATATTCTTAACACTAAGAACAAATATCAGAGACTGCAGAGGCTTTCCTGACACATACACATGCAGAAGGTGATAGATCGAAATGCTGGACATCAATTACTTAATATTTTTCCTTGTAATAAGATTCTACTGATGAGGCCATAATCATTTACAAGCAGGTATTCCTGAATTTCAAACCCAACCTCAGTGATTTACACTGAAAACCCTTGTAGCCACCACCTAGTGAAGTATAGGTGAACAAGCTTCTTTAAGCCAATCTTTTGTGATCCACAGTTTCTGTAGTGCACGTTCTTTAGTTGTTCTATGCATAGAGCATCCATTCTTCCGTGCACAGAGCAACAGTGGAATAGAAAATAGAATGTCATGCTGTGAATCAGAGAAGGATTTGTACCCTAATTATGTCTTAAGAAAAAGGCTAAGACATATAAGGATATGTGCTATGAATCTGACAAAAGCAACCCTGTAAGCTTGGAGGCTGGGACTGCCAGTCAGGAATTCATACGTTCTAGTACAGGTCTAGCCGTGATTTCCTCAGGATAGGGAACGTTCATAAGCTTCTCGCCTCAGTTTCCTTATGGTAAATGAAGAATAATAATATTAACTCTCTGGTAGGAGTATTGCAAGGCTAAATGAAAGATTTGGCTTGAAGTGATCATAACAATGACTTCCTAGACAGTTTGGACCATATCTTTCCTTCTCCTGGACACCAGCTGCCAGTTGAGAGGTGAGGCTGTTCATACCTGTACAAGCTTTTAAAAAATGTGGCCTTTATGTCTTCAAGTCAAAATCCATGAATTTGGATCTGAGGGCTGTTCCCACTTGTGCTGGCAGAACAGCTCTCAATTCTCAATCCGATGATTTACAGATTGCATCACCCATGCCCTCAGCCCACTTTCCACACTAGGGACTGCAAGGAGCAAGTGGGAAGATGTGGGGGAAGGAAATCTTACACTGCCAGTTTAGGTCTGGTGCCGTTTGCCACCAGATCAGCACAAACTCACTATTCCCAGCTCTGAGGATCTGCCGCTATATATGCTTTTATTCATGTTTGATTAATTAAGCATTCCCAGGATCCACTCCTCTTCACTTCTGAAACTATCCTCAATAGTTTGTTATCTTCCCAGGACTAGATATGGGCCCTCTGGTGGCCAGAATAAACCTTTCACAGTTCCATGGCTGCTGACCACAAACTGGGGACCTTGTAGTGGAAACATCTTCTGCAAGTTTTTGATGGTAGTGAATTCAAGTCATTAATTGCAATTGTAATTTTATGTTTCCATTGTCTGCTGCTCATCAGCACTATTCTAGATGAATAAATTCTTCCTGCTTCTCAAAGGCCAAAACATACAATTGATCCAGAACATTTCTCATGTATAACAAGGCAAGTGGGGGTAGGGTGGCATGGGCACTAAGGTTGTGGGTTTGA
>NW_017728998.1:24456630-24480557 GCF_001723915.1 Gavialis gangeticus | reverse complement strand
AAAAATCCAGGGGGAAGGGGAATATAAAAGGATAAAAAAACACTTCAGCCATATAGAGATGTGACATTTATTGAAACGGACACTTCATAAGAAGTTTGTGCATTGGAATGAACAAGTTAAAGAACAAATTCATCCATCCTCTAAGGCCTCCCCAGTCCACAGCTGTCATGTATTTAGGTTTATGAACCCTAGAAGAGTAGGCCATGTTAGCTCTAATTGTGTCTCATTTCACTGGCCCATTTATATAGCTAACCCTTTTCTAAGCTGTGTGCTTTGTTTTCTTCTTAAATCCTTTTAAATCTTCCTGGCAAATTTATTGTGGGTTTAATGTGCCAGATTCAGTCCCAGAGATGGAAGTCTGGTATTATTCTACTTCACAGGTACATTGCCAGGTTCCCTCCACTGTTCACAAATGTGCCTTGCATCTCACTTGGAGTGGACCACATCTATAGGGAGATGATAGCTCAGAGTCTTCTCCCATTTAATCCTTGGCCTTTCTTTCACGAGTTTGAAAAAGGGTGACAATGCCTGCTAAATGTGGTGATTTTTTTTCCCTTCTGAGGATACCTGTACACTGAAGCCATCATATCTTTTCAAATATGCCACAACACCAGCATCAGATGGCTACATCCTGAGGTCACATGGCTGGATTCAGACTGGCAACAGAGAGGCAAAAGGCTCTATATCCCATTACTAGTCCCCTATGGAGAGAGCAATTTAATAACTAAAGGGTTTACTGGGTTTGTTCACTAATCGTTATATAACTGTACACTGGAAAGGGAAAAAAATGAACAGAGAAGCTTTCCCAAAGGAGAGAGGTGGGAATCCCATTAACATGACGGCTCCCTCTTTATTTGCAGAAATGATTGACAGTTGGATAAGGTCAGAACACGAAAACCAAACCATCGGGGATGATAAGGGGGGGAGTCCAATCAGCTGAATAAAAAAATAGAGTATCAGAGCTTGGGAAGGAGAGAACCAGCACTCCCACTAGAAAAAAATCCTCACCCTCTGCTCCCCTACTGTTTGTTTGGGGAAAATGCTGCAGCTTAATCAGAATTATTTACAAGATAATGGTCCATTGTTTGTAGTAAGACAGATGCTGTCTGTGGGAATTGGGTGTTTTATGCTTTATGCATTACAGTGCCATTGCTGCTTGCAGATGGGATCACAGTGGTATTGTTATCCCCATTTTGGAAATTTGGAGGATCCTTACAGTAAAGAGAGACTCCATAAATAGAAAAGGAGAGAGATTAGCTCATGTCCAGAATCAAGATTTCTATTAAGGAAGATTTATTTGCTTGAGGAGGAGAATTTAAAAGAAAAGAGGAAGCATTTAGCTTTTGACCTATATATGCAGATGAAGGTCATTAGAGTAACTTATATTTGGCTGGGTTCAAAATTTCTGCTCCATGTAACTGAGGATTCCATTTACCCCTCAAATTGCTAGGAGGTGATTTCAGGAGGGACAGGTCAATGCTGGATGCATCTACACTTTCATTAATGTGCAGTAGTTACTGCACATTTAATTTAGTACTTGCTTAATGAATCATAGAATCAAAGAAAATGAGGGTTGGAAGGGACCTCAAGAGATCATCTAGTCCAACCCCTGCTCAAAGCAGGACCGTTCCCAGCTGGATCGTCTCAGCCAAAGCTTTGTCTGGGATGGAGAGTCCACAACCTCTCTGGGTAACCTATTCCAGTGTTTTACTACCCTCCTTGTGAGAAAATTCTTCCTAATATTTAACTTAAACTTCCTTTGCTGCAACTTGAGACCATTGCTCCTTGTTCTGTCAGTGAAGTACTAACTAAATGTGCAGTAATTAGAGTTAACTACACAGTAGCACCAGCACACTGTGTTTGGTGTGATGCTTACTGTGCAGTAGCCTAATACTTCTGCACAGTAGTGTATTAGCATGGTTTTTGCCCAGCATGCTACTGTGCCATGTTGTTAGGCTACTGTGCATTAAGCGTCTTGTGTAGATGTTCTCTCTGCCTCCTTTTTTGAGTCCTTTGATTCAAATGTGATATGATTTTTGCAGCTAATCTCTTGTGAGCACCCGCTGAACAGTGGTTAGTTTAGTTTTGTAGGTTGAGAGTCATCCTTGGCCCAGGTCACACCTGGGAGGGGGATTCCGGTATTTTCCTGGCATTATCCAGAGTTCAGTCTACCTTATCACCTTAAGTTTACCAACACATCTGTCTTTTGTTTTTCTATTCCTTAGAAGCTACATTGGCAACGCAGGAGCAGAAAACCAGGCTTTCACTGAACTTGTAACAAGCAAAGGGGGAAAACATCCTGTGTATATTTACAGCACCAAATCTGAGAGCATTATTTGAATCAGTTTAAGTTTGGCAGAAACATTCTCTTCCATACACAAGCCTTCCTTGCCCAGCTACAGAGCTAGACTCAGAAGCCCAGACCTAGAGGAGCTATAGAATAAATAGCCCATTTGCGGGTGACCTTGTGCTTCTCATATGAGCTCAAGCATGTTTGGAGGCAAGTTAGTGAAGCTGTTGGCACAGAGGCACAACAGGACAGCTCTGCACCCTGGGCAGTAGAGACAATTACTGGTTTTTTCCCCCTCCCCTCAAGTAGAGGTATGCAAAATAGGCCCTATTCAATTTGGATTCAGTCTAAATTGGGGACAGTGGTTCGATTTGGCCAACTCCGAATCTGAAGATTTGATGCTGATTTGGAGAATCAGCAATTCAGAAATAGACACAGCTTTAAATGTTTTTTCTACGTACCTTGAGGTACCAGGCGTAGCTCATGAATCCTGCGATGCTGGAGCAGTCCCACAGGAGCATGGGGCAGGGGCATGATTGGTGGCAAACACAGAAGTGGACCGGAAGTACTTTTGGTCTTCTTCAGGGTCTGCTGGGGAGCGCACTTGGGGCCCCTCCCTGCGCTCCTCTAGCCCGGCAATCAGCTGCAGGGGGACCCTGGGTGCCCCCCCACACGCAGGAGGCACCAGTCACTGAGCCAGGAGGGTGCAGGCTCCCCCCCCCCCACTCTCCCTGGTGGACCCAGAAGTGGACTGGAAGTGCTTCTGGCCCACTTCCGGGTCTGCTGCCGAATGCGCGGGGGAGCTTCCTGTGCTTCGGTGGGACGCTCCCTACGTGCCAGTATCACAGCATTCATGAGCTTCCTGCTACCTAGAGGTATGTAGAAAAAACATTTAAAGCTGTGTCTATGTCCAAATTGCCAAATCTTCCTGAATCTCTCCGAATTGATTCGAAGGGTTCCAGTTTGATTTGGAGAGATTAAAGTGTCTCCTGATTTGATTTGGATTCACAGATTCAGACACCAAATCAGGTCAGATTTCTGCCGAATTGAATCAGGGACTGAAGCTTCGCACAGCCCAGTACCTAGTAGGGCTGCTGCCCTAGTCGCGTGCCCTTAGTTATGCTAGTTGAGCAGCACCTGTGGCTGTTTGGAAGTATGCGGTTTGCCCACTTGATCACATTCTCAGCAAACCATTTGCTAGAAAGCAACAACACAATGTAAACTCTCTGATACAAATCCAAAAAGGGAAAAGAGAATTTGCTTTGATGCAGCTCAGCTGAAAAGCTTAAGATAATTTTGCATGTTGGGTCCAACCCTTAATATAGAGCTATTCTAGTGCCTTCCTCCCCCATGACCCCCCTGTGTTCTGTTTCCTTTTCTGGGCCTGATGCAGAACCACTGAATTCAACAGAACAAACCTTGCTGAATTCAGCAAGCTCTGGATCAGGCTGTCTAAGCCTTATTGTGAACACACACCTCCCCTTTCTCAAAAAAATCTCCCTTCTGTATGAACAATCTCACACATGGTCTCTAATTAGGGGAGAATTTTGGGGAGGGGGAGAGAAGTCAATTTGAAGCTAATTGGACAAGGCATTTTTGAGAGCTGGGAGGTTTTCATGTCTGTAAATTTGTTTTATTCATTAATCCTCAGTGAGAACTAGTGCAGAGGATTAATTTTCAACAAGTTTGAGTGTATAATTTTGGAGCTATCAAAACCTGTATTTCTGAAGTCTTGTTGGGGCCTTGGGAGATGGAATACACTTGGTTGTTCTTATGGAGCATACAAGTTCCTCGAGCCCATTCAGTGAAAGCGGTAAACTTCTGTTCAAGAAACAGGCTCCTGAGGAAAGGTTTGGAAAACACCAGTTTATGCCCCTCAGAGACCTGCACCAATTCTATACAGAACATTTTAAACAAAGGAGAATCAGCAAAGAACTGTGTATATCAGAGTCTGCCAAGAAATAATTATGCTCCAAAACCCTGCAGTGAAGAATTTGAACCTTCATCTCAGGCCTTGCAATACTAAATAGTTTTTTGATGGCTATTTTTAATGAAATATTTCAGCTCTAAATAATGAAAATGTATGTCTTTCTGATTTGCCTGGGAATCTTTGAATTTCCGTGGAGAAGTGCGATAAGTTGGGGGAAGGGTGAGAAGATAGGGAATGAGCTCAGGTGCAATCTTCAAGGCATTGTATACCTGCCCTCTTACATTATACCATGTGATAATGATAACCAGAAATGGGATCCTTGTGGGTCAGGGCAAGAGTTGATGGAGCAGGTGAGGCACCTGTGTTCCCATGCAAAAACCAGTGCAGGAAAGAGCTGTATCACTTCCTTTCAAGTTCACCTTGTGGCTTCTAGTGATCCAGCTAATGGCACTGGAGGAAGACCAGGAACTACATTACCCTGGAAAGAATCAGGAAGGCCTGTCCTGGGTTTTTATGAAGTGAATCCCATCCAAGGAGATACTGTGTCTTGTGGGAGTGGGTCATAATTGCATAGCCCTTTAAAGCCCGTACCACTGAAGGGAACTGTGCAATGACATATTCTTTTTACTGTCTCTTTTATATGAGTATTTCAGTGATCTAACCCTTAGGCAAAGTAAAACTAACATGGGAGGGATCTCAGCCCTCCACCAAAAATACATAAAAGTCAACGAGGAAGGTTCTCATTTACTTCAGTGGGTTTTGGATTAGGCCTACATTCCTCACACCAGCATAGTCTTATCATTACTCTCATTACTGTATCGAAATCTATGTAGTTAACTGTTGAAAAATTCTAATGAGATTTCTGTCTTTCTGTCTAGATATTTTAGGATTTTCAGCCTTAATGTAACCCGAATAATTATTCCCTCCCCACCCACACATACTTTTTTGTTCTTGTTTGGAGCTGAAATTTTCATCTTTGAGGACGAAGGTGGGGAAGGTACAGAATTGTATCTTGGATGAAATACTGGAATGCTTGTGTGAGTCTTGTCTTTTTTTTCTTTGAAAAGGGGGTAAATTTTGCTTACTCAAATATTATGTTCTATACTTGCTTATTTGCAATTTGTGTTCATAAGGCAGTAGGTTTTCATGCCAATGATTTTCTGTTTGAGTTATTGGAGTAGGGAGGTTGTGTGAGCATGCCAATGTCAAAGGTTGTCACTTGAATGATAATTAATAACATTATCAGACTGATTATGTTTCTAGATGTCCAGAATCAGGAGTGAATTGAACTTGTTAAATTTAATTTTAGCCAGAATATCTGACTCTTTCCAGTGGGTTGGAGTGTGGAATGATCATGCATCTCACATTTGCATAAAGGACAAATCTGTGAATTTAAAAGGGCAACAACTAATGAGAATTGGTGAAATTCTGAGCTCCTGACTTTCACAAGGCTTCACATGTAGTATCAGTTGCATAGTGTTAGCAAAGGGAGAAGAAAGCAGAGATCAGTTCCATGATAATATTTATAGACCTTACTTTCATTGTGTCAGTCTCTGACTGAAACATTGAGTCATTTGAGATTGGAGATTATGTCTTTTAAGGTCCTGAAGAGTCGTTTCACATGTGACCAATTACCTCTGTCAGAAAAGGGAGAGCTAGGTCCCACCTCAGTGGGTGGGATTTGAACTCGTGCTTTCAGAGGTCAATAACAGGGTTTTTAGACCTTTGTGCTTGTCAGTCCCTTATAGCCAGACCTTTTCTGTTAAAACTGTTTAAATTACAAACCAGTAATAAAAGGATCATATGTGTTTCCCACTGAACAGGTTCTTTAAGGCTATTATGATAATTAAAAACATATGGTGCCTACACGAGTCAGAGAGAAACCACAGATGTACAAATTAGGTATTATATAAGGTTTTTCTTTTTTGCCCTTTTAAAAACGTCAAGCCACAGAAGTTTAAAGAGACAAAGATGGTAATTTTTTTGGAGGTGGTAAGTAGCATTTTGTTTTTAGAATCATTAAATATGTAAACCTCTTCTTATACATAATCAGACAAACTCTTTCTAATACACAGGGAGAAAAGGAACAGTAGCATAAGACTGCAGTATTTATGGAAGGAATAAGGAAACACTTTGTTTCATACAAGTTATTGGAGACCATGAAACCTTTTGCATTTTTTATGATGTTTCCCTGCATAGACACAGAGGATTATATTTATTAAATATTGAATTATATTGAAATTGGATTGATGCAGTCTAAGAAGGACATTTCTTTCTATTCCATTCTTTTCCTTTTAAAAAAGGGAAATGTACTAATATTGATTAGAGCACAAATAGTAATTTGTTTTAATTTAAAAATATAGAATTGATTTTGAGGTGATAAATACTGCTAATAAAAAAAATTCAAAATGGGGATTTATAATGATTCCCTGTTAAGCCAATGGTTTAGTGAGGCTAACTTATAATAAAAGTGGAGATGTGCTGAATTATCCATATCTAATGAGTTATTAGCAATTTGCTAGCACTGCAACTGTTCATAGGCTTGCTGAGTCTTGCTGCAAAGGTAAAAATCTCATGTTATAGCACTCCTTGATCCTGTGTCTATCTTGTATCCCCTGTTAGTATTCAATCCATTTGTAAGGTTGCTCCGCAAAGAGGCATATCAGAACTAACATGAAGATTCAAGTATTACTGAACTTTGGAGATATTCTGATTTGGTTTCAAACTTCGTGATTGGCTTCTGTGGCCGTATCTACAGGAGACGCTGGCTGTGCAGTCATTACTGGGCAGTCATTTAGTATTTGTATAAACAAGTACTAAACAAAGGAAAGGAACTTTTACAAGTTTATACAAGTACTAAATAACTGTGCAGTAACCAGAGTTACTGCACAGTAGCATCTCCGAATGGCTTTTAGGTGATGGTGACTGTACAATAGCCTGAGAGTGCTGGTCAGTGGAGTCACATCATGCTTGCTGCCATGTAGTGCTACTGCACAGTAGTCATGGACTACTGCATGGTCAGCATCTCATGTAGATGTGGCCTGTTTCTCTAAGGGGCTGATACAAAGTCCCTGAGACAGCAGGGAAGTGACAATCCATAACCAGGCTTTTCCTTTTGGGGCGATCTGTGGTGTCACTCAAAGCTGTTATTGTTGTCATTTGGACACACAACTTAGTTGGGTGAGTTGAGTCCAGCAGGTGGTGCTGGTCTGGAGTATTTGAGGAAGCAGAAGAAGCATGACAGGGGTTTACCTTATTCTTCTTGTTCCTACCCTTCCCAACTGATGAGTGGAAGATTCCCATTCTCATCCTGTGTCCCTAGCAGTGAAGGCTCTTCCATAGATTCATAGATTCATAGATCTTAGGGGCTGGAACGGACCTTACAAGATCCATCGTGTCCAGCCCCCCCGGACTTGGGCAGGAAAGACTGCTGGGGTCAGATGACCCCAGGTAGGTGGGTGTCAATGTGCTTTCTGAAGCTCACTGGGGGGGTGACTGTACTGCCTCTGAGGGGAGCCTGTTCCACATCCTCAGCACTTGGCTTGTAAAGACGTTTTTCTGTATGTCCAGGCTGAAGCAATCTTCAATCAGTTTGTGCCTGTCGTTTATGTCTTCCCCTGGGTTTCCTTTGTCTTCCCCCCCCTTTTTTTTATGAAGCAGATTTTAGTTTACTGCCACTGCCCCCAGTTCCTGTGCTTAAAGCTAGGCCTCTAGCTGCACTGACCTCTTGTAGTGTCTCCAACAGCAGGGGACAGGAGCATGTGCTTATAATCCTTGTGCTGTCCCACTGTGTGCCCTTGAGCAAATCACTTAACCTTTCCATTTCCCCACCATTAAAACAGGGATCTCCATGGGCTTTGTTAATGTTCTCATGGCACGGTGGAAGTCGCAGGCCTTTGCACAATAAGGACCCATGTCTATTAGCTGATTTACATGAGTTAGTCCTGCACCTTGTCAAATGCTACTGAAATTGATGGGGCTTTGTGTGGGATGAGGAGACCACATACATATAACAGCTTGCAGGCTTAAGGTGTGAGTGTGATCATCCTTATCAATCCAGGAGTAGTGTCAGCATAGGAACCCTTTGGTTTAGTATGGCTGGCACTGTGCTAATATTTGGGCTTCCCTTTTCTCACAACCTAGTAACAGTTCTATTGCTATCATTCCTCTAACCCTAATAAACTCTCTTCACTCCCTTTGCCCATGCCAGTCACTCTCGCCAGTGAAATTAAAATCACTTCACCAAGGCAACTCATCCTGCCCTGGGAGGCAGAGGCCATATCTCTTATAGAAGTCAATGGGAGATGCATGTGTCTGTCAAATGGCAATGTTTGGCCACAGGAATGTACCTTAAAGTGAAGTGAAATGTAAATATAACTGAGATTTCAAGTCAAAGAGCAGCTTACAATTTGGAGACTCAGCTTTGCACGTCTATGTGTTTTGTTCCTTCTGGTTCAACTTTCCCTTAGCAGACAGCAGACAATTAGATTTGTTTTTCCCAAAAAACTTTTTAAAGGTGAGTACAAGAGCCAAAGACTTATTTGGGAGGAGAAAGGAGAGAGAGAAAAAGGTGCTAAGTTAATCTTTGGGACTTCTAAGAGTGGTAGCTGAGCAGGCATTTCTGAAGACAAGCCTTTCTTTTCTGGAGTGACTGATAGCAAACTCACAGTGTTATTTCACATGTAGGTATTACCATTTTAACTTTTACTGAGGTAAAATAACACCTTGTCACTCAGCGCAAGTACCAATCACAAAATGAATTAATTGTAATAACTGTTGTCAGCAGAACAAAAGACTTGTTGCTTTCCTAAGCAGATTTCAGTGCCACTGATAACTATATACAGAGGTTCCCATTGGGCTTATACAGTGTATGCAGTCAGAACATAATTTCATCTGTCTTTCTCTATACCTTGTTGTTAAGAGCTAGGAAATGGAGTTAAAAACCTATATTTTTAACATATCATTAAGTATACCCTTTCTGTTTCTTATGAAATTTCTCCTAGAAAACTCTAAACATTTTTACTCATTAATTAATGCTTTTTCACGGCTAATTTATTAAAGAACAAATGAAGCTTATACTGTACTCTAGCATCTGCTTATTCAGTTTTACCCATGATGGAGAGCTATTCTGAGGGAAAATAGAAAAGACTTTTTTGCCACACTAAACATATATTTGTAAATGTGTATTCGTTACCAGACTACTTTTATCCAGGATGCACAGCACTGCACCAGTGGGTGTATGAAGATTCCTTAAAGGAAAGAAAAACAGAATTAGCCCAGAAAAGCAAATTTCTTCATTTGTGTGCTTACTACAAATTTATTCAAGCTAAGGTTTTTTAAGGGTTTTTTTTTCCTTGGAAAAAAAGAACTAATTAACTAATTTCACAAAGGAGCTTCAGTGCTGCAGGAACTCGTGCCAATTTGTTCTATACACTTTACATAGCTGTCTACCTTAATAAACAGAAATATAACTATGGCATCTCTTCTATATTTTATTTCAAATTCTATGCATTTTCTTAAAGAAAAATGCATCTTTAAGAATAATTCATTTATTTTCAGGCTTATCTGGTAAAAGATGAGCTAATCAAAGACTGCCTCAAATAGGAACCAAATTTCTATTCTCTTTATTAATATAAAATAATATATTATATAATAAATAATTTTAGATATCAATTTTTTATTTATAATGATTACCGGCATGTTCAGTATTTCCTACTTTCCTCTGAAACCAGAAACACAAATGGAAGGCTAATTAGCAGCGTATCTTCACCCAAACATAAACCAGGAAATGAGAAAATTACATAACAAAGTCTGTTTCTTGAAGATTTTCTGTTTACTTTCATGGACCAAAGAGTTTAGAGACATTTAGATGATCACTGGAGAACCAGATTTTCAATACTTATCCAAGAACGCATCCATAACCTATTGATGTTGACCTGTTCCTGCTAATTAATGGTTAAGTTCATCTGCCACGTGATGGGGTGAAGAGGTAAAAAATTCCCTCGATACCCAGAATAAGGCAATTCTGTAACTCAGAGGTGTAACTAGGGTGAACCAGAATTTGGCAAATGGGTGTTATCTTATTGCCCTGCACTTGGGGAACTGTGGCTTCTCCCACAGCACAGGCTGCTGCGGCGCAGACGGCTTCAGTGCCAGGATGCTGTGCTGCAGTGCAGGTTGCCCAGGCACTGCCATTATGGCACCCCCTCTAAAATGGCATACAGAACTGGTTTCTAGCTCACCCACACCTGGTTGTGCTACTTCTGTAACTCTCCATTCCCACTTCTTCAACCCCTGGGCTGGCATAAGGGCCATGATCCCTATGTGCCCTATGTACCAAACTGGTAATGTAATAATTCTTCTTCTCCTTCTTCTCCTCCTTCTCCTCCTCCTCTCATGGCTCCCAGCCTGTTCTTTAACCCCTTCTACATTATTGAAGAAAAAAGGCCTGGTGCTGAGCTCTGATTCCCAGTCCACAATAGATGTAGGTTTCCCAATTTGCCTACTCCATTTCCTTCCCTTCTGCTCCCTTAATCCTTCTGGATGAATTACCTCCTATGTCTTTTTTTATTGTTATTCATGTTCATTGGGCAAATCTTTCTTAGTGGCTCAGTGACCAATACAACAAAGGCTATTGAACTCCCAAATAGCTGTGCGGCCTTTCAGCCTTGGCTCAGAACTGTCCTATTGTTTTGCCACAAACCCATTACTGGCAACAACTGTTGTAGTCCAGTTGTTGCTATCAGTTGCTGGGCCAGTTGCTGTTGATCATTGCCATGTTTCTACTTTCAGGTTATGACTGTTACTTATTTCTTGTTTGGCAATTGCACCCCATGTGAACAACCTTCCCGTGTAGTCTAGAACACATCCTAGCTCTTTCCAAAATAAAAATAGAGGACAATTATTGTGAGAGATGATAAAGACGTGTTAAATCATTGAATTTATTCCCTGAAAGGGCAGGATACAGTTTAATATCAGCTACAGAAAATGTATTCTCTTTCCCTTTTTCTTGTTTGTAAAAGTAAATACCACTGGGTCTGCTTAAGCATTATGCACTTACTATAGCAGAAAGGACTGGCATATCCATTACAATTCAATTGTACTGCATTTATGCAATTTTATTTAAGCAGCCTTAGGCCTAGATTGTGGTTGTCCTTGCATGGATACACAAGGACACTGAAAAGGAAAGTGCATCACTCTCTCCATTTACCACCAGTGCAGCAGGCAGTCAGAAATTCATGGCTGTAGGCTAGCATGGACACTAGATGTGGTAAGAGACTTGGCTAAGCTCCCCCTGCCACAGTTGCTGCTAGATAAAGCATGGTAGGGGACAACGCTGCCCACTACACCTTTTTAAAGAGTGTACCGATTTTGGTCTCTGAAGTGGCTTATCCAGAATCCTGTAGGCATTGTCTTCTCAGAAGAGTGTCTGCAGAACCTGTTGCCTGGGGATTGCACAAACCTCAGTCCTACTCCAAAATGAGTCTTCTTCTGGAATCTGAAATAGTGCATTTAGTAGTACAGTTTTTAATGCAGGAAGCTATGTAAAGTGCCTGGCAGGCATTCCCTCTATAACACTATGCTGTAGTAAAAATAGTGCAATTTAAGACTTCATCCCTTCCCAGGATTTACCTTTCTACACAAGCAAGGTTTTTGTCAGGGGGCTTTTGGCTTTGGAATTGTGTAAATTTTAAATCAATTGTACTTATTCCTTCCTGTGGACATTAAAGCCCTGTCCAAATGCCACTAAAGTCAATGAAAAAAATGCCTATTGACTGCAGTGCTCTTTGGATTAGGGCCAAAGGGTACGAGGCCTTTTTAAAAGTCCCCAAACCTCTTACAGTACTATCACTTTCACTGGTGCCCCTCCACATTGTTCCTTTGAAACACTGCAACATTAATAGTGATTTTCTGCTAAAGTTGGAAATTACTCTACTTTAGATCACTTTGCTCTAGTCTCTATCCAGAATTTTTAACAATATGCAACAGTGACTGGCAAGTTTTAAAAGGCATAGGGCACCTCAAAGGCTTTGTTGTGAACTCAAGAGGCTGCTCTTGAGTTTGTGTATCAACCATAGTAGCTCTGCCTATACTATACCAAAGGTATTTCCTATAATTCTGGGCCTTGCTGGTTGCCACATGGGGCCAGGAAGGATTTTTTTCTCCTCCTGTTGCTACACATCGGGGGGGAGGGGGGGTTTCCATCTTCCTCAGGAGCACTGACTGTTGGCAGCCAATGCTGCGGATTTTGATTGGGTGTACCAATGCTCTTGTTGGGACTAAAACCAGAGGCTGTAGACTAGAAGGGCTTGCCCCTTCACTCAAGAACAGACCAACTGCTGCATTTGGGGTCAAGAAGGCTGGTGGAGGTTTTTTGTTTTCAGTAGTGGGGGTGCGGTCCTCTTCCTTGGACCCTTTGAATGTATTTTAACAATCCTTGCAGAACAACTTAGGTAAAGCAGTTGTCCCCCTGCTTTACCTAAGGGTGCTGTGCCATGTGGTTGTGTGACAGAGTTGACTGTGTAGTTTTATTTTAGGATTTGTATGGGATGCTTTGGATAGGGATGATCCTGCTTCAGGCAGAAGATGGGACTAAATGACAAGAGGTCCCTCCCAGCCCTACTTTTCTATGATACTGTGTGGTCCTTCTCCAAGGATGGTTAACTGAAATGTGTTCCTGGACTCTGCAAGCCACTCCTTTCTTCACCAGTTGCTAATCCACTAGGATTTTACTAGCCAAATGCTGCTTTGTTTGGCAGAGTTGGACATGCAGAATCCGTGTAGTCAATGATTTTATTAGCTTAAGGTCCAAATATGTGATGCCTGCATCTTGATTCTGAGGTAAATGTTCAGCAGTCTTATTCCATGACACTGTTGCTTTTAGTCTGAAAATATGTCAGTGTATAAAAAACCCAGCACACACTTATTCTGTATAGGATCAACATTTTCAAGTATAGAGAAAAGGATTGACTTTAGCAACACATATTAATTATCAACTTTTCTTCTTACTGGAGCAAAGGCATTTTTCATTTATTACATTATAAATGTGTGTGCATTTTTTAAATCAAAGGCTGTTTATAAAGTTAAACAAGTGCAAAGTCCAAAGCTAGTAAACTTTTATGGTATTTATATAATTCACATTCATGTAATACCAGAATAGTCCAACAGACATTTTGGGGGAAATTTGTAAAATAAATGTGCTTCCTAGCAGAGACCTTGTATGCCAAGTTTTAGCCGGGGCTGCATTTTTACAGCTGAGTTATAAACCCCTGAAAAACAGGATTTATACTGGAAACACTGACACAACCTTAAGCATAGCAGTGCTATCTGGGGCTTCTATAATATACTGTAAGAAGAAATCAGTTCATTAGTTAGTTATAAACAAAGGACAGAGATAGTAAATTACGGTAGGTATTTCAGCAGTTTTCTATATATTTATGACACAAAAATATGCAGCTGCATTTTATTTCTTGAGATAGTATTTAAGGATTTCAGATTTAATGCACATTAGTTTAGTTATGCCCATAGTGCATTTTAGTCTTGCTGTTCCCTCTTGTAGTCTTATTCATGGTATTTTCTTCTTTCTCTGTTGCTCATTAGAAAAATGTTAAAAATCCATTTTCATCTGATTAATAATAAAGCTGATCACATGTAACCTAATTTTCATTCACTGCTGCCCCTGTCTGTGGAGTCATATACAAAGTGACCTTTGAATCACCACTGGGCCCATAAAGCACAATAAGCACCATTGTCCTGTCAAAAATTGAAGATGTTTTACATCATTACAAAATTTAATGTTCCATCTTTTCAAATGCACTACTTTTCAAAGGCCACATTCCAATTGAAGCTCATTAAAATCAGACTCAAGTTTCCTGTGGTGGGGATGAGAAAGAGTTTCTCATGCATTCGGAGTAATATGAATCACTCTTTTAAAACAGATATGGTTACATATTAGTTTTGAAAGGTACAGTAACTGCTGAGCCTCCACTGTCTGCAACAGTGAGGCTTTTGTACTTATAAATCTAATAACTGCCTCCTGATCCCTTGTACTTCATCCACACTGTATCCTATTTACTTATGAATAAATCAACTTTCTAAATAAAATTGTTGTTCAAAAGTTCAAGGGTTGAATTATAGGAGTTTCTGGCTCGAAGCTTCTATTAAGGTTTTAGCAGACATCTGTAAAACTCTTGTTAAAAATTCAGTTTTCTCTAAACTCCTGCTTGGATAAATTAGATATGGGGGAGCAGATTCTTTACTGGAGTAATCCTTTAAAGTTAGTGGAGTTACACTGAGGGTGACCTTGCTCCGTAATCATGTGCGAGTGTCTGCATGTGTGTTACTTTTTGTTTTGTTTTGGGCTTTCTTTGATGTTTTACTTAAAAAGTGTATTGAGCTGTGATTAAAACTTAGGAGCAGCCCATTACAATTGGCTATGTGGCCATACCTATATAAATGTACAGTTTATCATACTCGGATTGTATTACACTAATATGAGCAATACCTGGATTATTGAAAACAGTATAGTGTTTCTCACTGTGCTGTTATGAGTCTGATACGTCTTCCCATTTACTTTACTTGCAACAGTGGCTGGCAAACTACATTTGTTTTCATTAATAACCACCTAAAAACCTCCAACAAATTCTGGGTCTTTTAATAGTTAGATGTCACAACAACATTTGCACACACTCACACACATACCTACGAGCATGCATTTTCTGTATGAATATATGGAAACATACATTTACATACAAAAGCATGTGTCTATAAATGTTCTTGCATATTTTGCTTACTGCAACTATTACATGATTTCACTGATTACACAATGGGGGTTTGGTGTATTAGCCATTTGGAATAAAAATGTACTGAAATTTGATGTCTAATGCACTTAGTGTATGAAGAATATATATGCAAATGCAGAGTGAATACAGGTTACAAATGTTGAAGGACCCTAAATACTTTTCTTCTAAGTCTATGATGATGGAAATACAGCTATATATAATTTGCTAGGCCCAATTGCAACTGAGCTTGAATGAGCAGAAGTGTCAGTCTTTTATCAATACAGCATTAAAACTCTACTGCATTTTCAATATTCGCACCATAGCTTATTAACACTGCCATATTAGCCTAATACTAAGTTGATGTGTGATAAAGGCAGGTACTTACAGTTTTTTCACATTATGATACCTTCTAGTTACAGGCCAGTGCAATCAAAGCTGTAAAATCAGAGGGAAGGTTTAAGAGCTATGGATAACAAGTGCTACATCAAAGCCAGCTATTCTATAGACAAGGAATATTGTTTACCATATGCTAGTATTTCTACAGAATACTGATTTTCCATCAAGTACTGAGTTCTTGCCAGTTATATATTTCAGTCTTGTATTTGCTATTACATATTTTAGTACCAAATACTCTCAGATCTTATGGACCATATACCAGAGATGTCAAGCATATGGCCATCAGGCAGGACTAGGCCTGTGGGAACGTTAGAGGGACTGGAAATTCAGGGGTGGACCTGCTGTCAAATTCCAGGGTATAGAGCCGGTTAGGGTGGCAGCAGGTGAGCAACAGCTACATTAACTCCTCCCATCTCCCTGATGCCACTCCCCTGCCACCAGAGGTAGGTTCAGGTCTGGCCTGTGATGAGACCTGTGGTCTAGATCTAGCTCGGGGAGAGGTGGGGGGCGGATCAGGACAAAAGTTTGATACTCTTGCCATATATCATCCTTTGCTAAAATAATACTGAATTAAATACAAGCTGTTCAGCATGGTATAATATTCAGGATAGTAGTAACCCTTATCTCATATAGTAGATAACTAGACACTGGTCCAACCAATTAATAAAAATATAGATATACTGAATAACGAGGTGTTGTTTTATCCAATTATTAATTTCTGGTCCCTTGACCTTCCTGTGGTCAGCTGTGCCATGTGTTCTGTGTCATTTTTTCAACCATTTTTTTCAAGAGGTTGCAGTGCAGTCGTTCCTTCTTTTTTTATTATGACAAGCATGATTTTGCTATTATTTGAGTGTATTGATAGAAACTTGAAAATAGCAAATATTTAGATACCAGTTTTAATTTACAGCTAGTAGACAGACAGGGCAGATTCCCTGGTCTGCTAACATGAAGAGAGAGGCTTTCAAATAGTTGAAGTTTCACAATGAATAGTTTCTCATGTGCAGGTGGATTCCCTACAGCTATAAGGGCGGTAGAAGTGATTTGCGTATAAGATAGTCCCCTTCTCCTGTCCAAATGGGCAAGATGGGCTAAGCAAGGCAATGAAAGAATGGCCTGAGTACTGAGTTCCACATTGCCCAGTCTTTTAACTGAAGCTTACATCAGCAGCCCATGTTAAAGAAGGACCCCTCCTTGCATTGATGCTGTAGCCTGGTATCATGAAAACTTTACCAAATCCGAATACACTTTTTATCTAAAATGAATCAACCATTAGTTTACGTCTTCCGTATTTCCATATTCTTTGATAGGTTTGGGGTATCTTTGACCAAGTGTTGGGGGGTCTTTGGAGAGTAATGCTAACTTAGCTCCCTCCAGTGGCTGCTTTTCTGCCAGCCATGTAGCAGCATGGTACGTTGTTCTTTCTCTGCAGCTGCTTCGGAACAACTCCTTTCCTATTGTATAAAGATCTGCAAATCTTTTCTTTGATCATAATTTCTATTTTTGACCTGTAGTAACAGACAACCTCTTAAAATGACCTCAGATATTTAAGAGCAATAGATTCTGTAAAATGCTTTGACTCATTCTATCTGACAAATGCTAAAATGGGTCTTTCATACTGTTAAAATCAGTAGCATGACCTCAATGAACAAGAGTTTATATTGCAGCTCTCACTGCAGTTCAGTTCTCAGGTCAAAAATTTCAACCATAGTAATTAGTAATGAGCATCTGTATGTACTAGAAAAAAAGGGGCCACTTTTAACTCTAGTTTAGTCCTAAGAACAAACTCAAATGGAAAAAAATCAGAATGCTTTTTCATACAAGTTTCTGTGCCTGGGTGCATAGCTGATATCAGTATTTCTAGGTTATGAAATGAACTATGCTATCATGGTGAAAATACACTGCTATGACTCCCATAATAGATTAGGGAGGAAATAGAAACAATGAGAGTTTCAGAATATCTCCAAAATGGTTTCTCTTTCATTCAAACTTCTTTAAGCATCTCTCCTAGATGTAGCTGTCTGTCAGTCTGCCTATCTATTCAGGGACACAAACTGATTAAAAAAGCAAAACATGCTGATTTCTTTTTTCCATTTGAGTTCTGCCCTAGGAGTAACATCAGAGCAGGAAGAGTGTTAGACCAAAACAGGGTCATCACTGACCCTGGGTAAGAACTTCTTTCAGGAGATAACAGTAACTTACTGGATGGACACAAAAATACAGCATAATATGAAATTTCAGTTTGAAGAATCTACACTTGCCTATTTAAGGTGGTGCGTTTAATCTCCAGTTTATTGTGAACTTTATACTTACATATTTTATTTGTCCTTTGTAATTTTCCTAAGCAGAGTATATAGACAGATATAACTCTTAGAGGAAGATCTTTATTATTTCTAGTTTACAACTTTCTGCTGCCTAGAGTAGGCACCATTAAAAATTCAACATGTGCCCTCCCTTGTAATTACTCTGAATAGGAAATCACACATTACTATGTAAGAGGATACTGTGGTTATAGTAAGCACCCTGAGCTTTGGATGGTGCCACTGTATATACATTTAACAACACTTCTGCATTTGTTTTGTTTTTTAAAGTCTAGTATATGATTGTGTATTGCCAACCTACATATTTTCAAAACAGCATATGCAAGACTTAGCTGCACAATATCTGTTTGCATGAAAATTCTCCCTGTTAGAATGCATCCAGCCTTATGCATTATGGAAAATTACCTGATGGATGTGTGCAGTAGTGTAACGTAGGCAGCAACTGGGGCCTCAGCCCTGGGCATTGATTCAGAGGCAGCGCCACAATGGCAGCTCCAGGGAGTTTATGTCTCTGCCACAGCCTAGGTTGCGGAAGGTTATGCTGAGGCAGCAGCAGCCTGTGCGTCTGCCACTGCCACCACTTCCACAGCCCCTGCATGAGCAGGTAAACACTCATCCTGTCCACCTACACACCATTTAGGGTGTGAAAAATTAAAAAGTTACACTTCTGGACCTGTGTCTTCAGCCTAGTCAGTAAGCATGCCATGCTTTCAAAGTATACATTGGTAAAGTCTTAAAATTGTCTCAGAGGCAGAAAAATTTTGGATGTTATGAATGGTGATTTACCTTAATGGGCAGGAATAAATGCTTACTGGATGTGTATTTATTGTGTCAGGAAAGTAGTTGGATATTATAGGAGCAATTCTTTTTATTGTTTCATGTATGGAATTTCTATGATTACTATGTACTTGCTAAGAAGGAATAAGCAGAATGGGAAGGTCTGAATGTGCAATTCAAAGTTAGAATTGAACCTAGAGATATGGATCATACAAGGCCAAGTAAGCAATGCTTAGCTAGCCTGAAGCATTGCTTACTTGGAAGAGCTAGTCTGAAAGGAAAGACTATATTGTTTTCTGGCTTGTTTCTCTGTGTGAGGAAAATTTGGTAGTTAGGAAGGCTTTTCAAATATTTAGTTAGATTTTGTAACTGTCATAGGCAGCAGTGTTGGGGTATTGCATACCTGACCCTCCCTTCTGCAAAATGGCAGAGAAGTCAACTGAGACACCTTCCAAAGCATTTGTGATCTCTGTCTTCAGAACCCCTTTAGTGATCAGCCCCAAATGAAATACCTAGTACTCATGCACATCTCCCTACACTCCACGAACTCATTGACAGGAAAAATAGGTTGCCATGCTTCCCTTTCTGAGAAGCTGCCCTCAAAGTCAGCACCATTCATACCATCAGACTTCATTGCCACTGCTCAGTCTTCTGAAACTATTGTCTGAAGTGGCATGTTTTAGTCACAGTGGCATTAGAAATTCAGGAAAGATTGGCCTGAGCAAAACCCTCGAACTCTTGATTGAGGGGGGAGGAATTACAAACATAATTCCTATGCAATGTAAGTACTTAAAGGCCCAGTCCTGGGGCTATTCCGTGAGGCTCGCCTATAGATTTCAGCAGAAGTTTCACATATGAAACAACTGCAAGATTGAGTCATAAACTCTAAGGCATCAGTGTGCATGTGTGGGTGTGCAGGTTTAGGTAGGTAGAAGTTGTGCCCTCTTATAATGGACTGCGATTATACCAAATGCTCTTTCAGTCAGGTTTTTCTTTGTTTGCATATATAATTATGCAGCTGTAAAGTTGTTTGGTGATTAACTGAGAAGCACTGTCCAGTTACAATCATGGAGAAACAGGAGTTCATTGAATGGCAAAAATGTAACTTTGCACAATAAAACTGTTCCATGCTTTCTCTCCTCATATAGCAACATCCATCTTAAATAGAGTATTAAATTTTTAATAAATTGGGCTCTTAGTGTCCTATGATCTATGGATGAAGAACTTAAAAAATGATAGATACATGCAGATGCAGAACTGGGATTGTACAGGAGAATAGCTTCTTTGGAAAATATTCATATCAAAATCTTGTTTGTTTGTTTTTTTCAATTTTCTACTTACAGCTTTTCTTCATTGTGGACATAAATTGGTAAATTATTTACAATATTTTTAATCATTACCACCAACATTTGTACTTTTTCAAAATTAGTTGTACATTTTATGTAAATGAATGTGCCTCCCCACTACCTGTAAAATAGAGCAAGATTTTAAAATAGCTTAGTATGGGACACTGTTTAACATGCAGTATTTTCTAGCCCAAGAAGCATTATATAATAGTCTATAATCAAAACACTAAAAACCTGTTCGCTGCTGAAGTAAGTTTCATTCTAACATTACAACTAAAACTCATTTATAAGTAAATGAAAGTCAAGAGGATTAAATTCAATTAAAATTACTTTGAAGTATGGAAAAAATGTTTCATGGTGATATAAATCAACATATTGTTATTGCCTTCTTTTTCTTATCCATTCAGGGTCTCTAAAGCAAAATGTAGCTTAAATTATATGTGTCAAACAAATACACAGAAAAGAATTCTGTGCACCCACAAGCACATCCAAACCCAAATGAAAGGTTTGGGTGTACTTTGTGGTTGAATGGTGTTCTTTTCTGTATGCTCTGCGAGCCAGAATTGTGGAGGTTTCTCCCACATGCAGCCTCCATACCTTCATTGAGTGCAGTATAAATAGAACCCCAATTAAAATACATCTTTGTTAAAAAAAAAAAACACACAACAAAAAACACACCATTTTAGTATACATGCATTTTTTACTGATAGCATGATCTCAGCAGAGAAATTAACTTCAATAATCTATGGATTACAAGACATATCAAGCCTTCAAAGCACTGCTGTGTTAGATCTATTCTCAAAAGGGTTTAAATTACTTTAATAGTTAATAATAAGTGATATGACTCATTTTTCCAACTAAATCAAGATCAGTTGTCATTTGTTCCTCTGGTCTCCAAACCTCTTTAATTATGGTGAACAACTTCCTCAGCATTCCTTACACCTCTAGCTTGTTTAATACTAAGTGTTGTCACAGTGTTTCACTTTTAGTATATTTTTTACTAGTATAACATACATATTACAGAAAGCTGGGGGCCAGAGAAATGTTGTCAGTATCCCTCTAGCCCAGCAAATGTCATGCCCCATTGAAGAAATGTACAACCACCCCTCAGCATTGTTTAGTGCACATCTTTTATTGTCAATTGAGCTATTGATCTTAAGCATTCGAACACACATACAGCGCTTAGAAATTCACCAGTGTGTGTACAAATACATTTTATACAACATCCTGGTGATGAAGGACTAACTGAAATAAATGATCCTTCAGCCTAATCTTTACTCATTCAAGAATTTTCTTTATGTGAATGCAACTCTTTGCCAGAGGAAAGCTTACTCCCATGAGTAAAAGGAGGAAGAGCAGGATCATAGAGAAACAGCATTCCTATCTAAGGAAAAAAAACACCTCATGATTTTTTTTAAATCATAGTTTTCCTTAAGTTTCAGTTACTTGGTAGAATCAGATACTGACCAATATCAACTCAGTTATTTCACTTTAACTCTACTAGTAGCAGGTCAGTACCTCCACATGGTATCGAGCAAAATGTCAGAGGACTCAGATGCTAACTATGCAAGTTATTCCGCCAGCAGTAACGTATAGCTTCTTGGTGAACTCCACCAGCAGCTGTGCTGGTGGCTCTGGAGATACAGCTTCTGGTTTTCTTGAATGGCTGAACTATGAGAGACTGGAAAGCTGCTAGACATACTAGCAAACGGGCCTTCCTTTAATGCCTGAGAATTCATGAAAACCTTATATTTATCAGGGCATGAACCTTTACAGAATCTTCTTAGGGGTTAGAAAGGAAGAACAAAAATTAAATGTGTTTACTGGCTGCATGTTTTTCTTACATGTAGACAGAACCTGACCTATGCTCTTGAATATAATGAGCAGTCCCCTCTCCCCTCATATGATTGGCTTAAGTGTCGCAATATTTAAAATAAATTATTTGGGGACGTTTGCAATTTGTTTCCTGATTTCTAAATATTTATGCCGCATGAACTTCACATTTTTCAAGCTTTACTGTGAGGACTGAAAAAGCTAGGATATTGTCATATTCCGATGATTTCTGGGTTGCAGCTTTAAGAAATACCTGTAATACTGTATTATGAGACACTAAATTGGTGAAAATTAGCAAAGCTCATCAGCATATACAATAGCCAACATTCTTTCCATCAAAAACCGGATGTATGTTGAAAGCCAGATTTCAAAAATTGTAGTTCACATTTAGTAACCAGATCTCAAGAAAGGCCCAGCCCCCAGAAATTCACTTGATTTTTTATTCCCTTTTAAATATCTGCTCATTTCTTTTCAGGATTTTAGTGGGAACTGAGCACCCTTGAAAGCTGGCACTTCGTTTCAGAGATGTTATAAGTTGATACAGATGTAGAGGGTTGTTTGTTTATCAAACACTCATTTAAAAATGTATCCACTATGGTATGCCCTTATTTAATATTGTATTTAAAATATGACAGTTTTATGGAGAAGCAGCAACCTCTTCAGAGCAATGGTTGATATTTGTCTTCCACGATATGCCTGATTCTGGTCCATCAATCCAAAATATGTCATTTCAATTTAAAATTATCCAAGTTTCACCTGTCACAGGAGCACAGTAGCTTCTCTGAAACTCAAGCAACTCACAGTTGCCAAAATGTTGATGGATCCCTAGGTTTAAAGCCTAGAATCATAGAAAATGAGGGTTGGAAGGGACCTCAGGAGGTCATCTAGTCCAACCCCCTGCTCAAAGCAAGACCAGCCCCAACTAGATCATCCCAGCCAAGGCTTTCTCTAGCTGGGTTTTGAAAACCTCCAAGGATGGAGCTTCTACCACCTCTCTGGGTAACCTGTTCCAGTGTTTTACTACCCTTCTAGTAAGAAAAATCTCTCTGATATCCAACCTAAACTTCTCTCAATGCAACTTGAGACCATTGCTCCTTGTTCTGTTATCTGCCACCACTGAGAACAGTCTAGCCCCATCCTCTTTTGAATCCTGTTCAGGTAGTTGAAGCCTGCTATTAAATCCCTGTCAGTCTCCTCTTCTCCAGACTAAATAAGCGCAGTTCCCTCAGTCTTTCCTCCTAAGTCATATCCCTCAGGCCCCTCATCATTTTTGTTGCCCTCTGCTGGACTCTCTCCAGTTTGTCCACGTCCTTTCTGTAGTGGGGGCCCAAAACTGAACACAGCACTCCAGATGTGGCCTCACCACTGCTGAATAGAGGGGAATAATCACTTCCCTTGACCTACTGGCAACAATGCAGCCCAGTATGTTAGCCTTCTTGGCAGCTAGGGCCAAAACTAGGGGTTTTTTTGTTGTTCTCCCGCCCTGGCGGGGGGTCGGGCTAGAAGATCTACTAGGTCCCTTCCGACCCTTAATCTATGAATCTATGAAACTGCTGATGCGTATTCAGCTTATTGTCCACTGTAACCTCCAGGTCCTTTTCTCCAGAGCTGCTGCCCAGCCACTCAGCCCCCAGCCTGTACTGGTTCGTGGGATTTTTCCGTCCTAAGTGCTGGACTTTCCACTTGCACTTGTTGAATCTCATGAGATTCCTTTTGGCTTAGTCCTCCGATTTGTCTAGGTCACCCTGAATCCTAGCCCCTCCCTCCACTGTATCCACTACTCCATCCAGCTTGGTGTCATCTGCGAACTTGCTGAAGATGCACTCTATGCCATCTTCCCAGTCATTGATGAAGGCATTGAACAAGACCATCCCCAGGACCAACCCTTAGTGCACTCCACTTGATACCAGCTGCCAACTGGGTATCAAGCCATTGATTACTACTCTCTGAGCCTGATGCTCCAGCCAGTTTTGTATCCACCTTACAGTCCATTCATCCAGCCCGTATTTCTTTATCTTGTCTGCGAGAATGTTGTGGGAGACCATATCAAAAGCCTTGTTAAAATCAAGGTACACCACATCCACCAGCCTCCCCACATCCACAGATCCAATCACCTCATCACAGAAGGCAATCAGGTTGCTCAGGCATGACTTTCTTCTGATGAATCCATGGTGACTGTTCCTAATCATCTTCTTCTCCTCCAAATGCTTAGATTTTACCAGGAACTGAGATGAGGCTGGCTGGTGTATAGTT
>NW_017728998.1:24444661-24451630 GCF_001723915.1 Gavialis gangeticus | reverse complement strand
GCTGGCTCGTGTATAGTTCCCTGGATCCTTCTTTTTTGCCTTCTTAAATATGGACACTATGTTTGCCCTTTTCCAATCATTCGGGACCTCTCCTGATCACCATGAGTTTTCAAAGATGATGGCCAATGGCTCTGCAATCACATCATCCAACTCCCTCAGCACTGTTGGGTGCATCCCATCCAGCCCCATGGACTGGTACATGTCCAGCTTTTCTAAGTAGTCCCTAACTTGTTCTGTCACTGTTGAGGGTTGCTCACCTCCTCCCCAAACTATGCTGCCTGGTGCAGTAGTCTGGGAGCTGACCTGGGAGCTGACCTTGCCTGTGAAGACTGAGGCAAAAAAAGCATTGAGCATTTCAGCCTTTTCTGCATCCTCTGTCACAAGGTTGCCTCCCCCATTCAGTAAGGGTCATACACTTTCCCTGATCCTCCTCTTCCTACTGACATACTTGCAGAAACCCTTCTTGTTACCCTTTTCATCCCTTGCTATCTGCAACTCCAATTGTGCTTTGGCCTTTCTGACTTCATCCCTGCATGCCCAAGCAATGCTTTTATATTCTTCCCTAGTTATTTGTCCAAGTTTCCACTTCTTATAAGCTTCCTTTTTGTGATTTAGTATACTTAAGAGTTCAGTAGTGGTTCCTTACTCACTTAATCAAGCAAGCTCTGGAGGTCTACAGAAACTCAACACTGAATGGAAAAATATCATAATGGAGCCTGCTGATAGTAGTGGTGGGCTGTGCAAAGTGGGAAGTGTAGCAGAGCTAGCACTCAAGAGATGTTTACATGGCAGTTGCTGTGCAGTAAACATCTCAGCATCTACACATGCACCCCTATTAGGCTGGAGTAAATTAATTTACTCCACAGCAAGATAACACTTGTAAATACAAGTACTGTGCTGCTGTGAAGTAAAACATTCTGCCTCAGTGCACGTGTAGATGCTGCCTCAGCTGGCTGGAGCACTTCAGTGTGGGAGCTGTCTGCCAAATAGCCCTGTGCTGAAGCTCCCTCATATCCCAGCCAGGCCTTCCACAACACACTGAACTGGAAGGAGAAGCCCTGGGCTGGCAGCACATTGAGGTGAGGGAAGGAGCCCCGGGGCTCCCTGCCAACTGGGGCTGCTCTGCCTGGGCTGTACGTGCTGCATCTGAATAAACTGTGGAGCTTATTGGTCCAGACATAATTGCTCCCAGGCACATGTTCAAATGGCACATCCAGGAGCAATTAACTCTGGACTGATAAGCTCCGCAGTTTATTCAGGCACTATAAAATTTCACATGTAGATGTGCCCACAGGCCACTTATATGGGAAAGTAGGCATAGAAAACCATAATGCCAGTTAAACCCATTGGCTCCTGTAGAAATTAGTCTGAAAACCTATAACACTGAACACAAAAATGTACATTTTAAAAATACTTTTAATCATAAAAGTCTATAGTAGGAATTTCATTCGCTAATAAAGTCAATAGTATGTATCAAGAAATTTATGGAAAAGGTATTGGTTTCCATTCTGTCTTAAATGTAATAGGAATTGTAATAAGAAAGGCTTCAGAGCAGGGCAAGAAACAGGCACACTTTCTGGTTTTGTTTTTGGCATAGGATTTTTTTACTTTACAGTAATGAGATACAGTCTTTCCCTTGACTCCAGCCAACGGAATTTTTTTTACTTGAACACTTGCGATGTCTCACAACCTGAACATGTGCCCACACCGAATGCATCTGTCAATTCCATGAAAGTCCTTTTAGAGACACTTTCCAAAACAACTTGCATTTTAATTTTTATTTGGGTTATATGGCCTACAGGGATGTCTGCTGACTAACTTTCATTTGAGTGACAGGCTTTTTGATGAGGTAATGAAACATAAGCAGAAAAGTAGATATCACTGAAATTAAAACTATAGAAACAATAGTCATTTTAATAAACTAAACTACTTCAGCATATTTTTTATTATTATCAGGCAGCATAAATGCTTGCTTTTCTATTCTAACTGAAGTCATTGAATGACTTGAAGTACTGTAGTCTCATTTGATAGGACACTGACATTTATAAGAGATGTATTTCTACTAGAACTGTGAACTTTCTAGACATGTAATGTGAACTTCTGCAATTCTGCCACTGTGTTCATTTTGTAAGTATTAATTTGGATATGCTGCACTTTGAAAACCATTTGAATATTTATAAATTTAAGTATTTATTTTCATAGTAAAATTAAAGCACTATTGTCTTGCAACTAACCCTACTTGTTCTCACACTCCAAAAACAAAACCTTCTCGAATATGATAACCTTTATTTATAGATGGCAATAAGCATATTTAGCAATTTTATTATTCATGACCCTTGCACTAAATATCATAATCAGAATACAGATGTGCGAGATAATTTCCATGTGCAAGTCACTGTAGTAATTCTTCTAAAACAAAAATAGCACTGGATTTAGAGAAATAATATGTCCATATTTAATAAATGTAGAAACAAAGGGGCCAACTAGAGAGTTCTAGAGAGGTTCTATATTAATAACAAACTTCATAAATATCTAGAGAACCCTAAAAATAATGTAATTCTAGTGTTACATTTTATTTTCCTGTTGCGTACTTATAACTCTTTCATATATTGTCTCCATATTTATTGCAAGAAAGCAGGCTGCTGTATTGTGTGTGTATACATATAATCAGCAAAAGTGGAATTTGATGAACCAGTTACTCGAAAGAAGTTAAATCCAATCGTTTGTTAATACCTCCCTTACTTGTGTCTGTACTAAAGATGCAGATTAGCAGATAAACATCATATTCAGACTTCACTCACTAATTGACTGAACAAGAATCGGTCACACTTTATGTACCATTCCATAATGGATTTTCATGTTTGTGAACCCTAACTGGCTGTGGAAATGGAAAGCAAATGTCGCATAATCACAAATAACTTTTTTTTCCCCTTAAACCAAAAGATTAAATCAACTTTTTTTCCACCCAGTTTATAGCAAGTTCATGATTACAGACAGGTGATGAATGATCTTATAGTAGCCACATCATCTGTCGTGCTACTGTTTAGAGAATTTTATAAGTGATTGTAAATATAACATTTTTTCAGTTAGAGGTTACATGAAAAATTGGTACATTACAGTGACTGGGAAATAAACAGGTATAATAATTGAAGCTTTTTTTGGCAGAGGATTTTTCAGAATACGTGCCATTTAGTGAGTATCAGAATATCACCATATTAGGTTAGGTCTCTTTTTACTTGTATATCTGAAGTAGAACCTCTCATTAAGCATATTGTAAAAAGATCCTTTTATGAAAATGCTATCAAGTATTTATAACTACAGCACTGAAGATCAGAGGAAGATATTGTTTAAAATCTGTGCAACATAAAACTGGTCAGAAATATCGACATCAATCAGTGTCAGAATTAAAAATTACTTGGATTTTTTTTAATCCTTTTTTATTTTTGTAGAGTGGTTTATAATAAGCACACACACACTTTGACAATATAGTTTGCTAGCCCCACACTAAAATAAATTGGAATAATTCTGGTGCTGGAAGGAAAAATGTTGGGGCTTTTTTCACAATGCAAAGTTATGCAAAACAGCAGTGCTCAAAAACACCAAATCAGTACATACAAATCTTATACTATAGACCTTTTCTCATCTGAGTAGTCCTTTTGTATATCTGTGAATTGTCCTGTTAAGCTTAATAGAAGCTGCCCATGGATCTAACAATTTGAATGATCAGTCAAATAGTTTTGGCTTTACGAGAGAATAACATTCCACTATGGATTAAGCATTATTAGACACTCCCGACACTGAGTAATGGAAGTGCTGCCACCAGGTCCCATGTATTATAAAACTGAAAACTTTGTTCCATATTCTATATGAAGAGATTATCCCAGGCTCTAGGAGTCAAAAGAACACTTCAGACACTGGCACACTTCCAGCCAAAAGTTGTTACAAGCCAAAAATAAAAACCAGAACAAAGCCTAGAAGACTTGGGGATTGTTCTACAATATGGTCCGCATCCCTTTTGATACATCTTGGGATGACATTTATGAATCCTCATCCTGTTATCTTCTGAAGAGATGATGTCTTTGAGTCATATCCTTGGACAGACAACGGGCAATAATAATATGAATTATTACTCTCTATTATTTTATTTAGTAAGTACCACAGTGCACTTGGGACTCCAAGCATGCAGAAAATGGCAAGGTCCCTTCCCACAGAGTTGACATTCTAGTTCATTGACTGACTTGGGGTTTTGACCCCAGCAATTTTTTTTGCAGGGGGAAGTGAGAGAGGCTGGAAAATTCACCCTTCCCACCACAAACTTGTGCACAGGTCAGGATGAGCTATTCTTGCCCCAATATATCTTCACCTGTTACTTCAAAATCCCTGTTCATCCCATAGGCTGGTCAGCTCAGAATCAACTGGGGAGGTTGCCTTGTGCAGACTATCTGCTTACAACACCAAATTATAGCCTGGCCTTTGGCCTTAAATGGGAAGAGTACTTTGTTCAGTGCCCCATGCTTGGTATAGATTTTACCAGTTAAATCAGTCTGGCTCCTTGACACTGTTACGAAACATGCACAGTTTTGTAAAAAGTGACCAAAACAGGAAAGGTGAAAGATTATGCACGCTGCTGTGTAGTTTTATGTTTTCAAAATCTCATATCAATTAATAGTTTGACAAAATTCCCACCTCTGACTGCTGCTGGCTTAGAATATCAGGGCCATCATCACTGAAGTATATCAGTCAGTCATGTATTGTCTATACCATTCAACCAGAAGGAATAATAGTGAAAAAGACCCTAGAGTACAGTAATAAGGTCAATTTCTGGACCACACCAACCTGAGACTACTATAACAAGCTTTGAGAAGGTCTTGTAAAATTAAATTCTTTGACAGTGACAACAAGTCAAAGCAAGTTTATTATAAATGAGAGTGAGAGAATCAGCAATATGGCTAAAATCTCCAAGATTATAGCAGATCCTGAAAAGTAATGCCAAAAACAACCCCCTTCGTTAATGTAATCCTTGGCTTCAGATTCTGTTGACTGCATGTTAATTGTCTGCATGACACTAGAATTGTTTGACCAAAGGACCAGCCAGTGATTCTTAATCGTTTCTCCTAAAGCTACAGCTGGGAAGGGGGTGGGAAAGGTCTAAAAATGTAACATGTCATACGACTCTGGTGTTTTTTTCCATAACCCTGGCCAGCCGTCTGCACACTGAGATCCTTGAAAAATAAGCAATGAAACCTCTTCCTACTGACATACCTGTAAACAAGGTTAGCTCTTTTTTAGACATCCACACTGGTTCCACATAGTATTGCTATTGACATGTTCCAAAAGACAGCCCAGATCTTTGTTTTACTGTTTTTGTAATGAAATAATGTGGCTATTTACATTCTGCCATTGAGCCTCAGTTTGACGAACACAAAGCTGAGGATTTTAGAATTTATTTAGATGTTGACTCTGTTTTTCCAAAATCTAGCTAAATAGCAAAAAATATCATCATTATTCTAGAAGCCTTGTCCAAAAGAGCTCCAAATTCATAGGGTATCAGGCATCAAAATCAGGGTAGTCTTTTAAAGTGGCCTCTAGTTCCACAAATCGAACATCTTCATAATGGGGAACTGCTAGACCTTCAAGTTTTCAGTGCTGTTGCTCAGAACAAAAATGGAATTGGAATGTTCTAAATTGCATGACAACATGGCATATTATGTAGATGGAGTCACAATATTGTCCTTGACTGCAAACCCCTTGATTTGCATTAACTCGCTAATTCCCAAATGCCAACATAGGGAACTGGATTATTTAACCACAGATTGTTGTTCATAGATCTATTTCAGTGCCACACCCGTTTTGTTTTAACGTTTTTCTTTTATGTGCTCCACTGGATTCTCTCTGGTCATCTGCATACTGATCCAGTGTATTCTAATGTGTGACTTGAAGGTTGGTCTTTATATTGTAGCTATTGCCATTGGGAAACATCAAGAATGGGTTCCATTAGATGAGAGTGGCTGGTAAGCAGCTTCTGTCTTGTCTAAGAGCAGCAAAAATTATAATATGCCAGTGGATCTTATTGCTCTTTGCTAAATCTTTGTCATATATTTAAACTATTATAGAACTTTCTTTGGAATAGTTTTGTTTATATTTCTCTACAATGAAGTATAAGCTGCAGTACTCTGAGTATCATTATCTAATAATTCTGTCTCTCAGTGCAAATGCACACTCACCTCCAGTTGCTGTTGATAGCAATAGCGTTTTCAAAGGAAGAACCCAGTCCTTGAACTCTTCCTCCTGCAAAAATCTCTTTATAAAAACCTTGTAAAGTCTTTAGTTCAGTGCTTTATTTGCACAACATGCAGAATTCTTTATTAGGATTTTCTGGATTTAAGCTTTCTAGGAAGATTTCTACAAGGGGAAAATTGTCTTCATTTAGGAAGAGATCTTTACCTCTTAACTTATTAGTTCTTTAGTTATACGCTGCATGAATCTCAGCGTACCTGTGCCAGGAGCTATGATATATGCATGAAGGCATATGCAGATAGTAAGAAACTGAACAATGAGGAGGATTTTCTGGCATTCGTCTTTCCGATTCTACATAGTCAAATATAAATGCTAAAGTCTACATAGTCATTACTTTTAGAGTCTTTCTGAAATTTCCTAGAGAAGGATTATCGATTCAGTAATAAGTAGATTTTAATATTAACATGAAAGGATTGATCTGAAGAAAAGCTGCACCCATAGCTCCAGCTGAAATTAGTGCGAGTTACAAGTGTTCAGATCTACTGAAGTGGAGGCCCTAATCTTTCTCTGTGACTTGCAAATGCATATCCAATGACTATCAACTAAGTAGCCTGGTTCAAAGAAGTGGTGAACACCTTCACAAGTTCATGATAGTGATCATGCTTGCTTCTCCTGCCTCATTACAACTGTTTATTTTTTCCTTTAACTTTTATTTTATACTTACAAATATCA
>NW_017728998.1:24433550-24439661 GCF_001723915.1 Gavialis gangeticus | reverse complement strand
AAGTAGATTTTAATATTAACATGAAAGGATTGATCTGAAGAAAAGCTGCACCCATAGCTCCAGCTGAAATTAGTGCGAGTTACAAGTGTTCAGATCTACTGAAGTGGAGGCCCTAATCTTTCTCTGTGACTTGCAAATGCATATCCAATGACTATCAACTAAGTAGCCTGGTTCAAAGAAGTGGTGAACACCTTCACAAGTTCATGATAGTGATCATGCTTGCTTCTCCTGCCTCATTACAACTGTTTATTTTTTCCTTTAACTTTTATTTTATATTTACAAATATCAATGAGGTTGGGATTTCCAGATAGTTGCCTCAGTTGGAGATCAGATTGACCTCTATAGTCAATTTGCTGCTGCTAAAAACCAGCATAGAATAACATCATTGAGATCTCTCTGGCACAATTCAGGATAAACAAGCTGTTATAATCTAACCTAAAATATTTCCCCTAAAATATGCCCTTCCTGTAGGCTACTACCATACTGCTGCGATCTTACTTCCAATAAAACTTCCGTTGCTTTAATATTCCGCCTCTTATGCAAAATGGTAATGAAATGCTTGACTCACTGCTTGCTGCTTGCTGCAGTGCTGCAAATAAGTGCCTGCCTTTATCACTGAACCTTCTCAAACTAATGCTCAGCTGAGACCTTTGCTCGACAAGCGAGTATTTCTCTGCTTCCTGTCTCATGAAGGCTCACTTCCTCCCCTGCTTGTCTGGCAGATTCTTGCTGTTACCCCAGAAAAAGAACTGAAGTCTCCCAAGTGCACTGAAGTTGCATGCGTGAACGATAGAACATCCCAGTTTTCTTAGTTATCAGACCTTGCTTTATTGAGACAGTTGCTTGACTACAAATGGAGAGGTAGTCTTTGCAGCTGTAACCTCTGCAGTTCTTGTGGAAAGAAGATCTGAGGTAGCACAGACACTGACCCCACTGTTTCTTAACACCACCATCTGTTTATAGCACATTCTTATTGACTCTCCACTTACATTTAGTTTGGAACTGCCTCCAAATAACATAGCTTCCAAACAGTTAATCCAGTTGTTTCTTTCATGCTGTGCACCATTTCAAGGATGCTGTTGTCATCCTAGAAGACAAGAACACAAATGCAGAAGTTTTCTTGCTTTGTGGCATCTTTATTTTATTCATCCTGAGGTCCATTTTAACCTTCTGATTCCCCTTCAGTTCAACCTTCACTCACTCCTCTCCCCCACTCCCCCAAAACCCCTGCAAATGACCACCGGTCAGGTCATTCATCTAGGACCATGAAGACTTGTTTACAATTTCATTGCTGTGCCAAATCACTAACCCTTGGGCAAATCACCAAAACTGCCTGTATAACAGCTCTTCCTTACTTCTCAGGGGTGCTGTGAATATAAATGCATTGCAGATGTACAGGTGCCAAGATACTATAGAAATTGGGCCTCATAAGTACCAGAGAAAGTTAGAAGGGGAGCCTGCTGGTGTTACTCTCCCCGTTGATCTCTCCTTAAAAGAAAAAAAAATGCAAGCCCTTTTCCTTCATCCAGAATGCTGTTTCACTAACTCCAAGTGTCAAAAGGATTTTATTCTTAGCCTTCTGTTTCGATCAGTTAATTCCCACCAGGACTGAGGCAAAAATTGTCTGTGGGACACACTGTTCTTTCTTCTTATACACCTAATGTTGCTGTGCTATTTTGGGCAACCATTTAAATAAAAGCCAATTTGACTAAAGAGCAAATATATTCCACCGAATGACGGCAAAAGGGCAGAGCTTGGGAAAAAGAAACAAGAAAATGCAAGGCATTCATTTTTCCTTTGTACTTTTTAATAAAAGAAATTCTCTTGCTGCTTAAAGTGACACATTAAAAGATGTATGTATCCTGGCTTTTAAAAACACAATTAGATAACACCTTGTCAAATACTTATATTCTTTGTTGACAGCCTTGAGTACAATCACAATAACAGCACAGCTATTTCAGCATGTTTCTTATTCAGTTGCCATTGGCAGAGTCAGCCATTTTATAAAAATGTTACTGTTTATCACTTTAATCATCAATCTACATCTAGTCAAAACAATAAGTCAGAAGGAGTAGTAAATTATACTTGTGCAGCCCTGATGAGTTTGAACTGTTTTGCTGAAATTAACTAAAATAATTATCCATTTTTCTAAAGCTGTTAGAAAAGTTCTGTATAAAAAAGATTGGATCAAGGATTTGGCGTTTGCTGGTTTTGTGAAAACTTTTCAGTAGGCTCAGGAATATTAAAAATCACAGCTTGATATTCTAGGGCAAAAGTAAAAACATATTTTGGGTTGTTATTTCCAGCACAGAAATGCTCAAATGAGCAAGGATTTGTTCTCAGATTACACAACTGATTTTCCTTTTGCACCTAATTCTACGTGATGATACCATCGGAGACTGCAGCTTTGAGAGACAAAGTGCAGATACGTTGGGGTGAAAAACTTAATTTTATCTTGAAAGTTATAATGGGAAACATTATAGGAGCATCAGTATAGACTTACGTTAAAGGATATTCTGGTCTGTTTAAATAATATTTGTCTGGGTTTGCTTTATTTTTAATGCTTGTTAATAGTATGTTGATAGTAATAATAAATGCTTTTCATGCATAGATCTTACAGTGCCTTATGGTCAAATATAAGCATCAATACTTAAATTTGATGGATCTTGAAAATAAAGCAGATAACAGAACTTTTCTAAGGGCACACAATGATAGAGCTAGGAATAGACTATATTTTAGATTATATCTTACTATTTAACAGCCGCCATTTGGTAATTCAGTGGTGAGCAAATGCAGTTATTGGAAATGGCTTGAAAAGTTAGGGTTGGTCTCAAGAGGGAGGGAGCAGTTTGTCAGGATGCAGATCAAGAATACCACCTACATTCTTCATCACATGGAAACCCCAAATGTTGTGTGAATTTGGGATGGGTTTAATAAGTAAAGGACATGTCAGAATTAGGAAAATAAATCTGGATTCTGTTCCAATTCTTAGGTTCATAAGTAGATTCAGAAGCCTAAATGCGGTTCTATTCCACCCTGCTTGGGTGCCTGACAAAAGTTAATGTAAAATGTGGGTGGGTCCTCCTTTTCCCATTGCTTCTTTTTTTGTGACTCACTCTTAAGGGTAAGAGGATGGTGTGTTATGAAAATAAATGCACTAATGGATCTTCAAGAACTTGAACAGGGTGGAGTAGAATTTATTTAGGTTGTGTGTAGACTAAATGAGAGGTGTGCGTGCACAACACTTTGAAGTGGGCTAAATGCTTTTGCACTGTTTAAATGGTGTCGGTGTTTGCACGCCTCGGTGGTGTATTGAGCATTAGTTCTAGCCGCTGTAGGAAATTTGGCGGGGTAATGCACCTTAAATGATTTGGGGTGCAGCAAACTAAAACTCCTTCGAGGATTTTTAGTTTGCTGCCCCTATAACTGTGGAGCAAACCACCGGGCTCCATGCAGCTCCATGGCTCTGCAGGAAGCCCTGCAGGCACCCTGGCAGCAGCCTGGGAAAGCAGGCTGCACCCAAGAAAAGTGGCTGCCTGAGCTGCGCAGGGGCCTGGTGCTTCCCTCCGCAGCTGTGGTGCCCCCCACGGCTGCCGGGTGGGTGCCACCGCTGCCGCAGAGGGAAGCACCAACTCCAACCCCCCCACCCCAACCGCAGCCCAGGAATGGCTCCACTCGCTGGCAGCTTGCCCTCCCCTCCCTGCCGGAGAGGCAGGTAAGTCAGTAGGGTGTGTGCATGACACTGGGGTTTAATCAGCCCTAAATTTAAGTGGTGTTTTTTAAAACCCACCGCTTCAATTTAGGGCCCCCATTTCATCTACACATGCCCCTAATTCCCTGTTACTTGTCTCTGGGGAACCAAATGTCCACACTCATCTGGACACAGCCATTATTTTACCACTGACTTAAATGGGGCATGATTTCAATGTAGGTAAATTAGGTTAACTTTAACGTGATATAAAGACAAAGAGACATTATTAGTTATCATAATTATTATTTATGTGCATTATAATGTGCTCATATGTCATAGGACCTGAGGCAATTCTGATATTTTAAAGTTAAAATTTTCTTCGGATATCCAGTTGAGATCCATGCTTTAGGCTAAGAGGGGGAGGGACAAGCCCAGTCTGGCTACATCCTCTAGTTATCATAAGCTGAATTCTCTTCATCTGCACATTGGGACCCACAGACAGATGTTTAACTTGGCAATAAAAGATTCCTCAGCTCTAATAATTGAAGTTTGTCAGATAAATGCCTATATAACTAGGAAACCAAATTGGATTGCTCCTCTCCCCGTCTCCAATCCCTTATACTATTTTCTTACTTATCAAGGGTTATGATCTTTTACTTGGTGACTTGTTAAAGGGAAATACTTACTGAGTGCATATACACATGCCATTAACACGTAGCAATAAACTCTAGCACAGTGCACACCAGAGTTTATTGCTTCTGGGTACATTGTTTATACATGTGCCAAGGAATGTAGCACACTGAACTGGAATGGAGCAACCCTGGCTGGCAGGAGGCCCAGGGGGTCAGCCTGCCAGCCTGGAGCTGCTCCATCCCAGCTCAACCTACTGCAGAGGGGATGGCTGGGGCACAAATGTGTTACAGTGCAGGGCTAGCTGGTAGGCAGTCCCCTCACTGTAGGACCCTCATTTATCTTTACATGTGCTCTGGGGGGAGGGAAGCACATTAATTAGAGTGGCTCTGAGAGCTGCTGTAATTAAAGTGCCCACAGCATCTTGTGTATTTAGCATCCCACATTTCAGATTGACAGCAGGGTCACTTTAACTAGAACTCATTCGATGAGCTTTAGTTAAAGTGCCCATGCCACCATTTTGAAGCATGGGGATGCTGAATACACGAGACACGAATGTCTCTGGAGCATGCTAATTAGCACGCTCTAGCAGACTCGATTAATCAAGTCTGCTCCAATGCTCTGTAATTACAGTGTGTTAGAGTAGCGTCCCCACACATGTACAGGCACCCCTCATACACCAGCCATCACTGACCACCATCTACATGTGCGTTTCAGTGCACTAAGTAACTCCAAGGTAGGATAGTACTTATCTCTGCTCCCTAATAGGGGCGTGCATGTAGATGGTGATTCTTTACTGCAGCGCTGATTAGTCAACTCCATAGTAAAGTACATGTGTAGATGCACCCATTCAGTCCCATCTTCACTGCTGATGAATGGGAATTACTCCTCCTCACACATATAGAAAATAAAGTTAAATTTCATTGTATTAGCACTACTTAAATTATTATGATCAAATAGCGTGCATTATTATCATTATTTATTGTGCTTTCTACTGCTTGCATTTGAAAACACTGATTTCAGTTTCTCATAGGTCAGTGAGATGTTGGTCAAGTCATGTACTACTTCATATTAAGTAGTGTCACTGCATGCTACTGTATGCCATACAACTGTTCGATTCTCTTCCTAGTTGCACCTCAAGTGTGTGTCAACACATGCAGGCATGTGTACTTGCAGCAGCTCAAATAGCAGCAGCACAAATTTGTACTAGAGTTATGTGCCTTGGCACACATGCCTGAACATCCACTTTGATGTGGGGCAAATTGTGCCACTTGGGGCAAATTGATCCTGCCCAGCTCCTCCTGGATCTTCAGCCAGGGGGAGCTAGAGCAAGTGCTGGCCCCAACAGTATAAAAAGCTGCCCTGGTGAGCAGCTCAGGGCTACTTGCCCTCAGGAGCTTCTGAGACCCAGACAGTTGGTATCTGGGGATACTAGCCCCTTGTGCCAGCTGGACTGCTAAAGCAACCCTAACCTAGAATGGCTGCTGAATCCTCTACCCACTGCAGCAGTCTGGCAGTGGGGGCTGCTGCCTAGATGTGACCTGCTGCCACCTGTGACAGCGTCCACCCTCTTGGACCTGCGGCTCCCTGGCTGCATGTCTGCCAGACCCAGATGGGAACCACATAGGTGCCTGGGCTGTGGTATGGGCACCACATCAGAGCCTCCTGCACTTCTGGGCCAGCTGCTAGGGGGCCATGGCTACACAGTTGGCACTACTGTCATGTTTTCTGGTGTCCCTGCTCTGCCATCTGTGCAGTTATCACCCAGAAGATGTGCTCATTGCTATGGG
>NW_017728998.1:24426547-24428550 GCF_001723915.1 Gavialis gangeticus | reverse complement strand
CTCTGCCATCTGTGCAGTTATCACCCAGAAGATGTGCTCATTGCTAAGGGTGACTTTGAACTGTCAAAGGATGTCCTCTTGGCCCCAAATGGCCAGGACGTCAGCCACCTTGTCTGCCCTCAAGATGGGTCCCTGGTGCTGGCCCTGGGCAGGTTCCTCTGCCCGGATCCCACCACTTGTTTCACTTGAAGAGATCCTGGTGTTCCCTGTTTAAAATTGGCAAATTCTCTGATAACCACCCCCAAAACCCTCTCAGCAAAATACCCCAAATCCATGTTCTTCTGTGATTATAATGAATCACCACCGATAGATAATATTGTTTGGACAATTATTGGGAATAATGAATCTCTATTTAGGGCAATGTTTTATAGGTACATTTACAATGGTTAAGCAATTTGGAAGCCTACCAGTACCTCTGTCATCATAATAAAATGAATTCTAAATATCTATACACTTTGGTATTTCCTTTGGTTTTTTTATCATAGAAAAAAAATCAGAGGTGCTCCTGTCCCCTTCGCTCACCAGGATGTGGGGCTCTGAGCACCACTAATATGCTGGTGCCCTGCCTTTGCCCGTGCCTCTCACTCCCAACCCACAGCCCTGGCAGGGCCCCTCACTCCTGACCTGAAGCCCATGCCTGCCCCTCACTAGCTCCGCCTTGGCAGCAGCTCTGTCCCACTACTAGGACATGTGTCCAGCTCCAGCTGTCCCACCCACTACTTTGTGGCTTTGGCAGTACCAGCCCTTACTGTTCTGCTCCCAGCGACCACCATGCCATTCCTCAGAAGTCCTTGGCTGGGGCTCAGGGACTTGACTGGGCAAGTCCCTTCCCTTCCAAGCTGCCCCCTCCCCCCTGGAGAGGCTGCTCTAGAGGGACAGGGGCTCTCTAAGTCTGGCTCTGGTGGCCTCTCCTACACAGAGCACTCCCCTATCCCTGATCCCATCTCTCTCCCTCTCTCTCACACAACCCTGCCGCCACCTCCACCCCTAATCCCAGCCCATTATACCTTCCAAATGGTTCCTAAGACAAGGAGGCCCCCAGGTTGGAGCCACATGTCTCACACTGGTGTGGGCATGGGGCAGGGATGCTGTGCAGCTGTGGCTCCCACCAGCAAGGCCCATCCAGCCTGGAGGCTGGGTACGCAGGATGTAAGATTTGTGGGGGGGCAGTGTAGGGTTTGGGGGGAAAGAGGTGTGGGGAGTGGGAGTGAGGTTTGTGAGGGAGGTTGGAGGAGTTTGTGGTTGGGTGTAGGGGTAAGTGTAGCATCTGTGGGAGTGGGGTTTGTGGGGGGTATGGGGCTTGTGTGGGGGGTTGAGGTTGGGTATGTGGGTGGGGAGTTTGCAGGGGTGATTTGGTACATGCAGAAGTCAAGTGCTATCGGGCCAGGCCTGGTTCTGTCTGCATGGAGCTGGCCCATCCTGGTGGCACACGGGGCAAATGGAGGCAGGATCTGACCCGGCCCAAGGGCGTGTGGCTTCTGCCTGAGGTGCCAGGACCAAAAAAAGTGACCTGGTCCTGCCCAAGAGTGCATGCCAGTGGGCTGGGCTGGTACCCTGTGCCATATGCAGCCCCTGTTCTCAGGCGGTGTCACATGGCTGGGGGTCTCTGCCAGGAGCAGCCAGAAGTGCCCCAATAGCCGCTGTTGCTATGCAGTGGGGGGGGAGGTTGTGAGCTGTGTGGGGAGGTGGGCAGGGGACCTATCCCTCCCAAGCAATCTCCCAAACGCCACAGTCCCCCAACACCCACATGCACAGTCCCCCCCACCCCAGCGTTCCTACTTATTAGGGCTGTGCAACACTTTGGGTGCTGATTCAATTTGGAGGAGATTCATCCAGATTTGGTGGCCAAATCTCTGAATCCAAATTGAATCAGGGGACCAATTAAAAGGTCTGAATCAATTTGAAGCTCTCTGAATTGATTCAGAAAAGATTTGGAGAGCTTCAGTGATTTGGGCAGCCCCTACTGGCTGCAGCAGGGAGCTAGACCCAAACCTGGACTCTGA
>NW_017728998.1:24420816-24421377 GCF_001723915.1 Gavialis gangeticus | reverse complement strand
AATGGCAGCCCTGCCCACCCCAGCTCTGGCTTCAGGACTTCTGAGGGCATGTGCAAAGCCCCCCCCCACAGCAAATCAAATCAAATCACTGTCCTCCAAATCAGCCGAATCTGAAACAAATACTAGCCGCTTCGCGTAGGCCTGTTACTTAGCTGGGATAGAGCTTGGGTCTGAGCCACTTCAGCAGCCCTGCCCTGCTTCTATTTGACCCAGCACACTGAGGCAGTGTGCTGGAGCAACAGAAACACCCAGCAGCCATAGAGATGCTCTGGCTGCATGCTAGAGCATCTTTGTGGAGGACCCAGCCTCGTGTGCCACTTTTTGATACTGGGATTTCCCAGTATTAAATTTAAAGTCTGTACTGCAAATATGCAGTGCAGGTAACATTTTTTCATTCTCAGCATCTCAAACTGCTTTGAGGCACTGCAACAGGTACTTGTTCACTTGTTGGGACATGGCCTAAGAATTTGGAGGTAAAATACATTTCTGTGAAACTGGTAGATGGGAGAAAGAAATAGGGCTATGTTAGTTGTGAAGGAGGGGGGATTTTGTTAGATGCAT
>NW_017728998.1:24414297-24415816 GCF_001723915.1 Gavialis gangeticus | reverse complement strand
CTAAGAATTTGGAGGTAAAATACATTTCTGTGAAACTGGTAGATGGGAGAAAGAAATAGGGCTATGTTAGTTGTGAAGGAGGGGGGATTTTGTAAGATGCATATAGTAAATTTCTGTTTTCATTATTTAAAAATATATAGGATTATTTTTAAGATGTCAGGTTGATTTTTTAAAAATACTGTACCAACTTCTTCCCTTAGAAAAAATTATGTATCGTGTTCTGTACATTTTAGATATAACCCACAGAGACGCAGAGGCAGAGGTCCATGTATGTATATGGTGTGTGTATGAATCACTAATTTTTTAAAAATTGTATTCTATAAACTATCAATATTACATTTGTTGCTCCAAACAAGAGGTTTTAATACTACAGATCTAACTTATTCTTTCCAGAGACAAGGCAGAAAATTTAGGTTCCTTTAATCACACAAATAATGATGGATAAAACCAAGGGATTGAATTGTGGAAACAATGCTAGGACGAAAGAGTTCCTGATGGGAGTCTATAAATATTAACAAAGAATATTTGTCTTATCTCTTGCTAGCAACCATTAAGTATTGAACCCTATCATGGAATATATTGTATGTTAACAAACCTTTAGCTTTCTGACTATAGAAAAGTCTGTAGAAACATCTAAGATGTTTCTTTAAATCCTATTAGATTCCCTACTACCTTACTATCTGAGCACTGATCACAATTATTTGACAAATAGTTTTTAATATAAATGCGTTAATTTCTTAGTGTTTAAAAATCCTTCAAACAGATCTACACTACTTTATTCCAATTGCATTTTTAAAGTCTTTATTACTTTAAAATCAAAATGTCAGAAAAACCACTACTTGAGTCAATACCAGCTTTTTAAGATACCTATTTCGGTAGATGGAGAAGAGCAGGTATCTTTGAGAGAGATGAAATACATTGCAGTAAAAGTGAAATGGGTAAATTTTGGGCTTCTTGCCAAACTTCACTTGGGTGTGAAAATTTGTGGCATTTGTCAAGAGTTTTATTTGCAGTTGGATACACCACTGTAAACTGGCTTTTCTGCCTGTGGCTGAGCAATGTGATAAAATAGGCTTTTTTTTTCTGTAAGGCCTTTCACAGTCCTGCTATAAGTCTCTATACTTGCCAGATTAATACTGCAAGTTATGTATTGTTTGCATGGTTGTCCCGCTGTGCCCTGGTGGTCTAGAGAGGGTTTCTGATATTCTTTCCACCCAGGTGTTTTGTCTAAGATGGACTTCTTAGTGCAATGTACTCCACCACTCATTGCCCAGCGATGGGACTACACCAATGAATAACCTACCAGCCTACTAGGGAATCAGACCAAACAGCTGTCGGGACAGGAATTCAAACAGTGGGAGCAAAGGTGGCCTAGTACAAATGTTGGGCTTTCCTGACTGCTGTAGCTGAGGTGCTTCTGCAAAGATGTGGGAGGGTAGAATTCTCCCTTCTTTTTCGCGGTGGCAGCAGCAGCCTCAGAGCTGGTGTAATTTCCCCTAGCTGACATAATAGGTGCTTG
>NW_017728998.1:24392432-24409297 GCF_001723915.1 Gavialis gangeticus | reverse complement strand
ACTTCTTAGTGCAATGTACTCCACCACTCATTGCCCAGCGATGGGACTACACCAATGAATAACCTACCAGCCTACTAGGGAATCAGACCAAACAGCTGTCGGGACAGGAATTCAAACAGTGGGAGCAAAGGTGGCCTAGTACAAATGTTGGGCTTTCCTGACTGCTGTAGCTGAGGTGCTTCTGCAAAGATGTGGGAGGGTAGAATTCTCCCTTCTTTTTCGCAGTGGCAGCAGCAGCCTCAGAGCTGGGGTAATTTCCCCTAGCTGACATAATAGGCGCTTGCAGGCTGTTACCAGCTGGAGATCACGAATGCAACAGCACCTCAGTCACTCTCCTGGCATGCTTCCTCCACTGAGGACTGCAAAAAAAGGTGGTTGCACACAGCCAAGTTGATGCCACCTGAGGATTCGCCTGCAGCAGGAGAATCCTCAGCTGCATGATGAGGGCCCTTTTACAGCCCATTTGCATTGCTGTAAGGACCCGGATCTCACTCCTAGTCCTGAGTGAGACGAATGCTTCTGGGGTTTTGAGTGCCGTGTAGTTTTAGAAACAGAATTGAATCCTTCTACACAAAAGAAGTCATTTCAGATAGGAATTTAACAATATTTTAGCTTTAGCATGAACTTTCTGATTGACTTGGTAGAAGGAATAATTCTATTGTTTTTGCCCTATGTTTCATAGCTAAAAATGGAAAACAAATACCCTTTAGCATCTGTAATTCCTGGGAGTCACTTCAGTGGTCAAAAAAATTTGTGTGTCTCTGTCTGTCTGTCTGTCTCTCACACACACACATACACATGCACACAAGGAAAATTCTCATTTCTTTGCTAAGCCTTCTTGCTGCAGCTCAGGAAGAGAGAGAACTCATTTAGCTTCTTAAACATAGGTGTTGTAATCATTAATAAAGGAAGTGCCAATAAAAAAAAATCTGGTGATACTATAATGGTGGAGATAAAACACTGCAATGAATAATTAGATGCAAGCATCAAAATACTGCATGAAACCAAAACAGTAGGGTGTTTCAGAGAATCAACATTTAAAGCATTTTTCAATTTTATCTTTACCTGCACTCCTTAATCTTTTATTTTGCCTTTTGATTTCTTTCCCATGTTCCTTGTTCCTCCTTTGTTTTATTTTGTTTTGAGCTCTGTCTGTTGCATCTTCCTCCAGCTTCATCTACCCCTATGGCTTTTTGTAGATCTTTCTCTGTTAATTTTTAATGCAAATGCAAGGCTGATTACAGAATTTAGGAGACAGACAAAGTGTAAAACTCTGAATAGTTAGGGCATACAGCCTAGTAGAACCTGTATCATAAAGTCTGCCTGAACCCTGACATATGCCATATTATCTTGGTGATGATCATCAGGGGCAAATCTATGGGGGTGCAGTTGCATTCCCTCTTTTATTCCTCCACCCAATATTTAAAACCAGCACCCTGGGAGGGACAGTGGCATTTCTATTCAGGCAGTGATGAGAGAGTTAGACTTCATAGATCATTATCATTTCCCTGATTTCTACTAATGTCTATCTGCACCACAGATGTTAATGCCTCTGTATCCTTTTTAATGGTTTTGATGTCCCACTATTCAAACTGTCCTTTATTCTGCAATTTTGCTGTCTGTTAGCCATTCCTGGTAATGTCTGTCTTCTATTTCACAGCCCTGCAGACTGTTTTTAGCTCTAGCCAAAATCCTCAACTCAGATGTGTTAATATTACCTAAGTTGTAATATTAATTTAGGTGTACAAATGACTGACCATGAAATATTGGATGGACTGTCAAGATGCTGAAGAAGGCTAGATTTGTTTTATGAACCTTAATGAGAGACGTACATTTAAATGTAATTACTACAAGAGTAATGAAACAATATCTTTTGATTATTTTGCCCATTTGGTGTGCTTTTTAAAAAGTTTGTACATAATCTAGCAAATTAGTTACTTTTGTTTTTGCTTTATCTTAAACTGAATAAAATGATAGCCCTCTAGCATTTAGTAAAGCATCAAGTTTCTATTTAAACGAAAAAAATGTGTTGTTAGATGTCATGTGCCACACCAGCTGCACCCTCCTTTGAAAATCCTAGATCTGCACATGATGATTATCATAGATTATGCCTAAACTGAATGGGTTATTCTTACCTGAGTCAAAACATGGCCATCGGCATATTTCTATATATTAGAAAACATGGAGTTGTGGCTCTTGGAGTTAGATCCTTGGTGCTAGGAAGGAAAGAAAACTACTGCCCAAAGACTTCCTGTGCAGAATTTTCAATGCATAATGGAGGTGCAGATACATTGTCCCAGGAATATTGTGGGCATCTTTCTTTTCCAAGTCAGTTGTTTCAACCTGCTTGTAACTGAGGAGGCGATTAAAGTGCTCAGTGTGACCTGATATACCTGCTTTAGGTACTAGTGCTGTAGTAATGCTGGTCAGTCTTCTCTTTTCCTTCCTTTATTCCCTAGGGTTTAGATAGTCCAGAATTGGATTTCAGTTGCCTGGGGTATATGATAAGGAAAGGGCTGCTTATGTTTTCTTACCTTAGTATATTGCTAAATATAATGAAAATTAATGTGTGTTTTGGGGACAAAAATAAGCTATGCCAAGTGTTGTTGTTTTTTTTTACATGTAAAGCAATAATTAATAATGAAATAGCATATATTCTGTGGACTTGAAAATATGGGTTTGATTACTTGTCCAAATAATTGCAAGCTATGAGCCAAAGCAGTTTGAACCAAGTGAGGATGGGCATGTGGGGCATGGAAAGCCTAGCTAAATCTGGTATCAGTTGGACATTTTTTTTGTCTAAATTGGGGGCAGTTACCTTACAGTGTACAGGGCAGAGGAAGAGGGGATGCAGCTTTCCTTCTTTCAGGTGAGAGCTGTAGAGCTCCTTTTGAACATGCAGGTGACTGTGTAATTATTATGGGACTGAAGTTAACTGCAGTTCAGTGGAGATAGGGAAGAAGGGAGACATATCCCTGCAGGTCCCTTTTCCTTTGTATGGTTTTAAGTTTGATTTTCTTTTAAAAGAATCCTTTTTATTGCAATTGGTTGTAAATAAGAGGGTCATTGCCTGCTTACCTTGTATGGAGATACCCCATTTTGGACTGGTCAGGCAGTAATGGTCCCCCGCGGTCTTCTTATGTCTGTGACAGATGTTTACAGTCAGCAAGGAACCCACTCCTCACTGGTAAGTCATGAAGGCAATGAGCACACACAGTGCTTCATTGACTACGTCCCCAAACCCTTGACTATTATATATTGTAATTACACTGGACCATGATTAGACAAGGAATATTGAGTGGAGGGCAGTGCGAAATGGGCTCTATTTGATGTGGATTCAGATTTGGCCTGAATTGGGGATAGCAATTCAGTTTGTTGATTCAGATCACTGTCCCCGATTTGATTTGGCCGAATCCAGATCTGAAGATATGATGCTGATTCAGAGAATCAGCCATTCAGACAAAGACACAGCTCTAAAAGTTTTTTGTACATACCTTGAGGTAGCAGGTGCAGCTCGTGAACGCTGCGATGCTGGGGCAGTTGGAGCACATGGTGGGGGGCCCTCCACGTGCTTGGTGGTGAACCCAGAAGTGGACCAGAAGTACTTCTGGTCCACTTCTGGGCCTACCAGGGAGTATGCAGGACCCCCCCTGGCTTGGCAGTTGGCCACAGGAGGACCCTGAGTGCCCCCCCAGACCCAAGAGGCACCAGTTGCTGAGCCAGGAAAGGGTGGGGGGTCTCTGCTGCATGGTCCCTGGCAGACCCAGAAGTGATTTTGGTCCACTTTTGGGTCTGCTGCTGAGTGCGCTGGAGTGTCCCCCATGCTTCTGTGGGACGCTCCATGTGCCCCAACATCGCAGCATTCACGAGCCACCTGCTACCTAGAGGTATGTAGAAAAAACATTTAAAGCTGTTTCTCTTTCAAATCTCTCCAAATCGATTCAGAGGGTTCTGATTTGATTCAGAGAGATTAAAGGGTCCTCTGAATTGATTCAGATTCAGAGATTTGGCCACTGAATTGGGCCGAATCTCTGTCGAATCGAATCAAGGGCCAAAGCTTTGCACAGCTCTAGTAACCAGGTAAACTGAATGAAGTTGTAAGGGGTAGCAAGTATATGGTATAGCCTTTTAGTAGCTTGAGTCATTGTGGCCTTATTTACATCATGTACTCTACCCATAGGGATTAGAAAGTGTTAGAAACATAAAACCTTTCAAGTTGCCAGCCTTGTTATAGTGCCTTGCTTATTTATTCCATGCCTCCATTCAGTGCCAGTCACTAGTTATAGAGTAACTGTGTTATGAAATGAAAATGGATGAACACAGATGCACAGGGACAATATTTTGAGTTTGTAATGTCTGTTCAGCACAGCTCATGGTGTTCAGGAAGCAGTTAAAATATGAGTTGTTGCTATAAAACTATCACAGACTTACATATTTCTATCAAGTTGAAGAAGCCAGGCATTATGGGTGCTGTGTGTGTTTGCTGTGGTGCTGAAAAGAATTGGACGTGAAAACTTCCTAGCACAGAACATTGTACTAATCAGAAACTCGCAGTGGATAAATATGTATAAGCATCAGTATCAGTGCAAAACAAAACTTGGAGTCTGTTTTTCTAATTTATTTAGGTTGTGGTATTTCTAAGCCCGTGTTGCTGCGATAGCTAAGCACCTTGTATTCAATTTTGGTGTTAAATGTCATGTGCAAAATTTGCACAAATGTTGCTCCCCTCCAGTGGTAACTTATGAAAGCTTATGTCTACATAAAGCATCCATCTACAGTAACTATAGTGTTGTTGTTGTTTTTTAATTTTGATATGATACTCCAAAGTTTAGTGATTACATACCATGCATATGGGAGCAGAGGTCAGAACCTGGAGCCTGTTCTTCTCTCCAAGGTGAATACTATCCTTACTGAGCTACAGAGTTACCTCCCTTGCTACCTTTATTTCTTCCATGACTTATATTCCTTTGTGCCTGCTGGCTCATCAGCACGATGGGTGGAGGATGCCCTCAGGCCTCTCTAGTGATTAGGCAGTTTCCTGACAAGTGGGATATGTGGCTGAGTAGGATTTAGAACTAGGTCTTCCACATTTTTGACAGATGTCCTAACCACTTGCCTATTGGACAAAAGCTAGATAAATCCTCCTGCTCCTGACCTCAGCCTCCTATAGCCTTTCTATCTAAAAAATCAGGGACTTGGGCTGAGTGTACATGCTTTCCAAATGGAGAACAACAGAGCTGGGATGGAAATTGATGTCTAATTTGCTGTGTTCTGGATTGTTTTTGAGTGTAAAATGTGGTTTCTTGTTGGTTAGGGAATCTTTCCAGTACAAAATGGAATTATACAGCAAAACTAGACATCTTAATGGTTTGTGGCTACTGTGTGTGTCCGTGTATTTCTTTGTCTAACAGAAATCAGCAATTTTATGTTTACATCTCAGTTCCGTATCAACAGATAGGTCTGCATTGATTTTTGTCTCTTTATAAAAATGATGATAATTGAACTAAGCAGTTTTCATTGTTACAGAATTCCCAGATGAAAAGTTTCAAAGCTGAGTGCCCAAAGTTAGGTGCCAAAATCCATATATATCCGTCTTGTTAAGTAGCTTCATTTTGCTAAACATGGAGCACCTAGCCCATCTCACTGTGGTATGTTATTACCATCCCAGAACTTCCCCAGAAAACTGCAATTATATTAATGTGCTGTTCCTCAAAGCAGTCATTTCTGGGTTATTGTTTCCAAAAAAGACAAATGTATCTCAAACTTCCAATGAATAGCCTGTATATTTAGACTATTTAATATGATACCACCAGCTCAGCTGATGTCCAGTCACTACATATTACTACCCAATATTTCATAAATCATACACATTGTATAGCTCGTATACAAGGTAAAATGTCTGAGCAATGTAAAAGTCCTTTGAAAGTCTCAAATCTAGGTCAGGCAGCACTCCCACATCACAAGAAATGAGGAAGACACTGTAGGCCACAGTTGTGTCCTCCCTTGCATGCCTCCACTATATATATCACCTACACAATAGGTCATGTAATTTCCACATTCCTTCAGATCCTGTTCATCATCAGTTATTTGTGGCAAGGGGAATTTTATATAACGTAACAGAAAAAAAAATGTGTGACTGAGAATGGCTATTGCTAAAATACCTGCCCCCAAATGCAACAAAATCTTTCCATGATTGGATCAAAAACAATCCAAAGAAAACTGCTAGTGTTGGTCCCACATCTCTGAAACTACATCAAAGGAAAAGTAACACTGAAGTGTGGTACATGAATGTGTGTATGCACAAATTTCTAAAAAACATTCCAAGAAGTCCTTCTTTTATTTATCTTTTACATTGTAAGAGATTGGTATGAAGAAAATGTTGTAGATTTTTGCTTTCAAGAATATAACATCATTGGAACCATGATTGTAGTGGTGTCAAACTGATTAATTTTTTTAACTGAGCTAAAATTCACAGTGTGACGGGACTTTTAAAGTATAGTTTATTTGTCCTGTGGCTCTTGCATTAGTAGAGATGTATCATATTACAATGCAAATTATAAACTCCTTAGAACCAGGCACCATTGTCCTTACTTATGTTTTGTAGGAAGCTGAATATACTTCCAGTCTGGGAAATAATTAAATATATCCACCTGCATTTGAGGAGCTCCCCAGAAGACTGCAGTAACATTTTTAACTAAACTGTTTTTTCTCAAAGTCAGCCAATGGATAAAACAATTTCATTCAATGGTTGGGGTGAGAATCTGTATAAACTTAGCAACACACCCCTCTGGAGGATCTTTCAGCCTTGATTAGTTGGGAGGTATAGAACAAGTCCACTACAAAACTATCGAAGCAAGTGGGACCCTCATGAAACACTTCAGCCTGATAAGCCTTCGGTTAAATGCCTTAGTTAAGTATCACCTGCACTTGCTACCTGTAGCATTTCTCCCACCCTATGTAAGTCTGTCTGTCTGACAGGCAGTCCTTGTTTTATTCTTTAAAACAGACCCCTGATTCTGCATGTTTTCAGATTATGTCGGGGAAAATCCTTTTTTAGAAAAGAACAACCTTCTGCAACTCATTTTCTTAGGCAGATTTATCTTTCCAAATGTGCCAAATGCCATGCTGTCACCTTAATATTATCACATTGTAAATATCTGCCCTAGTTGAAGCTTTCATTTAAACTCTACCGGTAGCATGATAACAGACATTTAAGGGATTTTTCCCCCCTCCCTCATCAGATTGCTATTAACTCAGTTTAAATATATCTGACCATGGAACACACACAGAGCAGGGGTGAGCAGAAGAGTGGGAGGACCTCAGGGCCACTCAGTTTACAAACAGGCATCACATCAAGGCTGTCCTTTGCCCCCTCTTACATTTCTTATTACAGTACATTAAAACCCTTTGCTCTGTCAAATTGACAAAGGCAGCTATAAAAGGGGTCCTTTCTAATACACAGTAATATAAACTATGTTTGTACACTTACCACATAATCCCTAATTACTTCCATACTTTTATGTGTGGAGAGCTTTGACGTATTTCTGGATACTTAGGGAATAGAATAAAATCAGAAATTATTTCTTTATAAATGTGGGGCAATATGTGCATAGGGGATTAACTTCTAGATTGGTGACATGGCTCACATTTCAAAATAAATATACTAAGTGTCATTGATCCACTAAGTGTCAAATCAAAAAATGTGACACCAACAAAACTCGTATATGACCCTGACATTCCTCTAGTACTTAAAGCAATTACCCTACTATTTAATAACAATGTTTATGAAATTGCTTTTTGATTGGCTATCATTTATGTCATACCTATGTCAATAATTCCTAGTGAATGCCTGCATGTGATCTTTAACCTTCCTTTAAAAATAATTTTCATTTCCTAGTAGCAGGAAGACACTTTAGGCAGGGTGAAATGGGCACTTCTGATGGTGACTGTCATTTCTTGACTTTTTGCCTTGCAATCGACTAGGGATCCAAATTATGAATCCTCCCCCACCCCCTCACCTGAGAAATTCATGTCTTGTCATTCCATAACAACTTTGAGAATGTGCTTCAACTCATGCCCACGTAAGAAACGTACAATACAGAGGAGTATCCAAAATTAATGTTCTAATGTGAAAACTATTACATTTATCTGTTTTACTGTAACCTCTTTATACAATATACTACATACAAATCAGAATACATTCTATCGCTCTAACTACCAACTTACAGGTGTCAACACTTCTGCCAGATGTTTGTTCTTCTTAAGCCTTTATCTTAAACCTCCTGTTTGCTTCTATGCTTCTCTTGAGATGTGGATCTAAGAGAGAGAGTACAAATATAAACTTAACAAATGGACATGCTGATTCTCCAGACACTTCTTTGCTCTGTCTTAGGATCAGACAGGTCTCAAAGTGCCACCAAAAAGCGCCCCCCCCTAAACCTTATTAGTTCAGTGCACCATGGATTGAGTTGTGCATTACATTTTTTACCATAATTACTGTAAGAGGTATATGTCCATGTAATTCATCTAATAGAAAGGTCACAAAGGAAACATCAGCAATCCAGCACATCAAACTGGTTATGGACATTCCCTGATATTCATGTTTTCCAAAAACTCATGAAATCAGGTGAACGATTTATGAAAATTGCTGTTCCCATGATTCATGTAAAGCAGTGGTTTTCAATCTTTTTTTGTTTGAAGACCCCTTAAAATGTCAAATGGATGCACAGACCCCTTTGGAAATCTATTGTGTATTTAGCGAACATAAGTAGTTAATTACTGACAAACTGTTAAAAATAAAAATATCAACAACAACAACTATATCATTTTGTGAACTCACCATTTTGTCATCAGTTCTAATGAGATGGTTGAGCTTGCTTCATGGTAGAAGGCATGTGAAAGTTTGGTAGGATAGGTGACAGTTTCTGGGTTAGATTTCCTTTCACATAAGGTTCAGTCCCCCATCACAGAATAACTTGATTAATTGCTCCTTGGCTGTTAAACAGAACCTAGAGTTGCAGTTTGCTACGGAGGGGTTACCCAATCATTCTCATTGCCCATTTCAGTAAAGTACTGGCAAAACTGAGATTTTAGCACCAGCAAATGTTCCTTGATTTCTCTTTCACATTGCTGGACAGCATCAACCCATTTTCAGCCAAAAAGCTGTCAAGGGGTTTGAATATGTCCAAGTTGTTTTCTCTTGCTTGAAAAACCCAGAGTTGAATCATCTTGATGAAAGCCATCAGGTACAGTCCCCTGCATATGCTGGCAACCATTCACCCAAGGATTCCCCCCGAATTGCCATGTCAAACCCTCACACATTCACATGTATTAGATGTGCTATGAAAAGTTGGGGCAGAGGCTGAGCCAGTAGATACCCCTATATCCCACAACACTTTTGCTAGTGGCCTCCCATCAGTTTTGTAGGACCTAACCTTTCACTAAAAATATGTGCAGTTTGTATTGTTCCAAATAAATCTTTCCATCAGTCCTCACGACACTGCCAATTTTCCCATGGAAATTCCATCCAAATTGGTATGCTCTCTCTCTCTCTCTCTCTCTCTCTCTCTCTCTCTCTCTCTCTCTCTCTCTCTGCGTCTGTGTATCTGTCTGTCTGTCACACACACACACACACACACACACACAAGCCTGTTTCATTTTGTAGATTGATATCACGGGGTGAGCAGAGGGGCCACATGGCTGCAGCGTTACTGAGGCCCGTGTGAAGCAGTGGCGGTGGCAGGATGAGGTGGGGCTGCCCGGAGAGCTCTGCCTGCTGGCACTGGGCTGCCTGCTGCTGGTGCTTGCGTGGCCTCTCGCCCCAGAGGGAGCTAGACAAGCACCAGCACCAGCAGTGCTTCCCGTTCAGTAGAGCCACCATATTTACAGCCACCTTTTGTGGACCCTCTAGATGTGTTCTGCAGACTACAGGTTGAAAACCACTGATGTAAACCCATGGAAAATTGCACCACGTTCCTCTCACAGTTCTCAGAAATTACCTAAGAACTGTTTTTCTTCCAAAAGGAATTTAGAATCTAATCACTTGTCCTCATTCTTTAAAATTTCAGGTTTTGGTATAAAATTTCAGGTTTCAGGTTTAAAATATCAGACTCTGGGTGTCTGAGAAAAATAATTATTTCAAAATTCATCCACACTGTGATAACATTTTGTCTCTTGTTTGGTGAAAAATTTCAGAGCCAAGAATGATATATTTGGTTTGTTGCTGCTCTACAAAAATGAATTGCCCATTCAATACACCTGTGATTGAACAGTGATTACCATACATTTAAAGAAATCCTGTTGCTTGGTCACACTGTATGGGGTTGGAGCCATTCATTCTCTCTCTCTCTCTCTGTCTCTCACACACACACACACACACACACACACACCATCTTTTTTTCTCTTTACTCACATCATCTCAGTGCTTTCAAGCATTTCAGTACTTTCAGTTTATTTCACTGTGTAGATACAGATATCAGACCCAACTGGTGGTTTTCTTGGTGGATTACTGGTAGAGTGGAAACCAAAATCTGTGGCCTGGGAAATAGTTGAAGAGGGTTGCTAAGAATATGCCATAAATGTTTCTTTTGTGGTCATAGGGAGGCCTGACTGCAGGCTAGGAGCTAATATGTTTTAAGACCTGGCCCTGCAGGGTGCTGCATTTCCTTAATCAGTACTGTTCAAGACCTTGGGGAGCTCTGGCTGTACATCACAGACACAAGTAAAGGGTACCTTATTCTGTTTTTCTTTCCTGACACGCATGCAATAATTTGTGAAACTCCTACACCCAAAGAGCTAGCATAGACAAAGTACCAGGCAATCAATAAATCTTTATACATCCATGTCATTGACCTGCTTCTTGCAAAGTTAGACAGCCCTTTGGAGGAAATCCCAGGAGTCTCAACAGCACTCTCTACCCTTGCACTCACATCAGAGAATAAGGGTCTCCAGACTCTACAAATGATGTCAGAGATATTTCTAGGTTTCACTTCTATGAGAATCCAGTTAGGGATCTAAATACCCTTAAGAACATGACCCTAAATGGCATTTTCAAAAGTGATTTGAGGGCTGAAGTCTCATTCCCTTTCAAGGAGTTTTAAATTCCCATGTGTTCAAGGCACTTAAGAACACAAAGTGGCCTATGTAACACAGGCATGTTTGACAAGTTTATCTGACCACCTATTGGTGGAACTGAAGAATTAGGAGCAGTAGAATGTATGTATGTCCTCAAAAATATATGTTTGCATGTCCACAAAAAATTGACATGCTGGATTCTTAATGTTTCCCTGATGAACTTTCCATTAGATGGACATGTGGGCATGTCTACACAAGAGTCTTTACTTGACATTAGAACAAATTACTGGACAGTAAGCGTCACCGTCTACATGTGCAGACACTTACTGCACAGTAATTTGGTCTAATCTCAAGTAGAGCATTAAAGCTGTTAATACAACTAGTCAAATACAACTAGCAAATTTACTCAGGAGTTATGACTGCACAATATGGTACATGTAGACAGCCGAATGGCAGCAAATTTGTTCTCAGTCAGCTGGGGGGGATTGCTGCCTATCCCCGGGAACTGCCAACTGCTAGGTCAGGCTTTGCCACCATAACCCAGGCAGGGAGATTGTTATTGCAGAGATTATCATGCAGACTGGGAGGTTGAACAAGCTCCCAGCCCTCACTCTGTGACTGGGAGCTCCCTGCACAGGGAAAGTTCCCTGTCCAGCCTGGACCTGCCCGGGACAGTTCCCAGCTAGCCCTAGGTTGGATGGGGATGTGCAGCCTGAAGGTGGCTGGGGACTGTCCCATTTTGGGCGGCCCCCAGCCAGCTCTGGGCTGCACATGTAGACTTCCCTGTGCAGCTCGAGGCTGGTCAGGAATTGTCCTGGTCATTGGGAAGTTCCCAGCCCTGTGCCCCAATCGGATGATTGAGGCAGGGGCTCTCCCCGCCCAGCCAGGGGCTCATTGCTAACTGCCCCACTGGTGGATCGGGGTAGAGAGCTGGGACCTGTCCCTCCCCTGCAGCTCTTTCCAAGCCCCCTGCCCCAGATCATGGAGCTGGGGCCAGGAGCTCACTGCTGCTGGGACAGGGTGACATTATCCCTGCCTGAGGTCTGGAGGAAGAGCCCACCCCAGCACCAGGCAGCTCCTGGGGCAGCTGTCTTCTGGCCCCATGCTCCCTGCCAGCCTAAAGTTCATCCTAGCTGTGTAGACACCTGCCCAGGGCGGGTTTACTCTAGAATAAATTACTCTAAAGTAAACCTACCCCAGAACATTTTCATGTGTACACACACCCTGTATGTGGGAGACATGTTTCTTACAGTAAACATGGCAATAAATTTAACACAGGACGCATTGTATGGTACACTGGGCTAATAAGAATTTTTTGGTGGAACTTTGAGGCATATTTGGTCCCAAGACAGAGCAAAGGAGTGTCTGGAGAATCAGCATTGCCATTTGTTAAGTTTCCATTTGCACTATCTTTTTTGACAAAAGAGCCCCTTTTAGATGAAGCTTATTTTATTTGCTGCCTGTGGGCTCAGCTGTTTTCCACATTTCCACCCATATTCTGTTCCATACTAAAACTGGTTAGTACTATTATTCTTGTTTTATTATTAATGTACTTTGTTATTATTTATTGGTATGTTCAGTACTAACAATGTTCTTGACACCATACTGTGCACAAAATGAGAGCCTTTGCACTCTTTCTATCACCCTCCTCTCAGTTCTTTCAGTAAGTACTGATCGCCAGATTGTTGGTGGTAGCAATCATTCAGGTTGATAATGTTCCTCTCCCCTCATCTTAATATCCCATTGTCAGCATCTCAAATTTTCAAAGTTTCACTTACCAGAGTGAAATTTTCCAGATTTGGAGGAAAATTCTCAAAAGCAGCGAAGTAACTCATAGTGCATCTACCCTGCAAACTTCTTAGCCATGTAAATTAGCCTGCGGTAAGATTTGTGCTCCCACAGCTTGCTACTTCAAGTATCTAAATAGATCATTTAAAACTAACTCATGTATTTTTATGCTATGCTACAGTCTGTAATGTAGACATATATTTCGTGGCATAGCACTTTAGGCCAGTTCCATATTAAAAAGGCCATTGTCAAGCAACAAGAAACGAACAACTTGGCCAGGTTTTTAGAAGTCATCTCTTCTTCCCTAGCCCTAGGTCCTTCAGCATCAGGTATGCATTCAAACCCTCTTACCCTCTTCAGTTGAAGCTAATGTAACTCATCTCATCTGACTGCAAAGCATTTGTACGTTTGTGTAGAGTCCTAATATCTGACATTCCAACTGAACTATCTTGGAGTTGATATATAGCCTTTGCATATCCCAGTGAAAATTGGATTAATTTTGACTGACTTAGGATGCTTTGCAGATCGAAGTTTGTGCATAGACAGTAACATTTCAACATCCCCCTTGAATTCAAGAAGCTAGGGAAGCACAAGTGCTGCACAAGTACGCATGGCTAGCAGACCTTTGTGATGCCCGTGCATATCTCCTTAAGTGCATTTTGAAGTATGCAGGGTGCCAAGAAGGACACCATGGTAATACATGGAGTCAGGGCAGTAAAACACTCATTGAAGGAGGGAGAACTGAACTTTAGCATTAATGTTTCCTGGATTTTGAGTGCTTCAGTGTATAACTTTGACCTCCTGTTAACACATTTGTTTTAGGAGTATAAGTTTACTCACAAATTTGATGTAAAATAGACTGGACCCATGAGTCATACTGGAGCTGTTTACATGTCCCAATAGGTATGTTTTGTTTGTTCATAGGGACAAGCACTTTATCCAATTTCTCTTTTGGAAGTTGATGTAAAATATGGAGCTTTTTCCCTCTTACTAGTTAACTATTCCTCTAGATTGTCTCCTATTAATATGCCATAATATGTTGATGTAAAACCCTTAAATATTTCCATATGTAATAAAAGGTCAGGGATATTATTCTTTCATTACCAAGAGTCATATATCAAATACCTCACAGAAACTTCTACTCTCAAGTAAAATAGGAAGATAAATATATTGATTACAGCCTACATGTCATATTAGCTTGACTTCTTTGCAGGAGTATCTGATTTTCACATCTGAGAATGTACAGTAGCTATGCACCACTCTTTTTGTGCATTTTTTCTCGGCATTATACCAAGACTGAGATTATGCTGAGGGAGTAATTGAGTGCATTCTCCTGTCTGCTTGAAAAGTCAGTACAACATGGAGTAAGTCTCCATTCACTCACTTTTCTCCTCTTAAATCAAATACTGTCCCTCTTATGGTGTTTAAGAATTGGAGGTCCAGGAAATGCATATCCTCGCCCTCACTGAGGGTAACACAAGTAACTCATAGACTGTAAACAAGAGAAGCTTCATACCAAATATTAGTCTCCCTCTCTTCTGCCTCACCTGATACCTTGCTTTTAAAAACTTATTTATAACATTTCAGAAAAGTAACAATTATCTCTGTATATATCAATCAATCATAAAGCATGCTGAGGTTATAGAGATCTAGCCACCTCTGCAAGAGGAGGATGCTACAGCTGTGACATAATTACATTATCAACTTAATTAAGGAAATGAGTGAAACTAGAGAGAAAACAAAACAGCCAAAGAGAAGACTGGAGGTGGGAAGGAAAAGTAGGATGGGGAGGGGTGGCATGCAAAGGATGTGTTAAATTTAGCTTTTAAGTGGTTTAAAAAGGGATCCCACATATCATAAAATCATTGGGTTTTTATCCTGGGCTCCTTAGTTTCAAAAGTGATGCTGGCTGTGCCAGAAGAACATGAGGCAAGACAGAATAATGACACCCCCAGAGCTAATGGTACCACTACACCGTAGATTGTTGGGGTGTTGAATCATGTGGTAGAGGCTAGAATATATTCCCAGGCTTTTTCATAGAAGAAATTTGTCCTGTTGTTCTTGCACACTCCAGTTTACTATTAGCTTCAGTACAAATTTGGGGCATGCAATGGCTGTAAGCTCAAGTCCCTTACTCTTTTTATTTTCACCCAAATGTTGCACTGAACCAACAAATGCTAATTTCTGCCAGGATAGCAAATATTGCCAAATATAGATCATTGTGAGGAAGAAGCCTTTCTCTTGAATCCCAAGCATCTTTTATCTTTTTAGCAACAAGAATGTTGCATTTCTCCAGATCCTTTATTTGATTTCAGTGTTACAACTATGCACTCGTCTAAATGTAACCCATACATAGAACAGTGGTTGCACTAGAGCAGTCATAGCGAGATGTCTAAAGGGGTGTCAGCAAATTGGACAGGGTATAATTTTAGTCAATGTGTTCTTGTCTTATTTTAGTTCAACATCATTTCCCAGTTGCAATTCTTTTGAGTGACACATGGAATGCAAAACAACATAAAAGGTCTGCCCTGAGGCAGATATGTGTCCATGTAGGACTTTAATTATTCTTTTTGAATCATATATAATATGCAAACCCAATTCCTTGCATAAAAGGGCGGTGGAAAATTGTGGATCACCTGTGTAACTATTTTTTATGATAGTCCTTATATTTTTAGAAGTACTGAACACAGGGAAGGTCCTTAATAAGCAAATGTACTCTTTGGATTTTTTCATACAATGTTTAGGAGAGAATGCAAAACAATTGCTCCCATGGTGTTTTGCAATGGCATCTAAATCATTGTTTTTAGAAAGGCATTCTTTTTTTTTCATTCGACTGCTGTGTGTGTAAATGGCACTTTTAGTACACGTATAGTACAGGATACATGCAAAATGTATTTGAATTCTTTTCTTTAAGTCTCCTAACTCCTGAATTGCTGATTCTTCTCCTAACCCTGATCTTATTTAGATTGCTTTTATACCAGTGTAACTATTGGATTCACAGAGGTGACTTTTTGATTTATACTGGTATGAATTAAATCCAAATCAAACTGCAGCTTTTTAAGAAATAATACTTAGCTGGCTTTTTAAATAGCACATGATTAGTTTTATATTAATAGACAAAAATAAAGAAGTGTGTGTGTGTGTGTGTGTGTGCCTGCACATCTTTTCTTTTTCTCTTTGAGTTTGGAGAGCATTGAAATGTAGATGGTTCTGATGTGAACTGTTTTTCATACAGAAAAAACAGCTGGTGTTACAGCAAATGGAAAATGTCATCACATTTTTGCCACAGATTCTCAGCTTGATCCAAAGCCCACTGAAATCAATTCAAGGCTTTCCACAGTAGACAGGAAATAGGTGTGGCATTGCACTGAATCTTTGAGACACCGCTCCTAAAGTTCCCTGTATGGCCAAACCTTTATGGAAGAAAGAACCACCATGAAATGGAGCAGTCTGCTACTTTGTGGTGCCATCAGGCAGCTGACATTAAATGAAATCTGAGCCACAGAGATCTATCTCCATCCCGTTCATCTCCTTGATGTTGCTTGTAAATACCACACTGAAAAAAAATTCTCTGCAAATATGAATTTTAATTTTGTGTAATAGTATCACCAGTTTTTTAACAGAATTTGACAGTATTTACAGTTCAGTCAAATTACAGACAGACCTGAGGAGTTGTTGAACACAGCATTTCCTGCAGCAGAGGTTAGATGTGAAATCAAATAGCAACCTGCACAAGGACAAACAGGCAACATGTTGCATTTAAAAAAGAACAGTTCTAAATGGGTAGCCCATCAGTGGCCCAACACAGTTATATAAGGCTTGTGTTCAAATCCCACTCTAAGTAATTTTCCTGCTTATTTACTCATTGTCAGCCTGTTTTTTTTCTTTTTCAAATAAATTATTTGAAAGTATTTGAAGCCCAGCTTAAAATTAAACACAACATGTTTAAAACTGTTATAAGAATTAAGTTGAAGATTCAGATTAGATGTATCTGCCCCTCCAGT
>NW_017728998.1:24376707-24387432 GCF_001723915.1 Gavialis gangeticus | reverse complement strand
TAGAAATTTGGGGAGGGCTAGGGAAGGACAGGAACGGAAGTGCTATTTTTCTTTTGAAAGTTTCTGTTTGCACACAGCTAAATTTACTGAGTGATTTTATCAGAATAATATGACTTGGCTTCTGGTTGAAGTTTTGGCACCAAATAGAAAATTCAGAAGCTGAGATTTTAAAAGCTAAGGTACGGTTACACCATTTGGTATATTTACATTTTTAATGGGAATTACGCATAGAGACAGGAAACATTTTTCACAAGGTGCTTTCCTTTTCTTTTTTTCTTTTCAATTTTAGCACAAAAAACATAAGGCTAGTACCTGTTAGTTTGGAAACATCAGGTTATGTTGGTGTAAAAAAGAAGACCAGAGACAAACCCAGATATCAGTGAAGATCAGGTTTCATTCAGATGATATAAACCAAGTGTTTAGGCATGTTCAATTTTCTTCACAGTTCTTTGGTCATTCTAGTGTACAAAGTTTTATAATTTACACCCAGGAGACATTTGCGGTCTGCAGCCCACTGACTAGCACTCACCTTGTGCTAACTGTCTGTCAAAAATGGACACTCAGAATTTGTTGGTATGAAAAGTAAGCGTTTGGTACCTTTCTTTAGAAACATAATAGACAGCTTTGCTTTCACACCTCTTAATAGCCTTTTTAAAAATAGTTTCTCTAGAAGGATGCTTTTTTAGTGCTTGGAGCTTTACACCTCGCCATTTTTCAGAATTTATTAGGATTATTTTTTATGTTTTTATCCTAAATTTCCTGATGCCACACTGAGATGCTGCCAGTTTAGAAACTCCAGCTGTTGTGAGTCACAAGGGTAGGCTGTCAATGGCAACTGGATCACATAGGCAGGGAAATGTTATTTGTAAAGTCAAAGCGTTAACCCTTTGAGGAAGGGTTTTGTCCCTGTTTGCAAAAATAAACTTTGCACTGTTGTGTTGTATTAGAAAATCCTAATTTTGTTCCCTATGATTTTTAAACTATTATTGTCAATAGTGTAAATGTTTTTGTGTCTTATTTACATTTTCAGTATAATGGTTCCATAACCTAGCATATAGCTAGGCAGAGGAGAAATAATGACAATTCTCTATTTATAACCCAGGGCCTTAAAACGTCTTCAGCTCTCCAAGTGAAAAGTGAGTTTTTACAGGAACCCAGTGTTATTCAGTGGTAGGCAGGAGCAGCTTCCAGGTCTGCATAAGATCTGTTCAGAGTGGAAATTAGTTGTGACTCCCTGTAGTGCATATGACTATGGGAAGCTACAATGCTCATTTGTCCTGCTGAGATGTTCTTGTATGTGATTTAGTGGCTGCAGAAGTTACTTTTTTAATTTTTTAGGATTGCAAAGATCTGCTCCGGGGAGCAATGTGGTAAAACTATAAGTGCAAATTCTACCCGATTCCCATAAAATAGCAGTATCCTTCCATAGGTAGGCTGGAAAGAGTTAGAGGTGTGATTTAGCACAGATCAAGGATAAACGAACAGTATATTGCAACCAAGAATCAAGATCCTACAGTTCTTGTAAGAAATGCACACACACACACATAAATGCACATGCACACCTTTTACCCTAAGCCTGATCTTAGGCGTGGATTAATGGCTCTCTCTCTCTGACTGGGGGTGTTCCCTCTGATTAATCCATTTTTGTTCTGCAACATCAGCAACGCTACAGTTTTAAAACTGTGCAGCAGTTCAAGTGTAGCTTTTTGTCTGGCAGCTCAGAGTAAAACGATTCCAGTACCAGTTCCACAGGTCTTCCCAAGCAGGCTCAGTGGAAACCCTTTACATCATCAGGCTTGGCCCATTACCACAACCGACACTAAGGGAGTCATCCAGCCAGCAATGGAAACTAGAACTTGTGTCCCACTAGCATAGCAGGGAGATGGTTTGGTTTCCTAAAATATGACTTGGCTCCTTGGGTACTAAGTTGCACAAGCCTGCAGAAATTCTGTGTGTCAGCAGCCACGGAGCTGTGTATTATCTGAACAAAGCCCTGAATTATGACTTCCTATTGTACGCCAATATAGTGTCATTTAAAGTCTCAAACCAGCCAAGAGCTCGCACAACCTTACCCTTTCTGCCACTCTGGGTACAGAAATAGTCAGATCTTTTTGTTCATGATTAACTGACTCATGCTTGGAAACCATCAATTTAAAAACCATTTCGGTCAAAGTTACTGGAATGTTCTCTGCCCAGGCATAGCAGTATATTTAAATTACAAAAGTCCTCATAAAGGTGTCTGAAATATTTTTAATCATTTTCTGAGTATATAGCAAATTTAGCGCTAATTACAGTTATTTACATCCCCTACACCCTCCAAAAAAAGGGTCTGCATGAAATGGAAGGACATTTGGATACATAATGTGCAGTGACAGCTCCTACAGCATGATGGGGAGGGACAATTTGTGACTGTCACAGGGCTGTGCTCAGCTTCATAGAGATGGGATTTCTCTACATGCGAAAGTATGAGGAAGGCTAAATAACTCACAGGTGTCAAAGGCACCAAAGAATTATGCTTGTCTGACCTATGAAAGGATAAATCTCATTCCTTGCTGATAGCCATGAGACATCCCTTTAAGTGCAATAAAAATTTAGCATTTTCCTCACCTAATTGTCTCTTATAATTTTCTCAAATTTATTAAAACAAGATTTTCCAATTTTTAAATATATTTTTTACTGGTAGATTGTGCTCTTTAGTATCATTTTACATAATTTAATACAATTTGTTCCATCCATTGGTTTTCATGGAGATACAAGCTGTTCGTTTGTGAGAAAGCTGGCATAGGAGTAAATGCTGGCAGAGAGTCACCTCCAGGAGTTTATTCAGATTTCAAAGTTGCGTATAGGCACTGGCCATTTGGAAGCAGATTATTGTTAACTTTGCTGCTGTTATCATTATTAGGAGCATTTTTTTAATTTTTCCTATCGACAGTGGTAGCCTTTCCCCCACTTTTGAAGCCTTGGAATTGTAAATCACACTTGTTCTGTCTGATGAAACAGTAAAAAATTAGAAGCTTGTAAGAGTGGCTTTTCTTTACTGAATGAAAAGAACACAGGTGTTTCTTTAATTATTTGTGCAGAAGGAAAAAGTAATGCTGAGCGGATGTACTGTAATGATTAGAACGCTAAAGAGGAGAGGCCACAGTAAGTAAGAGTCTTGTTTCTTCTCTGTAGCTATTGTTGTCTTTCATTTTCTGCTTTATCTCATGCATTTAAGTGCTGTACTCTCAATTTCTTGAAAAAAAAATTGGATCTGTATGTATTAAAAATGTGCCAAACTGCTTGCACTAGGGAAGTAAAAAGAGTCTGTGTCAGATTGTCAGTCAGATGTCAAGCAAAAAATTCCTGTGGCCAGAATATGGTAGGAAATTCTGCAAATCCATTATTTTTTCTTTCTTTCTTTACTGAGGTCAGCTCTCCATCTTGAGGCCTCCCTAAGTTGCCATCTGGCTTCCTCATGTAGCATGTTTCCTCATATAAGGTGCTTCCAAAAGCTGGGACCCAAGCCCTAGGTAGCAGGAAGAAGCCAATACTTGGACTTTTTCCTCCCTTTTCCTCTTCCTAACTGGCACTTTGTTCACACGTGAAAGGACATGGCCCCAGCACTCTAGCTAAATTAAGTGTAGGCTTGGCCCCTCAGGTCACCCAGAAGGAGAGTTGTCCCTCTATCTCCTCTTGACTTAGTGGGTAAAAGACCAAAATCACCATTTGGGTATACAGAATCAAGGCTATATTTTATGGGCTTCATACATGGCATATTGGTCCATTTTCATCTTTCACAATGTTTAACAGAATAATGTATGTTTATGGTATTCTAAACGCATAGTTAACACCGAGAGTCTGTTTACCACATGTGTCATTATGGGCCCAATCCTACTGCATGTTCACGTATTGAAGTCAAGAGGAGCTTTGTGCGCTGGACTATATGACTAAGTCCTATCATTTATTACAGAACAGTCTTTTTTTTCTTTATAATAATGCTATGTTCTACATTTATGTAGCAATTGTGTATATGTGGAACACTTCATCAACCAGTGAATGCATGGATGTAGTCATCTCTGGCTTGGAAACCCTGTGGCAATGCTATGCAGGAGAGTTGGGGTGGGATCCTGGGGGTGGTAAGACATTCAGCTGAAACTACAGTGGGAAGTATGTAATTATCAGAATGGGATTTTATCCAGAAAACCAGCCCTAAACCTCTCGTTTTAACCAAAGATACTATAAGGATCTTAATGCTTTTGGGTCACAGTGCCTTTATGTTTTATGTCAATACCTCTCCCCATAGCCTAACATCATGGTATAGCATCTGTTTATATATGACATCAGAGAAAAGAGTGCTTAGGGTCTCTTTGGAGGTTTCCCATCTGAAAACTAACTAGACCCACAATTTCATATCTAGCATTTTATATAGAATGATTTTAAGAACAGAACAACAGCCAACCCTCTTGTAATGTAGGAGTGAAGCCACTGAACAGTTTTGCCCATTTACTTGCCACCATGGAGTAGAATCAAATTCCTAAGGCTATACCCGCATCACACCTTTGCTTCCTGCCTTTTCTTACAGAAAATTATTTGCTGCAATGTCTGGGGTCCTTGATTAAAAATGAAAAAAAAAATCTGTTTAATTTTGGCTTTCATCTGTAATGGCCCTTCACTGCAACACCTGACACTTTTGACTGTTTATTGAACAACTCATTTGAAATCACACAGATAGGGCATACATTATCTCCTATGCTGCATGCAATAAATGAGGCATCAATGTAAAGTCTCCTATAACTCTCTGCAGAACTCTTCAAAAGGAAACCCACACGTTATTCAGTACCCTGTGCTTAGATGACAGCTAGCCATCCTGTTTAACTGCAAATTATTTTTTCTATCACTGTCAGTGTTAATTTTGAATCCCTGGTCAAATTCTGTGGCTTACTTCTTGTACCAGTGCAGAATGTGTCTGTGGTTCTGTTGATCTTGATACTTTGTGTAGCCAGAAAAGCCGTCTTTTTTCTGTTCTCACTGGTTTTTGGTGCTTTTTGTAACCCTATCGAAGCAACCATGAGCCTTGTTCTCTCCTCTCCCTGGCCATCTGCTTGAAGCATCTGGTAATCAGGTGCAAGCCCCCACATCCAGAGCATTCATGCTTAAATTTGCAGCTACCTTGCCACCCACATTGGCTTGTTAAACTGCCAAAATGTACCTCTTTCTGTACTGGATATGATAGTGGGACTGAAATTCCACCATCAATGTTCTGAAACTGTGATAGGCCCATGTGACATTATCGCCCTGAAACATAGATATGTATCAGTCCTCTCACATTTTTCTATTCTAGAGTCTCCAGCTAATTGCTGCTCCAGTTGCTTATCATTGCCCAGAAATGTGTACTACTTTGAGGTGCAAATAATTTCTCAAAGAAATATGTAGGTTTAAAAATGTTGATGCTTAATGTGCACTTGTCATTTCTGAAATTCTTCCTTCTTTTATATCTTTTTTTCATCTCAATAATCTTTATGTGTGTGTCTCCCAATAGAAGAAACAAATGTGCACATTGTTCTGCTTCACATTTTAATTTCATATCTGTATTCTAGGGACACTGCTGTGTTCCTAGCAGCTAAGAACAGCAAACTGTCAAATTGAGGCAATGGATAAAGTGGCTTCAACTGAAATTTGGTCCGTTGAATTCTAAAGTAGAAAACTGGTTATGTCTAAAAGCTCAGCATGCAACAGCCCCTGGCACTTCCCTGTAGCCCCTACAGAAATCTCACAACAGTAGAAAAGCCCCAGGGCATATGGTTTGTTTTACTGCAGTCCTTAATCAGAAGAGTGAAAAATGTCTCATTTTTTACTTTTGTCACAATACAAGCTTAAACTGCTGTTGGTTCCACTATCGGTGCAAGATCAGAAAGGGGCCTTAGTGTCAGCAAATTTTACAAAGATTCAAGTCCCTGAGGAGTGTATTAGTTATTTCATTAGAACCAAAACACCATCTGTCTCTTAAGTTATATGGCCAAATTCATTAAGAGGTGTATAGATATGTAAAATTGACCCTTGGAAGTATGTATGTATATAGGTATGTATATATGTGTATATGTGTGTACATATATATATACACACACACACATACATATACACATACGTACATACATACATACCTACCTACATATGTACAGGGTCATAAAGTACTTGTGCCCTTTTAAACTTTAATAACTTAGGTTGTACACCAGGACTTTATGGAGACCCAGTATACATATATAAACACATGCATACATACATACATGCATACATACTTCCAAGGGCCAATTTTACATATATATACACCTCCTATTGAATTTGGCTGTATAACTTAAGAGACAGATGGCATTTTGGTTCTACTGAAATGCGAGCACACACACGCACACACACATATACACATCCATACATCCATACATATATATATATATATATAAATATATATGTATATACACACACACACACTTCCAAGGGCCAATATTTGTTTATAGGATAGTTCGCTATGTTAGCCATGACAAAACTTTGTAGGCCTGTGCTACCTTTGGTTGCATATTCTTGTTCATTACTTGACATAATATAAATGAAAAGCCTCTACTAAGGGTCCTGATTTATCTCCCATTAATGTAAAAGACCTTCTGGATAAGATTTTCTTAATGAGCTATGTAGCCAAATCCAGCTGAAAGTTGGGTATCCTTACTCACTTTGTTCTCTGAATAGCACAATACATGCTTAAAATACTGTTTGTTTCATATAAACAATGTTTCATCCCAGAAAATTGTTGCAGTATGCTAGTGAACTAGCAAATAGTTTCCAGAATACAGCCAGAGATGGTAAAATTTGGTGCTGGACTTTTTCAATAAATGTTGTGTGTGCAAACACTGAAAATTGGATTGAAGATTTTAAGGTACTAACTGCTCATTCTAATGAGAAAATCCATTTATAAAAGATACAGGGAACAATAACAAAGAGGTAAAATTCCAGACTGATCCTGTAAGTCAGCCTTACTATGAAAGTATTTTCTTAAGATGGTAGGTAAAATTGGATTCATGTGTGTAGGGGTGAGGGTTACACACAGAATGAAAAATGGTAACTATTACTCTGATTACTTCTTGCAAATTGATATAATTTTGCACTTGATACACCTGTCTATATATTTTTCCTGCCAAAGTGCTTATTCATTACCAGCATCTTTCTTTAAACTTTCTTCAAGTGTGATCTGAAAGTCCAGAAATGTTTGTAATACATTTTTTTGGAAAGTTAAATGACCTGGAAGAAAGTATCATGAGCAATATAATTTTGCAGTTGGGTAGTATGTTCAATTTGTTAAATATCTGTATGTAAAAGGAAATGTTCAAAAGTAAAAAGCGATCAATAATATATATATTTAAAAACATCCAACCAAATAACACTAATAAGCTACTATTGAACTTGATCTTGTAGAGTAAATGCAGTAATCTTTGATTTAAATGTCTGGTATATTAAGATTTCTTGGCTGCATTTTACTTGGGTTGCTTACTCATACAAAGCAAAGTACTGAAACTGCAAACACACACCCAAATCAATGTTTGCACATGAGTACAAGCTGATCCTTATATGTGTAAGTAATTGCAAGGTCAGGATCAACATTTTCAAATGCATCCATTTTGTCATAATTGTGCGTGCAAATAGGTAACGGCATGCACAATTACATAATTTGCTGATAATCATGAAAGCATTTTCCACCTTCTTTTTCATCAGCTATGCTCACCAATTTGGAAAATTCTAAAAATGGCAATTAAGGAAACCTGCCAAAATTTGGCCCTACATAAATTAAATGTGATTTCATATATGTAATGGTTTAGATTAAAATGCAGTATTTATCCAAGTGACTTAAAAATCTCTGAAAACTCATATTCATTATTGCTAAAGCCACATATAAAACCTTAAGGACTTTTTCAGAAGTGGGGAAAATGGATGAGTATTTAGAAGAGGTCTTATTGGCTTGAGTCACAGAGCTGGCTTTCTCTGAGTGTTGTGCTGTAAGTTAGTGGGATAAGTTTGACAGCAATTTAATTTTCATTGACAAATACTGTCATAATATTGAGCAAAAAGTGTATCAACAGTAGTGGTCGATGCTCAACCAGTCATATGGACTGGACGAGCTTACCATATGCTTAACTACAAACTTCTCTTGGAAAGCTCCTTCTAAGCACTTGTCAAGCTTAAGATACTAGTCAATAATGAGCTCAAACAGAACCTGTGAAGTTTTACATTTCATATAGAAAATGGATGAATGTTTGTATGCTTCCTGTGAAGAGGAATGTATTTGCATGCTCCTGACTATACAGCTACAATATTTGCATTTACACAAGAATTCAGTTTGAGGCTAACTTATAGAAAGACCATTAAAATGTCTCCTGGAAAGAAATCCCAGATATAAAATAAAAGGAAATAAAAATAAAACAGCCTCTCCTAGTAATAATGTACATATAAAAATACATTCCAGGTATGTGTGTGGGTTTTTTAGTGGGGGGTGGAGGAGGGGGTTGTTCAAATTTGCACTTTCTGGAAATGATAGAAATGCCAAAAAGCAGGACAAACAAACAAAAACAAGATTTAATAGTGCAATAATTGGAATAATACAATTTATAGGAAAATCTAGGTCTACGCTTCCACAAATGATACATTGTATATTCCTGTGGCTGTCTATCATGCTGTTTTGGGGTACATTTTCACTGTGCTGGTCTCTTCCTTCAATACATGCACTTTGTACCCACAGTATTCCACCCACAAATCAATCCAGAATTTGAGTATTAGCTCCTGACTGGAGATCACCATTCAGGTAATGCCCCCAAATCGTTTTGGCAGTGTAGATTGTACCCATAAATCTGTGGCTCAGTCTCTTCTTATATATTCTATGGCTCACAGGTTTTAGCTGCTGTAGGTTCTTTTATATTCATTTCTGATTCTTTTTTTTTTTTTTGGCTGTGGACAAATACTATGCCAGGTTAGAAACTCAGTTAGATAATTCAAACAGAAGTCTGACCTGATTCTGTCTTAATTTGCTATGTTTTGTTAGCATTGAGCCATTTGTAATTTAGCTACATGTACAGAGGGAAGTTGATGATGAGCAAGTTTAAACAATATGAAGAGCATGGTATGCACTCACATGAAAATCCTATACATCCCTTCACTACATGTGCTGGACAGCAGTCATTGTTCCCAGCTTTGCTGGGGTTTCATCTCTCTAGCCGTGGCACACATTTTCTCAGTCCAGGCATTTGGGAATCTGGTGTTTCACGTTACACTTCCTGTATTTTCTTAGAGAATGAAGGTGAGATTGGACTTGGTTCTGATTCTATCTACATCAGTGTAAATCAGGAGTGGCTATTGGATTGATGTTATTATGAATAACGATGAACCAGGCTTATGTGAGCCTTGTTGACCACTCCTAAACATTACAACTGTCCTTTATATTCCAAGCTTGAGAGAGAGAAGGAGGCACTCACTACCTGTAGCCTTCTCAATATGTCATTATTCTCCCCTATTCATCACAATTAAAATTTATTTATTTCTTGTTTACAACTGGGATTTAGATTGCTTGGCCTAGAATTAGATGGGTCTAGATGGTACCATCTGCTGAATGTTCAACTGCTATTAAGAGTCTTAGTTTTTTTTAAATCTTTTTGTTTAAATGTATTCAGCTGAGAGAGGAAAGGAAAGTAAAAATGGTGTCCAGCATTATTCATTTTCACATTTTGGCAACCAAAGACATCTTGGCATAGATACAGGCCTCATAGATAGTGCCTGGGTATAGAAGTGTTACAACAGCTTTGAAGCTTGCCATAAGTTACTGTTTTATTAGCAGATATGCATGGACCCACCAGCCATAACGAAAATGTTTGGAAATCACATTTTGGTGGCCTTTGTCACTATATGGTGAAAAAGACAGTTCTTTCTAGATGCACCAGCAAGAAGACATCCCATTGTAACAATATTTTTGCCTGCTGGTTCTCACATTCAGAAAGGTTATCACTCCATTAGTTCTGCCTGTATCTCCTCTTTGGTTTTATCCTGTATTAGATGTTCTGCAGATTGTCACTATGTCCCTGGAAGCTCCAAATTTCATTCCTTTTGATTATTGTTTAAAAATAAGTTGGAAAATTTAAAAAGAACTACAATTGAAAAGAAGAAAACACCACAGAGGGAGCATCCAGATGAGCATGCATATGTGGTTTGCCGTGCCTCAAAACTAAGGCACCACAAACCACACACAGCACACATGCAACTGTGCACGATGCTGCAATTTTGATACTGGGAACTCCTGGAACAAAAAAAAAAAGGCTGCAAAAAAAAGTGGCGCAGTGCATGCTCCAGAAGTGTGCACCAGAGCAACTGGAGGCTGAGTCCCCTAGGGAGATGCTCTGGCTGCTGGCCAGAATGTCGTCATTGTTTTAGGTGTCCCGTGGACCCTCCAGCATGCTGGAAGCTAGGAGGAGTGGGGAAATGGCAGTTTCTCAGAAGCGGAGCACCTTTATTAACCTCTGTTTTTCCCTCCCCAGAAGCATCAGCCCAGCTGCACCCCTGGTGCTGTCTTTAGGATGGAGGTCTGTCTGGGGTTTGCCCAGCCCATGCTGGCCGGTGGTATGGATAGACTGGAGTGCCCCTGAGGTGCCTCCAATCCACCTGCGCCCTCCTCCGCCAGCACAGACTGGGCAAATCCCAGATGGAGATCCCTCCCCTCCC
>NW_017728998.1:24365201-24371707 GCF_001723915.1 Gavialis gangeticus | reverse complement strand
CGCCCTCCTCCGCCAGCACAGACTGGGCAAATCCCAGATGGAGATCCCTCCCCTCCCTTCCCCGTGCCCCCCCCTTCCTGAAGACAGCACCAGAGCTGGGAGGGTAGAGGTAGGGCAAGGGGAGAAAGGATGTAGAAATGTAGCCTCTTCCCCCTCGATTAGCTCCAAAGCAGAGCTCATTCCCTCCTGACCAAACAGTGAATGACTGTTAGATTGAGTGGTTCATTGTAACTCATAGCACTTTCTATTAAGCACCATGAATTACAGTGGGGAGCTGCATGATTATCAGCACCCTAAAAGTATAATATTTGGACCAAAGACAGTTGTGACAAATTCAGTTTTTAAAGCAAAGTGAAGAAGATCTTAAGGATGCATAAGTGGTTATGTGATTGGATTTTAGATTAAATGAATTTAAAAACTGTAGTCATAATCTAGACTGTTCTGAGTGTTTTTCAAAATCTAATCTGCATTGATATGGTCAAATCCAAAACCATATCTAAACCTCTGTGGCTCCTGTTTTACAAGACCCTTTTTTGTGTGCACTTTTAACTTGATGTGACCATATTGAGGGTTGTAGTTCAACAGATTGTTGGATCTTTTAACAATTTGTTCAGTAGAGGAGGAGGAGGAGGAGGAGGGGGTTGAGGTAGCTATATATATCACTACTGTTGTTCAGTACAATAATTGATTTTTCTAGTTTGGCAACCAGCACTCATTTTCATTTATTTTTTAAGGTTCTCAACAGGATGTTTTACCAGTTCCTTAAGAGGGACTTCCATTCTGACCTTCCACGTGGCCAGGGAGTGGGGTAATAAAGAAGGCACCAGTGCTTCTCTATACATGGCCTCAGAGTGTGTCATGGGAGGCCCAAGAAGTGTCATCTTCCAAAAGGATCAGAGCCTGCTGCATACCCTGTCCTTTCCAGTCTGGGGAGAGGTTTCTGGCATAATTCAAAGTGCTTGCTACAGTGCTCTTTCTCAAATTTGTCTCTGTGTATATGCTGCTGACATGTTTCTAGTGCACCAGAAACTGCAGGTCTTCACTTGACTCCAGAGTGCTAGTATTACGATCCTGTTCCGTAACTCTCATTTGATTTGCTAAGGAAGATCTTGAGGGGATACCTGCTACAGTGGCTGTAGCACTACTGGTGACCAACTTTACGCTTTTTATAATTTTCCCTTTTCAATTTATGTATTTTCTTAGTAACAAAAATAACCTGTTCCAGACTGGTGAATTAGATAAATGCATTCAAGTCTTACTGAAAGTCAGTTATTTCTGCCATACTGTCATACTCTTGGTGTGCAAAGCAATTTACTGACAAGTGTACTATATGTCTCCAAAATGCCAGTGGACATGAGTGAGGGAAAGCAGTTTGGGTTAGGTTGATAGCCTCTTTTTAATGGAAGAATGAATGGCTGGGGAGGTTGTTTGGTGAACTTAAGTTGAATTTAAGAGATTTTTTGAGAGGAGGTACGTGGAAATTTCCCTGAGATAGTCTCTTAACTGAAAAACAATTACAGCAGAAGATCTCTCAGTACCAAGGCTCTGATCAAAGAAGGGTACTAACAACTTCCAACATGGCCACCCAGAATCAGTCTGAGGGCACCACAAGGGGATTGCTGACTGTGGTGTGAGGCATTCCCTCCCAAGGTGCTTGAATACGCTGCTGCTTCCAGTACTTTTTCAGTGAATCTGTAAGCTTTGTATTTAGACATGGATTAGGACTTGGTTTAATGTTTTTTCCATATTGTCCCTTCTTCATTTTAATTTATGCATGCCACTAGTTTTCTACTTATCTGACAATTAGGGCTACTAGTACCAAGTATCTACAGGGTGCATCTACATGAGATGCTTTACTGTGCAGTAGCATAGTTTACTATGTGGTAAGCATGTGTTTCTACATGCGCATACACTTACCACGCAGTAGACTTTGCTATTTGTGAGTAAATTTGCTACCTGCAAGTGAAAGTAGCAGATTTACTCCCAAGTACTTACTGGGCAGTAACACACATGAAGGCACACACCAGGAGCAGATTTGCTCCTGATCAGCCCTACCACTAGAAGGCCAGGCTGAGCACAGCTGCAGGGCTGGACCACCTCTATGGCAGCCCCAGCGACAGGCTGTTTAAAAGCCTGCAGGCATTTTGAACCCTGGGGCACAACGGCAGGGAGCCTGGCGGGACTCTTGGTCTCTGCTGCCCCTACGCATGCTGTGGGCTATCTGTGCCAGCCTGCTTACAGCCCAGTGCTGCTTCCTGGCACTACAGTGCTGTGTGGCTTCCAGGCCCTTGCTGCTGCAGGCTTGTGACAAGTCTGCCAGCACCTGGGCCCAGCTGCAGCCAGTTCCTGGCTACAGGGGCCAGTGCCATCTGCCTGAAACCAACCCCCAGAAGCCTGCTGAAACTCTGCAGGTGATGCAGGGCATCACCTTGCCACACAACTCCTAGTCCTGTGCTGTGCCTTTGTGCTGGGCACTACAGGCAGCTTCCCAGGTCCGGCAGCACAGGGACAGCTGTGCAGAGGCCTCGAGAGCTGGCACAGGAGCTCCAGTTGCCTTGTTGCTAATGCCATATGCCACCACCTGGGGCCCCAACTGGTAACAGGAGGAGACTGGTGACCTTGTGGCACTGTGGGGTGAGGCAGAGGTGAAGTAGACACATTTATGAGGAGCTGTGAGGCCAGATGCAGAAGCAAAGGCACAGCCACTCAGCATGCCAGTGCTGCAGAAAGATCAAGGCCGTGCAGGCATGGTGTGTTGCCATCACCAATCATCAGTACATGACCTTTATGCAACAACTGGACACCATCCCTACAGCCCAGGACCCAGCCACAGCTGTACTGTGTACAGCAGCATGGGCAGCCTGCCTGAGCCCTTGCTCCATCCTGGCACCTGCAGTGATGTGTCACCAGGGGAACGCCCCTCAGGGCACCAGCAACCTATCCTGCCTTGCTCCCTGCCCCCAGCATTCAACAGGAAGCTCAGGGAGCCTGGACCAGTGCCTGCCCTGACAGATCTGCAGCCTCTGCCCCAGCCACATGGTGCAGCTGGTCATGTCACTGCAAGCCGCCAGTAGCACCATCTCCACCCCAGGGCCATGCCCTGCCACCTGATGAGTCTGCCAGGAGCCGTACACCATTACCACCAGTAAGGACCAACTGGAGCTGCTGGTCAAGCCAGCCCTGCCACATGGTAAGCCCCACGCTGGGGGGGAAGTCCCCCACTGCCCCGGCTCCTGCCGCCAAGCCCATCTCTGATCTTTGATCCCCATCTCTGGCAGGCCTGGCTATGCTCCCCTGGCCGCCAAGTTCCACCCACACAGCATGCAGGGAGGCTGGAGAAAGTGCAAAACTTTGAGCAGCCAATGCCCCCAGAGCTAGGCAGGCATGGGTCTTGCATGCTGAGGAATGCATCAATGCCAGTGGTGATGTCCTCCTCATCTGCGGGGACCTGGGACATGTAGCACAGCCAGAGGTAGCCCTTTGGGTGGCAATGGAGGTTGCAGGGCAGCCCAGGCTTGCTCCTTGCAATATCAAAACTCAGGGTCCCATGCCAGTTGCTCAGGTTTGCCTGGGGCACCATAGTAATCATCTTCATCAGAGTTAAGTGAGTCAGGCACCCCTCAGTCCATGCAAACAGTTCCTCGCACAGCGCCTGGGATGCACAGCAAAGGTACACTCAGGGTGCAGTGGCATGATTGGCGGGGCTGGCCCCAGGGCACCTTCCCTGAGAGGTCCCGTGTGAGGAGGGTGGGGGTGCAGGCACCTCCTCATCCCAGTCATCTGAGAGCCCCAGGCCCCCTGAACCCAGGCACTGTGGGCTTGGTGGCAGCATAGGAGATCGGTGGGACTGCAGCAGAAGGGTGGACCGTGAGGTCTATAGCTGTCAAGTACTGCCAGGAGCCTGGCCTGTCCCAACCTGGGAATGGGGTGGGGGAGGCAGGCTACTGTGGCCATGCCCCAGCAGCCCACCAGCCCCTGGGGAGCAAGTGGAGATGGGGGGGGCTTGAGTGGCGGCTGCCTGGGCCTGGACCTGCCCAGTTGACTTACCATGGTCCCTGGGCAGCCAGGCATGACCAACTCCCAATCAGGCCAGGCAGTGCACGACCCCCCAGGTACAGAAATGTTGCAAACTCTCACAAATAGTTTCTTTCTTATGGCTCTGTAGGCCCTGCAGCTGCATGTGGGGGAGAGGCCACAGCTGACAGCTGCGATGCAGCCTTAGGGTCACCACCAACCACAGCCAGAGCCCTGGGGGTGAGTCAGATCCACAGGAGGAGGACCCAGGATTGGACCCTCCTCCTAGACTGACTGGTGATGGCTGTGGAGGACTGGCAGGCGGCTGTGCAGATGTGGTGGGTGGAGGATGTTGCACAGAAAGACAGGTGACAGGCGGAGGATATGGACAGGGTCATGAGGATCATGAGGATACACAGGACTGGTGCAAGGAGTCATGGGACTGGACAGATCTGGAGTTCAGGGCACAGCTCCTGGCACAAGCACATGGAGGCCCTACAGGAGCAGGGCACAGTCATAACCAAGGCAGTGCAGGCCACACAAGAGGATTGCTGGATGCTGGACACTATCCTGGCCCTGGTGATTGCCTTCATGTTTCCCACTGCCCTAGCCCCACTTTCCACCTGGAAGCCACCCATTGCCCGGCAGCAGGCTCCCTCATGGGTCTAGGCGGAGGTCCAGCGCTGCCTTCCCGACCCAGGAGACCTGCCTTAGGTCCCCCCCCACCTAGCCCCAGACTTACAGCTAATCCTGACTTCACGTGGGCAGAGCTGCCTGCAGCAGGGCCAGGACCACAAGCTGGTACTATTGGCTGCCAGAGGGGGAGCTGTCTGTACTTGGGGATCAGTGGCTGCCACCACCCCTGGGTGAGCCTCCTGCTCACCAGTCTTGCCACAGCGTGCACACCTATGGGGGGAACAGTCAGAGGCCAGGGTGCTGGCTGCCTGTTACTAGGCTCTGCTCCCTAGGTAACCCAACCCCATGGCCACCCACCCCAGGAGGGCACACACACAAACTGCATTGTAAATAATTTGCATGGAGAAGAGGGTGTTTTATTGGTGGGTTGTGTGAGTGGTAGAGAGGCTCTGTTGTTGGGAAGGGAGGAGGGATGGCCTCTGTAGTAAGGGGGAGGGTCTATTTGTTGTGAGAGCAATAAAGTGTTTTTCTGAGAATTGTCTGCAGTGAGCATGGTGCTGGGTGTGGTCAGTGTGTTTGAAGTCCATGAGTAGCTATCCAAACAGGCTACAGTGAGGAGTGCAGGAGGAGGTGGTTGGCTAGTGCCTCTTGCACCCAGTACCCTAGCCCCCACTAGTGGGTGTGCGGCTTGGTTGGGGCCTCTGCGGTGGGGGGGGAGCCCGCCACTGTTGCTGCCCCTGCATCTGATGCTTCCACTGCCAGGTGTCCTCTGCCTGCTGTGCCTCCTCTGCCTAGGCCTGCACTCAGGCCTCCTCCTACTGGATTTTGCAGATGTTATGCAGCATGAAGCCTGCAAGGATGACCTGGGGGATGTTGTCCTTGGCAAACTCAAGGTGAGAGGTGAGGGTGCACCAATGTCCCTTGAGACAGCCAAAGGTGAACTCCACCAGGGCATGAATCTGGTCAAGGCACCTGTTGCAATGGGTTTGCCAGGGTCCAGCTGGCTGGTGGAGGGCCACATGTGCCAGGGGACGAGTGGGTAGGTGGGGTCCCCAAAGAGGATGGGCGGGACCACCATGGCACCCAGCTAGAGGTCTAGCACCCCAGGGCTAAGTGCGTGCTCTGCCCCAGGACTGACATGGCAGAGTTCCAGAAAATATGGATCGTGGGCACTACTCACCCAGCCAGCGCTCACATTGGTGAAGGCACCGTGTTGGTCCGTGGTGGCCTAGAGCACAATGCAGTGACAGCCGCTCTGGCTCTACTAGGGGCAGTCACCATTGGGCGGGCAGATGATGGAGATGTGGGTCCCATCCAGGGCCCCAATGAACTGGGGGAAATCCAGGACATGGAATCCCACCACCACTTCTAGGGAGTCATGCATGCAGAGCACGGTGTGCCCCAGCATGTCCTGGAGGGCTCCACACACCTCCAGGACAGCCTCCACAGCAGTGGCCTTGCCCATGCCAAAGAGGTGGCCCAGGTAGTGGAGGTCAGTGGGTGTAACCAGCTTCAGTAGGGTGATGGCCAGCCAGGTGTCCACAGGGAGGGGCTGCTGCATGATGGTGTTCTGCCACTCCAGGTGCAAGCAGAGCTTCATAGTTTCATAGTTTCATAGTTTCTAGGGTCGGAAGGGACCTGAGCAGATCATCTAGTCTGACCCCCTGCCATGGCAGGAAAGAGTACTGGGGTCAAACGACCCCAGTAAGGTGGTCATCCAGCCTCCTCTTAAAAACCCCCAGGGTGGGAGCCTGCACCACCTCACTTGGAAGCTGGTTCCAGACCCTAGCCGCCCTGACCGTGAAGTAGCGCCTCCTGATGTCCAACTTAAACCTTCCCTCCGCCAGCTTGTGACC
>NW_017728998.1:24359363-24364958 GCF_001723915.1 Gavialis gangeticus | reverse complement strand
GCCCCTCCAGAAGCTCCCTAACTAAATCCTCACTCACTCTAGGCCCAGGTGAGCCTCCCCCGGGGCCCAAAGGGGGCTCAGCAGGGAGGTGGCAGTTCTGGTCCTTACTGAGGAAGACAGAGGCAAAGAAGTTATTAAATATGTTGGCTTTGTCATCTGGCGTGACAACTAAATTCCCCGTCTTGTCCTGCAAGGGCCCCACATTTCCTGGGGCCTTCTTTCTACTCCCTATGTATTTAAAAAAGGACTTCTTGTCCTGGGCCTGAGGCCCAGGAAGGTGGCCCCGGGTCAAGCAGAATGCCTCCACTGCTTACCATCCCAGGTCTACTCTGGATGATGTGCAGCCACCAGTCCTGGTTGGCTCAGTGGGCCCAGAGGTGGGAGGGCTGGAGGCCCAGGAGGGCAAGAACAGCTCTGGTAGTGGTATCTTGGAGCCCATTGTTGGTATCCCTGCCAGGGTCCAGCCAACAGGATGGGGTCCAGGCAGCAGCTGCATGGAGGTGGCCCTGGGACAGCACAGTAGACCTGGGCAAGTGGTCGCTGCATATGGGGGAGTCAGCAGGGCCCAGATAGCCATGGACCAGCCAGCAGCTGGTGTGGCAGGTCAGTAGGGTCAGTGCGGCAGCCAGCAGGAGCCCAGGGCACTGGGCATCACTGCCAGAGGCAGACACTGGAACAGCTATGGCGCGGGGAGCCAGAGGCTGTGGTATGAGAGCTGCTGGGTGCTGCCCCTGTGGTCTGCACACTGCTCCTGGCTAGAAACACAGCTGGCCAAGGAGCAGGGAGTGGGCCTGCCTTTTAAAGATGACCTGTAGCTGCAGGCAGCTGTGGCTGGAGCCTTCAGTTCCCTCTGGTGGTGGCAGGGGCCTGTCGCAGGGCCCAAAGAAGCAGGAGCTGTTTGTTGCTAGGAGCAGCAAATCTCCTCCCATGTCTCTGCATGTGCAGGCGCTCCCCTGGGAGTGTTTACTTGCATGTAGTTTACTCGCAAGTAAACTGGTCCCGCATCAAATGCACGTGTAGACTCACCCACAGAGAACGTACTCTTTGATATATTTGTTTCTAAGGAAAAAATGAGCATTTGAGGGCATCATACTTAAAGACTCTGGGAAGTGCACAGTGTTCAACAACTGAGGCATGAGGCATCCATCATTTTCTCAGAGTGAGCCCTTAAAGCCAATTCCTGTTCTCATTTAAGCCAATAGTAAAACTCCTACTGAATTTAACAATCTAGAATCTGGTGTTTGGCCTAAACATAAGCAGGGTTAAGGGCTGATTTAGAAAACTGAAGCAAAATGTTTACTGTTATCCACGTCAATGAGCCATGGAAGGTTATTACAATTCCAGTCCTCTATGTCCTTTTTCGGTTATACACTATACAACCCAATTCCCCTACTTTTGTTACATAATCTAAAATTGTGCCTCCCCCCCATGAGCACAAATAGAATCACATGCAGCAGCATTATAAAGCGGGATGCTCAGAAGGAGTGGGAATGGAGCTAGGGATAAGTTATACTACATATATGTATTTTTTTAAAACCCCACAAAATTTGGAGTCAGTCTTAAAATCAGTACTTGTCAAGCCCTGCAAGTGCAAGGCCAGAATTCCAGACCAAGCTTGCATCTCATCCCTTGTAATCAAGCAGTTGTTCTCATTTAGAGGACAGCGGGTTATGTGTTGAAAAGTGGCTAAGCTAAGCAGTGTTTAAGGAGATAATGCAAATGCTTTGCTCCTATTATAGATAGAGGCTGGGTTTCTTTAATAGGTAAAAATGATTTCTGTTGGTGAAAGTACATGTATCAAGCCAGCTGGATTTTTTAAATCTGTTTTTGGAGGTGGGAGGTGGATTCCACTGACACTCATCTGCTACATAATTCTAATGGAGGTAGTTTGGGTCGTGTCCTGTTCTACATGCTCACGTGAGTAACCCCACTAGACTGTGCATAACAGAGCAGCTTAGGCCTTTGGTCTGTGGGCACTCGTGGTCACTGCCAAATTTCAAATGCCCTTTTCATCTTTTTTATAGTAAATAAATCTAGCCTTCCTGAAAAAAGCCTTAAAGATTCGACACAGGAATAAATTAATTTCTTAAACTTAAAAGATGTGTTTAATGTACTTACAGCAATTGACTTTATTGTATAAGTAAAACCAGATTTGCATAAATTAATATAACATTTGCATTGGGGAATCATGATAATTACTCTAATTTTAGGAAATAAACTAGTAGGGCTTCTATTTGTTCTGTCTGCTAAACTTACACATCTACACTTCAACTAAGGTGGCTTCTTGAGTACCAAAATTCTAATACATATTTAAGAGATGACTGAATTTTGCAAGTTACTGTATTTTGTAGAAGGCTTTTTCCAGAATTTCTCAAGTCAAAAAAGCAAAATAAAAGTCAACTTTTTATTTTCCCCATAAATTGGATACTGAAAGAGTTTTATTTTTGGCTAGTTTGGGATATTAGAAAGGTGAACATGCATAATTAATTAAAATAGGATTTTTATAAAAAAAACTTTTGTACTATTCTGTAATATTTAAATTTATGTTGATTTTTTTCCCAAGTTTACATGTGGTAATTAATTTTGTCTTACTGACAGATGATTCTCAATGACTGATTTTCAAGAGAAAATCCAGACAGGTATTTTAACACTTTGTTTTCATTTTGGAAGCCTTGTATTCATGGGTCTGGTTAACATTATGGGGCATTTCTCTAGGCTCTGTTGTCAATGGAAGTTTAGCATTATTTAAACAACTGAATGCATTTCCACATGCTTAACTTTATAAAAATCCTTTTCAGGGTGGGAAGCGGGGGGAGAGTGTAAACAGAGGAGATGCCACGTTCCAATGAAGAAACATACATACACCATATATGCAATCCAATTCCTCCCCTTTGTTAGGGGCTGGCTTTAAATATAACAGATAAAAATATAACAGAATAGGAACATCAACCAGCACTTCTCTTTCCTCCAAGTGTGCCTGTCTAGTTTTGCCTGCAGGCCCTTTTCTGTTTCACCCCCTCTATTTCCTGGTTGAAGATAACAAGATGCACCTGCCACCATGACTCATCAGTCATTTAGACTGAATCTTCATATAGGGCACAAGCACCTGACATCAGGATGATGTAGCAAAGGCGCCCTGCCTTCCTGTGCTATTCACTATGCTATTACAAGGGGCTGACAGCGGGTAAAATTAGGCAAAACTTAAGACACTTTGCATCCTGCTACCAGGACATTTCTTTTAAAAGATAACTCTGTAAATGGCATTATAGTAAAGAAATTAGAAACAGATAAAATGTAGTTAATTACAAATAGTATACAAATTATGCTATTTTCTTTACAGTTTCCAATATGATTGTTTGTCATTCCCCAATTAGCTATTGAAACATTTAGTGGGGAATGCCACAACAGTAATGAACAGTGTACCTAACATACTTATTAAGTTCTTGTTATGCTGCTTGAGTGCTGTGAACTTATCTTTGTCTCTCTCTTTTTATCCCTAGCTATTGATCCATGTCTTAGTCTTCCAATCTATATATTTCTAGTATTTATTACGCTGAACTTGTAGAGGGTGACATTGTAGTTAAAGGTCTGCTGGAGTTTCCACTACAAAAGCACAGGTTTTAGGGATCTGTAATTCAGCTATTTGAAAATACATAACACTTGGAAATAACTCTCTTTTCAAAACATCTATCAGCCTTATTATCATTAATTGGAATTGTATATTTACCTGGCTTAAGTATCCAATTTGGATACAGTATTTGAATATAATGATTGATTAAGACCTGTGGTTGTGCTAAATCAGTTGGAAATAGTTTGCCACTTTTAGTCCTTTTTTGGTAATGTGATTGAAAATAAAACAAGTGTTGTTGCATAGTTAGAATAGACCCTAGATTTCTAGACTTAAAGGCCTTTATATCTCTATATTGGCTGCTTGCCCTGCCTTCCCAGCCTCATCAATAATGCAAGCCTTGATTGCTTGCTTCTGTGTCTCTCCCAACTCTTTCTGCACCTTTGTTTACAGTGACTGGTACAAAAGCTTCCTCTCCTTGAAATCTTTCCTCAAGACCTACTTAATGGTCAGTTTTGGCTAAATTGTGGGGCTTAGGATAATTTGTTCAGGTATGTATTTGGGGTTGCAGCACTTGACACAGTAGGAACTAATCCTGATTGGGATCTCTGGATGTTATTTTGCTGTTAATTTCAAACAGTAATAAAATAATAATGTAAATGCAAACAACCATGGTATTCTAGATAGTGCAGTGTCTAAGTCATATTTATTTCTATGATAGTTTGTGAAATAAGGTTTTCAGATTAATAATTATATCAACTTCATACAAGTTTCATCAGATCCACCATAAAGGCCATAACACTACAGAAAAGTATCTCGCTAAGGCAGTGGGTCTTAATTTTTTTAGATTCAGGGCACCCCTCGTTAGACTCAAGGCATACCTCAAAAAATGCCAACTCTCAGTTTTCATTCATTTTTTTTTAACTACAGAAAAATAATAGAGCAATTCTTCTGTTGCAAATAACTCAGACCATAACATGTTAGGAATGTTTTTGATGCTGTGGATTCCTATTAGAAATCTATGGGTCTGCCTTGTGAATCATGTTTGTACACATAACAGTGCTAATAACATGGTGTGGCACTGTGCATCATCCTTGAAAGGACCTTGTACCACTCCAGGGTGCTGCGGGACCCTGGTTGAGAATCATGCCCTAAGATGTATTGCCATTCTATATGGTGCATGCAGTGCTACAGCACTCTGAAGTGCCTTGAGATCCTTTCAAGGGTGTCATACAGCGTTAGTACCTTTAAGTATGACTGCATGAATCACGAAATAAATGTGGAGATCTGGTGACAAAAACATTCTGACCTTCTCTGGTCTTCCTTTCAACAAAATAATTGCTCTATTCTTATTCTGTAGTCAAAAAATGAATGAAAAAGATGATTTGCCATTTTCCTAGGGGTGCCTTGAGTCAAGCAACAGGTGCCTGAGTTTAAAAACATTTAGAATCTGGAAAGAAAGTAGTTTTTTTTTAAAGCGTGTACACATGCATTTTAGAACAAGCCTAATTTAAACATGGAGATAAATTTATATGTCTGGACAGCTATCTTGTCTGTAAGACAGCTAAACAAGTATGCATCTATAAATATGTCTGGCTGGGCATACACCTCAATTATTGGCCCCCAAGTCTTATGCACATGGTAATATACAAAGCTCTGACAACTTTTGTAAGTTGAGGATTTGGCCCAAGGTATGCCACTAAATGCTACAACTGTCTATGTTTCAAATCACGGTCCATGTATTTTGTAGTAGTTGAGGACGGGAGGCCAAGAACCCTATCCTTCACAATCAGCCTTTCTTCCGTTCAACTGACTCATTTTGCAGTTCCTTTGCACAGGTTACTGCTACCACTGTCTTTGGTTGTATGCGCCATGCTGACTACCATCTCTGCATATAGAAATTCCATCTAAATTCCTTTTGTGCCTGCTTTTTCTTCATGTCAGTTCATGTCCACTTGGTAGATATGACACCAGCTTAAGGGACCTCCTATAGCCGTTCTGTATTCCTCAATCTCTTCTTCTCAGAT
>NW_017728998.1:24358135-24359273 GCF_001723915.1 Gavialis gangeticus | reverse complement strand
GTGGCCAAAACTGGTGAACAGTGTTTCAGATATTTCCTTGCTGTCCCATTAAACAGTGCAGGAATAATTCCTAAAAGTCTACATTTAGTGGTCTTGTTTGTGCCCTCAACTGTATGTGTTGCGGTGAGGTGTTAGTTTAAATTTTAGTCCTAATTGCTCACTGCACCTCTTCTCTTTTAGCTTTAGTAGATGGGAACAGAGTGTATATCGCCTCTGTTATTCCTAGAAAAGTTACTTATTTTTAGTTTCTTGAATTGTATCAAATCACTTTCCCCATTCCCTCCAAGTCATTTTATAATTTATTGTTGTTGTTCTTGTTATTCCCTCCCTTTGTCCTGTCCCTAACTTCCCCTTTGTTTTCTAATGGGAGTCATTTCTTTTTCTTTCTTTCACCTTTCTTCTTTCAGGTCACTAATACAGAAAAAGAACAGATTAGTGTCATTAAGAGAGGCTTGTGGTACGCTAGCCATCAACTCCCATGGACCTACATTACTGAAAGGAATACTATGCTTTCAGTATCCTGTCCAGTTCTTTCCCCCATATATAGTTTCTCCTCTCTTCAAGACTTACTGACATTGTAGATTAATTCTACAGAAGGTCATGCAGCAAAGCTTTCTTAAAGACCAAGTAAATCATGTTCACAGCTTCCTCTGTCAATTCTTTTTTTTTTGTTATTTTGTTCAAAATATTCTATTAGTTTTGTTACGTATGATCTCCCTTTTGTGAATCCATGCTGAATATCTTTAATTAAATCATAACTTTCCCTATTTTGTCCCTGATTAGTGTTTCCAATATCTTCCCTACTGCTGAAGTCGAGCTTACTGGTGTTTAATTTCCTTGATCTTCCCTAGAGTCATTATTAAATATAGGTGTTACATTAGTCCTCCCATCCACTGGTACTTCTATTGCTTCCAAAGAAGCTTTAAAGATTTTATTCTAATCCTTCCATGGCCCTTTCCCTCTTCTTTCAAAATTCTGGTAATGGATCTCCTCTTTCTTGCGTGATTTTGGACCTTGAATAATCTAAAAATGCTTGGGGACATCCCCATCTCTTTTTTTACTCTAGTTCTTTTCTTTTTCTTTTTTTGTTACTTTTTCTCAATGGCTTGGTAGTGATGCTGACAACAAGAAGCAGAAA
>NW_017728998.1:24352850-24358124 GCF_001723915.1 Gavialis gangeticus | reverse complement strand
TTTTTACTCTAGTTCTTTTCTTTTTCTTTTTTTGTTACTTTTTCTCAATGGCTGATGTTGCTCTTTTTGGGGAAGGGGGAACAGAGCAGCTTTGTTGGTTCCAAATTAACTTTCCAAATGAGCATTTTTATTTCCTAAATATGGCTCCATCCCAGGCTCTGAGGGCATATTCCTAAGTACTAGAACATCTTTTAATCTTTAATGCATTCATTCTCGCAACATCTCTGCAAGGTAGGGGTGGGCCTTTTTGCAGGTGGGGAGTTTGAGCATTGACTAAGTTCAAGGCACTAGGCGAAGGTCATGATGAAGAAGGAAACTAAGCCCAGATTTAGTGGCATTCCAGGCTAGCATTCCAAACAATGGGCCATCCTTCTTCTCCAGAATCCAAGATTTTTTGGCTGAGCATTTTGATTCATAAATGACGAGGCTGCTTTTGTGACCCTCAGTTGTATTTTTGCTTGGCTGACTTTCTGGGTTTTGTGCTGATATTAATTCATCTTTGAACTCTTGCCTTTTCCATATGAAGACATTTCCTCCATTTCTTTATTTCCCCCCTATTCTTTGTATACTCTTCCTCCCATTGAAGTCAACTGGGAGTTTTGCCATTGCTTTGGGAGAAGTGCTGACCCCCCCTTCAAATGCTGTATCAGAAATTATCTCTGATGCAACTGAACAGATTTATACTTTCATTGTAACTAGTCCTTCTTGAGGATATATTGTATGGAAAGGATGCATGCTATGAAGGAGCACATCAATTTTAATGTAACCCTGCATACTTAGATATGGGTCATAACAGTTTCACTGTCATGTTTGCAAAAATAATATCAGTAGGAAAGACTCAGCTGAGGCAGGAATAAAACCAGTTCCACTGAAACTATATCAGATCACTCTGAAACCTGTTCTTCTCTTTCCTTCCATGCAGCATTCATTGGAAAACTCAAGAGTTCCTCAGATTTGATTTCTGAATATTCCCCATCTATTTTATTTATAGTTAAACAAACCAAAACAGAGCAAAAAAAAAAAGAAGAATGAAAATGCATACAGCCTCTAACATAAGGTCAAGGACTACCTTTTCCAAAGGTACATGAAGACTTTGTTGCTTGCTTGTCATTAACTACCATAGAGAGTCATGTGTCTCTATCCACATGAACTGCCATGGAAATTAACCTCCTAAGGCTGTGACTTAAATCAGAAAACAGGCACTCTGTCCTTAACTCACCCCATTGTGATTAAAGGCTGGAACTGCATATGATATGTAAGATCACACTTACTGCTCTGAGACTCTGGAAACCTGAGCATTATGGAGTATGTCAGGGATGGAGTGGCAGCCTTGACTCGGAATATTTTTGCTTTTGTCAGTTAAAGTCAGTCACTGACTTACTGTAATGACATTTTATATTTCATTCTATATTCTAGTAGAAGGAGCCACAGGTGTTCCATTGGAATTACTCACACATTTATAGAATTGGACATTCTGTCATTAAATGGACTTAAAACTAGAAAGCCTTTGTCTGTGGAAGGTGACCAATAGAAAACGACTTTGGATTATCTGATATCCCATAACTTAATCATATGGCTCTTAAGAGTGGGACATAAGCAGCTGTGTCTCACTAATATGCATGCAATATGTGTAAAGTGATATGCTTTAATTCTAAACTTGTTTTTAGCAGGAAGAAAAAGCATTTAGATGAGGAACATTAAGATTCAGCATTAACCATTTTTTTCCTAGGGGCAAAATTATTCATCACCTGATATTTATTAAGGCAGCGTTTTTATTTTAGTGCTATGTACCAAACGAGTCTTTCCAAACATTTTCAAAGTTTTATGTGGTAAAGTTTAATAGACAGAAGAGCAAATAGTATTTGAACAAGCCTTTCAAAATCAAAGTATTTGAGGAAGGCAGAGTCTGTTTTTAAAAAAGTAATGTCACATCTCAAACAGAAATAACTAGAATAAGCAGTCATTTATTTATTATTTCAATTTTTTATTTTTTATTCACCCTCCCACATTATACACATTTGATTTCAGTATTGTAACATTAATTGTTAGTTTGTGTTCATTTAATCTCTTTTATTTAAGTATGTTTGCTTTAATAATATTAAAAAAAAACTAAGACAAAGAAACTGTAGATTAGAGACTTTATTTTCAGGGTAAAATGATACGGATAAGTGAGCGTCAACTGACCAGAAATTATTTGCTTCTGTCTGTTAGACACGTAATGGAGTCATTTAACTAGTCAAATTAGGAGCTGTAGAAATGCACCATGCTTCATTACTGAGTTCGAATGGGCACCATTTTACATTTACGTCAAAAATTATCTCATAGCAAATTAATGTTTTCATTGTGCTGAAAACCTGAAGCTGTGCAGTATTAGCACCACCTAGAGGACATAACAAATATTTTAAAAAATATTTCCCATACAAAAAAACCCAATGATGAATAGATTGTCTTAAAAAACCTGAGTATCTTTAAATATCTCCAAAACTTCATTTTTTTTTTGTTATTGTATACTCTTTTTACGCTAAATCTCAATGAACAAAAAAAGGGGTAATAATATGTTTGCATCCTAATACTAGTACAGTTACAAAGAAATAAACCTTAAGTTGGGTTAAATAAATTTTAGGTGCTGATCTGTATAACAGAAACAGTGTAGAGTTTCTTTTCTTTATCAAGTTCTGTAGTACTCTTCTAGCAACTTTATATGAGCATTTGAGTTTTAATTATTCTCATAAATTAATCATTTACAGTACGTTTTAGGCTAGTGCTTTCATAAGATCGTTCAGTGTCAATATGACTAGCTAGGCATTTTATATGCCAAAATACATGTTTTTAAATATGGACTTTTTCTTTTACTTGAAAAATAATTAAAATATTCTTATTTTAATATAAGAATTCTATTTAGATGTTAGAAATTTTTTCCTCATTGAAAATTCCTGGAAGGCCTAAGCTCATTCTCCCTTTGAAAATGACTGTTATTTAACTAATTAAACACTTATTTAATTTCATTGGTTGTCCACCAATTATTTGAAATGCTCAAGCATGATGGAAGACTCCAAGTGAATGAGTAAAGTCATCCTGAAAATGTCTCATCTATACTTTTGATGGTTTTGACGTCAAAAAAGTAGAGTTGAATTATGATTATGGAAAGCCATTTAAAATATGGTGCAAATTTTCTTGTCTTCTGGAATTTGAATTTTCCCAATGTTAGATTTGTCAAACAGGAATTCTCTAAAGTGGCAAAAGCATCTAAATGTTTGGGTACTTAAGGGGAATGTGAAGGTGTAGGAGGCACTCTCAAGATCAAATGGTTAAATGTCTTGCAAGACACGAAAGTTTGAACCCGAGTGTTTTGTGATGAAAAAATGCAATGGCTAAGTACCTTCAGTCACTTCAAAGTGGATGTATTGCCTCAGTAAAACTTCAGGAATATATGGAAAAAATATTGTAACAAGTGGGTAATGAGATTTAGCACTATATTGTTTATCCATAGGGGCATGATCCAAAAAGCATTTAAGTGAATGATGGTCTTCCCATTATCTTTTGGGGGCTTTGGACCCATCTCCATTCAGTCCAAACTTATATTCCAATTCATATATGTTGAAGTGAGAAAAGATCAGTATGGTCATCTATTCCGACCCCTTGTTTAACACAGGCCATGGTATTCTACCCAGTAATTCCTGTAGTAAAGTGTTATTCTCACACGAGTTACTCTAATGGCTACTGAATACTCATTTTGAAGAATGATTTCTATAATTTGAACCTCTGATTCAAATATTTATAATATTTAAACTTATTTTTCTGGTCCTACTGAATGTTGGTTGTTATTTTTTTTTTCTTCTATGGTAGAGAGTTTGTCATATTACTATCCTTGAAAAGCATACCGAGTGGAAACAAAATAAAAATGTCTGGACATTAAACAAAAATGTCCACATACTATTTTGACACAAAATATAATAGCCTGATATAAAGATTAACAAATAGGCATAAGTAGACCCAAAGTCTTCTGATATTACACCTGTCTTTGGTAGAAATGACCAGTTTATTAATAAAATTGCTGTCTGCCAAGTTTTTTGAAAACACAAATGCTACATAGTTGTTTTAAATATGTGTTTTTTGTTAGCATAGTGTGTGTGTGTATACATACATAAATATATAAATAATACAACAAATATATATATTTGTTTCTACAAGATGCTCTTCAGGATTATTTTGAGAATCAAATAATTGCTTCTGATATTATTTCCTAACTAAGTAAAGTATCTTACCACATATCGTTCTGTAAGTTCAGGAATTCAACAGTGACTTTAGGGCCATGGTTATAATAATGCCAAATTGGTAGACGAAAGAACATGCCTGTGAGCAAGTTTGCCTTTGTTTCACACAAAAGCTCTTTTTAAAATGGCTTAAGCTCATTGCTGAAAAGAATTTCTTTGAAACAGAAAACAAAAAATGTTAAGAACCTTGCTTACAAGTACCCTGGTATTTTTTCTTCTTTACTTGTAGAAACACTTTACTTATTACCATGAATCTTGTCTGCTGTGATGGTTCAGCCTTCGCGTTATGTTTACCAAGGCCAGACTAGAGGATCAAATAATTTATAACTGTTCCTGTTGGGTTTTATGTAATAACTTTGGAACTCATATAAAGTAATGATCCACAAACTCTTTTAATGTTCATTATAAAATATGAAATATTTCTCAGAACCATTGCAATTATGTGACCAGACATAACTGTTTCACACATGAGTAAATACAGGGAGGTTTAACATAACTTTATTATCTTCCTGTCTTTTCCTTTCATTGATGTGATAATACTGTTTTAATATTTTTCTAAAGAAAAGTTAAGTAATTTCAGAATCTATATCGAGGCTTAGTTTATTGGTTTTTCTAATAGAGTACTCAGAACAATTGTATTTATGATTAGATTGACACTAGTAAATGTGTCTGAATAGGGGTAAAATACCCCAAAAGCTTCATATAACTATAGTGTACATTACATTATAGATAACATATTATATGTCATATATAATATCAGAAAAATCTTCAATAGGCAGAGAAGGTGAAAGCAAATACACAGTGTCTTTCTAGCCAATACGTTTATATTGAGTTTATCATTAAGCACTGAGCACCTTGTCAGGGGACTTCTGGGGGTTCAGTTGGTATTAAAATGTTAATAGATATGGGATAAGACAGCCAGTTTTAGTTGCATATAACGTAACCCAGACCTTTACGCAGTATTTCACAGATTTCACAGACATTAGGGCTGGAAGGGACC
>NW_017728998.1:24347505-24352653 GCF_001723915.1 Gavialis gangeticus | reverse complement strand
GTAGTAGTTTATGACCATTCAACCTCATCATCCCTTGGAACCAGTGTTTACATTTCCCTTTCAGTCCTCCATTCTTCATGGATTCAGGTAGAACAGAAAATTGAATCTGCCCATTTTTGATTAAATGAGCAAATTTTAGAGATGCAGAATTGTAGATGTATTCCTTACTTGTAACCTCAGTGAGGATTTTTGGCTTAATAAGAACAGAATTCTGGGCATAGTTTTTCTGTCCTATTCTGCTCAGTTGCAGGATGGGATTAAGTATTTGAACCTTTCATAGTTTCATAGTTTCTAGGGTCGGAAGGGACCTGAGTAGATCATCTGGTCCGACCCCCTGCCATGGCTATGCGTAGACTATGCCTCACATTTTTCACAATTGCCCAATGCTTTGTTACACTTATAATAGGAAGAATAGTCCTAAAAAATTTTCAGCACATCTAAGTTTGAGTGAGAGTGTAAAGATAATATATTGCAAAATAGTCCCATGTAAAAGTAAAACCCATGGGAGGATAAAAATCTCAACCTAGGCAAGCAACCTTGCAGGATTCCTCTGTATCTTCCTCTTGAGAAGCCATGTGTAGAAGATCACAAATGAGAAGGAGGATTAGGTCAACAAGTCCAAGGATCTGAAGAAAAACTATTTTATATTCCTGCAGATCCCAATCACCTCAGGTCATTTCACCAGTGGGTATTCCCTTCAAACCTGCATTTTGGGCACTGGCACTCATGGGGAGAGGACATAAATTGATGTGTGCTAATAGCTTCATGCATCATGTGCATCAGTGGCACAGCATGCATCAGTCCACTTTGAGCTAAGACACATTCAATGTGCTTTAGTTCAAAGTTCACCACCACCATTTTCTCAGCACTGATGCATACTGTGCCACTGATAGACCTGTTCCCGAAGCAGAGCCGGGCTCTTTTAATTAGTGCAGCTCACTAATTAAAAGTGCCTGGCACCGCCCTTTGAATCTGAAGATGGAGTAGCCAGTTATTGCTAGTTGCACCGGTAGTTATTCCTGCAGGATAGTGATAGGGTTAACAGCGCTCTTTAGTTAATTTGCATTAAGACAGGCTAATGTGCATTTTCCTAGTACATCACAATGGAAGGCATCTATACACATGCTCTGGGCTGGAGGGGGAAGGAGCTTTAATTACAGTGTCTCTGAGAGCCACTCTAATTAAAGTGTCCACAACATCATGTGAATTCAGCATCCCATGCTTCAAAATGGCAGTGGGGGAGCATTATGTAAAGCTAATTCAACAAACTTTATGTAAAGCGCTCCTGCCACCGTTTTGAAATGTGGGGACACTAAATACACGTGATGTGGAAGCTGCTGGAGCACACTAATTAGCATGCTTCAGCAAACTCACAGTCGACTCAATCAAGTCTGCTGATGTGTGCTAATTAGCATGCATTGGAGTAGCGCTCCACCACATTCATAGATGCTAGGAGGTACCAGATTTAATGTGCATTAACTAAAGCATTTTAATGCACATGTAGATGCACCCACCAGTGTATGGTAAAGGACAGAAATAAATTGCTCCTGTACCAGTACAACCTAAGCTATGGAGCCTTCCATACTGATATGTTAAGTTTATACTGGTGCTGTGGAGCATGATCCAAATGGTAGTATGTAGCGGAGTTTGGTGAAGTCAAAATAGATTTTTTCTCTATTGTATGCATATAAGCTTTAAATTGCTATTCTGAGTTAAAGCTAAGAATAAAGATATTATTAACTACTTCAGCTGCAGCAATACTGAAAGGTATCAAACAAAATTTATAGCCCCATTCCATAGAGCTCAGTGCAAATATCATCATCAAAGACGATTTTTGCTCAGAAGATTTTTTTGTTTCCTCAAGACAAATCTCACTAAGTATTGTTTCTTTCTTTCCTAATTTTTCTCTTGTCTTGCTGCAGCCACCTGTTGCTTTTCACCATATATTTTGATCCTAAGCTCTTTGGGTCAGGGAAAGTCCTCTTTGTGATATGTTTGTATAGTGCCAAGTGCATTCTGGCCATGTAAGGGATACCCAATCTGGCCATGCAGGGCTGCATCTACACATGTGCTTAACTGTAGAGTAGACTAATTAGCTGCAGAGTAAAGTATCACTGCTTGTGCGGTACTATTACAGCCACTGTAAAATAATTAATGCCACAGTAAGATAATACTACTGTGAACAGTACTCTTTTGCCAGGGTAATTTACTGCAATTAAATGTGTGGGTAGATGCTCACCACAAGTGTAAATTACACCCAGTCAGCCCAGCCAGCCACAGACCAGATTCCTGTCTGCTGCTTAGCCACACAGCTCTGCACTTGCAGCACCCTCATGCCCCAGCCAGCCCCTCTGCCATCCAACACTGTCACCCAGACCCTGAGGCTGAGTGGCCTTGATGTCAACTGCTCTGCCCCCATTCAGACGGTGACTGTCTCCAGTGTACATGTAGACACTGTGCCTGGGAGTAGTTTACTTTGGCTCACACTGCTCCAGAGGTTATTGCTTTGAATGAATTGCACATGTAGATGCACCCCAGGTGTACTTAAATCCTACGTGCCTTGATTAGCTGTAGTCGAGGCATAATCTGATAAGTAAACCCAGGCAAAGGGCATAATAAGATCAGAATGATATTAAGAATAGGGTGAAATTCAGCTCAGTACCAAGTATCGATGCCCTGAGGTTGTCCTTCACACAGAAAGGAAGAAGCACAGTAAAATTGATCTTTTCCTTTTACTTGTCACAAAATTGAGGCCTGCAATGACTCTGAGTAGGCTGATATGGATGATATGCATTGTGCAGTTTAACTGTGTCTGAGGAGAGTCCAGTGACTCTGAGCCTAACTGCCAGAAAGGATCTTTTTTTTTTTTTTTTTAGCCCAGTCAGAATGGCAGCCCCACCGCCTTCAAAAGGTTTGAAAGATTGAACTTCATTCCCCCAACCTCTGCTCAGGCTTTGTGCAGGGAGCGGTAAATTTCATGCATTAAGAAGAAGGGAATACAGAAATGCTATTTTCATGAGTCAGGAATAACCTGCAAAGTGCTGGTGGTGAAGCAATCAGAGCCGTGAATCAGTTATGCATGGTCATTCCTAACGAAAGAAAATAGCTTGTTTATTTCATGCAGTCCCTCTCTTGTGTGCTATATTAGGAGAACATTCTGTTCTCTATGAGTTTTAAATTAAAATGACTTTAGTTTGCACAAAATGCTACTGTATTGAGGTATGATTTTAGTTGTACTTTCCCAGGTAAAAAAATATGTGACTAATGACACAATGGGAGTGTCTACACATGCCTCTCACTGCGCAGTTCATACTGCGTGGTCATTTAGTCTGCAGTTGGTACTGCACAGTCGTTGAGCATAAGTACACAGATTTGATATGCTCATTCTTTGGACCCCATGAAAATATTATACCTCATATTGGGCATGTCTACATGAGATGTTAAATTGCTGTAGTGATGAGCTATGGCAACATAGCTCATCATTACAGAGATGTAGCATCAATGGGCACTAACCTTGATGCTGCCGCTACTGCGCAATAGCAATGAGCTACTGCACCGCAGCTTGTTGGTACTGTACAGTAGGGTTGAAAATGATCCATGTGCCACTGGGACTGCACACGAACATATACCTCACATTGGGCGCATCTACATGAGACACTATGTTGCTGTAGCACAGCTTCGGCTCTGTAGCATCAGTAGGCACTAATCGTAACTCCACCACTATTGTGCAGTAACATCAAAAACAACCTGTGTTCTGGCATGTACTGCACAGTCATTTAGTACTTGCTTTAGCAGTACACAGTATGTACCAGCACACAGGTCATTTTTGATGCTACTGCACAGTAGTAATGAGCTACTGTGCAGTAGCAGCAGAATCGTGGTTAGTGCCCAATATGAGGTATAATATGTTCATGGCGTCCAAAGAACGAGCATACTGAATCTGTGTACTTGTTCACATAACAGAGAGTTAGTTTAGATTTTTACACTTCAAAAATCTATTAAGCAATTTTCATTTTGCAAATTTTCATGTGATTTTTGAAATTTTTGCATCCAGGAGAAACTGGGATTTGTGATGGATAATAACATTTCTTTATTTCCACCAGAAAAACCTTTTTATAATTGCAAATGGCATATTTCTACCAATGCACAACTATTAAGTAATATGCCTCAAATGAAAACTTACAACTTTTTATAAAAAGAAAAAGTGACTCTGAAAACAACTTTTTTAATCTGAATAAACTGTGAAAAGTTCAAAACCAAACTGCAAGTCATTCATTTTTCATGAAACAAAGATTTTTCTCTAAAGGTTAGAAGTGTAATGATCGCATCTCTAGGTAGGCTTTATAATTGCATTCACGTGCACCAGTGCCAAGAATGCCCTGTACTGCAACATGCAGCATGAAGTGTTTGTGACTGGTACAAATGAAACCTGCATCATGAAGTTGTCAGGTATCTTGAAGTACAGCAAGTGATAAAGCTCCAAAATTCCTAAGTCAGAGACAAAAAGAACATGTCTTCACAGAGCCAGGACTCTTACACAGTCATTCAGTCCCTGTCACAGCAACACATTTTATCCAAACTTCCAGTCAGGTTTTCATTCCTTAGGGGACAAGATTGCTCCACTTTCACTGGCATTTCGGGTGGGCTGCATTTTAGTCCCTGCTGTAGCTGACCTTTAGAGTTCTGGCTGTTTCACCTTAGGGCCTTGTTACACAGTAATTTTGGGTGGCTCCTGGAGCTCTGAACACCTGGGCTGTCTGCACATTAACACCTGAAACTAGTTTTAAGCACCTGTTAGGCAGTTCAAAGTCATGCCACTCCAGGGCAGGACTATCTCTGATCTGTGGTACCCAGCTTGTGTTACCCTAAGGTTAGACCTTAGTGTAAACACCCATCTGCCCCTCCTTTCCCTCCCCAGCACCCCAGATCCCCGCTCAATACCCACACTGTCCCCCTTCCCCTCACTTGCTTGTGGCTGCCTGCGCTGTCTCGGGGATCAGGCATGGAAGAATTAATCTGCCTGCCTGGCCACTGCCACTACTGCTGCTCTCTGGGCAGGCTCAGCCCAGAGAAGAGCAGCAGCCTGGCAGTAGCAGACAGCCACAGGTAAGTGGGGGAGGGACAGGCCAGGAGCCCCAGGGGTGGTGG
>NW_017728998.1:24326638-24347259 GCF_001723915.1 Gavialis gangeticus | reverse complement strand
GGGGGGGGTGCTCTGAGGGGGTAGGGGCAGGGGAAGCCTGAGACGGTGGGGAGGGGAGGGAAATTCTTACCTTTTAGTGCTCCAGGCTCCTGCTAGCATGAATGTGTCAGCACCTCACTTGAGCTAAATCGAACACTGATCAACATGTTTGTGGTGCACACTTGAGATATGTAACAAGGCCCCTAGTAGTCTGAAATGTTGTAAAGTTCACTACAGTTTTTGCAAGTTTTGCTGAATATGACTAATTTTTAAGCCAGTTTGATCAAACTATGGACCCAATAACAGCACTGTGCCTACTATATAAATTGATGGTGACATTGCAGAGATACATTTCCTTTCCACAAGAGCATTTAGACTGGTTAACTAACCTTAAACTGAACTTATAATTGTTGCTTCAAGTCATTCATATGAAAAAAGAAGAAGAATTTAAATTACAGGAATTAGATTCAGAATACCACAAGCAAGGACTTCATCTACGTTTGGGAATAGCAGCTATCTGAAATATTCTGTTTTATAGGCATTTTTTACCAGAAACCAAGTGAAACCCAGTAGTTTCAACCATCCTTATGTTTGAGTTATGGCATTAACTTAAATTGAGAGGACAAAATATATAAACAAATAAATCCATCAATCCATCTCACACATATGACATATATATGCATCTTTCAGTAACATTATCAAATGTGCCTTTTTTTGAATATATTATTTTTTCTTGTGATATCAGGGTTAGGAAAGGTTGTTGTTGGTCAACATTGGCTGGCCAGAAGGGGTCTATGGTGTGGAATGTAGTTTTCATATTGCTCAGAAAGTTTTCCTTTATTGTTAGGTTTTTTTTCCAGTTTTTAATATACAAGTTAAGACAGTCTTGGTCATTTTATTAGAAATTTATTGGCAGTCAGGATTTTTTACTGTAATTTGAAAAGAATTGCCACACTTACTTGCTAATGCAACATACTTAGGTTAAAGTGGATTCCAAACTTTGCAATACAAAAATGGAACATGTTGTAGAAATCTTAATTTAATTTCCCAAGTTGTTGGCAACCATCAGTCCTCTGAATCATGGTGTATGCATAAGAGGTCTAGGCAGGTGCCTAATGAATCTGCTTGTACGGTGTCCTGTGACCATCACACCAAGACTTTTGACGCGCATACCTAGGCAAAAATATAGAGGAGTGGAGGCTGCCTAAGACCTACCACCCCCCTTTAGGCCATTGAGACAGAATCCAAAAGCCAGACCTATTCCAAATGTCTGATGCCTTGATGGTTGTAGCTTCTGCCAGTGTGCAGCTGATGAGAACTGCTGCTGACTGCCTAACATCTCCGTGAGGGCATGTTTCTGTCAGAGTGATGTGCCTTATCCTTCTGCAACCAAGAACGACCCACAAGGCAGTGAGGGCCAGGGTTTTGAGGCGCCCTATACTCATCTTACTCTGGAGGTTGCAACATTTTGGTACTGTATAGAAGCTACACTGCCATTAGTAGCCACACCACGTTGCCACCAGGCCTTCCAGTTGGGTACAGGTTACACATACATAAATACTGCGAAGTTGGCGTTAATTGTGGTTTTGGTCACTGGTCAGATATGACTTTCAATATCAATTCTTCTAAGTATATTATTCTGGGGCAAAAGTAGTGGGAGTAAGAGCTGGGACCAAAGTATGGCACAAATGATCTTTGACCATCAGGCCATCTCCCATAACAAAGATCTGGGTTGGGGTGCAGCCCAACATGGAGACCCCACACCATATCCTCTGCTACAGTTTGTTACAGTAGCCGTGTGGAAGGAGATGCCAAGAGAGGCTCTGAATTAGTTTCTGAAATAATCCCATCACTGAGGTGTGGCTTTATTAATAAAAACACTAAAAGGGAGCAAGTCAGAACCTTATCATTGCACTTAGCTGTACTGGGAGTTTCTATCCCAGAATGTTTTCAGTCCTAAGGTGCATTTCTTCTAGAGAGAGTACATAACAGTTGGAGCTACTTGGCTCTCCTGTTTCTCTGTCAACATGATTCAGCAGTCATTTCCCTGAATCTTATTACAGGGTTTACTACCTGAATCTAGAATGTTTCAGCAGAGGAATCTTGAATAATTATGCAGCCTTCAGTTATAAGGCTATTTAAAAAAAATCTTTCAAAAGCTGAATAGCATTTATGTAGGTCCAGTGACTGAGGAACTATACATAGTGGTTTTGTATGATCTGAACTACTTTTTTTTCCCTGGCTTGCACCTTTCCTTATGTTGCAGAGTGACTCTGGTCCCTTCTATACTTTTGTTTAACCATGTAATTTTGTTAAAGGGACTCTACTTTCAGGGCATCTGAAAACTATACTTGGTGTAAAAGTAAGCAAAAGCATAACGAAACATGCAAACTGCTACCATGAGTGAGTGTTGTGATTTCACCCAGGCATTACAGTATGTTATTGGTTTTGGTAGTATTTGAAAGAAAGCAAATTTCTGCTTTTTTGAATCAGGATTGTTTAAATTAAATACCCATATTTTCTCTGATAAAGTCCTTTGTAAACAATTTCATAGGAGTACTCTTCTGAGTAAGCATCTCTATGAAATAGAAAATGCTATGCAAATGTTAAACATAAAAAATCATTTAGGACTTGCTTGTAAACACATTTGACCAATATTTTAAAAGAATGGACACTGATATATTAGATTCTATTTTTGAAATGTATCATTCACAGTCACCTCTTGTACGTTGCCATTGTATCAGTTATAAAAACTGAAATGTGCTGTCTTCAGGCCTCAGTGTTCTTTCGCCATTGATGTACATGGAATTGTTGACTGTCAATATTGTTGAGTGTACAACTGGCACACTAAGGTTAGCTCATCTGCAACATTGTCTCTTGAGATTCAAAGGATGTCATTTCTGTCTAAGTGGTAGAGCGATAATACATCTGCACTCTCTGTATGTGACACCTCATTGTCATGTGGCTTTGTCAATGGACAGGAATGCCTGTCATTTTGTTATGAGGCCCAGCATAAAGCACACATCACCCTTGACACAATATAACATGCAATGTGTAAAAGAGGCTATAGTAGGTGTCCCTGGACTCTAAGTGCTTTGTTTTGATAGCCAGTATTAAACATTAGCTTTTGCAAAGGACCAAATTCTGCTCTCAGTTAGAAGAAATTCACAGGCACTTTACTGACCATAAAGGGCTTAATTCTACCCAGTGCAGACTTCAGTAGGCTGGATGATTTAAAAGGCCAAAAATTCAGGGGTGTATTTCATCCACAGAGTATTGTTCTAGGGCAGGGCCTGAGGAGTATAATTGATGAGGCTTTAGTGTATAGATGGTTACATGTACACCAAATCCAAATCAATTCTGCTACTCCTAGTGAAAATAAACAGAACTGGAGAATTAGATGCCATTTTTCTGGATTTACACTGATGCAATTAAGAGAATTTGCTCAGTAAGGATTCGTATAACTTAGCATTAGGTGTGCATTCGAAATGTTAGTGAGGGTAGATACCTAAAGGAAAATATTTTTAATTCCCCCCCCCACACACACACACACACTTTTGGTCTTCTACCCTGTTCCTCTGGAAGGTGATAACTTCCCATCCTGATTTTGCTAAGATGACAATCATAAAACTAAGTTTCTGATTGTTCAATGAAAATGTGGAGTTTTTTTTATTAATAGATATCATCACATGCAGGAATCTGAAGCACCAATCAAAAACAGCTGAAATATTTTCCTCAGCTACTTAGAATCTGTGTTTATTATATATAGTGTGCAAAAGTGCCATTGGTGTCAGGGGGAGCTGTGCTTTTGGACCATATGCAGGACTAGACCCTAAAAGCTGGGTCTTGTGGTTGCTGGTTATTAAGCAGTAATTCAAATAATAGTCCAATGCAGCAAGGAGTGATTCTGGCATCCTAGAGACTGATCCAGCAAGGAATTGAATGCTTTCATTTTCAAATCTACTGCAGAAGCTGGGGAGAGGTTATATAACTCCATTCAGCATTTCCTTCCTGGCTGTGGAAGGATTGTACAAAATTTACGAAATCTAAGAATCATTTTGGGTGTTAAAATCCTTTTTCAGGGTTTATAACTTGGTATTGGTCAACCTTTATTAGAACATATATTGTATGTTAACATTTATACAATTGCTGTCAGGAGACCAAGTTTGACTATCTTAGCAAGGTATTTATAATATTGAAAACTGCAGTGGAATTGAATGAATTGGTAGATATGGATTTCTAGCCTAGCTTTTGATAGCCTCATAGTGGAAAACACTGTATATTGATTCTCACAAAGGACTCTATTGTTAAAATATATAAATGTAAAAAATTGAGTTTGGAAATAAAAAAATAAATGATACCTATAAATCAGGGATAGCTGATAAACTAATAAATATCTATCACAATTATATCTCAGTATTTCCCAAAGATATCTGAAGAGCACTTAATTGTAACAGAGTAATCAATTATTCAATTAACCTTCATCTCATTGAATATATATTTGATACAACTTTTTGAAGCTTGGGCTCTAAAAGGTTTATATTGATTGTAGATTTCAAGGCTGTATGTTTCAGTTATTGGATTTGTGCAGTCAAAATTTGACATCTAAGATTCACCAGAATATGTAAATATTTTAATGCAACAAATTTCAAAGATTGTTAGATTGCAGCATCCTTTAAAACTATTTCTTTGTTACCACACTTCTTCTGATTATGGAATTTCCTCAAGTGGATTACATGTCACTTAATTGTATTTGTTATTCAAATGTAAGCAATGAGTTTTTGGATATAGTTTATTTATGAACTGATTAAAAACAGTTCTTTGTGTATATTCAATATTCAAGAAATTTTGGTGGGTGCTTGCTGGAAAAAAAAATTGTCATTAGAATTCATCAGTTGGTTTCTCCATCCTGTTCCTTGGCAAGTCCATTGGTCAGACTCCAAGTATTCCCAAGGTCTCTAGCATGGCAGCTAGTCTAGCCCATCAGCTGAATTGTCCCAGAGCTGGAATTCTGTTCTCTGTTCAGAGAGAACATCAACATTTTCAGTTAACATATGGCATCACAACAAAATTAAATTTTGAGATACATAAATCCTGCATGATACAGAATTTCCATTCTACAATCAGCTCTTGGTTAATTGTGCTTTTCCAGCTGAGATACGTAGTGTTGTGTGACTGGTTAGATGGGCATGAAATGATATTGGGTGTAAACACTGACAGGAGTGAATCTAAAGATTCAGCTTTCATGAATCTTTATGGAAGCCCCGATGGGTGTGAAATTTACTTTTTGCAAAGAGTCATGCTGAAAAACCCCAATGAAGGAAATTCATTCCAGCATTTGCCTGATTCTAGTAGTTTGTTTGGACACAAAAAGTAGTATAATATTGTCAAATCCTGCTCACGCTATTATCACTGTCAAGACAGGATTGGCCTACAGAGTGTACTGTTATGTGACGGTTAGTTGGGTCATAGCCTGGAGTGCACTTGGCCTGAACATTGTATAGAGGTGTAAATTTCCAGGGATATTTTAAATCGTTTCCACCATCCTAGTCATTGGGTTGCTATGTGTTGGACTATTCCCCATGAGCAGATTTAGAAAAGCCTAAACGTGGCTCTCACGCATGCTGATTGCAAGCAGCCTTACAGAACCCAAAGCAAAGACGGAGATTTAATTAACAATAGACCTTCTGACTGCAGCCCTTCACCCTGCCATACTGACATTGTCATGAAACTTCTGTGTTGGTTCTGTGCTACTGGGATGGTCTTCCTCAATTATGATGGGTTTGTGGCTAGCACAAGGTGCAACACAAGGCAACTGCAGACAGTGGTGCAGGGCAAGGTGATTGGTGATCACAATATTCCAGAAAATCTCTATTGGCTATAATGTCCATGTTTTAGATTACTAACAGCCGACTTGATACTCCTCTGGCAGATTATTTGTTCTTAAGAGAAGAAAGGGTTAGTCACTTTCTCTTTTTTAAGTTCTAATGGATCGGAAATCAAAAGTTAGATTTCCTAAGTTTTAGATTTTCTGGGGAAGATTCCTTTCTTGATACAGGGAAGTAACGTGCATATTTTTGTGCTCTAAAAGGGTCAATGAACACTCGCCATGGAAGGACTGGTAGAAGCAGGGGTGGGATGTACTGCTTTCCTTCATTTAAGCATTTTCCTGTTGATTTGTAAGTATATGAGGGATGCTTTGTTAAGTAGTGATGATTTACAGACAAGCAATACTTCTGCAGGAAGGTAGCAACTTCCTACATTTCTTCTACTGGTCTGTGGTTAGATCAAAAGTGGAGAGCTGTAGTGGGTTAATAATCTCTGAAGGTCTTTAAAATGTATTTGATATAGCAGGCACCAAAATATTCGGTTCTGGCAACTCCCTTGACAGCCTTTTGATATTTAGATTTTTTTGTGTGTGCGCTTCAGTGTGTAATAGATTAACTTGGCTCTGTGGAAAAGGTCTTTATAGAATCCTTAACTGTTGCACTCGCTATTGAATAAACAGCACTTTCTTGCATATAAAAGCTGCAGATTTTTTCCTCTTAAAAACACATTCATAATCAAGATATTAGCAAACAGGGGTTTTTTTTCCCCCTGAAAAATATCATAAACAGTCTTGGTTTGACCTTGTTAATGCAGGACCACTTTAGTAATCTGTGCCTAATGATTTTTTACATTAAACCACAGCTTGTGTTGGACCCTTGTGTGTCACAGTAATTTAAGAACAGTCATTTTGCACATTCCGATCCCATTATGTTACATTGTTACTGAATAAAGACTGGTATTATGTTGCTCCTATAAAGGGCAGAAGTGGCCTGAATTTTATCTGCTGAACGAATCAATCTGGATTATGTCAGCTGAAAAGAATTGTGGACTGCAGTCTCCAGCAGATGGGGGAGATTTTAAAAATGTATCTGTTTGGTTCTGAATACATCAGCTAAGATAATACCTTGTGGTGACTGAAAAGTAGTTTTTCTCTCTTTTTTTCAATGAAGACTGTACCAATTATCATTTCAACATAAAGTATTAGGAGATCAATTGGGAACTGAATGCCATTTCCTAATGTTAATACAGTGTTTTATTTAAGCTGCCTTGACAGGCTGTCTAGGCTGTGGGAAAAAGACTGAGCAAATAATGAGTAAAGGGTTTAGAAAAAAGACAGAGGGTGGAGCTTGGCAAACGATGTGAGCTATTCATCAACAACTCAACAAGGATGATGGAAATAATAAGTACTCCTTAAAGAAAAGGGGAAAGGATTTTTTTTAAAGAAACAGTTTCCTTAAAAGAATAAAAAATCATATTTAACTCTAACTTTGTATTACTTTCTGATTAGCTGATTTTAAACTTCCTGAAATCAGCAAAAGCTTTCTCTTTGAAATGGATAGTATGCATTTGAACAGTGCATTCTTTAGCAATCAGTTTAAAAAAACAGTGTCTAATTTCCTGTTCATTCGCACAAATTTCTGACCATGTGGCAGTGTCATTTAATATCTAAAGTACATTAATGCATTTCTTTAACACAAAAACCCTCAGACAAATCCCCTGTGTGAAATAATTTGTGTGAACTTTGAACTGACCATGAATAAAATCAAGATCTTATTATGCCCTTTATTTATATGGTACAGAAAACCTTTGAAACTTAACACTAGCACCAATACAATATATACATACAGTGTGGTACTTAAAATGAAATAACTCTTTAAATTTATGAAGAGTTTTCCCCACTGTTTAGATACCATTATGCTACCTCTGAAAAATATTTACCTTTGAAATCAATAGGCTATTTTAATATTATTGTGTTCTGAGTTGCTAAATTTCCATTCAGCAGATCTAATTCCACCATCTGTAAAGTTCTAGATTTTATAATACTTATAAGCTGTTTTTAATCTATTTTTACTGCCATGTTCTGTCCTGAAATGTCAAAGAGTTCAGAATAGGTCTTGGAATTAACATGACAGTTAAAAAACTTGGCAAGGTTTTACAGCAGATTGTGACATTAACAAAATACAAAGGAGAATGGTGAAATTAACATTAATGTATGCTTGCAGACACTATAAAAATCTATATGTCCATGATCAGGAGACTAAAAATAGGGATGTTTTTTATGTTGATGCCATTAAATACAAATCTTTACTGTGAAAAGAAATTTCCATATGAAAAGCAACTTACTAAAAAGTAATGCTGTAATCCCTTCTCTGGATTGAACAACAGGTTTATGTATCCTAGGTCAAGTAGGCATATGGTTGTTTTTGTTTGCCAATTTCATTTTGGGCGTTTACAATCTATGATGAAACTGCTTTGAAAGCAGCAATATTGTTTTTCAACAGCTGCAAAAGATATAATATGATAGATGTACCGATAAGTGGTGGTGGTTATTAAAATTCACAGATTGTATATTAAATCATGAAAGGTCCATCCTCTTTCATGGCAAATTGCTTAAAAACAGCATTATTTTCAGTTCATGAAAGGTTCTTCTCCAGGCATTGTAGAGTCTAGAATTTAGGGGCTCAGGCCCTCAGACTACTTAGTCTATTTCTTTTCTACTGATGTCAGTGACTTGCAGTACCTTCCAGAACTGGCATGGTTTGTCTTTGCTGCAGTTTCTCAGCATATATTTTTTTAAAATGGTGTACTAGATTGGACTTCTTGGGTTTTACAAATTCCCAGCCTTACAAAATTATGAAATCTGAAAAGCTATTGCGTGCTGCAGAGATAAAACAGTTAACTGCTAGGGATATAGCAATGTAAAGATGCTGAGAAAAACATTTTCAAATTCAAAATTTATTTTCTGTTAGCATTTGTAAGTGGTAAGTTGCTCAAAACTTTATTCAGCAGGACTCTGGGAGCACTGGTTGTAAAAGGTTTACAGGCTCCTGCAGCCTGGTACCCCCAGGATCTAATCCTGATACCAGAGACAAAACCATCTCTTTTCATCACCACTGATATTGTATACTAGCTTTGTTAGACCCAAGCCATAGGATATAACAACACGGCTCCTCTTCTGCCTCTTGTGTGAATGAAGTGTCACAGGCTGGAATGTACCTGAACAAAAGAAAAGTTAGGTGCAGTGGAAAATACAAAGAAGTTGACTTTCAGCGATATAACTGCCCTGTTTTTAATGCAATCTCTGTATGAAGCCTGAGTATTTCCAGGTTTTTCAGTGCAGACCAGGAAGCTAAATACTTACTAGGAACAGCAGGCTCATTTCTTGTGACAGTTTGGCTTTTCTTTGGTTTATGAACAACAGAGAAATGTGTTTTTTATCAGTTAGTTGCACTGTACAACCAAGTTTGCTTTTCAAGGTTTGGCTCTTTTCATGCCAGATTACTTAACTTGTCATTAGCTTCACAAGCTTTTTATACATTTTTAAGCACTGTTTAAATTTTCTTCCATGGGGTTTCTGTCTCAGATGCTGATTGGGCAAAGTAAGTGCAGGTGCCAGTTTCAAGGACAGCAGCAATATTCCCTTGTGTGAATGTGAGTAGTCTGATGCAATGCAAACATTAATCTCACAGCTACAAAGCAACAACATGAATCCATCTGTTACTTTCTTTACTCTTAATCAAGTAGGGGAGGGAGCACAAGTTCACTGAGTATGCACTAGACCTAGATGCAAGTTGCAGCACTGAGGTCCAAAAGACAGTTTCTGCAAGATTTGGAGATCTATGGATTTAGAGCTAATTCTGCTTATGGTGGAGACAGTTTGGATCAAAATTTGTGCATGATTGGATCCTGCAATATGGTGTAGATCCATTGCCCATACCTGGGAGTGCATTATAAGTAATCCCTTAATTCGAGGATGATCTCTAAAATCTCTCATTGATGGGTCCTGAGATGACTTATGAGTTTAATCCTTGAGCCAAATATCTGTCTGCAGAAGTTACAGGTCTTTCCTCAGGGAAGCAAGGCTGCAGGCTCCTTTTCCTTCCTCAAGTCTCTCTCCTCTGCTTTGTGGGCAAGACACTTTTACCTCAAAATGGGCTGCCACTTGGGATTGCGTCACCATGACAGTTGGTCAGCAGCCAGCTCCTCCCAACTCTTGATGTTGGCCATTTTCTTGAGTTAGGCCTTCAATGTGACCTTGTAGCATTTGCTCTGGCCGCCATGAGATCTTAGGCCATTACTAAGCTGGAAGCAGAGCACTTGTTTTGGGAACTAGGAGTCAGGTATCCACACAATGTCCACTCCAGTGAAGCTGGTGCTTGAGGATTGCCCACTCAACACTAGTGACATTTGGATTCTGGTGTTCATATAGCAATCTTCCTATTTGATGTGGAGGATTTTCTGGAGGCATGATTTGTGATACCTGGACATCTCCAGACTTTTGAGATGCTGATGGTAGGTTACTCACATTTCACATCCATAGAGGAGAGGAGGGATGATGACTGCTTTATAAACCTGGATCTTAGTGTCTTTCTGGAAATCAAGATGAATATGATATGCCAAAGCAATTTTCCCAAAGGAGGCACATATACAGCATATCCTGTGCTGGGTTTCCTTACCAATGTTCACTTTTTGAGAGAGGTGGCTATCAAAGTAGGGGAAGTGCTCAACTACTTCCTGGGTCTTTTTCTTGGTGCATGGGGGTCATACTCATGGCCTGAAGCAGGCTAGTAGAGCACTTTCATTTTCTCAATTCCTGAGAGAGAAGCCCAAAGTTTCTTTGGCTTCTCAAAAAGATTCAGTGTGGTCTGGAAGTTTTCCCTAGTGTGTACAAGGATGACACAGTCATTGGCATATTGAAGGTCAAGGATGGTTGTCCTAAGTACTTTGGACTTTGAACAAAACTGTTCCAGATTGAAGATCCCTACATCCATTCAATACTTACCGTCAATTCCAGAAGGAAGGCAGTTCTTGATGAGCACTAGGATGACTGTCAGAAAAATGGAGAACACAGTCTGGATGATGATGCATCCTTGCTTGATCCCAGTTCAGATGAATGGATCTGTTTCCAATCCACTACATAGAACGGTCATAATAATCTGGTGTGAAGGAGCCTCAGGACCTTGATGTATATTTCTGGACATCCATTCAGTACTTTCCAGAAGGCTTCATGATTGATGGAATCAAAAGCCTTAGTGAGGTCAATGAAGGGCATATACAGGTCCTAATGCTGTTCTTAACACTTCTTGAATCTTGTGGACAACAAAGATCATGTCAATTGCCCCACAAGATTGTCCAAAACCACACAGAGATTCCAGTAAGACTTGCTCAGCAAGAGGGAGAAGACACTGGAGGTTGTGGATGAGGATTTTCCCTGCTATGGAAAGGAGGATTTTCCCTGCTGTGGTTAGTTCTCACACACTGACTTATCTTCTTTCTTGAAGATAGTCATGATGTTGGTTCAGGTGCAGTCATGCTGTTATGAACAGTTAATGCAGTTCAAATTATTTATTTTCCAAAATTGTTCATATACATAAAATGTTTGATTCAAACCAAAATGTACATTTATAGTGCTAGATAGCTTGTATTTCTTCTTTCTTGGAGCCCAATTTTCATTCCTGGAAATGCAGATCTTGTAAATGGATGCTCACATCATTCCCTAGAGAAATAAATGTGTTTTTATGGGCTTCAGTAGTATTTGGAATGTCCAGCCATAGAATATGAATAACCTCCTAATAGTTTTTAAAAAGTGGGGTGTGTTACATTGTCTACTTTTCTGTCACTTGCATGTTGGCCATATTCCTCAATATGCTTTTATTCTCAATTAGCAACTTGGTACTATCGGTTGCCTATACATGTACATTGAGGCTGCTCTGACATGCTGTAATTACAATGAATTGGAGCAGGCTCGATTAATTAAGTCTGCTGGAGCATGGTAATTACTGCTCTCCAGCAGACTCCAGGGTTTTGTGTATCAGCATCCCCATGCTAAAAAATGGTGCTGGGGGTGCTTTAACTAAGGCACCCCCACTGCCATTTGTTAGTGTTGGAATGCTGATACACATGATGCCCCAGGTGCATGCAATGGAGTCATTCTTGTTTTTGACATTCTTATGAAAGCCAACAATTCAATGCTAAGTCCATATTCATGTGAAGGATACCAATGAAAATATGGGCATTAGTTTTCCTCATATTACTTATCTTTGCATCAGTTTCTCCATAAAAATGGAATTATAAAATGGTTGAAATATAAAAATACATAGTGAAATACTTCTCCAGAAGTTGAACTTTTTTTCAGATCCCTGAGTATTGCATTATAGACGGATTCTTGCTATGTTCTCTGCCTTCTTATCAATGCCAGCCTCTTGTTTTGTTGATTTTTACATGTACAACACAAACCACTGAATGAACATTTTTGTTGTGTTCTCTGACAAAGAGGTTCCCTGTAGTCTCCTCTTCTAGTCTGCCTAAAGCATATCACTTACATTTTAAGAAATCCATAAGTATGCTCGCTAGGGCCATGCGAAGCTTTGGTCATTGATTTGATTCGGAGGAGATTTGGTCTGATTTGGCAACCAAATCTCCAAATCTGAATCAAATCGGGAGACCAGTTAATCTCTCTGAATAGAATTGGAAGCTTCCAATTCAATTTGGAAAGATTTGGAGAGATCCAATGATTTGGAGAGATCCATAGACAGCTTTATATGTTTTTTCTACATACCTCAAAGTAGCAGGTAGCTTGTGAATGCTGAGATTGTAGGGTGGATGGAGCATCTCATGGGAGTGTGTGTGTGTGGGGGGGGTCCCCAGTGTGTTTGGTGGCAAACCCCAAAGTGGATCAGAAGCACTTCTGGTCCACTGCAGAGCATGAGGGGGATACCCCCCTGTACCTCAGCTTGGTGACTGGTGCCTCTTGGGTCTGGGGGGTACCCAGGGTCCCCCTGTGGCTGATTCCTGAGCTGCAATGGTGCGGGGGGTGGTCTGCCGCATGCTTGGTGGCAGAAACAAAGTGGACTGGAAGTTTTTCTGGTCCACTTCCAGTTCTGCTGCCAAGCATGTGAGGGACACCCCCCCCCCCCCACACACACACACTCCTGTGGGATTCTCCATCTGGCCCAGCGTTGCAGTGATCCCAAGTCACGCCTGGTACCTCAAGGTATGTACAAAAAACATATAAAGCTGTCTATGGCCATACCACTGATTCTCCAAATCAAAATTGAATTTTCAGATTTGGATTCAGAACAGTGATCTGAATCAGCAAATAGAATCACTGCCCCCCAAACTGGGCCAAATCCGAATCCAAATCAAATACAACCCACTTCTCACACCCCTAATGATCACTAAGTTAATGGGCTGTCTAGTGTTCTGTACTACTCCTGTCCTACTACTCCTGTCCACAGCAGGGCAGTAATACACAAAACCAGAGTCACATAAACCAAATCCTCTGGAGATGGCTATTAATTTAGCTTCATGACATAAGTACCATCTTAAGCTTTCTAGATTGTCTTCATAGCAGCATGTGTGCATATGAACAGAGCCTAGAGTGCTTGGCACTGTGATGACCCACCTAACACCACTGGTCATCTGAATGTTTCTGTGGAATTATTTACGATTTCTGCATTTCTTTTAAGGACTCTTCTATAAAACACTGTGTAAGGGAGAGCTTTCAGTTTTAGCACACTAAATGAAATTATTGAAAAATTTGAAGGACTTGATTTAGTATATTTTTTGTGGAAATAAAATTGGCAAGCACTGGTATTTCACACAGTGTTCAAACATAAGGTCCCATACTGAAATGGAAGACTTCTAAAATGACACTACCAAATATGTGAGGTTTCCATGGTATTTCCCTTGCTTCTTTCTTGGTCTTTCAAGTTTCACATAAGAAGAGCAGTTACTAAAATAAGTTGCACGCACTTTATTTTTCTACTGTTAACCAGAGAGTGCAATCTTCTGTTATAGTACATTCATCTGCTTTCCTCCACTCCCCTCTTAAATGTGAAGATCTTACAGATATGTTGGAATGTGCCACCCTTTCTTTCCCACCTGATAAAATAAATCAGGAGGTAGAAGTTGTATGTAAATTATGCTTGTTGTTAGTAAAGCGTTCCCATATTCTTAAACATACTGGCTAAACATCTCATTTTGTGAGAGATCTTTTAAAAAGCTACATAAGTTTAAGGTGTTTTTAAACATCATTGGTTTCTCGTCTGAGTTACGGAGACACTAAACAGAAAGCTTCCTTGAATTTCCAGCCACCTGTGAAGAAACTGAATGTAGACTATGATAGGAAGTCCTCATTTTCTTTGTAAAGGAATAATTGCCATTTGTCAAAATGTCCTTATTTCTCTGCCCTTCTTCAGTGAGCCCTGCAGAACTTCTGTTGCTGTTTAGCATTGTTCCTGTGTACAGCTTCCAGGTTAATATTTTCTAGAGTTGGCCCATACCCCGAAGTTAAACATCATTCTGATTCAGTATGTGTTTCAGGTGTGCATTTCTTTGTTGCCATCATCCTTTGCTACCATTTATAGCTAGAATAATCTTGCTGGATTGGTTGATGAGACACTTAATGGCAAAAACTTGGTTTAGGACTTCATTTTACTTAGAGTTTGAGAGCCTTTTTAGTCAGTAGCAGATTTATTGGCCGATGGTGATGTTATTATTTGTTGCCATGTTATGTGACTCTTTGTTTTATTAATTTTTCTTTCATACCTAATATTGTTTGATAAGATCTGTTCATATAAAACCAAATCCTATTCTTGAGTTGACTTGTAGGAGACCCCTGCTATACATCCCTTGTACAATTAAACTGTATCTCTTCTGTTGCAATGGGGCCTCCTGGAGTCATGTGGCAACACTTGATTCATTATGAATTACAGTACCCATGTAAACAAAATACAGCATAAGAAACTGTCCTTCCATCCGAGTAAAATTACACACTCCCCTACCAGGTTCTTGCCAAGGAAAAATCTCTAACTGACCTATTAGAGTTACATTGTTGTTTTTTTCCCTATCTGTTGCTGCCAGCTAGCTGAATTACTGACTTGTACGTATTAAGTTCAAAAGTCAAGGCTAGGGGAGCTGTCTAACTGCTGATCCTGAAGGGGTCAGAGAGAGTTATCAAGCTGTGGGTTGCTGACCTCTCCGTTAAAGCATTAGTACCAATATGACTACACCAACCTGTTTGATCCCATTTCATTAAGTGTTGATGTGAAGTTTGGTAAGTAGAAATGATCCATTCAGAACTAAATAGAAGGAACTGCTAAAAAAAGTTACCTAACTTCACAGGGGGAAAAATTAATTAAAACAACAAGGAGAAGCAGTGTGATTTATTTGTAGCATATTAATTTGAATATGTCAAGAGTGCTATTACTTAAAGAAGAGAGTGTTATAGGAAAGGATGCTCATGAAAGCCTCAGTATGTTATTGTCATTGTAATTACATGGGTGTATGGTAGTCCTCTTAAGAGCCATTGGCCTGAGAAAGAGATGTAGAATATTCAGAGCCTTGCAAATTGAGGCCTTTATCCTGTAAAGACATAAGCACATTTTTAACTTGCCTCTCTGTGAAGTTTGATGGGACAGCTCATGGTACATACTGTTAAGTATGTATTTAAGTCTTTGAAGGATGGGAGACTTTAGCAGAAAATCCTTCAAATGTCAAATCACTAATAGAGACTTCAGTGAAATGAGAGTGATAGTCCATTGACCAAATAAGGGGAGTGTCAGGATTCTGAGAACATCTCCCCACTCAGTCTTCTAGAGTATTTCTCAAGGTGGTTTGAGCGTTTCCTCAGCTTGGCATGGGACGACTATGAAGAATACACTGAATACAATAGAGAATGTATGAGAGAAGAGGCTTCTTTACAGGTGCTTGCTATAATTGCCAGATTTGCTTACAAATAGCAATGTATTTCTTCACTTATTAAGCTACTGTCAAGAACTGAGATTAGCAAAATACTTTTTTTCCCTTAAAAAAAACCTGAGGAAGGGGAGTGCAAGTGACTCAGTTGAGTGGAATTGTTTCAGCTTTCTAGTGTCCTCCAAGATACAACTCTGTGCCGCTGATCATTCCTTTAAGATTTTGTTGTGCTGTATTTGAGGGTTTGTATTTGTATTTGAGGGTATGCAGATCTTTACTCGAGGGAATGCAGGTCTTCACTCTCCTAGCAGGCATTCAGGTGTTATTGTGTCCCGCAGCCTCCCAGAGGCACACACGGACCAGCTCAGCCTGCACCCCTTTGTAGTGGCAAGCCTGGCTGAGCAGGATTTGTCCTTATAAATCCAGTGAATTGACACAAGCTGACCTTTTAGTTTATGTAACTATGATCTTACAATATGAAGTTCCTATACTTAAGGGGTTTTTTTTTAACAATAAATGAAGGAAGCTCTTGAGGATGGAGACAGCAAGATATGGGAACAAAAGAGAGCTTTATTCAAAACATCTGGGTGGATCTGAGATGCTTGGCATTTTTCGAATGGGTACCCAGGGTAGTTTTATACAGCTACTGTTTTTATACAATTTTGTTGAAGAGCTGGAAATCTTTAGATAGCCACAAGAGGGAGCCCACAACCTGCAAACAAGAAGAAGAACCAAGTTTTAAAAAAAGTGTCTTATAACTGGAAGTTTGCATATTGCTGAACCTGCACAAATGGGACCAAATTCATCCTTGGCCTGGTTCTTTGGCTGCACTGAAGTTGCACTGGGGATGAATTTTGCCTCTTGGATGCAGCACACTGACTTTGGAAACATTCTGGGTTGCAACTGAAGCTTTTCAGGAGAGGCAAAAGAAAACCTCTGGTTATGCAAAGCTGAGGAGTGAACTACTTTTGCAAATTGCACTTGCACAAAAGTCTAATTGCTGGGAGGTTTTTTTTGTCCATTGAGTTATTTATGAAGAGCTGGGGTGAAGGGTAATTTTGTTCTTGACAATGTCCACATTTTGTACTTGGATAACAAAGAAAACACTCGGTGACCTTGTGACATCATTTAATGTCCCCTTCCCTCCTCCCTGCTGTGATTCCAGGAAGACATTTCCTTTTCAGTAGCTTGACATCAGCCTTTCTCTTGTCTCCTGTTTGATAGCTTGCTCTTCTCGCTCTTGCAGTGTGAGGTTACTCTTGGAGATGGCATAATACTGTAGGCTTCTGTTACATATGGTACTGCACCTGTCAAGTGGCTCCAGCAGGTTCACAGGTGATTTTTGTCTGTATGAAAAACCTGGGATTTGGTGAGTAGGTGAGCCCATCTTTTAAAAGAGAAGAAATATTAGTGTGATGATCAAATATTTGAGCTCTAAGGGTTGAGAAATCTATGCAATCAAAAATATTTGCACAGAGATAACTTTGGACTAAGTTAAAGTGTACACAGTCACTCTTTGCAGCTTGCCTTCTTCAGCGAAATGATAATGAAAACTGCATTTAAATCTAGCGATTGCATTGTAAAGCCCATTTGGATCAAATTCATTGCTGGTCTAATGCCAGATTAAAACAGGGAAAAATTGGTCCAGATTAATTTTAAAATGTAGAACCTGGGTTTACATGGAGTTTCCTTTATTTTTGCAACATATGTGTGTATTTTAAAAAAATTAACTGACTGGAGCATCTGCATACCTGAAGCATCCATACATTACATTAAATGGGAGGTTCTTTAACTGCCCTCCTCACTAGAATATCTGAGCACCTTTCAGTAATGCCCTGAGCAACATAACTAACATCTGTCTATGATTTGTTCAATTTTATCATTTCTCTGGGGAAAGAAATGTGCTTGCAATGTAGTGTTATGATACCTATAACACTTGAGTGAGAACCAGGCTATTCTAACTTTTTGATCAAGTCAGGCCAGTTTGTTTTATTAATCACATGATTATCAATTTTCCTTATTTAAATCAATAGCTTGGATTTTTTAATAAACATATTATACACTTTCATAATTGAAGCAAAGGAATTATGTTTTTAATTAATCATATTTATTATGATCCTCCTCACTATAGTTCTTCTGAAAAATTAGTGTAATTAACCATTCATAGATGATTAACCATGGCCATATATATGTCCAAACACCAAAGCCCATATCCACAAAGATATTCAGGGGTTAGGCACACTTATGATTTCACCTTTGTGAATCTGACCCTAAGGTCATCAGCAGTGAGCTGATCTCTGAGCTCATCTGTGTAACTTGAGCCAAAGGCAAGCTATTCTAATGGTTATAAAGTATCAGGCTGTGTAATCTCTGTGCCAGACACCAGAGGAAGACACAGTACTTTATTAGGGCAAGGTGCTATGTTGATATCACACTAAAGGCCTTGTTACACAGTAATTTTGGGCAGCTCCTGGAGCTCTTAATCCCTGGATTGTCCGTACACTGACACCTTAAAGTGGTTTTAAGACTCATTGGGCACATCTACATGTTCATTAATGCGCCGCAATTATGGCACATAAAATTTAGTATTTCTAATAACAGGTACTAATAGTGCACCGTAATTGGCACATTAGCACCGATGAACGCTTTTTAGGTGATGCTTAATGCCCATTGAACTAATTCTACTACGCATTAGCACAAATGAACACTTTTGCCAGCCATGCTAATGAATAGTAGAATTAGTCCAATGGGCATTAAGCGTCTTGTGTAGATACGCCCGTTATATGGCTCAAAGTTAGGCCACTCCAGGGCAGGATTATCTCTGATCCACACAAACCAGCTCTGTTCTGTTAAGGTGTGGCCACTCCCTACAAATGTGTTGCCCCAGGTGAAGTCCTCCAGTGTCCTAGGATTTCTCACACCCCCACCCACAGATCAGGGACAGAAGTCTGTCCTGCCTCACTAGCCCTCTAGTGTGGGAACTCACAGCTACAGCTCCTAGTCCTGCTCCTGCTCACCAGGCCTCTGGTGGCAAGTCACAGATGTGCAGGTGGGGGACAGTCAGAGAAGGTTTCTAGACTAAGGGTGTGACTGCTCCAAACTTCAGCCTAGCACTAACACCAGTCAACTTTTGTGTGGCTCACAGCATAAGGTGTAACAAGCCTTACACCTCACACTTTTTTCCCTTGCTTTTTATTTTATTATTACAAGTTTCCAATGCTACAGTTTCTATCTTCTGGCCATAATCCATCTCACCTTGAGCTCCCATGTTCTTTTTTTTTCTTTTTTAAACTCCATCCCTCTCCTCTTCTCCCCAAACTTTGTCCCCAGCTTTTTAGCCATATCAGTTTTAGACAGGTGCTGCTAATCTACTAAATTGCAAATTCAGAACAATTGTAGTGAAACCTGTGGCATCTTTTCTACAAGCTCATCCTTCCCTAGGTCTTTCCTGTACATGTCGTGCTTCCCAATTGTAGACACCTGGTAATTATAGGCCTTTCAAACTAGCCCCATGTTGCTTCTCCCTCCTTGTTTATCTTTCCCACTTCAATATTCAGAACTAGAATTTGTTACTGTGTATTACTAGAGGAGGTAGATGCTGAAAGTAATGCCTGCGTGTGTTAAACCGACAAACTCTTACATTTCTTTAAATGCCTGCTCCTGTTCCAAAATTAAGGTTCAGTCCTTGGAGTCTGTGGGAGTTTTGCCAATGACTTCAAGCGCCTTCCTTGAGAGGTGCCTGCCCCGATGATCTCTTTGGCCATCAGATTTTTCTCTGGTCAATGTACGGCCATCTATACTTCCCCAAGGAGCAAAGGACTTTATTCTTGTTAACATTCTCTTTCCCCAGTGTTAAATATTTATATAAGTTGCCCAGACCACTTGACTCACCAGGGTAACCTGCAGAGGAGTGGAAGATGGGTGAAGATTTTTTGTGCCTGGAACAGTCAAGTGGTAAGCTGACAATTTACCACCTCTGCTAAAAACTTGGACATGCAAGGTAGTATTGCCATGTGGGTCCTATATTGTGTGTCAGATGTCCATTCATGCATTGTAGCCAGGGCAGGGAAAAAACTCCTTGTGCATTTCCATTTTCCCCTGTGTCCCTATTTTAAGTCTCAAAAAGACTGGGAAAGTGTAAGATGGCATTACATATTCATCTCATTTTTATCAGCCACTTAAAGTCTCCAGTGCCATACAGCATTGGTGATGTGTAGTGACTTCCCGCACTAGTATTTCCCACTTCAAAGGGTTGAAATTGATTTTTTTTCATCTTTGCCTGTGAAGGGCCAATGAATCTCGTTCACTCGTCATCTGACACTGGGAAGAGGCACGGCAGTGAGATACAAGGAGCAGAGTTAGCATTATTACAACAAGCAACAGTTGCCCCTTGCTCTGAACTTTCTGTTCCTGATTAGTGTGATTGGCTGTAGGGTGTTTTGAGGTAAAAAGTAATGAGCCCACATTGTACAGTCACTTGTACATCATCCACATTTAATGTAAAGCAGCAGTGGATGTGTGCTGAAATTTTGACCTGATGCTAGTACACAGTAGTCAGTCCTGTATACTTAGAGATACATTCCTTCCGATTTACCCTTCTGGTGTCAGTACTTTTAGGTCATATCTCCAGCTGGATTTAGTTGGAACAAACATAACGAAGTGAATGGAGTTGTATCTGCTGAGGATATGTACCACTGTGCTGATTTATAGTATATAATTAGAAGCCAGAGGTGGATGAGAGCCACAACTTTTGGATTTGGTTCCAAATGCTTCTTACATCCAAGAGTGTTGGGACCCAGAGTTTTGGTTTGGGTCCATTTCTTGATCCAAGTAAAAAAAAAAAAAAAAAAAAAGTTCCCCGGGGGATTTTAGTTGTCAGTTTAAGGAATTTGGGT
>NW_017728998.1:24324871-24326585 GCF_001723915.1 Gavialis gangeticus | reverse complement strand
AAAAAAAAGTTCCTCGTGGGATTTTAGTTGTCAGTTTAAGGAATCTGAGTCTGACCCATGCAAGACTGTGTGCTGCCACCTCATGCATTGTAAGCAAGTCAATTGTAAAGAGAAAGCATTTGTTTTCTTAACCTGCAGTCTGCCCTGTCAGTTTGCGTACAAGGTATGTAACCTGAGGGCTGATACATTTTTAGTAGATCAGCTGTTTGTGAGACATTTTGTTTACTTGTTTATCCACTTCACTGCAGTTGCATTGCTTAATACGTAACAGAGTTGACTCACCACAGTAAGATCTTGTACCTTTGACAGGCCTAAATCTTGGGTGTCAATCATTGCATTTTGTTTTATAGTGATATAGGTAGGAGTGTTCCTGGTAGAAATGAGTGATCCAGTGTAATTGGTTTTCTGAATAATGAACAAGACTGAAAAGTACAGAATATCCCATTCCTACACAACTCCTGAAATGTGATAGGCACAGAACATGCAGATTCTGCTCTGATTTTCAGCAGTGTAGCATCCTACGCATGTTAGTTCATTGGAGATTTCTGCTGGTATAACAAAGAGCAGAAGCTGGCCCAGATGCATGCAGTATGCACCATATTTGTGCAAATACAAGATGATTTTTCCCCCCGAATTGGCATGGGGGAAAAAGCCCTCCCTTGTCTTTTAATCACATACAGTGAAATCTCACTAAATATACTGTATATCATTAAGCTGCTGCCAAAAGCAGCACATGTTCAGCAATGGAAACCAACTCTGAAGTTGACTAAGTGCAGCCAACACTGAGCATAACTATAAAATACCTCTCCCATATTGGACAAACATCCTGATGGGAGTGTGTGTGTGTCCCTTTAAAAAAACAGGCAGATCCTCCCTCCACAGCGAACTGGAGAACAGGCACTGGGCCTGGAGGTACTGCAATACCAGGCCAGCACCAGGCGGGCAGACCTAGCCCTTACACCCTCCCCTTCATGCCAAACTTGCTACATTTGATATGCTGATGGGAACCCACCACAAGAATTCCTAACTAGGAATAATGGCCACAAGTTGATCGGGAGTAGGTTCAGGCTAGACATCAGGAGGTGCTACTTCACAGTCGGGGCGGCTAGGAGCTAGAACCAACTTCCAAGGGAAGTGGTGCTCGCCCCTACCTTAGGGTTCTTCAAAAGAAGGCTAGACAATCACCTAGCCAGGGTCATTTGACCCCAGCATTATTTCCTGCCCATGGCAGGGGTCAGACTTGACTCAGAAGGGACTCAGGTCCCTTCTGACCCTACCAACTATGAAACTACGAATAGTTCACCGATGACACCAAACTCTGGGGCAAAGCATCCACACCAAAAGACAGGAGGGCGATCCAGACTGACCTGGACAGGCTCAGCAAATGGGCAGACAAGAACATAATGGTGTTTAACACTGAAAAATGCAAGGTTCTCCCCCTTGGGAGAAAAACGTGCAGCATCTTTATGGGCTCAGCAGTGCTGCTGTGGCTAGCACTATGGAAGAAAGAGACTTTGGGGTCATCATTGACCACAAGATGAACATAAGCCTTCAATGCAATGCTGCGGCAATAAAGTGAGCAAAACGTTGCCTTGCATCCATAGATGCTTCTCAAGCAAATCCTAGGATGTCATTCTCCCATTGTACTCGGCCTTGGTGAGGCCACAGCTGGAGTACTGCGTCCAGTTTTGGGCCCCACAATTCAAAAAGGATG
>NW_017728998.1:24290651-24324384 GCF_001723915.1 Gavialis gangeticus | reverse complement strand
CCCCAAGGCCTGGAATAGCCTGCCATTGGAGGTGGTTCACACCTACTTTGAATGCCTTCGAGAAAAATCTGTATGTTTATCTTGCTGGGATCCTATGACCTCAGCTGACTTCCTGCCCCTGGGGCAGGGGGCTGGACTCGATGATCTTCCGAGGTCCCTTCCAGCCCTGATGTCTATGAAATCTATGAAATAGGTCAATACAGCCCATCTGACAAGCAGTAGGTGCCCATTAAGTGCAGTCTTCCTTACTGCAGACTTTTTTCCAAGCCATGGCAAGGCACAAATTTCATAGTTTCATAGTTTCTAGGGTCGGAAGGGACCTGAGCAGATCATCTAGTCCGACCCCCTGCCATGGCAGGAAGAGCACTGGGGTCAAATGACCCCAGTAAGGTGGTCATCCAACCTCCTCTTAAAAACCCCCAGGGTGGGAGCCTGCACCACCTCACTTGGAAGCTGGTTCCAGACTCTAGCCGCCCTGACCGTGAAGTAGCGCCTCCTGATGTCCAACTTAAACCTTCCCTCCGCCAGCTTGTGACCATTGTTCCTGGTCACTCCTTGCGGCGCTCGGGGGAACAGGGACTCCCCCAGCGCCTGCTGATCCCCCCTAACCAGTTTATAACAGGCCACAAGATCCCCCCTCAGCCTTCTCTTTTGAAGGCTGAACAGGTTCAGGTCCCGCAACCTTTCCTCATAGGACCTACCCTGCTGTCCCTTGATCATACGAGTGGCCCTCCTCTGGACCCTCTCGATGCTGTCCACATCCCTCTTAAAGTGCGGCGCCCAGAACTGGACGCAGTACTCCAGCTGCGGCCTGACCAGTGCCGCATAGAGGGGGAGGATCACCTCCTTGGACCTGCTCGAGATGCATCTGTGGATGCACGACAAGGTGCAGTTGGCCTTCCTAGCCGCCTCCCCACATTGCCGACTCATGTTCATCTTGGAGTCAATAATGACTCCCAGATCCTTTTCCACCTCCGTGCTGACAAGAGGGGAGTTCCCCAGCCTGTATGTATGGTGCCGATTGTTCCTCCCCAGGTGCATCACCTTACACTTGTCTGTGTTAAACCCCATCCTGTTCTCCTCCGCCCATCCTTGTAACCTATCTAGGTCCAACTGTAGCCTGTTGCTCCCCTCTATTGTGCCCACATCCCCCCACATCTTAGTGTCATCAGCAAACTTGAACAGGGTGCTTTGCACCCCCTCGTCCAAATCACTGATGAAGATATTGAACAGTGCAGGCCCAAGGACCGAGCCCTGTGGGACCCCACTTCCCACGTCCTTCCAGGTCGAGAAGGACCCATCCACTACCACCCTCTGGGTGCGACTCTCTAACCAGTTGGCGACCCATTGGACTGTATGGGTGTCTACGCCACAGTCCCCCAGCTTCCTAATGAGAATGGGGTGAGAGACAGTATCAAAAGCCTTCCTGAAGTCTAGGAAAACTATATCCACTGCCACCCCTGCATCCAATGATTTAGTGACCTGGTCGTAAAAGGCCACCAGGTTGGTCTGACAGGACCTGCCGCTGATGAACCCGTGCTGGTTGCCCCTGAGCATGCCGTTCCCTGCTGGCCCCTCCTGGATGCGTGCCAGAATAATTTTCTCGAACAGCTTGCCCAGGATCGAGGTAAGGCTGACTGGCCTGTAGTTCCCCGGGTCCTCTTTCCTCCCCTTTTTGAAGATGGGAACCACGTTGGCCCTCTTCCAGTCCTCCGGCACCTCTCCAGAGCACCACGAGTGTTCATAAAGCCGTGCCAGGGGACTTGCAATGACCCCAGCGAGTTCCTTCAGGACTCTAGGGTGAAGATCATCCGGGCCGGCTGACTTAAAAATGTCCAGCCCCTCCAGAAGCTCCCTAACTAAATCCTCACTCACTCTAGGCCCAGGTGAGCCTCCCCCGGGGCCCAAAGGGGGCCCAGCAGGGAGGTGGCAGTTCTGGTCCTTACTGAGGAAGACAGAGGCAAAGAAGTTATTAAATATGTTGGCTTTGTTGTCTGGCGTGACAAGCAGATTCCCCGTCCTGTCCTGCAAGGGCCCCACATTTCCTGGGGCCTTCTTTCTTCTCCCTATGTACTTAAAAAAGGACTTCTTGTTGTCCTTAATCCGGGAAGCCAGCCCCTGTTCCATCTCTGCTAGCCCCTGTTCCATCTCTGCCTCACTCAGAATCCTTCTATTGGCCCCTCTCTCAGCCTGGAAAATATGATTTGTGTGCCCCCCTCCCCCCACCCTTCCATTAGGTGAAGCTGGTCCAGGTTGCCCTGTGCCTTATCTGCATATTTTTGGAGCATCCCAGGATTTAGGACTAGATCTCTCAGTTGCAGTCGTGATTGGCGGGAGCTAATTAGCACATGGATCCTTTGTGGGAGAGTATCTGAGGTGAACATACATACTGAGCAGTGATGAACTGTGGGATCACCATGACTTAAAATGCTGTGGACTCTGGAGGGGGGGGGAAAGGGGGGAAGCCTCTGTGGTAAATCACAAGCCTTTGGAGTAATATTATGCATAGTTTGTACTACCTATAAGTAGGTGTCAAAGTACTGTTCAAAAGTGTGTTAATGGAGTACCTGTGTAATACTTTCAGCTGTTTCAAGAAAAGGTCATATGCACCAGTTCTGGATAAACTAATTGTATGGGCACCATATGCAAATTACTACAGCCATGTTTAATTTCAAGAATATTGTCTTCAAACTTGTTTCTTACTTCCATGTGCTCAGGGACAGGAGGGTCTGACAGTAAGTAGAGGGGAAGGGGCTACCAAAAGAGAAACTTGGGGGAAGCAGAGAGCAAAGGGCTATCTGATCACCACCACTCCCCCCCCACCACCACTTATTTGCCTGATGTAGCAATGGGGGGAGACAGATTCAAGGCAAACCTACAATAATTATATTCTATACCTGGAAAATTATAATAAATGTATACAGTTTCTATATACAGAATCTAACTATGGAGGGGGGCTGTCTTATAATCAGGGTTGTATTCTATTTGAGTAAATATGGTAGCATATATAATACAGAATACTCAGTACAGCAGAAACTAAAGGTTATCCAGGCAAACTTTTTCACACATTTCAGAGTCTTTATTTTTTGATGCACTGCAGTGTCTCATACATAACGCTCTAAAAGCGTCAGTTCTATATATTTATATGGTATGAAGGTTACCACAGTACTTCAGAACAAGCTTGTACTGAAGTGCTTTTTTTCTTTGCTTTTTTTCAATTAACCTCAAGAAGACTTCTGCTTTCTAGGGTGAGGACACAATTCAGATTCCATTTATACTAATTATACACTCACTCAATCCTTGGCCTCTCAAACACAAAAATGAAAGAAAAAGGGAAAACAGCTAAACCTCTAATGGTTTAGTTTGGTTTACAAAGATACATTAAACATTGGGTTCTTTACCAGATCTTACTCAAAATATTTAAATTATTTGAGTTGGCATAACTAGCTTAAAAAGTATCTCAGGGACAGAAGTACTTAGTGCTTCTGATCAGATTGGGTACTCTTAACAAAAAGATGCTTGGTGTTTAGCATCTTGTGAGAATCGGAAAAACTGATTGGGACATGTTTGACTTTTTTTTTCATTTGACAATGCTGGTTTGTTAAGATAGAAATTGGTGGGAAAGGGTCAGTTTTGACAAATGTCTGGGTAAGCTGAAAATTAATGGGGTGCGTCTACATGTTCATTAATGTGCCTTAATTACAGCACATTAAGGTTAGTATCTGTAATCGGTGCTGCTGCGCATTAGTGCAAATTAATGCATTTTTAATTATGTTATTGTGTAAATCTATTGTGTATTAGTGCATTAGCATAGGTTTTGTCTGCTTTGCTAATGCACAGTAGAATTAGTCTTCTGCGTATTAAGCATCTCATGTAGATATTCCCTGGTTTGCTGAAACATCCCAATTGAAATTTTATAGAACAAAATGTTTGGGCTTTTTAGTTAAAATAAATAAATAAAAGAATTATCATTTAAAGATAAAAAGAATTAAAATAAAAGAATTATTTAAAAATTAAGAGAATTGAATCAAGTTTAAGGGAACTGAACTTCAACTTTCAAAAGATGTAAAAAATGTTTTTGCTTGTTTTTCTTTCTGATCATTAGTTTTAAAAATATCAGAGAGATTTTTCTGCACTTGGAGAGAAATATTTTGCAAAATCTCAATTTTTTCCAGGGTGGAGTATCATTTTCTACCCAGTTATACCAAGTAGAACCATGAAGTGGAGACGTGAATGAAAATAAAATATAGTAAGCAAGTCTGCATCTTGGTTAAGAGTGAGCCCAAGTTACCTATAACAGGTAACTTAAAAAGGGAAACCTTAAAAAAAATGCCTTCAGTAGCTTTCTCATAGGTGATATGAATCTGAAGTCCAGTACCTCAGGACTCTGGGCTGATTCAAAGCAAGGGAAAAAGAGAGAATGAAAATATTTTAAAAAATTAAACATAAGATACATACTGATAATTCTGTGTTAATCCAGTAGGGATTTATCATTTGTATATAAACCTGGCCAGTCAGTCTCTCCCTACAGTTTCTCTAGTGAGTTTGGGTTAATATATTTCTACTTGCAACAGTGACACTTAGACAAAATTTCATTAGCATCCCAGTTGTCATAGTTATGAAAACCCACTCCTTCCAAAAAGTGTCAGTGGAGGCTGGTAAAGGACATTAGAGCCTGCTGAGAGAGTTGGCCAAAAGAGTTCCAAGGACACAAAGGTCTCACTCGGAGCTCTTGCATTAACCTCTACAAGCTGCGTTGAGAATGGCACATCTTACAGACTATGCTGTTGAGCCAAGGCATGCTAGCCCCTTTTAGTAATCCCCTCAGGATAACCACCTGCTCACAAGCAGGAGAAGAAAAGTCTTTACTCATAGATAGAGTATGATCTAATCCTGCAAACCTTAGAAATATCCAGATGCCATTCCGAAGTGGGAATAAGAAAACCGTGGGTCTGGATAATACCTATCAGCTTCCAGTGGACATCAAAGGATATTATTGAAATGCACCCCTTCTGAAAAGCAAGCTTTGATTCGGCAGTTCCTGTGGTTGCTTCATGCTCTAGTTACTTTCTGCTCCAGTCATTGGAGTCCCTTGTCCCAGTAGGCCCATCAGCTACAAGCCAGGCAAGAAATTTTCCCTCGACTTTTAGGCTGTTTCCACAATGCTCCTCTCTGGAATGCTCAGCTAGCCGATAACAGATGCTAAGTGTTAGTCCTTGCATAAGGAGCCCCGTTGAGTGAAGGAGAGACAGCTTCTTGAACAGTTTAGTTTTAGTATTACGTTATTTACATTACATTTTTTTACCCAGGTTTTTCTTCTATTTCTTTTCCCTTCCCCTAATTTTAAGTAAAGTCTATCAGGGTGGCCTCCCAACCTTTTTTGTTGCCTCATTTGTGCATTACATTAGTTCCTCAGATTGGTACATTTCTCCCGTGAGAGCAACGGGAACAGTTCTTTTGGAGGTGGGATTAACCCTACACGCACAGTGCTCAGAATATTTTCCCTGGTGGAGGCCCTTGGGTACCTTTCAACTAGATAGAGATTTACCATCTTGAATATGGTTCCAGCAGACCCATGTTAGAGCTTTGAGTTGCTTAGTGTTTTAGGCAAGCTGGCCAGAGGGCATGCTTGCTTAGAGACTAGTGGTTAAAGATTCCTGAAGGGAGGAGTTTATAAAATATTCCTAATTTTTGGTTCAAGGAGGATGTCTGGAAAGAATGGTAGAGGATTCCAAACCAAAGGGACTTCTGAAATTCAATCACTGTCTGCATGATACACACCCAATGTTGAGCTTTTTTAGAATAGTGCCTTTTGGGGATGCAATTTTGCACCCAGAATCTATTTGCAATAGAAAATGTGTATTGTTGTAAGCATAGATAGGGTTGAGGTGTAATTATGCAGAATGGGAGCCTCAGTTCATTATGCATTTATACATTTAAGGTTTTGGGTTGCACCTACAAACCCTGGAGCCAAAGTGAAATGAGACATATAGTTGTTTACTTCCAAAGTTGTGTGGTTAGATGGGTTAAAATATTACAAACAGGGAGTCGGCTGACATTCAGTGCTTTTCTCTTAGGTTGTCATTTTATGTTAATTGAATGCCTGTGTTAATCTAATAGAGTTTAGATTTATGGTAGGTTCTATACCATGTCATATTTTAATCAATACATATTCTAACATTTAGATGGACAGATGAGAAAATCTGCCTCATCTCTGCACTTCTGTTCTATCAGCTGTCAATAATTCCTAATTTGAATCCTTCAAATGATCAGATTTATGGGTTTCAGTATATTGCATTAATCACAGAAATTAACTTTTGGGGAAAATGATGTTAAAGGTCACGCAGAGTCTTGAAGGAGCAGTAACTGTGCCTATCTTTTACACCCATTAGGAGCATCTCTAAGATAAAGCATATTACAATATTTATCTGCATGAAACATGTTGATTGTTTTTTCATATCGATAAAAGCCACATTCTTTTACAAGTGAAAAGGTAAAGGTTGAAAGTTCTGTGAAAATGCAGATTTAAGATAAGGTTCTTCTTTTTTATGCCTTCCTATGTGTATTTATCCTTTTCCCCCTAATACAACTTAGACAAGACCTTAGACAGTAGTTAGTTCACATGTGTTTTTCAAACAAAAGTCTACAGAACTTATTTTGAAGAGGCTCGTGTCAACTCTTGCCTTGCACATAGAGGTTCCAGTTGATATAGAATCCAAATCTTTCCCCAACCCCAGATGCATCACAGCTGTTTCAAAGTCCAAGTAACTCCTTTCTTTATTTTTAGAGGTTTCAGGGTGCTTCCTTACAATGCAATATACATGTCCTTCTCCCTCTTCCTCGTGATTTCTGGGCTACCATAGGTCTTGAGTGGTCCACTACAAAGGGCCAACAAAAGGGCTCGACTTGGAGAGGGCTCTTCTGATGGCTTGACTTGGAGAGTTGGTAGGGAAACAGTTCAGGGGTCCATTAAAGATTCAGGGGAATGGTTCTAGAGGAGCAGCACTGTTTTGGGGCTGCCACTGCAAATAATGCCCCTCCTTTCTCTACAGTAATTTGAACTACCAAAGAAACATGTGGTCCTATCTAGTGAAGCACTTGAAAGTTGCAGCAAGCTGTTGGCAAATGGAGAGAAAGTCATGGCCAGGAGAAGAAGTGTATGGTTAAAAATAACAGTGGACCCAGGCAATGCAAACTAAAACCCATTAGTTTGAACATAACTAATATACAGCCTAAATTCCACTCTCTTTAGGCTGACATCCAAACTATTCATACAACTCTATTGTTTAGTAACACCAAGTTACCATTAATAGCTGCTAAAGGAATTTAACAAGAAACTAGATCCATTAGTCAATAATCTTAAGAGCAAGTGGACGAAGATGCTGCTACGTACAGGTTGCCTCCAAAAATCCATTTTATATATTTATTTCAGATTTTATTTTGCCTACTACAGTTCTTAAAAGCATTGCTTTCATTTAACACTGATGGATTTAACAAAATACATTACACAAACTCAGAAAAGAGACTTGCATGTGACCTTCTGAACTTGAACATGACCTCCATCACAGCCCTCATCTTAACATCCCCATCCAGCTGATCACCCCAGAGATCAGGGAAGACTATTTTTTCTCCTGCCACATGCAGAAGTACCCAAAAGTTATATTTGGCATTCGTGGATAAAGAGTTTCACTTTCCTGTAAAATACCAGGCATTGCTTGTTTCTGGAAGCTAGTTATAGGACCTGATAGATCATTTTTTCATCTACTTTGACAAATCCAGTGAGCACACATTATTCTAAAAGCTTTGGCAACATATGCAGTTGGTGAGAGAGTCTGCAGGGATATTTTTGTACAACAGAGAATCAGGACTTCTGGTGCCAACTCCCTCTTCTGCCCCTGACTTGCTGAGAATTGAGTGCTAGACAGAAACCCTGCGCATGGCTTATGGCCACATATTTTCCCAGATCTAAAAACAGGAATAAATGGGCAAGAGGCCATTTGTTATCCTTCCACATATGACCTCATACAGCTTCTTTCCAGTATGTGGATCAGATCCTGATTCTAGGAGTGGCACTAAAGTAAGTCAGGAATAGCTCTGACGACTTAGAACCGTAGCATTGGAAGGGAGCCCTGGGGTCATCTGGTCCAATCCCCTGCACAGATGTGGGAATGCCATTTCTGATCTATCCCTATCACACACATATCCAGCCTTGGCTTAGAAACAAAATTCTCTAACTTCCCTGGGCACTTCCACTGTCTCGCTGATCTAACAGTAAGGAAGATTTTCCCAAGTTCCTATCTAAATCTTTTTTGCTATAATTTAAAATTATTGCTTTGCATCCTGCTTTCTGTGGCAGGGAAGAACAAGTCTAGTCCCTCTTCTTTATGGCAGTCTTTCAAATAAGTGAACACTGTTGTCATGCCCTCCCAATCTCCTGTTTCTTTTCCAAGCTAAACATACCTAATGCTCTCAACCTTTCCTCATACAGCTTTCCTTCTATTCCCTTTATTACTTTTGTTGCTTCCCTCTGGGCCCTTTCCAGCTTTTCTACATCATTTTAAAAATGTGGAGCACAGAACTGCACACAGTACTCTAGACCAGTGTGTTTGTGTGTGTGTGTGTGTGCATCTTTTTGGCAGATCTGTCGCAAATTAGACCCACACCCTCCCCAAGTGCCACTGTGATCCTTTTCCCTTGCCCCATTTGCTGGTCAGCTTTCTGCTTTCTATCCTGTGCTCCCTGACTAATCTGTTGCTCTGCTTTCTGTTCCCTGCCCTGTCTGCAGCTGTACTCCCTGCCCCTTCCCTAGTCTGTCATGTGCCGCATATGGAGGCTGTCCATTCCACTTGTGGCATGTATACTATAGGTTGGCCACCCCTGCTTTAGATTAGGCTTAACTCACACTGAGCAGATCAGTGGTACTATCATCTCTTGGTGATTCAGCCCAAAATTACATGTTTTTTTGCAACTGTCACATTGATGACTCATGTGCTCTACCAAAACCTCTAGATACTTTTCAGTGATGCTCTTTCCCAGCCAGTTATCTCCTATTCATTCTGTATTTGTTCTGTTGGCTATTCTACCCTAGATTTGGCAATTTACATTTGTCTGGGTGGAACCTTATTTTGTTGTCTCTAGCCCACCTTCCCAATCAATCAAGATCTTTTTTTAATTCTACTTCTTCTTTCAAAGTGTTAGCAGTCCTTCCCAGTTCCATGTCATCTACCAGGTTGATCAAGAATCTATCTATTCCGGCATCTAAATAATAAACATGCTAAATAACACTGGACCCAGAACAGACCCCACTTGAAACCTCCTGTCACTCTGATATTGGTCCATTTGTAACTTGGACTGTTACAGATGCCCTCAGTTTATGCTGATAAACTAAGTGAATTATATTTTTATCTGTATCTGGATATTACTGTAGAGGTGCTGTGAAAAATAATTAATATTTGTATGGTGTTTGTGGACTTGGAATTAAGGAGGAAATTTATTATGAGTAAGTATACTGAAGAGAGCAGCCTGCAATGAGAGAATTGACTAGATGACCTAACAAGGCCTTTGCATCTCTAATTTATATGATTCTATTTACCATAAACATGCAGGAAAACATGCACAAAAAAGGAAAGGTCTTGTCCCTTTTAATAGACTGATTCTTTTCTATATATCTCTGTATTCATGCAAATCCATTATAAACGCATTGTTGTCTGAGATACAGTTAATAAATGAAGGTAGCACAAAATGTGATTTTAAATCAGTTTAATAAAATTATTCATGTAGATTTTAAATCATTTTTACAGTTGATTTAACATTTGTGACTGGTTTATAGATTATGATATAGCATAGAGTTTGCATCTTTGCAATTTTATTCCAATTTAGAAACAGTACAAATATTAATTTTTGCTTCAATAATGGAGCCTTTGAGAATTAAACTTGTCTTTTCTCAATATACATTTTATGAGAATGCTTTAAATATGATTTTTAATATTTTTGAGGACTTCATTGCAAGTAAAGTTATTTTAACTAGGACTTAGCTGGAATCTCTTCACAAAAGTTTTTTGTCAGACTTTTGTGATCATTTTCCTCAGTTAATTTAATGGTGTGAAATATATTAGACTTGTTCCCTTAAATTAAGTCATTTAATACAAGTTGTAAACAGTAACATAATATATGTAAAGAAAGGAATGAAGTAACACATAGATTCATAGATTGTAAGGGCTGGAAGGAACCTTGCAAGATCATTGAGTCTAGACACATCAATGAACCAGAAATAGTAATGATGAATATATTTATAAAAGGCAGAAATATTGTGATAAACATTAGAACTTAACTTGAACTGAAAGAAAACAAGGGAGGAGGTAATGAAAATAACTTATCTGTAGATCTAGGGATTCACACTACGTTCAATTGAAGAAAAAAATGTTCATTTTCCAGATAGAGCTTTTCACCTCCAAAAGTAAGTTTCAAATCTGGCAGAAGTTGATAGTAAAAGTAAGCCATTAACATTAGCTCACTCTAGAGAGCTTCTGTTTGTCAGTGTGGTTTCTAGTAGATAGGAGTCAACTAGTCAAAATTATAAATAACATTTCAACACAGCCTATCTTGAGGCACAAGGTTTTGATGAACCAATAATGGCCTGGTGGCTTTGGAAGGGGTGGGAAAAGGCCCCAAGCCCCTAGCTGAACTTCTTGTGCTTCCTTTTCACAGGGGAAATCAGAGGATCTAGCAATTCATTCTGGTCTTCTCTCAGTTTATTTATCCGTCCTCTCCTTCCAGTGCATCCAAAGCCCCGGTATCAATAGTAGATGGGATTACTTTCAGAATAAAGTACTTCTCAGCATACGTAATGAGGACAAAATCAAGTCCCATGTACTGAAAGCATCAATTGCACTGCAAGGAACACAATTAAATGAAACTACACAAAAATGATGGCCCGAGTTGCATTGACCAGAGGAAAGTTCTGAAAAAGAGCAAGATATGTTATTTGCTGATTTAAGAGAAAGAAGCCTTGCCACATATGGTAATGCTAGAATTAGATATTTCTGATAGGGTTAATAAATGTTATGCCTTTTATTCATTCTTATATGGTTCTGGTGATATTATATCTGCAGACAGGAATGATAGATTTGCCATGGAGAGTGTCCAGTTCACTTCTGAGACACTGTTATTGTATTGTCTTCCTTACAAATGCTCACTGACATTCTGCAGAAGTTTCCTGACCTAGAAAAATTCAACATATTATTTTTAATAAACTTTGGGTTGAACATTACAGTCACCTTCAAGGGAAAATATTTAAGTTTGTGTCATAATAGCACAACAACCCATGCTGAAGCTGTAAATCAGTGCTGGGCAGTGCCTGCTAGATGTAGCTTAATAAAAAAAGGTTTTAATGAGAAAAGAGAAAAACATATAAGCCATAAAGCTCTGACTTTCTGGAGTGAAGATTGCTCTGAGAGACAGAGGGCTGAGCTGTACCATACTGAGCTTCTAAACAAACCTATCCATTTTCTATTAAATATTCAAAACTGAGTTCATCATGGGTTTGCAGTCAGTGTGAGAGAGGGGCACATGACATGTGGGAAGGGGTTAGTTCCTGTATTCCTCCTGTTAAACTAAAACCATTTGAAAAGAAGAACAGCAGGAATCCTGTGTCCTGGCTGTGTGGCCACTGCTATTTGGCAATCTTGACATGTGCCCACATACATGAAGCGCTTTTATCGAATCGGAGATGATCCTACTATTTGCACCCCTCCATGGGAATGTGGATGCTTCGTTAAGTGGTCCACAATAGTGTTAGCGTTGTGCAGGATAAATCAGGATAGTAGCTAATGGAGCTTTGCCAGTTCACTACTACTCAGAATCTGTTTCGTAATTACAAACCTTTATTGCTGGATGTCAGAGGTCACTGTGATGTAATGGAGAATCAGGACCCACAATATACAACAGCAGCGAGAAGGTAAAAGTGAGATATTCAGTATTGTCAACCTTGACATATGTAAAATCATGAGGCAGGTCTCCTCGGGACATCAAAATTCCTGAGTCAGAGCCCTCAGAATCATGAGATTGACCTTAACAATCACATTGCCTCCCAAAAGATGATCACGTTGCATTTTTGGTCTATTTTTGTTTAACCTTCTTGCCTATCGCTAGCATGTGTATTTGACAGTTACTGTTGCCTATGCCGGTAAATCTGTTGAGAAAAAATATTTTGTCCACTTAGTGACACAGAAGCTCTCATCTCTTTCCCCGTCACCCCAACCCCCTTGCCTTTTTGCTTGCCCACCAATTAATTTTGCCTCCAAAATCTCATAATCAGGATTGACTTCCACATTGATTTGGCCAGTTCCTTCTCCAGACTACTGTCAGTTCTGCTTCCCCAGCCACCCACTTAGTTCATCAATTCTGCTTTCATCCATTTCCCAGCCTCATCCCTGATGCTCCTTTCCTCGTTCCAGAGGGCCACGTTGATCATGGAAGATGTGTGCTAGCCATGGACCTGACCCATGGAGGATAACAGAAGCATAAGGCTCTACCCCTACAAAGCTAATAAGACTCTGAAACGCCATCTTTGAATTGTAATTTCAGATTTCAACCAAAAAGTTGAGCCAAATAATATTGTTTACTATTTTGTGACACCTGCCCCACAAAAAAAATCCATGTGAAAAAAAGGCATTTCCTGACTACCTTTTATTATTTATTTTTGAGAGTTAAATAAGCCAAGAGCTGGATCTGTAATAGCATGTTTCCTTTAACTATGGCCTGCTCCAAATCTGCAAAGGGAAAGATATGTAAATGATTTTAAGTAGATTAGTGATGTGAACACAGTGAGAGAGAGAGAGAGAGACAGAAGCGGAGTTTTACAGGCAGTTATGAGAGGGAAGAGATGAGTTATGCCTGAGAGAAGATGGCCTTTGGAAAGCTTACTAAAGCTACCTATTGAATTGTGATGCAGGTAAACATTTTGTAGCCAATCTGTGGAGATTGCAGTACTTTCCTGTGTTTCTGTGCAAGCAGTAATATGAGAAATGAGCTTGAACACTCCTGTGTTGTGGTAATGGGGCTCAATGAACTGTCTGTTCACCCTGGGAAGTGGGTAAAGTAGCACTAGAATTATAACCATAACTGCTCAACAACAGCTTATTTAATAGATATTCAGAGTGGAAGAAAGTCTTTCCCTGGCTGATTCTGGGGGAGAAACTGTCCTGGTTTTGCAGGCATTTGAAGCATGTTTAGAATAAGGATATAAGACAATCCCAGTCATATCCACAGTTGGCACATGGGTAGAAACATTATGATCTAGGGCCTGGAAATGCCTATTAGTAGAGAGTAGGCAGGCAGAAGTAAAAAATATGTCTCTGTTTTAAGCCAGTCAGCTGCCAGGGTGACTTCAGTTTTACTCTGATGCTAGGTTGTCAGTCTGTCACTGTTCTCTTGGAGCATGCTTAATTTAGTAAATAGGATATCATCATTGTGTGTCAACTTTCATACATGGGCATAGGCTCTCTGCTAGCAGAGGGAGTTGGCAACGCTAGTACTTTATAGGAGCATTGCAGGGAGACTTGCGTCTTTTGAATCATAGTAGTAATTGATCCACTGAATCTTGCACCTACTCTGCGGTTGCTACTGGGGAATCCTGGCTTTTGGCTCAATAGAACACATTCAAAGACAATAGACTGCATGACAAGGGTAGTAATAATGCATGCATTTGTGTGCTATTCTGGGGATATTGTCACTCTTCACAGTGTCACTGACAGGTCAGTATCATTCTCCCAATTCTTTCCTATTTTTCAGATAGGGAAAATGAGGCTTGAAGTGACAGGCCCATGGCAGAGTGGGAGTCAGGATGAAGTTTCCAAAAGAACTAGAATGAATAATAAAAATGCAAAATACAGAACTATGCACTGACCTCCCAAATGTATCTTTGCATCACACCTGAAAATAAGTGCAAGAAGACAAACTAAAGATCTCAGCCCTTGATGGGAGAACAAAAAAGTAACAAAGATAGGAAATGGGACATCTGTGGCCAGGCCCCTCTATACCTGCTAAGCCTCATAGGCTAGGGACAGACAGTACATGTAAACCAGTTTAAGTGATCAGAAACTGGTTTAAACCTGTAACAGAACAGACATGCAGTGAACATAAACCAGTTTCAAAATGGCCCAAACTGGTTTGAGATAGTATCAGACTTAACTGATTTGGCTCAAACCAGTTTATGCAATGTCTGTCTCAGACCCTCTCTTGGTTTAACTTAAACCAGAGTCCCCCAGCATCCCGGCATACTCTCCAGGCTGGGCTCTCTGCTCCAGGGAAGCAGGGCTGGCCTAACCCCCATGATCCCCAGTGGGAACAGGGACAGGCAGAGGCGGGGGTCTGGCCAGAGAGGGATTTAATCCCCCCTCCCTGTCCCACTGGCAGGGACCCAAATGAGATCTGCTGGGTGTCCCCCCCCCTTGCTGCTGCAGCATCAGGCCAGCGTGGCCCCCAACACAGAGGGCACAGGGAGGAAGGTTATTCTCCCTTTTACCCCCACTGCCCCTATGGGACTACAACCAGGTCTGCCAGCACTGACAGCCCCTGCCACCGCCCAGCAAAATGAGTCCCCTCCTGTCCCCTCTGCTGGACACTGCAGGGAGGGGGAATAACCTTGCCCCTGCCCCTGCAAGGGGCTCTGCAGGCCAGCATCTAGCCCTGCCAGGTTGGGGCAGGCTGTGAGCTTAGCAGCCTGCCCTGCCAGGCCCCTGCCCCGGGCAGCCCTCAGGGCTGCAGGCGAACAGCAGCCGCGGGCCGGTTGTGGTGGGGGCTGTTCTGCGTGGCCATGTCATGCCACTTGGGGTGGGGGAACTTCTGCCCTGTATAGCTCCAGCACCCTGACAGCCGGGTCTGGGGGCTGTAGCCAGAGCCCCACACATGTGAAGCTCCCCCCGCTACCCGCCCTGCCCCGCCACTTCCCAGAGTGGTGCAGGACCAGCGGGAATGGGAGGGCGAGCCACGCTGCTGGCGAGGGGAGGCTGGCTGGCTTCGGCAGGGCTGTTTTTCTCCCCTCGCCTCCAGCTGAGGATCCTGATGCACCCTGCTTAGGGCTGAGGAAGCTTCTTCAGCTTGGCAGCTTCCGCCTGAGCTGGGCTGAAGAAGCTCCCCCAGCCCCGAGTGGCACCGTGCGGTGCAGCCGCCGCCCCAAGCCCCACTGCACAGTGTGCCAGGAGCTGCTGCAGGAGGCAGCTCTGTCCCGCATGTGGAGCTCCGCTTGCAGCCCCTGCACTGAAGCTTTCCACCCAGGTCCCTGCTGGTGGGACAGAGGGGGGGAAATTAACCCCTCTGCCTGGACTTGCCTCCCCCTCCCCCACAGGCACAGCTCCCCAGCAGCCACGGGTGCCCTCTAGCACCCCTGGTGCCAAGCCTGAGCAACTGCAGGTGTGTGGCCGCATGTCTGTGCTGTTGCAAAGTGGCTCAACCGAGGCAGGTCAGACTAGTCTGCAAAGGTTGAACCACTTCGGGCTCCAGGTTGTTGAACGTCTGTCCCTAGCCATAGAAGATAAAGGAAGGAACGTAGGTAGAAGGCAGAACAAACAGCAGCATAGCTCCTGAGGGAGCAGTACTACAAGGAGAGAAGCAAGGCTAAGGGAGAGCTATGGCAGGGCTAATGCCTTGCAGCTCTGTAAGTACGGAGTATAGTTTCCCAACAGCATTGACTGAAGTTGCACTCCAAAAGAAACCCCTCCCCTCTTTGAAGAGAAGAGGCAGAGGAAACTCTGGGGGACAAAATTACGAATTGTTTTGGGGAAGTGTTTATTTTGTTTCCTTAAATTTTTGATAGGGTCATAGAATAATCTCTCTCAAAAATGGTGAATGTCTGTCTTTACAGTGAAAGAAAAGCTGTAGTCCATGTGGAATAATGATGTAAAACCCATTTATACAAAACATTTTTGTTGCACAAAAATACTCTGGCTTCATACTATTTGACGAGTCTTACCAAACAATACTATTGACACAAGGGGAGATGAGTACTTACCTTTTTCCTTCTCACACAATGAAAAATTCCTGAGTCTCCATGGAAGGCTGTCTGGATTTGTATTGCTAGAAACTTAGAATAGGCTCACTTATTTATGCTTTCTAGTAAATTAGGGGGGGGTTGGGGAAGTTCCAGAGGACTTAAGGAAAGCTAATGTATCAACAGAGTAAATAAGGTAACCTGAATAATTGCTGGCCTTAGTTCAATCCTTGGCCCAATAAGGCCTCTTGGCCTTTCTTCAGTCTTTGGCAAAAAAATAGAAAGGCTGATAAAGAACTTGCTTAATCAAGGATTAAAGAAAAATAATGTAATTAATGTCAATCATCATGAGCTTATGAAAAATAGATCTCATCTAACTTGATACTATTTTTTGATGGGAACACAAGTTTGGTTGATAAATGTAATACTATTAATAGCAAATAGGCTTTTGTAAGGTATTTTGTTTCCTACAGCAACACCTTGAGTAAGTAACCAGAATGATACAAAATCAATAGGGAATACATAAAATGGATTAAAAATTACACGTGTGATTGGTCTCAAAAGATAAGTGAAATGTGGCCCAGTAGGTAAAGGGTTGTACTGGGGCATAGTACCATTTTGGAACCAAGAGTTTAGTTTTTTGTATGTCTAGTTAACATTGAGGCACTCCGGCACTGGCCTGTTGAGTGACTCTGAGCATAACACTTTACTTATCTGCCTCAGTTTCCTCATCTGTAATTTGGGATAATGATAGTTAATTCCTTGTTAAGGCTGATTAAGATCTGATGATGGAAAGTAATATCCAGAAGCTACATATTATCAAGTGGATATGTTTCTAGTAGGGAACAATTCTTAGCCCAAACCTATTTAACATTTTGCCTTAGAAGAAGGCATAAATCATTAGTGATAAAGTATGCAGATGATGCAAGAATTGAAGAAGTGGTAGGTAGTAAGGAGGACGATTCACCACAATAGAGTTACTGGATCACTGGGTAATCTGAGCACAGTCAAATAACCTGCATCTTATTACAGTCAAATGTGAGACCATACATCTAGGAATAAAAAATGCAGGCTAGAATTTTGGGATGGGGAATTATATCCTGGGAAGCAGTGTATCAAGTTTCACTTGAAAAAAACACAGCGAGTCATCAAAGGATAGTCAGCTGAACATGATTTTGAGTGAAACTCTTTGGTTAAAATTTGTGATGTATATACAAACCAAGACCGTTTAGTTGGAGCAGGGAGGTGATATTATTTCTGTATGATTAAGTCTGATGCAGTTGTGTCCAGTTTTGGTGCCCAGGCTTCAGGAAAGCTATTGAGAAATGGAAGAGGGTTCAGACAAGAGACACAAGAAAAATGGAAAGATCAGAAAATTTGCCTTTCTGTGAGATTCAAGGAGCACAATCTCTTTAGTGTAGCAAAGTGAAGGTTATGGAGCGACTTTTGCAGTTACCTGCGTGAAGAAAATAGATTTGATACTAGAAGATGTTTCAGTTTAATAGACAAAGATATAATGTCTGGAAGTTGAAAGTAGACAATTTCAGACTAGAAATATGGCACATGTTCTTTACAGGGAAGCTAATTAAATGCTGGCACAACGTAGTAAGGGTTTCAGCACATTCTCAATCACTGGAAATTTTTAAAACAAGACTGGATGTTTGTCTGAAAGATATGCTTTAGTTTAACCACAGCTACTAGATTAGAAGCAACAATTAATTCAGAAAGACCCTCTAGCCTGGTTTATGCTGAGGGTCAGATTAGACGATCTCAGTGTTTTTTCCTGACCTTAAAAATCCATGGATTGAGCCAATTAGTAGCATGATCATTTCTAGCTGTTTAATTGCAAACCCTGCCTCTCTGCAGTTCCCATCATTTCTATTCACTTAGGTAATGCTGTTATATCAGTTTCTCTTCTCTGCAGGAGAACAGATGTCTGATTTCTGATCCCAGCTACAGTTGAGGAGAGTTTACACTTGATCATAATTGGATGACTGTCAGTATCACAAATAAACCCCATTTTCTTGCTGACCATAGTGTAGGGATTGTTCTACTCATTTACACTTTTGTAGAGCTGATTACTCTGTCCAGTCCCTCTATAGAATTATTCAGTGGTTACACAGGTATAAGGACAAACTTGGCCCTGTATTTACAATGTGAAACCTTACTGCTAAATATGTATAATGCTTTACGTGCCTTTTTGAATGGAATGCAACTGGTGAAACAGATGAAATAAGGAAGTGATAGAGAGTATCTGTTCCCTTGGGGTGAAATTCCTTTCATGGTCATAACATGCTTATATGGATGTAATGATGAAAAATGGGGATTAGAAACAAAGCCTACTATTCCCTGCTCTGGACCAAGACACAATGCTGCAATGTGGTCGCATAAAGCTGTTACTAGACTCTAAAAGCCAGAATGGGAATCCCTGACCACTGGAGGACTACTGAGTTTGAATATGTATAATCTGATGCCCTTGATACACAGCATCTCAATAGTTCCTTCATTTTTGGGACCGTTCCAGAGAGACCCCTGGGCATGATGCCCAGGCAGGTGGAAGCCCCATCTTCATATACGAAGTGTGCACCAGTTTGCATATCATCCCCGATAAAATGCGGCGCGGGAGATTTGTGTATGTATTTTAATTTTATTGCGCATGTAGAAGAGAGCCCACAGTGCTGTTTTTATTTTTAACTACCTGATTTTAAAATTGGAAAATTCTCTTTGAATACTGGAAGAAAAATGAGGACTTAGCTGACAGGAGGGGTTCTACATTTTCAAGATATTGGGCCAAAATCAGAGCTGGAGTGTAGTCCGTTTCCCGACTATTTTATGAGGCGGGCTAATCATGTCTAGCTCTCTCTCTCTCTCCGTATTAAATAGGCAAGAAAATAACAGGCTAACCCTTTTCCTACCTCCCCATAAATAGTCAGTTTGCTGGTATGGGGTCAGAGCTAAGTATCCCATAACATATTCGTATTCCATAACAGTCTTTGGAGTGGTTAATACACAAACAGAACGGTTATACATTCAAACAACGGGAGATGACTGCTTCCCCCCGTTAATATCACCCTCTGGTTTGTTTATTACCTGCAGTTCAAATTCCATCCCTGCATCTGGGGGGAAAAAAAGACTGGAAGACAGTTAAATATGTGTCATTTCCTTGCGAACTACGCGTAAGCTTTGCCTACTTAGAAAGCCCTCTCGTGCTGCGTAACGTCTCTAAGCCCAGTTTTTGTCGTCTGCTCAGGTTTTGAGCATAGAACCTGCCTTTGTTGGGTGTTGATACGACGCCTAATAGCATCAGAATTTTGTGACCTTCGTTTTTGTATCCATGACGACACGATGGTATATGTTTAATTAGTTCAAGATTATTGTAAGAACAATTTTCTTTTATTTTAGAGCAGTAGGAGCTATGACAACTGTAAGCATGTTTATGATGCGAGTGAGGCTTAGCTGAAATGTGCCAGGAGTTCTAGTCAAGCAGATGGTGACCCCTGATTGAACTTGCCCTCTCATTCAATTATTCAGCTGTATTTAATTTTCCTCAGTGTGGCTCGTGTGTTGTGTTACAATAGTTCCTCTAGGTGGCACTGAAGACCACTTTTAAAGCCACCCTTAATGTGTTCAAACTCATTTTCAGAAATGTTAAAGCATATCTTCAGTTAGGAGGCTAAGTATTAGGAGGATTATGCATTTTAGCCTTTAAACAATAGTTTCAGTTTAATATCAAATTATGTGAAAAAAAAGAATTTTGGGTCAAATTGTGTAGGAACTGGTAATAAGCCCCAAGTAATCTGCATTTTAATGAGATGTTTGAAAGATTTTTAGGTCTAATATCTGCCTAAATAATTATTTTGAATTCTTCGCTCATTAAGTAGTCAGAGCTCTATTTATAACTGTGAATTTTTATTATGTTTTCATTTGGAAGATAATTCCTACTTAATTTTGTATAAAATTATTTGTAGTGACTTTCAGATATTAATACTTATTCATTACAGTTTAAAAACTATGCAGGTAATAAAAAACACAAACTTTTCTGGTTTCTATTATGGATATGTATTGAATGACACTAGTGGGTTTACATTTCTATTGGGGGGTAAATGTTACAGCTGAATGTTATATTTTCAGCTACTTTTTTTTCTTTTTCTTCTAGAGTATTTCCAAAATGATGTAAGGTTTCACCTTCCATTTGTTACTCAACCAAAAGTCTAATGCTAAAATGAACAGGAATTTTGTTTAAGAAGGAAAGTCTGGTTCAAGCCTATGTTATTTTTCCAGCATGCAAGAGATTTTACATTTCTTGTCTTTTAGATTCAAATAAATTGACTAAAACACAAGTTGCTTTCTAGGTGGTATGGATCTATAGTTTACCATGATAGCCCACCTGGAAAATAGATGGGATATTGGTAGATTTCATAAATATGTGCTGCTTTGGATTCAATATAAATAATGAGGCAATTTTGAGGCAATTTATGCATGCAGACATGGGCAGAAAAAGTGCTTATAATTGTGTGCCTAATTTACCCAAACAGCATGATTGCATGTGCAAATTAGGCGATTGCATGCACAGACCAAATTAGATATTTGTGTGTGCAATTACTTAATTTGCATGTACAATCACAGTAAGTGAGCCATATTAATCACTGTGTTTGTCCAATTTGACACGATTGTGATTCCACTGATTTCAAAGGAGTTACTTCACCGTAAAATGCAATAACACAGCAGAGACTCGGGTCCTGCATGTGCTCACCTTAGATACTGACTCCCATAGAAAAACTGGCCAGCACCTGCCTGAGAGAACACAATGCATGTTATTTCTATTTCCAAACCAGATATTTTATTAACTGAAACCGAGTTACAGTTTGGATGTGTAACTACAGAACTTTTGACCAAATGCTACTTAAAACAAATGCATTGGGAATTTATGCTTGGTTCATACCAGGATGTCACAAATACATCTCTTGTCTGTGCTAATCAGAGGGATTTGGTCATGGACTTTTAAATCTCTTATGTTTTTAGCAGCTGATTAGGGACCTCTGTTTAGAATTGGTCGGTTTCTAAATGAAAATACTGAAAAATTATTTGTAGAATCTTTATAGTTGTTTACCATCCTTTACATGGTGTGCACAAGGCATGAGACATGAACCTAGGATAACTGTATTTATTTATATACTGTTTTTCTGAGCTTGGTTCATCCTGTGTGTTTACTTTCAAATTGATGTGAAATATTTATGCTTTGTCCAAAAATAAGGCTTAAAGCCATAATAATTAAAAGGCAAGTTCATAAAAGGTACCGTATGTCATGTAATATATTTTTTACTTCTTTGGGGACATGCTGTTTGTCAACCAAATGGTGCCCTATAAAGCCTCATGGACATATGTCATAATATTTCGTTGCATTCCATTTGCATCTAGGTTGCCAACTGGAACCAGTCTGCTCCCCAAGTGCCCATTGTGTCCAAATAGTCTATTCTAGCACTCAGGGGTTTAAGGTAGCCTTTATTCATGCAAGCCAAAAATGTATTTAGCTTAATACTGTATATATATTTTTTGTCTCTCTTCCTTGATTTCTAATTCTATTTAATATACCTAACCAAACTTGGTACCCCCTTGCCATCAAAATGCCTTCAGAATTGGGAGGCATGTGGTATACCTTAGTACTCTATTTGGCTCATGTTTATAATAATGGTGGCACCAGTAGACCCCACTAGAAACAGGGCCCTGTTTGCTGGGAAGATCCCTCCCCGGAGATCCTGCACTCCTTGTGATAGCTGACATCATTGCTGTACAGATGACTCCTTAGCCCCGGCAAGAATATGGCAACTTTGTATGCAGAATTAGATGAATTTCAACACGTTAGTGTCTGTATTTTTGAAAGTGGCAATTGATTTCAAAGTGCCTTTTTGCTTATTGTCGTGCAATCATACATTTTTGGGCTGGTGCTGTAATTTACCCTTATTCCTTTTTCTAGTTAACAGGTTACAACTGAAAAGTTGGAGGGCAAAGGCTCTTGTAAAGGCATTGCTATTATTGCCTAAGCCACCACCATTCTAAAGGTGAGATGTCACCTTTGCAAAATGCCTGCTCTGTAGTGCCCTAAGAAATGGGAGCTCTCCTGAGAAACCCTCTTACAACCGAGCCTTGCATGTGTGGTGGCACAGAATACTGTTGCTATGCAGCTGAGCTGGAGCAGCAGGGTTCATATTCTGTCTGTTAGATTACTAAACCAAGCAGTTTATTCCTTTGGATAAACCTGCAAGAGGAAAAAAGGCAGGGCAAATTGTAGAACATATGTTGTGTATACTGTAGGTGTCATTTAAAAAAAAAAAAGCATAGGTAGTGTGGACCTATCTCTTTAGATATATGCGGTGCATTTTTACAGTCTTTGGCTCTGTAGTACTAAACTATATGATTTTTTTTCCCCACAAGGGTGAAAAGAAAAAGTTACCATTAAAGCGTGGAGAAGCAATGCAGTTTTTTTCAAAATATGATTCCTAATAGGTCCAAATTTTACTATGAATTGTTCTGATCAAATATTTACTGCTATCTGGAGCTGCACAGGACATTCGTCTTAATTTGTTTTTCTTTTTTTCAAAAGCAATGACAACAACAGAGCAAGGATATCTGTATCTTTAAAAATAAATAATGTAGCAGAACAGCGTATTCTTTGGTGTAGAAATGCTAGCCTGTGGCATCTTCCGCAACTACAAAGCAGTCTCGAGCGAACTTTCCTCTCCTTTTATTAATAATTCCCTAAATCAATGAGGAACCTTTAAAAGTTCCTTTCCATTTCACACTTCCATTTTTATCAGCTCCTGCTTTTACTCACACTGGCTCATTTCCCACCATATATTACACATTTGTGTAGATCTGTGAATATAATATCTAGAGTGTAAGATGTAGCTTGCTAATTCTGCGTACAGAAACAGAGAGCTTTTTTCCCAGTTAGCTTAGGTTTTTTTCCTGAAGGTGGCAGTGAAAGAAAAAAAATAACTCCCTTTGAAGATTTAGGAATTTTATTACAAAACAGATGGACAAGTACTGTATTTTACCCATTTCCCCTTGTGCCCATGAGCGCTGACAATGAAAACTACAGCTCCTATAAAGTGCTGATCAAATTGTGAAAAGGTGGCCTTTCCCAGCAGCCTGGCACAATCTAGTATTATCCTAGCTTATAAATAAACGGATGGGCTGAGCCACTTTGTTTTTTTCTGTTAGTCCTTACCAAGATAATTGAGGATCATAATGGTGGGAAAGGACTGCAGTCATCATTCGCTGCCTGTCAGGTATCAGTACTCATCTTCATGTCATCCGTCACCATTGAACCACTCTGTCATCTTTCCTCAGCCTTCAGCGCCGCTCCTTCTCATCGTGTTCATTATCTCCAGCTCAGACCAATTCCCCCTCCCCCCAGCCCCTGTAAATGCATCTTTGTGCGACTCTCAGTCTTCTGATTATGAATCGATGATCATGTGGTGTAAGAGAGATAGATGGCTTTTAGTTCCATCTTGTCTTCTCTAATTGTAAAATATTAGTTACATTAGACTGTGTCTTTTGATTAATGGAACTTATTTGGAGTGGCCTCTCCCAGCCCTCCCCCTTCCAAAGTCCTCCACTGACTTTTGAGAATTGAGTGATTTCACTTAAAGCAGACAAATAGGCCCTTCAGCAAGGAGATAGCTAAGCTCTAATATTGTGGGCAAAGCAAGCTCACACAGACAGAGTTGTGTGGGTTTTTTTTAAAGAAAGGCTTCAACTCTGGCTAGACAAATACAGACCATTTATTAATGCACATACAGTGCTGCTATTTTGCAAATCCAGCAATTCTCATAAAGCTGCAAAGCAGGACATAAGGCCGACTGCATTTCAAATTAAATTAATCTCAGATAGAAATTAAGAGCATCCTTACATTCACTTTGGATGAAGCAGGTCAGTGCAGAACTTTGATGTATTAATGCTAGCACAAAGTGTTATCTTAATACTCCCTTTTATACGTACAGGACATGTCATCAACGAAACGTCTCTTCCGTGTACATCTGACACTGCAAGACATTCGTCCTTTAATACAGAATTTATCTTATTTGGCACTATTTACTAAACATGGTCTGTTGATAAAGTCCTTGCTATACAAATGGAAAGGCAGTTGACTAAATCCCTTATTATAAATAATCACTGTCTATCTTTCAGTGTAAATTCAAGGACATGTTCACTTTCAACCTATCAGTTCAATTAGAAAAGGTCTATTCACTGTCGATGTCTATATCTCATGGAAATAGGAAAGCACAGTTAATAAACAAATCAAACTATTTTAAAAAATAGCACTGTGGACTATGAATTCTAGAGGCCAGGCTGATGGCAACACTGTGAGGACACATGCTATATAAAAAAATACATGTAAACAGTTCTGTTTAATTTTTTTCTGGTACCTTCAGGATTTAGATCTGACCTTCGTCTGTTTTGTTTTACCAAGAGCCGAATCTTTAACATTATTCCTGAAGGTATTGACTGTTATGTATCTTCTATGTATTAGAATTGAAAGACTGAATTTATTATGTGTATAAATGCTGGTTAACTTTATTTTAAAGGAAATAAAAATGAGTTTGAGGTTGCCAACACATTGTTGTATAGAAAATAGATTAGGGAGAGGATTTCTGTCTGCAAAAGAAGAAATGGCAAATGGAAGTTGAAAGTCCTTATGGTGGTTTTAACTCTTACGATTTTTATCATAAACTCAGGAAAGCTGGCATTTTCCTTAGCGCTCCAGCTTCTGGAGCCATGTGATTATATTAGATTATCCTTTTATTTTTTAAAAAGTAAGTTTCCATCCTAGGTTTGTGACACATGCTTAAAAAACATGAATGAAAGGGGCTTTTAAAAGGCCCATAAGGAAACCCTACTTTTAATTTAAAAGAAAATACTATGGTTTTAAGCCAATCTCATGAATTTTAAGTTAGTTGTTTTTTAAGGACCTGACTCCTGATTTTTGAATGCTTTGGATGAGCAGGACTCTGTATCTGGGGCCAAATCTATCCTTGGTTGCTCCCAAGCAACTTCCTTGAAAGTCGTGGATAGTGTTGCACATACTTGCCTGAGTGCAGATTTGGTTAATGATGCCTACATTTATTCAGTATTTAGCCTGTAAAACCTAAGATAATGATTATGTTCGGTTACAAAGTATCAATTTACCTTTGACTATATTGCGTTAACCTTCACATTGAAAGAAGAAAATTTTTTGTGGTATACATATGCCATGCAAAATTAAAACTTGTCTTCAGCTGGCTTCCTGTTTGTTCTGTGAAATGCAGTAGTTTGGAACAGCTGGTCAGATTGGGTCTTGAAGTCAAAGGGGTTGCATGGATTTGAGTGAGGGCAAATATTAGACCCATTTGAGTTTTGTATACACAATGTTATTACAGAATGAATATGACCTGTGCCTATACACACTCTTTACTGATATATTTGTTTGCTTGAAAGCCCTGATCCTGCAGCTGACTTCATATAACTAAACCCTCCACCTGCCAAGCCTTGTGGAAGTCAGTGGAGACTCTTTGTGGACAAATTGCTCCGCCTATATATGCAGCAGGTTGCTGGATCAAGGCCTAACTAAATGCCTTTTTTCCCAGCATTAGCAGACAAAATTACATTAAATCCATATTCTGGGTGGCTTTTGATATACACTCATGCAATACAGTGCATTGAATGTATGCAGTGACCTGTGTTTATCAGATTAGAACTTACAGTGCAAATTGTAGTAAAAACTAAATGAAAAAATTATGACCCTATGCGTATGAAACCTCAATAGCAGGGTAGACCAAAGGTTTATTTGAATTTCCATCAGTTCAGGATGTCTCTTTAGAAAATTAAATCTTTAAGATACAGTTGGATAAGAGACCGTAAATTGTTCAGTGAGTTATCAAAGAGATTTTTCACACGTAGAGATGTACGTTGATATCCAAGGTCAGCAAGAAGGGGTAGCTGAGTGAAGAAGCTTGCCTTCCTAGATTGTGTAGCTTACCCTAACTAAACCTAACGTGATCCAGTGCTATTAGCTCCTCATTTACCATTTTATAATACAAGACATTGCAGACTAGGAAAAACATTTTGGCCTAAATCCCACTGTGGAAATGTTTTAATGTGTAGCACAGATAAGCTTGGTCAGGAACTGAGAATCACAAATGACCCTTTCATATACTGCCATTCTGAGTGGTGCTGAAAGCTCTTCGTCCTCATCTTAGCATCTGTTGGACCTTTGTTCTTATAAGTGTTACACAGGGGAACAAAAGACACCTTCCTTCTTCTAGTTTTGTGTGCTATTCTTCTGCTCTGTTTCTTATAAATACGAAGATAAGTATAAAGTAAGTAGCAACAAAAAAAGTTATCACCTCCTGGCTGTTGGCGTGTGTGATATGAGTTTAGTGGTTTCAGTCAAGTTCCCAGGGGACAAGCATTCGCATTAAAATCCAGCATCACAATTAGCACTAATTGGCACCCTCCTTGTCAGAATCAGCTGCAAGACCCATATCTTGAATGAGCATAAAGGCTAAACTCACCCACATCTTTAGCGGACGTCCTTTGCAGTTAGGTTTGAGACATGCTAGCAAACTGGAACAGGTAGGTTTCTATTGCCATTGCCTGCACTGTGTCTGAAACATAGACCTCAGTATTCAGAGCCATTATCAGTCCATCTTCCATGAAACAGTAATACCATATAAAAGATGAAATGTAGAAAAGAAGAGCATTGGTACAAAAAGAAAAGCATGCACAGGTTTCAGCCCAAGGAGAATTTTAGGTCTCTGTTGTGAATTTTTGAAAACAGGGATTAGAATAAGGCCTTTATTCAGCTTCATGTGTGGCTTAAGATTGTATAGTTCCATTCAAGTCTGTGGGTTTACTCATGTGCTTAATTAACATCATGTGCTTTAATTAACATCAGAAGTTAATTATACTGTACCTCTTCCCCACCCATCCTTGTCAAAGAGTATACAATCAACAAAAAGAACTTTGCTATCTATTTTCCAATGTTTATTCCATATTTATCTGAATCTCTTGGTCTGACACCCAGATGGTACAGTAATACAGGAATAATACAACTGAATAGAAAGTTTGAGAGAGATGGTACCATCATGTTGAGGACACCTGCTGAAAAATACAAAATGTGCAAAAAGTAAGGTATGAAAAATTTGGGGAGAAATTTTTATCCAAGTGAAAGGAAAACGCTGCTACAATTCTGTAGGTGTGTTTTGCTTTGTGATGCATACGCCACTTTTTGGTGTTATGGAAGGACAGTGCATTTGTGTCAGGGGAAATAAAATCTATAACGTTTTGTGGAAAAGGAAAAGAGTGCACAAACCAGAGAGCAAGCTGTCAATTCAGACATCTTGAAATCTGGGGGCATGTTTGAAATCCAATTCTGCATCCAAATTTTGCCTGTGGGCCTTTGTAATTTAGTGGAGCAAAACTCCATTTCTCAGATGCATCCACATTTTCACCATCTGAATCTGGACTTTGTGCCTCATACCCATCTCAGTTACAATACAGATCCAAATTACCAAAGGATATTGAGTTTTGTCTAGGAATCCTGTAGCTCTGACATGCCCACCATGAGATTAGTCAGAAGTGTGTTGACATGATAATGCATTCCGCCTGCCAGATCATTATGATTGATTATGCCAGCTATGAGAAATATATACATATTTTAAAAATTTTAAATAGCCTTAACCATCTATGATTTTTTTCCTAACAGAGCCCAGTAAAAAGCCCTCAAATAACTTTATGAAGCCAAATTCTTCCCTTGGAGTTTCAATGACAGTTCTATTGAAGTCCATAGGAATTGCACATGAATATCTCAGTGTAAAATTCGGCCCTTAGGAACAAATTTCCCAAATGGCCATTCTTCTAGACTGTCTTTTGATTAACAAGCTGTTTGCAGTAAGCTAGGACCAGAGAGACGATGTATACCCCACTGTTCAAATCTATGGCATAAAATTCTATAGAGACCTAGTTAATAAAAATCAACTTGGTCCAATAGTCATTGAGAAATACTTCAACTGTTAGCAATCAATTGAGGCTGAGTTTGAAAAAAAACACAAAAGGGTATCAAAGAGGTTCTTATTCCCAGTCTATTGCTCTATTTAAGGGTCCTATAATTTGGTGAGGTTGTGTGCTAAATAATTTGTAAGCCTTCAGAACATCCAGGTTATTGTTTGTGGACAGATGGTGCATCACATTTTATTGCTTATTCCTTCTGTGGTTTCTCATATGTAGGACTGATGTGCATTCTGAAGTCTTTGTTTCCTTGCTAAAATCTCTAATCTAAAACAGGCAATCAAGCACACAGACAGTGCTTCAGAAAGCATAATCATAGTTTTAAAGGGGGAAAAAAAAACATTTCAACTGCAGTTAAGAAGCAGATGTGTTCATTGCAAATGCAAAAGGTTATCAGAAGTATTAATTTAGGGCAAATAAATAGAATTTTGAAATATCTAAAGGAACAGAGATTTTAACGGTGTAGAATAGGTGTGTCAGTTCCTAGAATACCTGCTTTATGCTTCACCCTGTTTGGAGCTGTTATAACGAAAGCCTTTAGGAGACTGGCTTTTGCTTTCACCTCTCCTCCTGAGATTGGCAGTCTTTGTCTTTTAAAGGCAAGTAGCAGCCTTGTTGTGATCTTGGAGCCACTGCTGCCCTTAAGAGTTAAATCATGTTGATATACAGGAAGGAAATGAAATAGACTAACTCTACTCTTTTCTTCCTACGGATTTTTCTTTTTATTCTGAAGATAGAATTACTGTTTGTAAGCATCTGAAAGTCATTAGTGGCTCTGCAGTCTGTCAGGTGCCGACGCAAAAAACTGCTGAAACTGAACGGGTTCCTGTGCAGAGTGCTGGGAATTTGTCATGTGCTGATGAGCAGTTATAATAATATATGAGCAAATCACAAGCATTCTGCAAATTAATCAAATTTTTTTTCCCCTTCTCCCTTGTCTCTGGGAGAGTGGCTTTGCCGGCAGACGTAGGTGAAGCAGTTTTACTCACAGATGGTAGCTCTGGCATCAGATGGAATTTATATAACAGTAATTCTGATTTCCTGCCAAAGTAGCACTGAAAACACCAGGGAGATTGTACAAGACAAGTCATGTGGTTTTGCTAAGGTTGTTGTGGGAAGTTTAAGGGGGGAAATCTCAAATTTTCTTTTTTGCATTTATTGTTTTAGCCTGAAGGACCAGAAATTGTACGCCATTCTGCCATAGGCGAAATCCAACACATCTTTTTTATGAATTGTGCTGAAAGAGTGCTTCACAGCTGTTGAAACTGCTGGCAGGGAGAGAACCACATGACTCCTTATCCTTTCTCTTTCCTTACAAGGATTAAAGGAGGGAAGGTTCAAAAGGTTGTTGCACTACATGTTAAAGTGAGGCAGGGTCTCCGTTTCCAGGAAGCAGTGCCATGTTCACTTACTTTATACTCCCTTTGGTATAACAACATGGGCAGACGGGGTGGGGGGCAGTCTCTTTCAAGGAGTTCAAAAGAACTGTCCTCTTAATTACAAACTGGGTATTTTTTGATGACATTATTCAATGAGATTAAAATTATGATGTGCACATGCAATGATGTTTCCAGTTTGATAAGTAAAAGGCATATATGCATGTTTTTATCCATAAGGACTAAATATATGAGCATGCTCTTGCTATGCAGCGTGTGTATAAACAGGAGACAATGGATCTATTTCTCATCTCATTCACACCAGCATAAATCAGGTATAGCTACATTCTGGTGAAACCAGTGTGAAAACAGAATCAGGCCTCATGGCTTCTGAGTGCTACTGTGTTGCTTTTAAAAAAAAATCAGTCCTCACTAAAAAAGAATAGCAATGTTTTACAATAGCAGCATATTGAGTGATGCATGGGGCATAGCAGGAATGCTGTGTGACACTAAAAGAAAAAAATAGAGGAGAGCAGAATGGGAGAACTTTCAGGGAATGTTTTTAATAAAGAGGTGAATTCTTTCTGCAGTAGGAAAAATGATAAAAAGATGGCGTATCAGCTACATTATGCAACAAAGTAATGCCGCTGTGTTTTTATAATGTAAGGCACTGCCCATTTGTTTTGGTTTACGTGACTGCAGTGAAATAAGTGGATTAGACTGAAACTTTAGCATGCTTCATTGCAGCTGGTTGCAGACATCTGTCATTCCTCAGCCATACATTCTGGATCATGCCAAGAAGAAAAAGCAAAGTCTGACACCTTTCATTTTAGAGAGGCTTTTACAGAAAAGAGAAAGCAAAGGAAGAAGAATTTCTTTTGTGACTTAATAAAAAGGCACTTTTTGTGTGACAACATTAACAGTACTTTTATAGAGGAAAAACCCTGAAAAGTTAATGCTCAAATTATCCTTTAAATAAGATTTGTTGAATCAGGTATGATAAAAATTTATTTTATATACAAATGCAGAAAGTATATGTTATAGCTGCATTCACTAACTATATTAATGTACACACACTCATTCAGAAATGTACTTATGTTATTAATGCAATGTAACATCAGTGATAAAATATAATGGCATCATGCTGATAACAATATGTTCTGCGAACTACAGACACAAACCCCTATAAACAGTAGTAATTTTTTTTAGTGGAATGATGAGTGGGTAGTGAGTTATCCCCAGATAATATGAAATATTGGTGTTTAGTGAGTTGGATATTTATTTACTTAAGAGTGCTTTCCTTTTCCTGAGACTCTTTTCTAGCATGTCACTGTAGATAAAGCATCAACCATTACATGACAAGTTATAATGTGACAAAATACCATCTAAATTACCTAACTTACATAACAAAGCAACAATTAAAATTAAAGGAGAACATGTTTATCTTAAGTGACATCATATATGTGCAGAACAATTATTACATTTTAAGTCCCCAGTCCAGAAAACACTCCAGCATGTACATATTCCCTCTATTAAATTCAAATCTAAGTTATTTGTGGAATCAGGGCCTTAAGGAGAAATTTCTAATCTTTACCTAGATACATATGCTGAGCTAGTTCCTTACTGGGTATAAATTGGTATAACTGTATTGATTTAAACTTGTAGCTCGGCAGTTGTAAGGTAGTTGTCAGATTTTTTTGAGTTGAGATGAGTTTAAGGGTTTGTAATTAAACAAAACAAACCAGGGAAGAGAAATCCCTACTATGTCTATGAATAAAGGATACAGGAATATGCTGTAGAAAACAAGATACTTGGATTGGCCTTTTCCAGTAGTAACCACTCACAGAATTATAGAAGTGACAACAGTCTTGTATCCCAAAAGTTCAGGATTTATTCCAGAAATCCTAGGCACACATAATTAAAGCAGTGTTTCATACTTGAAGAGCTAATTGTTCCCTGAATTATTAAAAGTTTACTGAACTACTCAAAGTGTACTCAAGGAAACAGGAAGTGGAAAATTCTTTTTTGTGGGGGGGGGGAATATATATATATGCATTCGGAAAATGGGAGACAGTTTGGTTAAGGGATCATTATCAGGGAAACATGTTTCCTCAGGACTGAACATCAGTGATGTGAGTCAAAGATGGAATGTGTAATGCTAGCCCAAGTAAAAATATATATTTGTTGACATGTAAAAACTGACAAGTATAGTACCTAAGCTTGCAGGTTTGCAAGACAGCAACTCCATTAACTCCATTTTTCCTACTACAGTTACTTCCAGTAATGATCAGAATGGTACCTCAGTAAGCATTCATCTACATGTCGCCATACGCCTTTTGGAAGTACTAAAGCATGGCACATTATGGGTGGTTACTGTGCTGTGCATGTGACGCATAGGTAAATTTCGCTACTACATCGTGGTAGAAACACACTATATCCATGGAGTGTGCCGCTATAGCAATGTACCTAGCAATCATGTGTAGACACACGTTTTCCCTATATCACCGTAGTGCACAGTATGGTGATGTAGCATGTCGCTATGTCACCATAGGGTGACGTGTAGGTGTGCCCTAAATGCATTTAGATTGAGATTGGGTTAACCCAATCTAGGAAAGGGGGAAGCTGATCTCACAAATGCCTGCACACATTTGCAGCACAGCCCCCAGCTAACGGTCTTCACAATTCCTACTCCCCAACCCTGACTGGAATATTCTTAGCCCCTCCAACCCCCCTCTAACCAGGCAAACTCCCCCTCCCCATCTTGGATCTACCAACCCCCTCCACAGACATCCTAGCCCACCCCTATCATACATGCCCACCCTCCCACCCTGAGTTACTTGGACAGATTTCCTTGCATGGCTCCTAGAAGTGGCAAATTGCTGTACACAATACTCCTGAGAGCAACAAACTGCTGCATATGCCTGCTCTCAGTCTAGGTGTAGGTGGCTTAAAGTAAGATCAGGTGCAATGAATGCTTTTCAGACACCATACATGTGAAAGCGCCTGATTTCCTAGAAATGTTTCCTTAGCTACCATCTGCTTAGACATTCAAGACAGTGAAGTTGGTGAAAAATAATCATTATGAGACCCTTGCCTTTGGAATTCATTCCTGTTCTGTAAATCTTTACGGCTACTGCATGGTACATCTATTCCTCCTGGCCTTTAATAAGAGTGAATATTCTTATGGCTGCAAAGGTGTCACCTTTGGGGCACCATAAATTTTTTTGTGGTGGCACAAAGCAAAATCAAATAGATGTCCATTCCCTTTGTTGTGCCACAAAAGCCTGAATTTGTGGCCTCAAAAAAAAGATAGCAATAATTTGTAGCACTCTGTTGTGGCAAACATCTGTTTTAAGGAGGGAGAGTGCAACAAGGCTGGAGTTGCCCTTGCTGTCCCTGTCTGCCAGGCACTCATAGGGCTTCAAGGGCCTGATTCTGTGCATCCTGGGAATTTCCCTGCAGGATTGGGCCTCTGAATTCCCAGGAGTGCTTGCTTGGGTTACCCACCCTGTTTGCAGAGATGTGCCCCAAGTATTGTCGTACCAGATTGAATCCCTATCACTCCTGGCAGAAGCAGGTGCCCAACCCTGTGGGACCACAGGCAACATCTGTTACAATGAGTGACACATCCTGGCACAGCTGATCTGTGTCATTTGGTGATGTCTGTTTATAGCCTATTAGGGTGTGAGCAGGTTTATTTTTTGCCGAGCCATTGTAGTTTATAACTGAGGAAGTGTGACAGTTGCCTTTCTAACCACAGTCAGGAGTGGCCTGGTGTCTAGAACAGGCACCTCATGCCCTTGATAAAATCCGGTCCTCTAGTTATATTTATTAACCAAAATACATTTGAACAAATATATTTACTTAAACTAACCAAAGCCTGGCACAAAGGATGCTCTAACAATCTGAACACAGCTGAAAACAAAATTCTCACTAACTTCATTTCGAACACGCTGCAGTACGTTTCTTGTAACTCATCATGTAGTGTCAAAAAACAAAGTGGTGCATTGTTATATATGATAGTGCTTCATTGCACCATGCCAGTAGAGGCAGTTCAAAATATTTAAATCTTCAAGAAAAGGAAACCCTGGGGTAGTACTTTTTTTCTTGCTCAGCATATCATACAATACCATATTTACTCAAATATAAGATGACCTCCAATAATTAGACGCTAGGGGAGTCCCTGTTCCCCCGAGCGCCGCAAGGAGTGACCAGGAACAATGGTCACAAGCTGGCGGAGGGAAGGTTTAAGTTGGACATCAGGAGGCGCTACTTCACGGTCAGGGCGGCTAGGGTCTGGAACCAGCTTCCAAGTGAGGTG
>NW_017728998.1:24279090-24290443 GCF_001723915.1 Gavialis gangeticus | reverse complement strand
GCTCCCACCCTGGGGGTTTTTAAGAGGAGGTTGGATGACCACCTTACTGGGGTCATTTGACCCCAGCGCTCTTCCTGCCGTGGCAGGGGGTCGGACTAGATGATCTGCTCAGGTCCCTTCCGACCCTAGAAACTATGAAACTATGAATTAGATTCTATATATAGAAAATGTATAAATTTGTTACAGTTTTCAAGGTATAGAATCTAATTACTGGAGGTCTTAGTCCCCCTTCCACTGCTACGTCAGGGAAAATAAATTTGGTGGAGGGGGTGGGGGATCAGGTGGCCCCCTTGCCCTCTACCCCACCTCCCAACTTTTTCCTCCTGCAGCCTCTTCTCCCCCTCCCTTAGTGTCAGACCCTCCTCTTCTTGAGCACATGAAAATGAGGGACAAATATGAAAACACTGACTTTGAAAAAAACATGCCTGTAGTAATTTAGTTAATCCAGTTTTGATGCATTTTTCTGTTTTTGATGGAAAGTTTTAACACAGGTACTCCATAAACACATTTTTAAGCAACACTTTTTGTATCTACTTATATATCTAGTGCAAACTGTACATTATATTAGTCCAAACCCAAAAGGCTTATGATTGACCATATATATCATTGGGCTGGGCTCCAGCAGAGTCAACAGTGTTTCAAGCTGTGGTGACCCTACATCTTAGCACTGCTCAGTATGTGTGTCTACTCCAGATACCACTCCCAAAAAGGAGCCATGTGTTAATTAGCCCCCCAATTCATGACTGAAACTTGGTATTCCTGTCATGAGCCCCAGGATCCTCCAAAATTTTATATCCAAGGTAACCTGTTCCGGGTCCACTTCATGGAGGGTGGGCCCATACTAATCATATATGACAGACTGAGAGAGGGTGTGACAGAAGGCTTCTCAGAGAACTCTTTGGGGCCAATTTTGATAATGTTTTAACGCTAGTGAAAAAACAGGCATCCTTGGAAATGGGAAAGAAAGGCACAGCTCAGCTGTGGAAGTGAAGAGAAAATACAAATGTATTCAGTGTAGTGGCTTACCATGACTTGAAAAAGAGTTGGCACCAAAGTGGACTAAATGTAATGGGTAGTACCATATGTCTTATTCAGATGGGCTGTACTAGTCTTATGTTTGTTCAATTTTGTAGTTGGTTTCCATTATTGAGCACATGCTACTTTTGGCAGCAGTTTAACATTAGACAATGTATTTAATGAGGCTTCCTTGTAAGACAAGAAGTTTTTTTTCCCCCCTATGCTAATTGAGGTGGGGTGGGGGACTTTGTCTTATTTTCGAGAAAATACAGTATTTAATTTGCACTTAGCAGAAATTCTAGAAAGATGAGAATGTACTTCAAGCTTGTAGCCATAATCCTGCATATCAAATTGTAGCTGTTCTTTTTCTAAATGGAGTGAACTAATTTCTCCCTCAAGAATTTAAAATCAGATGTTCCCATTAAAAAAAGCCTCCTTGGTTAAAAAAATAATTTAAACATTATTTAAGTTATCCAGGTATTCAGTTATGTTATCCAGGAGTCAAGTGATTATTTCAAGAAATATGCTTCTTTCAGATGTACAGATTTCTTTTAATCAAAGGTGCTTTAATCCAGGTATTTCTTATTTTCTAATAATTTACATTATTCAGAACAGTGTAAAAATCCCTCTGTATTTGCTCATTTACTTTTAAGTGCTAATTTATTATACAATGAAACTAAAAAAATATTAAAATTATTGATGTTTCTTATGATTTAGTGACTGATTTGATTAATTGCTTAAAATGTGAATATAAAGAACGCTTATGGAATTTTCTTCTCATTTCTCTTTATAAACAGTGACTTTTAAGAGTACTCTCCTAAAATAAGAATTGAATTGTTTTAAATTCCATATTTCTAGTGAAATTAACCTCTTTTTTCAATGGTCAAATTAGCTTCAAGGTCTGTTTGAGATCCTAAACTATTAACAGATTTCATCTTTGATTGAATTTTGAGAACAAGAAGTGGTGGGTATCATCTGGTTCTGCAAGTGTAGATTTAAAATGTATCCCTTCTAAAACAAAATAAAAAATAGTTCTTCTGTTCCTTGTTTTCCTACTACTGCCAATGGTATTCATACTGTCCAGCAGCTTTGTTCTGTTAGCTTCTCTGTGTAGACACAGCATGCTGCTTGAGCAGCACTCTGCACAACTGAGATATAACACAAATGTGCCTGCTGTGGCCCTCTTGCTCTTGTGGCCATTCAGAAGATTTCCCCTCTGGCTAATTTGGTATTAGAGTTTTTTGAACCCTGAATGCATGCAAACATATACTACTAAGTTTAGACCTCAAATTTGTAAAGCATCTTTTCTCAAAAAAGCTCATCAATATTAATCACATCTTTAAAACTAATCAAGGATCAGGGTCGTTACCCTGGGTAGGCCCTTAGACTATACTCAGAAGTATCTGCAGGCTTGAGCCCTTATGGCTAGGGGCAGACATTCAAAAAGCCTGAGCTTGAATTGATTTAAAGATTTCATAGATTTCGTAGACGTTAGGGCTGGAAGGGACCTCAAAGATCATAAAGTCCAGCCCCCTGCCCCAGGGGCAGGAAGTCAGCTAGGATCAAAGGATCCCAGCAAGATAAGCCTCCAAGCATTTCTTGAATAAGCCCAGAGTAAGTGCCTGCACCACTTCTGGAGGGACTCTATTCCAGGTCTTGGGGGCTTGGACAGTAAAGAAAATTTTTCTTCTGTCCAGCCTAAAATGGTCTTGGAGGAGTTTATGACTGTTGCTCCTTGTTTTTCCTTGGGGTCCTCTGGTAAACAGATGTTCTCCCATATCCTGATGTACACCCCTTATGTACTTATAAGCAACCACCAGGTCCCCCTTGAGCTTGTGCTTTTCCAGGCTGAGGAGTCCCATGGCTCTCAGCCTCTCTTCATAAGGCCTATTCTCTTGCCCTCTGATCATGTGCTTGGCTTTCCTCTGGACTCTCTCAAGCTTCTCAACATACTTCTTGAATTGTGAAGTCCAGAATTGGATGCAGTACTCCAGCTGTAGCCTCACCTAGGCTGAGTACAGCAGGAGGGTGACATCCTGAGATTTACTTTAGAAACATCTATGGAACCAAGCCAGAGTTTTGTTTGCTTTACCAGCTGTGACATCACATTGGTGGCTCATGTTCATATTGTGGTCGGTCAAGTTTCTTTCATGGTGCTAGCAAGTGTAGCACTACTGAGCCTATGAGTATGCTGTGGGTTTTTTCCCCCTGTGGTGGAGTACCTGACATTTATCAGTACTGAATGTCATCAGGTTTGTATCTGCCCACTTACTAAATTTATCCAAGTCAGCCTGGATCATAAGGCCTATTCCTTAGGTGTGGCCCCAAAGTTTAGTGTCATCGATGAACTTAGCCAGCACACTTCTGACACCAGTGTCCACATAGTTGATAAAGATGTTAAGAAGAAGGACAGAGCCTTGGGGGATGCCACTGGTCATGGAGTGCCATAATGATTTGCTACCATCGACCACTACTCTCTGGGTCCAACCAAGGAGGCAATTTCCCAGCCATTGGACTGTGGTGTAGCCGAGGTCACAGTTGGCCAATTTTTCCATGAGGAGGTCATAGGACACCAGATCAAAGGCTTTTTTTAAGTCCAGATATATGATGTCAATCTCTTCCCCTCGTCCAGGTGATATGTCACCTGGTCATAGGAGATGAGATTGGTCAGGCAAGACCTACCCATGACAAACATATGCTGGCTGTCCCTCAGGATGTTGCCCTCAGCCAGCTTATCCAGAAGGATCTCCTTGATAACTTTCTCCAGAATCTTACTGGGGATTAAGGTCAAGCTGATTGGCTTCTAATTCCTGGGATCTACTTTCCGCCCTTTGTTGAAGATGGGTGCCACATTGACCTTCTTCCAGTCTTCAGCTACTTCACTTGAACACCATGAGTTTTTGCATATTTTTGCCAATGTTTGGGCTATGACACCTGCCAGCTCCTTGAGTACTCTAGGGTGTAATCTGTCAGGACCAGCTGACTTGAAGGTGTCCAGCCTCTCAAGGTGATCCTTTACTAGATCAACACCAATGCTGGGTATAAATATGCCCTCCCCCTGGCCATCCTATGTCTTGCTAGGTATTGTGGTCCCATTCGGCTGATGAAAGACTGACGTGAAGTACCCATTAAGCAAATTGGCCTTTTCCTGGGTGTCGGTTATCAGCTGTCCTGCTTGGTTCAGCAGGGATCCAGTGTTACCCTTGCTTTTTCTTATGACTCCCTACATATCTGAAAAAGGACTTTTTGTTATCCTTGATATGTGAAGCCAGATGGAGCTCGGTTGCAGCCTTGGCTTTCCTGATCCACTCCCTGCAGGTATGGACCAGTGCTGAGTACTCCTCCTTGGTGGTAATTCTAGCCTTCCAGCCTTTGTAAGTCTCTCTTTTGAGGCGTAGGAGGTCCTCAAGTTCCCTGCTGAGCCAAGGGGGTTGCTGTGCTATTTTGCTACCCTTCCTCTGAGATGGGAGGGCCATCCCTTGTGCTGTCAGGATCGCTCCCTTGAGGAGCAACCACTCCTTTTGGACTCTGCTTCCTGTTGAGTCATGGTCCCTTAGGGCCTCGACAGTGAGCCTCCTGAGCTTGTCAAAGTCAGCTTTCCTGAAGTCGAGGACTTCTGTATTGCTGACTGACTTGCCAGCTTTGCGATGGATAGTAAAGGTGATCAGCTCATGGCCACTATCACCCAGTTTTCCATTGATTCTTAGGTCACTGATTAGGTCATCCCTTTTGACCAGTATGAAGTCCAGCAATGCTTTACCTCTTGTCAGCCCCTAGACTTCTTGAGTCAGGTAGAGCTCATCCATGCACGTGAGGAAGCTTTGTGACGGATTGGATGTGGCCGAGTGCTCTTCCCATGAGATGTCCGGGTAGTTAAAGTCTCCCATGACAGCCATGCACCGAGAGCATGCAGCCTCAACCAGTTCCCTGGCAAATTCCTGGTCCAGCTCTTGTTTCTGGTTAGGAGGTCTGTAGTAGACTTGTACCATGATGTCCCTTGTGCCATGTTCCCCACGTATTCTAACCCAGAGAGACTCCATCATCATTCCTGGGTGCCAGTGTCAATTTGCAGGGATGTGTGGCTGTCCTTGACATAGAGAGCTATGCCCCCACCCCTTTTATCGGCATGATCTTGTCTGTACAGGGTATAGCCATCTATACCCTTATTCAATCTTTGCAGGTTAGTCTAACCTGGCTAGGCTGAACCAGTTTGTTACTGCACAGACATCCCCTCTGGACTGAGAAAATGCAGGCGTATGCCTGCAGTGGCTCAGGCTAGAAGCTGGGGGCCACTAGAGCAGCCCTCTCTTCCCTTGCACAGTGCTGAGCTGAGGGAGGCATGGCCAGGCCCCAGCACAACCTCTAATTAGGGAGGCCTGCCTACACCATCCCAGGCTTTTCCCTGCTGGCTGCTCAAGAGGCAAGTATTGCCAGACCCCAGACCCCTGCTAGCACTCAAAGGCAAGGGTGGGTGTGCAGTGCATGTATCTGCTAATGATGTGGAGCTTTTCAATCTCCCTCCATGCTTCTTTATACAGTCTGCAGCAAACTAACAGGGAAGCAAGCCAACAGGGGGATGATAACAGCATTTATCACCCCATCAGCAAAACAATTGCCTCTGTCCATTAGTTCAAACTTTTCTTAAACAGCTTACAGGCTGACTTCTTGATTAGCTTCAAAAAGCCCTAAGGGGTCACTGTTCTGTTTGCCCGTCCCAGTGAAATTGCAGATGCACACACACAGACACCTCACAGCATTAGCTAGAATATCATGTGGCTAGGGTCCATGTGGCTGGGGTCCATGCTGTGGGAGATGGGAGGGAGGAAGGGAGTCAGGATCCCTGCTTCAGCAGTGAGCAACAAGGGAGGGGAAGTGGGTAGGGCAGGAGGAAGCCAAGCAGACCCTGCTGTACCTGCAGTCTCTACCAGAGCTCCAGTGCGGGAGCAGAGGGGAGGGGCCAGCCCTGCTGTAGAGCAGAGAGCCCTGCCCAGCCCAGAGAGCATGCTGGGATACTGGGAGAGTCTGGTTTATCTTAAACCAGTAAGGGGTCTGGGACAGACTTTGCATAAACTGGTTTGACCCAAATCAGTTAAGTCTGATACTACATTCAACCAGGTTTATCTCAAACCAGTTTCAGCCATTTTCAAACTGGTTTATGTCTGGTTGGTGCATGTCTGTTCTGTTACAGGTTTAAACCAGTTTCTGATCACTTAAACTGTATTATGAGTAATGTCTGCCCCTAGCCTATAACAGTACAGGGTACTCGGTTCAAATGGTGTTTAACAGAGTTATTGTGCCATTGAGTGTGCAGAAAAAGTCTAGAATCCTGCCTTGAGTCTCGGCAGGTGAAAACTTTTCCATTCATTTCCAAAACACACTTCTTTCTACTTGTCTATACATGTATGCTGACAATTATTTGGAATCACAAACAGCTCTTTTAATTTGAAAAGCTGTTTTGTTCAACATTGAATGTAAGTTTTTAAAATTTAATTTGTTGTAATTTAACAAAAAAGTATACATTTCACTTGAATATTTTTATTTACTCAAAAGACCTTCTGAGTTGTTCCAGAGCCTGTATGTAAATATTCAGACATTTTTTGAAAACTTTTATTACAGGTATGAAGCTGATTGGAGTCATTCTAATCTGTCTGGTATTTGGGGAGTCTTATAAAATGCATATTGTGAGACCAAGAAAGTGGAATAGCTCAGTCAGAGCCATAATTGTCTATTGGACAAATACATTTATTCAGCATTTTTCCCGTCATTATTATGCACCACAACAGAATGACTGCTTTAGAGCCATTCTGGTCTATTGGGTAATACATACTATATTTAGGATGTTTGCTGTGGATAGTGAAACCTTTATGAATATTTGTGAGTAAAAAAAAATAAATGCACATGCCAATATTTAAATGAAAATATTCCTTTTTAAATGTTTGTTTCTGTTCTGTGAGTCTGTCACTTTAAAATTATAGCAGGCATGTAGTTCCTCTGTGATTCCAAAATTTAAGAGCCGTGGAGATGCATTACACTATTGCTTCCAAGCTGATGGTCACAACAATCCCATTCAGTCAAATGGAGTCATTCAGAAATATTGTCCTGTTAAGGAGAAAACATATGCATGCACACCACTGTGGGAATATACCATCTGAAAGCAAATTCCCCTGTGTCCCCTGTGCCTTAATTCTAGCTCAGATATGGGTTTCTCTGGATGTTTATAGACAGGCTCTGGTGGGGGGGAGGGGGGGCACCTTAATTAGAATAGCTCTAATTAAAGCGCCCAGAGCTTCTCCTGTATCAGCATCCCCACGCTGAAAAATGACAGTGGGGGTGCTTTAACTAAACTTGTCAAACAAGCTTTAGTTAAAGTGCCCCCACCATCATTTTGCAGAGTGAGGATGATGATACACAAAATGCCGGAGTCTGCTGGAGCACAGTAGTTACCACACTTCAGCAGACTCAGTTAATCGAGTCTGCTCCAACATGCTGTAATTACAGCATATCAGAGCAGCCTCTCTGCACATGTATAGGTGCTCAAAGCTTTAAAAACAGCTGCTTTTTTGGAAGGAATTATTTCTAGCTTACAACATTTGGGCTGGTAAGAAACGTAGTGCAAAGTGATTTTTTTTTCTTCTTTGGTGTTCTTTCTTGGCATATATTTCGGTATATTTCTTAAAATTAGAAAGCTGTCTCCAGTGCTTACTCGCTTTAGCTTGAATTTATCTGTATCTACATGCGATTCAATTAGTTCATTTACATGGCTCTAACAGTGGACCTCACTTTTCCTGTTAGAAATCCAACTCTACTTCCAAGAAACAGACTAAGTTATGGCCATGTTCATTTCAGAATTTTACTTCTGAAAGCTCTTTGTGTGCTCCATCACCAGAGTATCCATGGGATCATCACTGTTTCACAGCTGGGAAGCTGAGGCACAGAGAAAATAAATAAGGAATCAGGTCACTCAGGAAATCTGTTTCAGAAGACAAATGTAAGGCTAGGTGTTTCGTTCTATGCAGTCAAGCCATTCTTCTTCCCTTAGAGAAGAATTGGTCTGTTCAGACTTTTACAAATAAATACAAAACAAGCATCCAATGAGTTATAATGTTCTGACTCATAAAACTAACCACGGTCTCATAGAATTGTCATTTATTTATTTTTAAAGAGTTGTTTCCAAGTTTCTCTTAAAAGCATATTATTACAGTGAATTAAAAAAACCCATGAAAATAACTTACTGCATCACCTGGTAACAATGCTAATGTCTCAGAGCCATTGGCTATCTGAGGAGAAACTGTAAGAGCAGTCTGTCAGATGAACATCAGCCTTGTTGCATTTTAAGGGATGAATGTTATACTTAGTAAACATATTTTCCTCAGGATTTAATTATAATTTATAGTACAATGCACAACATTTGTTTTCCAGTTATCATTTTATTGTTCTTCTGCCTTTTCTCTAAGTTTATAAATAAATTGTGTATGTGTCTGTGTGTATGCATATATGTGTGTCTGTGTGTGTATATATATGTACACATATGCAATATAATAAGAAGTAGTGTAATGGGGAAAACAGACGGCTTGTGCGTGATGTATTATTGGCATTTTTCTTTCAAATTACTGTTTTCTTGCTGCTTTGGGAAAAAGCCATGATTTTGCTGCTATTAGTACACTTTTAACAATCTGGAATAAATTCCTCATCTTATCCATGTGACTCATCCAATGCCCATTTTTACATTTTAATGCAAACCCCTACATATGTGCTGGTAATACCACAAAAATAAGATGTTTCTTGGTGGAAATTTTTATAGAATTTGGATACTGATCAAATATTTTTAGAAGTGGAAAATTAATGCAGCTTGACCATGTAAATGATATTTTTTTATATGAAAAAGACTTTAGTATTCATGTCTCTCTCATACACACACGTTTGTGTATTCCTTTGTGCAAATCTTAAATAATGAATCCATATCAAAGTTAATAAATTACTAACTTAACAGTGTATGGCATACAGCAAGTAACCCAATGACATGATGTTGACATTGAGGTTTTATGTGCTACAGTGGCACAGTTTGATTTTTAAGGATGTGCCAAGGCAAAATGGGTTTGGCAAACATTTCAATCCCTAATAACCCACTAACAGACTATGTATTTTTTTAAACCCGTAGTACCGGCTATAGACTGTTGCCCCTAAATGACCATAAAAACATACTTTGAGATCTGTGTCTTTCTCAAAACCTACATTTTCAAAAGCCATTCAGTTGATGCACCATGTTGGGCTGCCTCAGTCATGCCATGTTATGAAACCTAATGCAATGTGACTGATGCAGGCTGACATGATGCGTCACAAAGCAGCATATCAGATCCTGAATTTTAAAGAGAAGGAAAGAAAAGAGAAAAAAAAAAACTTTTTTCCTGGAAGCCTAAATTAACAAAGAAAGATCTATTTATGTATTTATTTATTTATTTTAAAACAATACTTTGGAAGTCTGGATTCTTTTTTCCAGTTGCTACAGAAAGAAGTTTTCTTTCATGACATGGATGTTTATCTTGTTCGAGCTGTGTATTCTCATCAGGGCAGAGACAGCTCGAGTCTGGCTCATTTCCCATTCACCTCTTAAGCCCGATTCTGCAAGGTCCTGGGTACTTCCAAATTCTGCTAGCTTCAGTAAATGCAGACAGTACCCAGTATCACTAATTACAGGCGCACTCTGCACCTTTCACAGTCCTGGGTACTCTTTCAGTGCAGCCCCCACTTTCTCTTCTTTACTTGATACTTCGTACTGTTTCATGAGCTTCATGACTTTACAATCTCTGCTTTCAGTGCAAGGAGTTAAAAGAGGTCTTCACATATTGGGGTGTACTATTTCAAAGCCCAGTTGTTTGAGCTGCAAACAGTATTGCCCTCTTTCCTCTCCTTCATATATGATCAGGCTGCTCCATAATTTGCTCACCATGCTGGCCCACCTTACACTTAATTCTTCCACACGGTGTCACAATGCGTTACACATTCTCCTCTGAACCATCAGAAAGAGTTCTTTGTTTTAAAAGGGCTTTCAGACGATTTATTAGAAGATGCATAGAAGGTAAAATACATACAAACTATAACTTGCTAAGAAAGGACCTACCAACAACCACCAGAGAAAACGTTATACATTTATTGCCAACTTATCTAGGAAGGGTTATTTTAAAAACTTGCTGTCCACAACAAGTTTTGAGCTGTAATTAATAGATGGGATACCCAAGAGAAATGGGCATTTTCCTTCATCTGTTAGTTGCAAGCAAATTGCAGATACGGTTATCTTTGCAAGTAAGAATAATCTCTGGATTTTATACTACTTCTGCTGTAAACAATGTAGCACTTGCTTTCCTTTGACCCTCCCTCTGTATACATATTTATATATTATTCATACTGGATTAAAAATGAATGTGCTCTTTACCACAATTGTACTGCATAGTGACAATACAAATTAACTTATTGTGTACTTACTTTTTACATGGCATTGATGTGAAAATCTGATGGCCTCAAAAAGTAAATTGTAGGGGGGGGGCAGAAAAGACAATGTAGAAATGTTTCTACATTGATTTGTTTTATATTGTCTTATGACTTAATTTTTTAAAATTAATACATAATATCCTCCATGTCTACTTGCAGAATTTTGAATTAATGTGGTTCTGAGGGGAATTAGCCTGTTTTTATTTTCACAAACATTAAGGACTGCTTATTGCATGCTTTGTGCATTCTTTGTTTAAAAAGTATTTTAATGTGCCAGTGAATTAATTAATATTAACATTTTAATGATTGTCATTCATGGCCAGACTAATTCATCAAAGAACTGGCCACTCACATCCCATACTAAGTGAGACCACCTACTATTAAGGCTGCCTAATATTTTCCATTAAAGTTTCTATCTTCATTCACTTATAATTTTGCCAAACTTTTTAACTATTTGGATTGAGATTTTCTGTGGAAGTCTGCTTCAAACTGAGATTTTTTTTGGAAAATTTCAATCAAAAGAAGGGGAAGCGAGAATGGAGACTGGTGTGATGGGGAGCTTATGTTTTGGGCTAAGACACACATGGGGCCATATACTGAACAAGGAGAAAACAACATATTGAATATGTAAGAGTATGTATAAGTCTTAGTTCAGGAGATGAACTTAGATCATGAAAGAGTTGAACCAATCCAGGAAGGGGTTAATCTGATCTAGAGAATGCCTTCATATGTTTGCAGCATAGACATGGGGCTGGGCAAGCTCAGTAACTTGCTCCAGCCCCAGGCTGTGCTGTTCCTACCTCCCTATCCTAATCAAGCTATTTTAGCTCCCCTTCCCGCCTTCCTCTCC
>NW_017728998.1:24277051-24279000 GCF_001723915.1 Gavialis gangeticus | reverse complement strand
TGCTCCCCCGCAAGCTCCCCAATCCTTGCCCCCCTACTCGCTGAGTTATTCATCTCAGGTGGCAAACATTGCTTCCTACCTAGGTTTAGACAGCTTAAAATAAGCTGCTTACACCTAGACTGGGTGTGGCAAAGCTTGTTCATACCTAAATGAAGAGGCTGCCCATATTGCTGACTTTCTAGTTATCTACACATTATAATTATCTTTTTGCATAGTTTCTCTATGTAGTATACAGAGTTAAGCTTACAAAAGTACAATCTACTGTCTGTTTCCAATACTTGAAATCAGTTTAAATGTAAATAGATGAATGAAAATATGCTACAAAAAAGAAAGCTAACCTCCTTCCAGTACAGTTAATAGTGTTCTGCCTGGGTCTAATCCAAATTTACTGAAGACAATAAGCCTACTTACTACATTGGCTATGGTTCTGGACATGTTCTGATAAAATTAGATCATGCAATTTTAAATGTTCTTATACAGACGCTTGTGTTGACCCCAGACTTCGTAACAAATTAGCTTTAATAAATATATGTCAATCATTGCACTTATATTTTAACTTTCATCCCTGCTTCTGTTATAGCCTCCATTATAAATTCACTACAACATATTAATAGGCTTTTTTTTTTTTTACCATGGCAAGATTTAGTTCTGTATACACACTTTTTTATCAGTCTATAAATAGTTCTATATACACACTTTTATCAGTCTATAAAATCCTGTATTCCTTTTAATCAGATAGGATGACCTCATTTCCACCAAGAATTCTATTGAGGGGCACACAATATAGCCTTCTGGTGATATCAAGGAACCTGGTGTCAGGAGATATGGGTTTTATTCCCGATGGCAAAGGTATGAGCTTGAGGAATTCACTTGGCCTCTCAGTAGCTCAGTTCCCTCATTTGTAACAAAGGGTAATAATAGTTACCCGTCTCAGTAAAGGTTCACTATATAGCAAAGCATTACTTGTTATCAGCAAGCACAGGTTCCAGGATTTTCGGTATAGATTGTACCTTCATATTAAAATAATTCTTTAGTGCTCCTCAGCATAAGTCACCAGTTGAACAAACCAAAAGAATTTTAAATGTCATAATCCCCACCGACCTGAGCCAAAAGAGATCAGACTTATACGTTACTGGCTTCTCATTCCAAGGTGAGACATTTCACTTTCTCTGAGAAATGAAGACTTCATTGTGGTTCCTTGGAATTTTATTCAACCTTTCTTTCTTCCGAGTTTTCCTATCATCCAAAATGTAGAGTCAGCTTTCCTTCATTCTGTGAGTGTATCCATTTTCTGTGCACAAATACAACTTACACAGGTCCAAAATTGATATGCTCAAAATGTGGTACTCCCATTATTGACATATGGCTTTTTTGATTTTAGAACTATCTGATCATGAGAGGCTTTAGGCAAGTCTTGTTATCTTATACTTGATTAATTCTTCAAGCCCTCTTGCTGAAATTCCTCAGAGAAATTCTTGACCCACTGTAACCTCTGTAACTATACATATTTTTAATTTTATTCCCACTTCCCTTGGAAGTTTGACTTTAGCAATACTAACAATTTCTGGATTTGATCTCTGTTTCTTGAGCAATTGGTTAGGAAGAATTCCCTTCTCTATCCTGTGAGAGGAGCAGAAAAGCTTCCGGCAAGTGAACCCTGAAATATATGTAGAAATCAAGGGTACCTATCAGAGGTGTGTGAAATGGGCCGTATTTGATTTGGATTTGGATTTGACCCGAATGGGGGACAGATTCAATTCATTGATTCCGATCACTGTCCCTGATTCGATTCAGCCAAATCCAGATCTGAGGATTCAATGCTGATTCAGCCACCGATGCAGCTTAATGTTTTTTTTATATACATACCTCGAGGTACCAGGAACAGTTCATGATTGCTGCAATGCTGGGGCAGATGGAGTGTCCCACAGGGAGGCCCCCCCCCCCCCCCC
>NW_017728998.1:24275094-24276879 GCF_001723915.1 Gavialis gangeticus | reverse complement strand
CCCCCCGGGGGGCCCCCCCCCCCCCCGCATGCTCAGTGGTGGACCCAGAAATGAGGACTTAATACACATGATGCTGTGATGTTTTATTTAGAGAGGTTCTCTGGGAAACACTCTAATTAAAATACCCCCTTCCCACCTCACTCCCCAAGCACATGTATAGGCAGCCCAACACATTATATTCTAGGGACCCATTTAGGCAGTCTTTTAGCTACCTGGGTAAATCATTTTGTGTGGAAGGTCTCCTAACACAAATGCCATTTCTTTAGGAACCTCCTCCACACCAAAACCTTCTAACCCTTACTACAGGATGCATGCCTCAGATAATGGAGGAAGTGACTGTGTGCTGACTTCAACAGCTCTGTCCTCCTGCGTAGTAGCTAGAATCTTTTGTATGGACTCAGACTTCAGGTTCTGTCTCCTAGGTTTTCCAGTGAAAACAGCAGGTTATTTGCAGGCCAAAGCAGTAATTCTGCTCACATCTTATCTGTGAAGTGGGCTTTCTTATTAGCAGATGCTCCAGAACACCCATCAGGATAAAACCAGCTGTCAGTTCAGAACCACCTTTCTGGTAGGAGTAACAGATGAGCAGCATACCTGACTTCCACTTAGGTAAAATTCAGGTCAAAACGTATAGAATGCCAGTGGCTGTTGGTCACAGCTCAGAGGTACAGCTGGAGTTGGGTTATAATGGCTCCTTCCAACCTTGGGTAGGACAGCAGTGTTTCAAACCTGAAATAGCTTATTCCATCTCATGCATGCATAGAATATAACATAGAAACAGGAAAGAGAAAAAAAACAGATCTTGAAATCTGGATATTGGGTATTGTTTTTCACTTGCCCTGACTTTATGTGGATGGTCTGGCACATTTACTTATTCATTTGTTTGAGCAAATTAAAGCAAGCTAAGCACATTTGACCTCAGATGGTCCTGGTTTAAGTTAATTTGAGAGAGAAAGCTCATAAACTTCCAGTAAAACACATCAACAACTTCCCAGCATAGATTGAAATGTGATTGCTGAAACATAACCTCCAAAGCCAGATACAACCCCGACATTCAAAGTCACAATAAGCTGAAAAATAATGCAGGCTGTGTAGGAAAACTCACTAAAAAGTGCTTTGGTTTACCTTCGTTTTGCTGTTTGGTCGCTACTTCATATACAAATGGTAGAATCTAGCCTCGTGTGTTGTCCAGATTAGTTTGGGCATTTTATTCTTAACTTGATGATAATCTTTGGCCTCAGTCCAGTAATTTCTTACATATGTGTATAACTTTATTTCTGTGGGACTACTCATGTGAGTAAAGTTACATATGTGCATAAATGTTTACAGGCTTAAGGCCTTGGTTATCTCGACCCCATTATTTATTTCAATTTAAAAAAGATATCTCTGCCATTAAAATGAAACATACTCTGAATCCTGCCCAAAGACAAAGTATCTGCACTTGACTAGGATCTGCACATTGTCATTCTTGCATTGTTGTTCAATTAAAAAAAAGATAATCAACAAATAGAAAAGAATTTAGTCCATTACAGGGTTAAACTTTATTTACAAGGATTTAATTTGGAACACAGAGCAGATGATTTACTATTGCGCTTGAGGGTAGGGGAATGGCTGTAGTATTTTTATAACTGTCCCAAGAGATGAGTTTTTAAAGATGCAGTTTTTATGAATAGGTCTCATCAAAAGCACCATGAATTTCTTCCTGTTGCTGAACGCACGCAGCAGTTTCTTCTAGCTGTGTTTCTTTGTTATACTTTGTAGAGAACTAGCTGGCAGTAAAAATGT
>NW_017728998.1:24266242-24270094 GCF_001723915.1 Gavialis gangeticus | reverse complement strand
GAATGGCTGTAGTATTTTTATAACTGTCCCAAGAGATGAGTTTTTAAAGATGCAGTTTTTATGAATAGGTCTCATCAAAAGCACCATGAATTTCTTCCTGTTGCTGAACGCACGCAGCAGTTTCTTCTAGCTGTGTTTCTTTGTTATACTTTGTAGAGAACTAGCTGGCAGTAAAAATGTAAATATCAGAAAAACTAACCGGCCTTTTGTCTGTCATACAGGTCACAGGCCTTTCCAGTGCAGATACTGCCCATACAGTGCCTCTCAGAAGGGAAATCTGAAGACCCATGTTCTTTGTGTCCATCGCATGCCTTTTGACAACAGCCAGTATCCAGATCGCAGGTTCAAGCGCTCCAGAGTTGACTCCGAGGCTTCTGGGAATTTAGAGGAACCTGCAGCTGTCAAACCTGGGAGCTCAGCAGAGCTAACGGAGGAGGGCAGCAAGGCCCAAGAGTAATGCAGCTGAACAAATCAATCTGTATATTGCAATATTATTTTACACAGTTTTTAGATATGCATTTGGGTAAGAGTTTGCTAACTGCGTTCCAAGGAAAAGAATCATGTACAAACTCCCAGACATGTACAGGATGTTTAAAACATTTAAAATTATATATATTACAAAAAAAAAAAAGAAAAGAAAAAGAAAAGAAAAAAAATCCCAGCCCTTGAAAATGGCTGCTAAACTGTTACCTGGCAACAAGTACTTCCAAACAATGTAGGTGGGATAATAAAGTGATTTTAAAATGTTAGGAGGTCGTTAGTTATTTAAAAAGCAGGGCAAATTCAAACTTTAAAGTGGTCTTTGTCCAAAAATAATGCTCTTAACAGAAAAATGATACCGTCTAAATGATTTAGTGTTGCCTTGAAGATTGAGGGGCTGTGTTTTCATTGTTGAAAACACCTTTATAATATGACACCAGCTGCTGTCATTTGCCTAGCATAGTAATGAGATGTGTTGGTAGACTGCCATGGTGCCAGTCTGACTGGAGCTGTCATTGCAGAGAAAATCAATTCAAGTGGTGTTGCAACTGCACTATAGAAGAAATCTTAGACGGCCCATAAGCTAGGGTCAGTACTGACCTGTATTGAAAAGGATTGTGATATTACATTTTCAGTTTTTTTTTAAAAAAATATACAGCCAAATGAATCAATGGTTAGAAAGGATCTGCAGACCAATGAGTTAGTGCAGATTTGTGGTGTAATTCCAGTTTTTTAGATCAACTTGCAGTATTGAGGGAAATGCTTTTATTCTTTTTTTTGCCTTGTTGATGAAGAAGTAGGTTGTTATAAGAGTAGAAGTACAATATATTAAAATATTGTTTAGTGAAACTAGTCAGCCTTATCTATAGAAGGTGCTGGTGACAAACAGATTTTTATTAAATAGAGGGTTGTTTTTTTCTTTTTTCATTTTCTTTCTTCTTTCTGTTCTTCTTTTCTTCTTTCGTTTCTGTTCTTTTTACTTGAATGAAGGATTCCCCAGTCATGATTAGTTTTCATTTGCTAGGTTTTATAAGTGTTACAGACATAGTGCAGGAGTTTCTTCTGGAGCAAGCTCTTATGAAGTAGCTTGACCTAAAATATGAATCCAAACATCCTGCTCTTTGTCTCTAATGAAGAGAAGTGTTTTAGCTAATATTTCTTTGTTTTTGTAAAACAAATGTGTTCTATATTTTTGCAGATTTTAGCTTTTCTACTGATTGGATCCTCCAAATTTATTATGTTCTTTGCCACACAGGAAGCTTTTGAGAGACTATAATGAAACACATAATTAAAAAAAATAAGAATAATAGTTAAAGGTTTATTCTTAAATCCGCTTGAATGGCATAAAAAATTAGCCTTTTAATGTACTTCCTTTGATAGAAGCAAAATCGGTGCTGTTTATTATGATGGTATAGAAGTATTAACTTCTTCTAAAACAAAATCATCTAGACTTAAAAAAAAAAAAGTCAATATTTCTTTGCAGGCTGGGAGCACAGAGTAAAACCCCAGGGCCTTAAAACTTCAGCTCTGCCTAAAGCAGTTTACAAAAAATACTAAACTGCAATCAATGTAAATAAAATTCTTAGCGCTACCCTGAGACTGGAAAAAAAAAATCTCAGGCTAATAAGGAATACGGTTTGCATATGCTGTCGGAAAGGATGTCATCCAACTGAAGTCTCAGTTTAAATGAGGTCACTGTGTAACTTGGACCCATCTGGCACAGAGCAAGCTGCTTTTTCTTGTTTTTCTAGTATAGTTCTCACTGCCTTACTTAAATCGAGTTGATAAACTTAATGCAACTGTTTCTATGATCCTAGAGAAAGGATTGAAATGTTATTGAAACTTTCTGACTGTAGTAAGCTTTAGGATTTTAACTGCACTACTGTGTTTGGTGACTGTGTCAGTCGCTTGCTTTTGTGTGTTTGCGCCGCCTTCAGTATCTTAGCAAAAAAGAAAAAAAAAACAAAAAAAACCCAACAAAAAAATCCCCCTCCCCGCCCCCCCACACATTCCATTTCTTGCACTTTTTGAGCTCTTTCAGTATTCTTTTGTGTCTTCTGAGCATTTTCAGATACGACAGGCAATAATTCTGTTTGTGACACTGGAAACATCTCCCGTTCTTTGTGATGTGTGTGTTGATTCCATTTGGTCCGGTGCTACTGTCCCTATTTTCCCCTCTGACATAGACCTTTTTTCCAGAACATTTGTAACTTGTAATACAAACAAGTGACAGCAGCAGTGATGCATTGTCAGTTTCTGAATATCATCATGCTTCTCATATCTAAACATGTCAAGTTTTTTCTCTGTAACTTCTGTAGTCTGTGATACTGGTCATAATACTGTCTACATTCCTACACAAAGAAAAATTTCTATCTTGGAGGAAATCTGAGATCAATAGAGTAGAGGATTTTGTTGCTATGCTTGTAACAATTAGAAAACTTTGTATTTAAAGTTTATTCTTGGTCATTATTTATTATTATAATACATCAGTTGACAGAACTTTATTCTGGTATAGAAGTATTAAAAGTTGTTTTTTCAGCAATGACTGTTTTCTTTCTGCTGTTAGAATAAAAATGTCTTTGAAGCAGTACAGTTTTATCCAGTGTTTTACGCAATAAAACCTCTACCTCTGAAAAAAAGTTTTCCTACTCGCTTATGTTTATTAGGAACAGTTAAAATGTTATTTTCTGCAGCTCTGTCAGATTTTAAAAAATTAATGTCAGTAAATTCACAGTTGTTAGGCAGTTACTGGAGTGTATTATGCTGGGTGTGTGTGCTCAGTTCACTTATTAATCTGAACAAATCTATATACAGTATATACATATATATATATATATTATATATTGTGCTTAATTAAAAGACTGTGGAAATCTGTTTTAGCATGTAGTAATAATTGTTTTATATAATACTACTTATGTACTATAGAAAAAGTCTTGGGGTCTATCAAGCTTTGATTTTAAAGTGTTTGAAGTGTGTATCATACACTATGATGTATAAAGTCATGTTTTCATATTAAAAAAAAGCATTTGTTTGTATAGATCATATATTTGGCTTTAGAAAACTGTGAGGTTTATTGTAATGGTGCATGTAAAGAAAATTGCCTACATTTTAAAGGATTTTGCAAGTGCAAGATGCCCTCGTATTCTACCGGATGCATCATTATTCTTCCTGTATGTGGTTTGATTTTCATACTTGGAAGCAACTAAATTAAAAGATCTGAAGTTCTTGACTGCCACTCATTGAAAAGAATAACAATGATTAACGATAAATGGATGCACCAAAGCTGCAAAAATACTTTTAGAGTACAGAAAGTAGAAGCTGGGGGAGGGGGAGGGAGGGAACTGGAGGGGGAGAAGAAAGCCTGGCACAGAA
>NW_017728998.1:24263310-24266231 GCF_001723915.1 Gavialis gangeticus | reverse complement strand
GGAGGGAACTGGAGGGGGAGAAGAAAGCCTGGCACAGAAAAACCAAGAAGGGAAAGATGTTGTGTAGGCATGGGAAACCAGTCATACTCTAAAAAGATGTCATACTATATCTGAGCTGCTTCTCCACTAGGGCTAATGTACAAAATTACTTTTAAGTGTTAAGAACAGAAGACTAGCATTGAGAAAATTCAGAGTTAATCAGTGGTTCAAAGTTACATCTAGCAATTGATTTTTCACTTTGATGTGCAGAATGCAAATATTGCAGAGACAAATCATGCGACTAGTGTCATTTAAGAGAAAAATGAAAGGCTGGATGTTCCTAGAAAAAACTGCATCCACAGTAGATCAAATTTGGGTCTCAATTCAAGAAGTTCATCAAAATGAACAATCGTACATATATTTGGGGGGATGCGTAATATTTCTTGGTGTAAACTATTCTCTCATCCTGGCAAAAGTATAGTACGTAAAAATGACATGTTGAGAGGACAAAAGGTGTCTGCTGGAGTCTGTGAACCACATGCTGCCTTACTGTAGGGATGCTTTCATATCAAGAAGTCATGGTATCTGGGAGCCAGGCAAAATAAATCATTGTTTTCCTTCAGAGTGTTTTCAAGCCTACTTTCAAGTTCAGTAGTCATTCCCTGAAACTTTGGGTCCCATTTTTTAAGCACAGACAATCTCTATGCACCTTGATGGAAATGTTCACAAATAACAATCTCCTTTGTGATCATGCTAGGAAGCTGCTATTAACGGTACACACATCCTATTGGAACCTTGAAAAAGAACAACCATGAGGCCTTGTACCACGAAACATGGCAACAGCGGCCAAGTATTCTTCGGGAAGCAGAATGTCTGAAAGAGTTAAATGCTGTTTTCTCACAAAAAGTCCATTTATGAAGATTTTTGTTAGCCCAGCTGATCAGCAGCCTTCATATGCAGATGGTGAATGTCTTGACAAGAGTCTTTCTACCTAACATCAGAAAGCTGCTCCCAGCTTTAAGATAATGTTTCTTGTTGAAACTTTTATAAGGACTATAACCCCTCTGTCTATTGTAATTTGGGAATTGAATATTTCCCCTATCTGTTTAACATCTGTATTGTAACAGTATATTATAAAAATCTCACCTTGTGTATTGTAAGCACGATCCCAGTGAAATTATTCTTAAGTATTGTGTTTTTCATTTCTGGATATCACTGCTTGGCATGATCTACCAAAGTGGAAGTATGTTTCCATAGGGAAGGTTGGGAGGGGGGAGGGGGGAAGGTAAAGCTACGGTGTAATGTAATATTAAAAATGTACCCCAGCTGAGCATTATATGCAGGGATTGTAAAAAGTTCTGCAGCTCCTCACCTGTTGGTGTTGCTAAAAGTGTTTTTCTTTTAAAAAAAAAAAGCAGTCTTCAATGAACAGGGAAATCGCAGAAAAAGAGGAGGAAGAAAATTTAAATGATCCCAGAGTGAACTGTTTTGCTGTTAATACAGAAATACAGAGCAAGACACATTTAATGGGCTCTATTTTTTATTATACTATGCTGAATAATTAAGTTTGAGGCTAAGTGTCACATAGATTTATCTTTTAATTAAAAAAGCATGGTTCACGCATATTTGAGTGGTAGTCCAAATAAATGCAATATAGAAATTTATGTTTGTTTATCTAGGTGTTAATTACCTAGAGATTGTTCTGGATTACTTCTTTTTATAAAGTGTCATAGGCTCATGTCACAAGTAATAAAGCTTAACAGTGGAACCTTATCAATTTGCTAACTATAATGCTAGTGTGACGTGAAGGAAGAGGGAAAAAAAAACTTTGGAAAATGTTCTGTGTGTGTCAACACACACACAAAAACCCACACATAGAACAAAGCAATCATTTAAAAAATGTTCTCGTAAGTAAAAGTACAAATATATCTTCAGTGTTTTACAGCCTTCCATACATGTAATTATTTATATAGCACACTGTTATTAATGCTTGTGTGCTACATGTTCTGCAGACAGGCACAGTGAGCAACAAAACATAGTTTACCTGATGGGCAAGCTAGTACATTTAATATATATTGTAACATTTGCACACCCAACACTATTTAAGGCAAAATGTAGCAGATGTAATATTCTTAATATTTTTTTACAGTAGATCTAGAAAGCAATAGGAAGAGAAATGCAAAACTGGAATGTAAAGATAGAAGATCATGAATTTCAATGGTGCAAACAGAGGGAAAAATTGTGTACAGACACAAATTGTTCATCAAATTCTCTGTCAGTCTGTTTTTTCTTTGTTTATGACCAGAATTTATATTACAGTCCCATAGAATCATGTGGAATGAAACTGAGCAGTGGCAGGATAAGCTAACTTCGCAGCACATTCAAATCAATTGAGATGACGCCAATTTACAGCAAGCAAGGATCTGGCCCTGGGCTTTGAAAGGCTAAGAAATCTTTTTGACTGGGGTTTTCTGTTGGGTGCAGGGGGCAGGGGAGGGGGGGAAACGACACATTTTGCATTATTTATCTATGTTTTGCTTACAGTTCTGATGACCTGAAATAATATTATCTTGCTGTTACACCACATTATGTTGCATTTTTGAGAATCTCTACTTTCTGATATCACAAAGAAATCAATGAAAATGACTCCAAGAGTTCATGCTCGTTAATTCTTGCTTGATCTACAGTTTCTCAGAAAGTGAAGAAGCCTAGAAACAAAGTAATAAAAGGTAACTTCTGTTTATTACACAGCGATTATTCCTGCAGAACAGATTCCACGAGCTTTGTTTTTGTTCCTATCCTGAAGGTGTCTTTGACTAATGAATGGAGAAGAAAAAGGAGGATCTCAGTGCTGAGCAGAAAGGACATGCCAGGAGGTGGTGGCCAGGGATTGCAAAGGATTCTGACACACTAAGCATAGGGACCAAAATAACACAAAACTG
>NW_017728998.1:24243833-24258310 GCF_001723915.1 Gavialis gangeticus | reverse complement strand
AATTCTTGCTTGATCTACAGTTTCTCAGAAAGTGAAGAAGCCTAGAAACAAAGTAATAAAAGGTAACTTCTGTTTATTACACAGCGATTATTCCTGCAGAACAGATTCCACGAGCTTTGTTTGTAGTAGTAGATAAGGGAAATCTCAATGGGTAAGGTAGGAGGACATTTTAATTTTTTAAAAGTTTCTAAATAAGATATCTTTGGGAATAAAATGAGGTGGATTTGAATATATTTCTATTTGTAAAGGAATGAAATATACTTATTTCTCATAAATATAAAGGTAGACATTATTAGGAAGCAGTAACCTAATTTTGGTTCCTAACCCCATTTAATACCCTAAATAAGTTATTAGATTTCCAATAGTGCAGAGCAGCCAACCAGTGGATGCTCAGCACTTCTGAAAATTGGTCCAGTCCTCCAAGAACCTATCCATGGACCCAGGAACTACTGTGTTTTCAAATCATAGTCACAGGGTTTGATGAAACAGTGCAGGATGCCAGTTCTACTGATATAAGAATATGAATACAATACTGCAATGGTGAATCAGGCCACACAATGAAGTTATAGGTAAAAATATCCAATTTAAAGCAAGAAAATACATAGATAAAATGCACTTGATAAACTGTGAGCAATGTTTTAACAAGGGATATATTCCTTCTCTTAAGGTTATGCCTCTGTTTTTCTTCATTATTATTGTTGGTGTTTATTCTTGAGGAAATGTCTTTTATGCTCTGTTTTCTGAAGAAGTTCATATTATGATGAGTGAAACGCAAAGAATAATAAAGAAAAATGGTGGTATTAACCCTAACAGAGGAAATAGCTCTTTTGTTAAAAATGTCTGTGGCCATTTTACATCTGTCTTCACTAGAGAAGGCAAGAACTGTAGTTCCTGAATTATACTAGTCTTTAATGTGCTGCCAGTTTATGCCATGACCCTGTAGTAATGTACTGTGAACTGCATTCAATAAAGGCTTTATCTAATGCCCACTGAAGTCAGTTGGGCACTTTCTATTGGCTTCTTTAGACTTGACAACAAGCCCAATATGAAAAATATAAATATTTCTTAGAATATCAACTGTCAATATTTGATTGTTTTCTCTTGCATATTTTCTCTGTGAAGAAATGCATTATTATCTATGAGCCAAACTATCATCTCAGTTTCTCCTCTTACACTTCATTGCCTGACACTGGCATACTGAAAACGAGAATCTGGCTCTCTCCATGTATGATGTTCAGAAAGTTAAACTATTAATTTTCAATGCGCTTTAAAAATAAGGATACTTGTGGTATTCTTAATCCCAGTTAGACACTGTTTTCTTTGAAGTCAAGACCATTAACATTTTATAGACTTCATGGGAAAAGAACAAGGTCCTTTGGTGTTATAAACTCTGGCACTTACACCCCAATTCTAGCTCCATTAAAATTAGTGGAGGGAAATGCCTAGGGGGAACAGAAATAGATTCCTAGTTGCAGTACTAATGCTCAATGAGCTGCTCTTTGGTTTTAGTTTTAATAGCAATTACCATGCACCTTTCCTCATGATGATAGAGCTCCCAGTTGATTGTAGTGGGCTATGCATGTAACGGGGCTCAGTTCTTTAGTCTTTTCTCATGATTTCAGTCAGAAAATTCATGTGAACAAGTCACATGCTTGGTCACACACATCTGCAAATAAATTATGAAATACCACACATCAAACAATGCAACAAAGGACACAAGACTGGTAAAATTCCCATTGACTTTAGCAGGGGAGAAGTATTTGGCTCTAATGGGCTGACAAGTACAGTGAGCCTCTGTACCTTGGTCTCCCAGAGAAACCAATGGGAACCAATTGTGCATCTTGCTTGGGAAAAACACCCATTGCTTGAGCAAGGACAGGAAGTTCAGACCTTGTTCATCCTTTAATATATACTGTGGAATGCTTTAATGTATTTTGGATGGCTGAATGCTAGCAGCATTATTGCATAGCACATTTCACTCTGGCTTGCAATCACAATTGCTAAGACACTATATAGTCATCGAATGTAAACAAATGTGATGCTGCTCAGTTAACCCAGACTTGGATAAAATTGTCTCTGGGCAAACAATAGGCCTATGCTCCTTCTGATTAAAATCATTGTTGAAGCTCATATTGACATCAAAATGGTAGGCCTGGGCTCAAAAGAAAGCTCCAGCAAAGGCTGGAAAAATGCAAAGGCGGCCTAGTGCGGGACATGATCAGGCTTGCAGGTGTAGTGTAGAACTGTTTAGTCCTTTCATTTCAGCCCTATTTATTTCACAAACCATGTTGTTTCCCTCACATATTTTATGACTCTTAGACTACAAAAGGAGACGGCAGATATTCCTTACGTGGACATATGACTTCATTCTGTTGCATGAAGAGCTCAAAAGCTCCTGCTCCCATATCACGCTATCATCAAGTAGATACATGCTGCATTTGGAGAGAGCCTGCTTCCCTGTGAAGTTGAAGGAGGGCATGCTAATTTTCCTCGAAAGATTCTTAGAAAAGAGAAAAATCTACTCAAATTGCAGCCAGTTTCCAGCATGTCTTATAAACTCTACTGAATTTTCTTCTGCCTTCAAAAAATTCCTGGCTACATCCAAACTAGACAGGTGGAAGTGTATTTTAAGAAACTACTGAACCAGACGAGCATCACAAAATTGAACAGAACGTTTAGCCAGAGTCCAGCACAGCCTGTGAGACGCCAGAGACTACTGCTCTCAGAAGACAGACAGAGGTAGAGGGGACTTTTTGGAGGCTGGGGTTTGGATCTGTTGTAGGATAGACATTCAGCTATGGTGGTCATGTATTATGACCTGAAAAAACCTGTAAAAAAGGGGTCTTTAAAAATATTTGGCTCCCAGGAAAGGAGGGCTAAAAAGAGAAACAGGAGAACAAAGAAAGAAAGGAAATAAGAGATTTCAAGATTTTTTTAATGTCCTATCGTTCTCTAATCTTTATTTATAAGAGAAGAAACAAACTTCTCAGTTGTTGTCCTGTAGTGATATTGGAATTTTAAATTATGTTTCCTATCTACACAGTAAATACCAGAAATATCATGACAAATTTAGACACTGTGTTGTGGTGATCACTTGTGGGGGAGGTGGTCTAGGGAGCAGAAAGGGTTTGGATTGGGGCAACCAATGTGTCCTATACTTAGATGACATTTTAGAGCAATTTGTAATAAGAAAATCATCTTGCCATGATGAGAACACATCCTCGTGATTTTTGTTACTCGTAATCTGTGGTTATCCACAGGTCCATCTAATAATCTTGAGTCCTCCTTTCCTCATTACAAAATACATGACTCCTCTGGACATGCACATTAATGCTGAATGGCCAGCAGATAATGATCTCTGCTTTAAACAGACCATGCTATGAAATAAACAATGAGACAAAGCTTTGGCACTTGTTAATCGGACCACTGTTGCAACTCTTTCTACTCTTTTTTTCTAGTTTTACTTGTCTGGAAACAGTACATTTTTCACAGAAGCCTCTTCAATAGGCAAGGAAAGAGAGGCTGGAAAGCTGTAGCTGGGTTGGTTTGTTTTACTTTATACAGAGCCATTAGAAAAATAACTTAAACTCAATGCATTTTCCCACCAGTACAAAAACATGAAGCAAAAGTTTGCCACAGCTAAAGACATAGTACTGAGAGTTGCTGAGGTCTCTCAAGAACTTGTAACAGTTGGGCTAGGGACAGAAGTTACACATAAACCAGTTTAAGTGATCAGAAACTGGTTTAAACCTGTAACAGAACAGACATTCAGTGCACATAAACCAGTTTCAAAATGGCTGAAAATGGTTTAAGAATAAACCTGGTTGAATGTAGTATCAGACTTAACTGATTTGGGTCAAACCAGTTTATGATACTTCTGTCCCAGACCCCTTCCTGATTCAAGTTAAATCACAGCCCCCCAGCATGCTTTCAGCTCTGGGTTCATCTGGCTCCAGAGAACAGGGCTGTCCCCACCCTTCTGTTACCAAGATGGAGCAGTGAGGGTAGATTAAGTAAGGGCTGGGGGGGGCGGGCAAGCCTGGTTGGGGATGCAGCACAGTCTCCAAGGGGGGGACTGCCCCCTGCAGACAAACCCCAGCTGGGGTCCAGGACTGGGGATGGGGGTTAAACACACCTTCCACCACTCAAACTTACTACTGGCTACAACTGTGGACTACAAATCCCAGAAGCACCTGGAAGATGGAAGAGGAAATGATGAGCAACCCTGCAGAGTCCTGCTGCTGTAGTTCTGGACTACAAATCCCAGAGACCTTAGAGGCAGTAGGAAGTGGAAGTGAACACATAGTCAGAGAGCTGTGCTCTAGTACCTCATGGTACTTTCTGGCCTGAGCCACTGTAGGTATGTGGCTGCATTTCCTGTATCAAAGGTAAATGTCTGTTCACTTCTGTTTCAATTTAATCTGTGCAATTTAAACTAACCTGCAAAGATTGAATTGATTCAACCTTCGGCTTTTTGACTGTCTGTACCTACCCATAAAGAACCAAGAAACTCACAGTTTAATGGAGATGCTCAACACTTTAAAAGTGGCTGAAATATAAATGATCATCATATGATAATATACAGTGTGAATCACTAAAATGCAGTAATCACTGCCCCAATTACCTGCAATAATTGCAGTAAGCAAAGCATTCAGAAGTTCCCAGGCTGTTTTAAAAACAGGCTATAGATGCTTAAATGTTTTATGTTTTTACATTTAGAGTAAGAGATACCATGTTATGACTCTCAGGACTTGCTGTGTTGTGCCACCTACTCCTTGTTTGTATGCATGCATCATGTACGTGCAAAGAGAGTAGGAAGCGGAGGAATATATTTTGAGTGTGAAACTAAAAGATTACTTTGTGTTTTCATTGTCTTATCACAAATAGGGCAAGCACCAAGAATACAACCGAAATTTCCAGTAGATAATTTACAATGTACTTCTAACCTTTGGTGTTACTGCAAGTTCACTTCTTCCTAACTACTTCATAAGCATTATTACAGAGGAATGCACGGTTTTGTTTAACATCTTTATTAATGATCTAAAGGAGGGGGTAAACAGCACATTAATTAAATTTGCAGATGATAGTAAATTAGAAGGTGTTGCAAACACCACCGAGGACAGATATGATACAAAAGAACCTGGAGAGGTTGGAACAATTGGCAGGAATAAAAAATAGATTCAACCTGGGAGAAATGCAGGCTAATAAACCTGAGGAAAAATACTCAACATATAGCTATGCAGTGGAAGAATGGAATGGAGTGGGAAGAAATTGTTAGAAATACAACAAAGACATGTTAGTGGTCAGGAAATTGGAGATGACCTTGGATTGCTGCCTGGTAGCACAGACAAATTCATTGGGAAGTATGACATTTTGAAGTTGGAGGAACAGATCTCCTCTCAATAGCACTGACAAGACCCTGCCTGCATACAGTTCTGGGCAGTTCATCTTTCATTGGGCAGTTCATCTTTCATTGTCAGAAAGAGATGGAGTGACTTATGGAAGTCAGAGAAGATTAACAAAGATGATTGTTAAGGGTAAAGAATAAAAAATTAAAGCACTGAGTCACATTTTGGAGACAATATTTAAACCTACCCTTATTATGGACCTTGGCCAGATGAGGTTTTGCAGGGATATGATAACCCAGGCTTGTACACACTAGCTATTATTCTCTGACTCGATGTGAAAACTCAAATGGTGAGTTCAAGTAGGATAGCTAGTGTGCTGTAAAATCACCCCCTAGATTACTCTGTATTCATTTGCCCACATAGAGAAGACCCTAATATCAGCAAAAGTTTATGAAGAATACTATCACCTGTTGAGATGGCCCTTTAAGGGACAGTAGCTCAGCTGCACCTTTTTCAAGCTTGGCACACCACCCCAGGTGAATGGAGTAAGTTTGAGGATCGTGAGACCAGTGCATGAACCTCAGGCTGAAGTGGGCTGGGAGATGGCGCAGGCTGAACACAGGGAATAGGCTGCCTGCTGGGAGAGATTCAACAGAGTAATGCTGCATAGAGAATGTTTTTGTAGTGCTTGCTCAGTGAGTTTTATCCAGGAGAGAGAGTGGGCATAGAAACTAGTAGGGAGGTCTGAAAGCACCTCCAGTGACAAGCAGAGGTGAAATGCTTAAGAGGGGTTCAATGGACTGATGAGCCCAGGAAGGTCATAGTGAACTGGCGAGCCTGTTGCTGTAGTCTGGCAGTGTTATCTGTTGTTACTATTAACAATTTAGTTCCCTGAAGAGAGCATAAACTATGATGTGTTGGGTGCGGTGGTTTTATTTGGCTGTAAAAGTGGGAGATCTGAGCTGGCAGCAGAGCTAGGTTGAGTAACACTCTGTTATGTATATCAAAAAATGAAGAGGGAGATTATTTGGGGAGTATAAAGGAGCATAAGTAGTAGTAATGGGATGAAATTGGACTACTTCCTAACAATAGTTCTATTAGCCTGTGTAATAGGCTCCCAAGAGATTTGATAGAAGCTCCGTCATAGGAATCGCTTAAAATTACACTGGATGTAGTACTTTGGGGAACAGTTTTTCACTGGCAGAAGGATAGATTCCAATGAACTGACTTAATAAGTCTCTTCCACCTCTGCATCTGTCACTATGTGGATGTCCCATATATTGCTGCTATTGTAACTTTAGGCTTTGCACATTATGTTGCATGTATCCCTGGTATAAACAATAAAAGTACAGGTTATTTTCCAAAGTAGGCAAAACATAGCTCTGTCTGCGGGACAGAAAATACTGTTTCCTGACCATCAGCAGAAATGGTTTGTTCTGTTTTCCCCAAAATGATAGTGGATCCCCATTTGCCAATTAAGTAGTCGAACACAGAGACATCTTGCTAATTTTCTTTTCTTTTTTTTAAATGATGATCGGTTTTCCTTTTTTTAAGCTAATGTTCAAATAAGATTAGTTGTGCAAATGTCAAAGAATAAATGTTGTGTCATGTAACTTTCTCTTACTCAACCCCAGTAAGGGTTCTTAAGCATAGGATGTAACTGCAGATGTGTACACCAGTGCCTAGTAGAGATAAAAAGCTAAATTTTCTTTATATCACTCTACCTCGTTAGTGATTAAACATACTTCACAGAAACAAAGTAACTGTCCTCCTCTCTCTTCACCAAGTCATTAGTCACTTCTTAAACCACAAACTATGACAGATTTAGAAGTGTGAGAGTTCTTCAAACTTTAATACTCCTGGAAGGTGGCAGACTCTGGCCTGGAATTCTCTCTTCAGTCACCAACTACCTGCGCCTTGTACAACACAAAGGTGTATCAGGTCTGAGCTGCTGGATTGTGATGGACCTGCATACCTTGGTTCTGTAATCCCTTATCTGTGAATACTATGGGGGCTGTGGATCTTCATGGCACTGTGTAAATTCTGATAACAAAGGTGCAAACTTACAACCATCATAGTACGGCTTTTTACTACATAGACCCTTGAACAAGGAAAATGTGTTTAAAACCACCAAGTCAGTTCACATTAAGCCAATTAATAGCTGATGTCACTTTCTCACCAGTGTCCTGAAGCAAAGGGGTGGGAAATATACTGTTGTGGTGAAACTTGTAAAAATTCCTGTTTCCACTGTAACTACAAAAAACCTACACCTAGCAGAGCTGACCAGATAACAACTTTTCTATGAAAAATTCTCAGGCTTCAACCTTCCGGTTTCTGTGCAGGATGAAAATGATTTGTTTTCAAAATTGATCGTGCAAAAAGAAGAGAGATGAGGTGCAATACTCTCTATGCCTGAATCATGGGGCATTGGATTCTGATTCTCTCAATCATTCTTGTTGGAGCTGTTCCACTTAATAAACAATTAAATATTCATTAGGCAAAGAGTGATTCTCACCTGGGATGTGAATAGCAGAGTCCCCCATGTTGCATGTGAATGTCCTAATCACCTGGTTCTGCTGAGTGGGTCTCTCTCAGATAGGCCATGCATTTGAAGGAATTTTTGACAAGATCAGTGTGTCCCAGGAAGCAGTTCAGCTTTGTCAAAATGGCAGTTTCTGACTAGAGAAAATGTTTCTTTTAATCTTTCACCCAGCTCTAATGCCTGTTTGCTCCTATGCCTGAAAAAATGTTGATGGTAAAATAGGTTCTCTTCCAAAGCTGCCTGTGTACTTGATACCTATTCATCCCAAACTTGGCTCTTGAGACCAAGCATAGTGAAAATAATTAAAATATTACAAAAGGGGACCTTGTTGCTCTCCTTTGCACTGGCGACAACAGTTTTTTGCTCAGCCTATTAGCAAGGTTATTGTTGTCTGGGCACTGGTGGATCACAGACCTGGTTATTGCAAGGTGACCTTTTAATGCACTATTTTATTCAATAGCAGGCCTTCAAGATGTAATATTCAGTTCAGTCCTCCTTCAGAACGAAGGAGATTGTCAAAGACCCCATCCCACTCCATATTGAGATTGTGCAGAACTGCCTTTGGGGTAGTTTTGTAGTGAAAGCTACCCGTTGCGGGACGAGGATCCTTCCCACGCTGGGGAACACAGGGCTGTCTAGCACTGTTACAGTGGCTTCTTGGCCACATGTGTTCTTGCCAACAGTATAAAGGATTAATGACAGCAATGCTTCTGGTGGCCAGAGACAGTAGATGCAATTTAAAGCAACCCATGTGTAGCTTTGAGCTGGTAAATATCAACCTTAATGCCACCTTTTTGTCTTAGACTGAAAATAACTCAACCAGACCAAGGAACTTGACTCTAGTGTTTCACTTTGAACATGATGAAACTTGCGCTACTCAACTCACTATCAGTCTATGCTAATTTGAACCTCCGACCTGGAGGTGAAAGGATCAATATCTCATTACCAATGCCTTTCATCCTCCAGTATCCCATATTTTGTGGGGTTTAATATCTCAGTGCTTTTAAATCACAGTGCCTGAAAAACTGATGTGATCGGCATGAATCCAATTTTTTAGTGATGTGAATTAGCTAAGCTGTCGGGTTTTTTTCAGTTGTAGAATTGTTCTAATGCCTTTTTTTGACCAGCATTGGCTTAAAAAAGACTTCATCTTTAAAAATCCAATTTTACAAACGGTTAGTCTTTAGTGTGGACTGTTGCTTTTTAGTAATTTGGGGGAAAAATTAATGGCTGAGATATTTAATTTTCAGACACAGCTACTGCATGTTTAAAGTATCTCTTTTTTATAATTTTATTGTCAACAATATAGCTTGAATACTGAAGAGATATTGCTATTGCAGGCTGGTACGATTAACATCACAGTATTTCTGAAGCGGCTGTTAACATGTCTGTGGAATTATCTCATGCTGCATGGATCTGAACTAACTCAATGGATATATACTTTCAATATCAGCACAACAGCCTGTTTGTCCATTAGAAACCCCAAAGTCTAATGTTAGGATTATTACAGGCCCAAAATGAAGATATGAATGCTTTTATCCTCTATCTTTACTGCTTCTCTTAAATATGGTTGAAGAACAAGGGTGCAGAATCCGTGTAATAAAACCTAGAACTGATGGATGGTTAATGCCCTGTAGGCTCTGCAGTCACCACATGACGTGTACATAAGTTCTCCTCTCCTTGTGGGGCCTGATTAATCCTGCTTCTTCTTCTGTCTTTCTCTCCCTTATACAAGTACATACATGTGTTTTAAAGCAGTGGGTAAAAGACTAATTCAGTCCTGTTCATGTGTTGTATTCACTTAAAGTAGATCATTATTCTATGTGGAATAAATAGTATTATCCAGTAAATATGGTTTAAGGGGGTTTAATGAACCAGTATCTACTATCTAAGAAGGCAGATAAGAAGACCTGTGTTTTTTCCTCTGCTTTCTACTGATATATCAATTAATAAAAAGCAAGACTCCATTCTCAGTTGGAAGTATTGATATCGTACAGGTTTCAGGGATTCCATAACAATTTTGTACATGTGCAAAAAGGAGCAAGTATCCTATCAATCAGCTTAATGTATGTTTTTCGCTGCACAAAGCAGAGTCGAGAGCAAATGATGTGATGCTTTGCGTGATAACTGTTTACACTCCTGGTAGCACACATTTGATCCAAAATTTAGAAATCTCAGCATTGTCTTAAGCCTACTATTTCAATCCCCCACCCCTTCCTGTCTTTCACTCACTTGCCATCACTAGGCCATTATTTTTGTATTTATTATGGAAGTGCCTAAGGGTCAATTAAAAATAGGGCTCCAATTTGCATCTATACAGTAAAAGCTTATTCTGTGCCCTATAGAGTTTACAGTGTAAACCGCAAGAGGGGCTTCTTGTATAAGAAAGGGACATCATATTAAAAAAGATGGGTATAAATGGTATTAGTGATGGGATGCCTTCATGGTGTTAAAAATTCTTGGAGTGGGGGGTTTAGTTAAGAGGAGGGGAAGGGTTTGGACATGGTGAGGGGATGAGTTAGGAAAAGGTTTGAGCTAAGAGCCAATCCAGAGAAAATCCAGTCAAAGCTGTAGGAAGTGTCATGATGACCCCACTGTATAAGATGCTTCCAAAAGTGTGGTGACAGCTTCAGCCTCCATAATCTTGACCTGGGATTTCCTGATAGCATTTGGCTCTCTCAGAAGTCGTATCACCAAAGACTTTGCACTAAATCCAAGAACCTGCATGTCATCAGCCTACACTTCTACACTGATTTGCCCAGTATTACCAATGCCAAAAAGTTGAAAAGAATGGAACTGACTTAGAAATTAGAATTTTGTTTATTTAAATAATAACCTATTTGAAGTTCCTTTTATTTCCTTCCTGGGTTTTGATCCTTTGGACCGTGTTTTTCTTTGCAGCTGTATTGGCCAAACCATTTCTTAGTTTCACAAAATACAATGACTTTTGTTTCTCTGTGTCTGGGATTTTAAGTAAAATCTTAGTTGTCATGAGACTTGCAATTAAAGCATGAAACCTGCTTTTCATGCCTGTGCAAACTTGGTATAAAATAGACAAAATATGTGAAGACATCTCATTTGGTTCCATTTTAGACTCACTTTGCCTGGGTTTCAACAGCTATGTGAGGTGTAAAACAGAGGAGGATCATTCAGAAGGAATTCTTTATTTATGCATCATTGATGTGCATAAATACTTCATTGGAGATCACCTCAGTTCCAGAGGGCTTTTTAACCTGGGGCATGTTTCAGCTGAAATGCTCTTTGGGGTTGGGATTGCCCTGTAACATCATGCTTCATGTGTGCTGAGTTATTCCATTTGGAGTCAAAGTATGCTATGCTATTACATTTTTAAAGGTCTACTTTATCTCAGTTTCTGTAATTGGTCTGCTGCTCCAAATCTCTTGATAGAATTGTGTAAGGAAACAACAATTCTGCTACTTTTTCTATTTACTTTTGAACCTTTCATGTGAGTTTTCCCCCTTGCCAGACACCCACCCATGCTTCTACCATGTAAAATTTAGTATTATTCTAGTTGGGCTTGGGATTGAGTAGTCAGTCACCATGGGTCTTTAACTGCTTCTTCCACCAATGATATCTTTTTTCTGATAGAATATTGTGTATGATACATGGAAAATGAACATAAAGGTGTTGACCTTTATGAGATTGCAGAGGGATCTGGATAGGTTACAGGGGTGGGCTAACAGGAACAGGATGCGTTTTAACACGGACAAGTGCAGGGTGCTGCACTTGGGCAGTAGGAACCAGCAGCACACTTATACAATGGGGAACTCCTTACTCGAGAGCACGGAGGCAGAAAGAGATCTTGGAGTCATTATTGACTCCAAGATGAACATGGGCCGACAATGCGAGGTCATGGTTGGCAGGGCTAACCGGACCTTGTCGTGCATCCACAGGTGCATCTCGAGTAGAGCCAAGGAGGTGATCCTCCCCCTCTACGCGACGCTGGTCAGGCCACAGCTGGAGTATTGTGTCCAGTTCTGTGCGCCCCATTTCAAGAGGGATGTGGACAATATGGAGAGGGTCCAGAGGAGGGCCACCCGCATGATCCGGGGACAACAGGGCAGACCCTACAGTGAGAGACTGCGGGACCTGAACCTATTCAGCCTCCACAAGAGAAGGCTAAGGGGGGACCTGGTGACTGTCTATAGACTCACTAGGGGGGACCAGAAGGGTTTGGGGGAGACGCTGTTTCCCCTAGCGCCCGCTGGCATAACAAGGAGTAATGGGCACAAGCTGATGGAGAGGAGGTATAGATTGGACATCCGCAAAAACTACTTCACGGTTAGGGCGGCTAGGAGCTGGAACCAACTTCCAAGGGAAGTGGTGCTGGCCCCTACCCTGGGGGTCTTTAAGAAGAGGCTGGATGCCTACCTGGCTGGACTCGTTTGAGTCCCATTTCTCTTTTTGGGGTTTTTTGTTGTTCTCCTGCCCTGGCGGGGGGTCGGGCTAGAAGATCTACTAGGTCCCTTCTGACCCTTAATCTATGAATCTATGACCATCTTTTCTCAGTATTTGTTAAATTATATCTATCTTTGTCATTTTAGGTTAAATTAAGTTGTTCGGTCTACATGGTATGATTCCAATCCAATCTATTTCTTGCACCATCCTGGCATATAAGGCAGAAGTCAGTTATTGTCAACCTATCCCATCCTGGGTCAATGACTTTAATTTGTTCAAATTGCCAACCTGTAAAGTCGCAGCTTCGGTTCTTCAATGTGCTAAAAAGCATCCCATTGGGTCAGCCTTTCCTTCTTTTTCACTGGGGATTCCAGTAAAGGAATTGTTTAGGAATCACGTAATCAAGCATTCTCACAGAATTGCAAACTTAAGTCCATTTTTATGCCTGTCCTACTTGTTCAGCTGGTACTAATTCTTCCTTCAGGATTTCAAGATCCCTTATTCTACTTGATCAGTTTACTCTGAACATCTCTGACAGGCATGCTTAACTTTCAGGATAGATGTTTTGGTCTTCCATGACTCTAATTGTACCATACTTGGTTTGTAGTTACTAAATATTCTCATTTTGGAGTTAGAACTATTAGATTTCCTTATTGGGATGAGCTTCCAAAAAGCAGTTCTTACCTATTTGATTTCTTATATTGCAGATGCACTTACTAGAGTTATAGAAAGTGCTGTCTAAATAAATACCAGTTGTACTCACAGCTACACCTAAAATGATGAAATCATCAAGGATTTTATCAAGGACTTTCATAAACTTTGGTTTTTGACTTCTTGATTATACAGTTGTTTAGTGATTCCAACAAAGCTGTGTGGATCTGTTACATAAGAAAATAAATGTTGACATCAAACAACCAATGGAAGAACACACACTGTGTCTACCAGCAGTGTAGGGACGTGGCTGGTGCCCGAAGCAAAGCAGAAGTGGCAACTTCCAATTACCATCGCAATCATGAACACAAATGTGTGGCTGCTAGCAGCAGCTGTTGGCAGCAGATGCTTTTTTCATCCTCCTTCTCCACCTCTCAAGGATGATCCCAAGGCACCTGAGATGATTACCCCTACCGTACCCCAGTAGTTATGCCACTGGTGCCTACTTCAATGGTAATATAAAACCACAAGTTAATCAGGAGATCAGTGCACATTTGATGTCTGATAAGGATGTTGGAAGGTCTGTATTATTTTACAAGGGAATATATAGATTTCTAGTATCTGCCATACAACCCTTCAGCACTGTCAAAGATTTTCTGCAAGTTACTGAAATTTAAGGTGAATAGTGGGTGCTTTTTGTTTCTTTGTTTAGCAATATTGAATAGCATAAAGATCAAATCAATGCAAGAATGGGTGAGGTGAAAAAAGTTTGTTTTCAAACCCTGTTGATGGCCTTACAGATTCTGTTCAAAAGAGTTTCCTTGGGACTAAGCGGTGTGATGCCATGACAGTTGTTATTTAAATTCTCTGTTAACTTTGCTTTACTTTCTCCATTCTTCTAGACACATTCAGTCTCCCATATGGTTGAAGATTGTTTGCCACTCTGAGTAAACTGGAGTTATTTTATCCTGGTTTAGTCTTTTAGCTTGTTGATAGTCGCTTTAAGCTCTCCCATGGTGAATACCCCAAAATTGAGGTTTCCTATCTTATTGATATTGGCAAGACAGAAGTGTTTCCCTGTTTACTATATAATTAAAGTGTTCTTCCTATTCATTTGTTGGGGGGGTGTGGAGGGAAGCACTAATAGGACTATGCCCGCCCTTCTCTTATATTTGTCCATTGTAGTTGCTACTAAAGTTGCCTGTGAACCGAGAGATTTGAAGAGATTCAGAAAGATTCAGAGATTTGCACATAGACACAGCTTTAAATGTATTTTCTACATAGCTCTAGGTATCAGAGCAGCTCGTGAATGCTGTGATGCTGGGGCAGATGGAGTGTCCCACAGAAGCATGGGGGCCTCCCCAGCATGCTCAGCAGCAGACCTGGAAGTGGACCAGAAGCTCAGCGACTGGTGCCTCTTGGGTCTGGAAGGGACACCTTAGGTCCCCCTGTGGCTGATTGCTGAGCCAGGGAGGCATGGGAGGGCCCCCCAGCATGCTCCTCAGTGGAGCTGGAAA
>NW_017728998.1:24224011-24238833 GCF_001723915.1 Gavialis gangeticus | reverse complement strand
CTGGTCTGCTGGAGAGTATGCAGGGGGGCCCCCCTGCATGCCCCCCAACTCGGTGACTGGTGCCTCTTGGGTCTGGGGGAGGCACCCAGGGTCCCCCCACAGCTGATCAACAAGCCAGGGGGGGACACAGGGGAGCCCTCTTTGCACTCCTTGCCAGACCCAGAAGTGGACTGGAAGTACTTCTGGTCCACCTCCAGGTTCACCGCTGAGCACATGGAGGACCCCCCCACACTCCTGTGGGACACTCCATGCACCCCAGCATGCACAGCATTCACAAGCTGTGCTTGTACCTCGAGGTATATAGAAAAAAAATTTAAAGCTGTGTCCACAGCCGAATCACTGATTCTCTGAATTGGCATCGAATCTTCAGATTCAGATTTGGCCAAATCTAATTGGGGCCAGTGATCCAAATCAACAAATCAAATCAGTGTCCCTGATGCAGGCCAAATCAAACAAGGCCTGCTTCATGCACCCCTGGTAAATACCCTCATTTGTCTTCCTTGAAGAATATTTTACCAATGTATTTTGCTATATTCTTCTTAAACTTGTTAATGACCTCTTACCTAGGAGCATTGAGAAGGTTCAGCTTTGTGTCTTTTCTTTTGTTGATGGAACCCTGCAAGTTCTTAATGACCCACTCTTCTTTCATACCCTTGGAAAATCCCAATACGCTCTCAGCTGCATCAATGTATTTATTTCTAATGGTATCCCAGCCTTCTCTACACCATCAAAAACTGAATGCAGTTCTTTCCAGATGAAAAAAAAAATGTTTGACTGCTGAGATAAGATCTTCATTCTTGTTCGAGTTTTTATAAGTTTGGAAGAATTGATTTTCATGGTTACTATACTGCTATTTACATGGGCACAATTCACAGCTAACGTTCTGTGCCCACATCTGCCAGCATATATACACAAACATCCTGACTATATAACTAGACTGTAGTATAATAATACCATAATTAATTAAAGATCAATCAATGGCAGTGTAAACTTAATCATAACATTTGGATGACCAAGTAGTTTTTCCTCAGCTAGTCTGACCTTCCTGATGATCCTAGGACCAAGTAAGAACTTCTCAGAAACCAGCAGCATCAACTTGTCTTTTAATGTTTTTTAACTCATTAAAGCCAAACCTTTTTAAAATTAGATGAACATATTTATTACTCGCCTACATATAAAGAGACTCGTGAATCCTGTAGTTGAAAGGTAGTTGGTACTGGGAGTCGCATAGAATTTTTTGGCTTCCGGTATATGCATGGCACAGCCATTAAATATGGACCATATTGTTTTAAATGATCATCAATAATTGGACCATTTTTTTCCTAATTTGTGTTAAAATGGGTTCAGCATGGTCTGCAAATGACGAGTGTTTCCTTTTCCATACAACTAGAAGTTTTCCACTTTCCAGCAATACATGAATCAAATCAATAGCAGGTTAATGTATTTCACATGCTTTGTACTTAAGTACTTTTAATACAAAATGATTATCCCTATGCTCCCACTGAGCCTCCTTCCTCCCTTCCCCCTCCCCCCCCGCACTGCCCAACCCCCATTTCCCACACTATATATAGTATTTGGTTTTTTTCTGTTTTGGTATAGTGATGTACTCATAAAAACTTTTTAATGCCCCTGTGAACCATTGCAGTAAAGTCCATAGGTCCTAAAGATTGCTTATTGCACCTGTATTTAGGCTAATTATTAGAGCTCAACAGAAGCTACTCAGTAACTGCAGCTTTCATTACTTTATAGTAGCTGAGTAAGCCCTTAACATGTAAGTTATATTATAAAACTCTAGTGAATGCTCACATTTTTCATGTAGTACATATTTTCTCTGATACCAAAACATGATCACCATGAACATTCATTTTTCAGGTCATCTTAAATGTTAAATCCTTTCAGCAGTGAGAGAGATCTCTGCTGATACTATGTTTCAATCAGTCTTAATTACTACTCATAAGTCCAATGTCAAGGTTTTCTTAGGTGCTGGATATTAGCTAATATTTCAATAAATAAGGCAAAAGATGGTGCTGTCAGTCTCATTCTTTTTGTCAACCTAGTATCTTTCTTTTCCCCATTGAACACAGTAGGGCTAAAACCTCCTTGTTTGGCTTGGGGCAAAACACACCCTACACAAGCAGAGAAATAATCTAATTTTTTCAATGAAAGTCAGTGCCAGTCAAAGCAGCTCTTACATACTCGCACTTAAGATATATAAAAATGTACAAATATTGAAAATCCAGCCTGGACAGGCAAGTTATCATGTGCAAGATTATGAAAGGAAGACAAATTGAGAGAGAATATTCACAATGTCTTTGAAAAGAGTGAAGGAACTGTAATTTCTTCTTCATTTTAATGTACTTGATTCACTGAAAATGAGGAAATTATCCCCGATGTCATTGGCTGAGTTTCTTAAAGATTTTTAAAATAATAAATATTAATATTGTTTAATTGTATAATTTATAAATGGCTCCTTATAAATTTGAGTGGGTTCCATTTTAGCTTCAATATGTTAAAAACAGAAGTAGCAAGGCAGCTAAATAGCAGAGCTCTGTGCAACTTCACCAAATGACAGAAAGGATGGTGCTCAAGCATCAAATCTCCTCCTCCCAGGAAAGAGTTAACACAAAGAAATAAAATCAGATATGTGTAGCCTCCAGACGTCCATTAAAGTGCAGAATGCTGTTTTCTATCACAGATTATATGCCAGATGTTCAAACTATCTCTAATCATTGCAGATGTAATGGAGTAGAATGTTGCAGTTTGTGAGTTTACTGGCATTAATTCTGTATACTGCACAAGGGAAAAGATTTTAAATATATAATTATATCTCATTAATACTCAGGTTTTATTTCCTTTCAATGGAACAGGACTTATTAAAGCAACCATTTACCGCATGTTTTCTTTTAGTGTTTGGCCCCAGCATAATCCTGTGTGCATTGTACGTGTAAATATGTACTGTCCTGAGTATATAGAAACACACAGTACTGTATATAATTCCACTGATACAAAAACCCACTTTTTATATGCATGAGATGTTTTTATAATGTAAATTGACAAGGAAAAAAGATCTCAGTTATATAGTACTGCTTTAACCACATGCTTTCTGAAAAGCTTATCTTTTTTACTTAAGGTAACTGTAAAGACATACTGACTCTATTTATTCAGTTTAAATAAAATAAGACTGTACAGATGCATGAGACACTTTTACCCCATTCCTGGCCCCTGTTACATTGCCTCTGCCCTCATTCAGCATTAAACAACAGGCTTAAGGCTGGTTTAAATGGCTGAGGGTTGTGGAAACTTCCAGTGGTGCATGTGCGGGACGGTTCTTTGTTCCCTGTGTGAAAGGTGTACAGAGATTTTGACTGGTGGGAATGCTGCTGTTCTTCAGCAATTTCAGCCTCTGGATTCCTAGATACATTTGTGGTTGGCTAGAACGTATAGCAACCCAGGAGCTGCTCTAAACTGCCCAAGGCCAATGTGGCCCCTTCCCAGCCCCGTATCAAGGGGCATGGAGATGGGACTCAGCCATTACTTTGCCTTTCCCCTGGGTTCTAAGGTAGAATCGGATTCAGCATCTCCCTCCCCCCATCCCCCTCCCCAGGAGTGGGCCCTGTATTTCAGTTTCCAGATGAAATCCTGAACTTATTAAAACTTTGCCAGGCATCAATGGGTCTAAAAATTTACCATCTATGTGTCTTAAATCCTATTAGCAATTTTTAGTGGGTCTTAAGGTTGCAATATCAAGCACTGAAAAGTTAGGAATTTTGAATTAAGATAGTCTTTAATATCTTCACTTAATATTCATCCTTAAACCCGTGAATGGGTAAGTATGCAATGATTTTCTGACTTCCCATTTCAATGTGTGAATCCAGGCTTTATTAATAAGCAACTTATCTAAACCTTGAATACAGAATTGTTATTTTCCTTATGCTACTTTTACAGTTCTGACACCATACTATCCAAGTGAATCACAAATGTTAATGAATTTATTCCGACAAAACAGGTGGTCCCCATTTGACTGCTGGAGTAATGGGTCCCAAAGAGATTCGAGCCAAAATGATGCAGTGTCCACTAACGTGGGTTTCTGAGAACCTGACTTTTCCAGCACCACATATACACATGCAGCAGTACTTCATGTATTCAAAGTACAGTTCTGCCCTGTCCCCTGTCGTCTTCCTCCTTCACAGCATGCACATTTCAAATCCTTTCACCAAAGCTTTCAAGTACAAGCACTACTTAGTGAGACATTATAGTTATTTTTTCAGCCAGGAGCCACACAACTTCATTTTATTAAACTTCATTTCCCTAAACGTTTAAATGTTAGTGTAGCCACACTTTCAAATCTCACTAGAGCTAAGCACCCTTCAGCAAATATAGTTAAAGTCTGGCAAAGTTAAGGGCCAACTGAAACAATTGAGAATAAGGCTGAGCAGGGCAGGCATATGTGACCCTCCCAGCTCTGCTGATAATGCTGTGTAGTTAGTTTTGGACTGTTTTCTAGCCAGTGGGCATACACAGGAGTAACATTCATTCACTTCTGCATTACGAAGACAACACTGAAGAGAGAGTGATTTTGACTAGGAACACCAGGCAAATCCCACCCTTGAAAAGTTGTGGGGAATTGTTTAGTGAGAGGAAGCCAGGTTACAGACTTTAAAGTTTCTTCTGAAAGAGCCCCTGTATAGTAGGGGGGGGATGAAACTCCATTTATAGCATCCACCCCAGAAGAGAGAAGGTTCAAACCTATTCTGTTGAGACTTTTATGGGAACTACAGTATTGCAAGTTGGATGTTTAGACCAGTCTGTCTTTTCCTTCAGATAATGAACAAATAAGAGCAATATATAAATGGGTAAGTAAATGTATATTTATAAGACGACTAATCTCATTTGATGCCATTTAGTATTTCAAGGGCCCACGTTGATTAACGGTATGATTCAGTGTTCAGCTCCTGAAAAGGAGCACAAATGGAAAAAGTGCTAGAAGCCGCTCCCTCAGCCATACACAACTGCATTCTCTTGAGCACCAGGATTGCTGAAGGCAACTGCTAATACCAGAGTTTACCTACTCCGAAAGGGTAGGTTGTCTCAGTGGTTGCGGAGCAAGTATAAGCCAATGGCTCTGGCTAGCCAAAACAGGACAGTACTTAAAAAAAAATCTCAGGGAGTGCAAGAACAGAGCACTTCTGTCCAAAGGATAGATTCTGCTGCCTGAAGTCAAGTAAAACTCCTAGCAGGGATGAACTTTGCTCCATCAGTGAATAAAATGGAGCTGCTAAGGGTCAGAGAATGGGCTTTAAGGCAGATAAAGATTAGAATTTAGCATCCCACTGCCATAGAGGATGCGTGTCTTTTCCAGATAAGGTGTTCCATCCTAACAAAAGGAGATTCAGTGGGCCATAGGGGGTCCATAGAGCAAAAGCTGTGAGATTTTGATGTGGATTATTTTGAGTATTTCCGCCTGGAGTTTTCATAAGAAGGTAAGAACACACTGGGTTCACTGCTTCCCCTAGAGTCAGTTATGCTGTTCAGAGAGCAAGACTGTCAATAAATATGTACAGTAGTATAATGATGGGTGGTCAAATCAGGCCCAAACCCTGGGGGCCACCTCAGGGAGAAGTGTTGGAATGGAGTTGGGGAGGGAGGGGTTCCTCACCCTCCCCAACTCCATCCCCTCCTCCTCCCTACACACTTTCCCTGAAGTGGATCTCCCTCAACAGCAGCAAACCTTTGGCTGTCGCTTCTGTGCTGCTGCCACTTCTCTGCCCTCCCTGCAGCTGTTGCCAGAGCCACTACAGGGAAGGAGCAAGGTGTGGAGGGGGTGCAGTAATGGCCAGCTACACCTTGGACTATGTAGATAATGGTGTATGTTTTTACATATTGTACAAAACATGGTACTTCTATGATACTTGTTGCATTTTTACACGAAGTGACTTGTAGGAAATATGTTGATACTGGGAATGCAGTCACTTGTGTTAGAAAAAGCAAGCTGCACAGTATTAACTCACTCAAAAGGTTGGCTATATAACTGCATGTATTACTGAGCAAGGAAACGGTGGTCAGAATACAGGGATATACCTTTGTGTTTTAAACCCAAATGCTACAAGGTTTTCAGACTTTTTCTCACCCTGAATGTGTGACATAATTTAGTCACCATGAGTTTGTGGCATCATCAACTTGCTTCTGATTAAATTCTTTTGAAAACTTGAGAGCTTAAACTTTTGCCATTGACTTCAGTGAAGCTAGAATTTTCCCTCAGAACTTGTCTTTTAAGATGATCGTCTCCCTACAGCATGGTCTGTAACCAGCTTTGGAACCTGTGCAATATACAACCTTGTTAAATGACATGCACCAAATTGTTTCTGTATTAGCTGATTAGGCAAGTAATTACCAGATTAGCACCACACAAATATAAATGCAATTTATGACAGGTCTTCTGTGTTTGGACCCCTGCATTCAAGTCATGAAGTTTCAATGAAATTACAATTGTATATAATGCTAGCTCCTTATGTGGCTGCTCTATAGGAATTGAGTACGTTAGTGGAGCATGTTGGTTACCTTATCAATACAGTGTCTAAAACCCACAAAAATCATGAGTAAGAAATGTGTAAAAGTCAAGCAGGGAGGGCCACTGACAGACTCAAAGTAAACTAATTTAAGAATAGCTTCCATTTTGCCACTCAAAAATAACTAAAATGTCTATAGTGCATGCAAAAAGACTTCTTGATATAGCCACACCACTGTTGCTAATGCCCATATATTCATAAAACAAAATGTCATAGATGTGTTGCTAGCTGGGATTATGATCTAGAAGGTAGAGACCCAGAGAACAGAATCAAAAGGAAGGCATCAAATGTCAGTGGCAACTCTAGAGCTGTATCAATTTTTAATCTTTCAAAATAAATAGAGAACATCTGTGTCCTCTTGCAAACAAAAGCAGGATATTCTGCAGCTAAAGCAAGTAAAGAAACAGATCCACAGAGATCTGACTACATTGTAACATTAAATAACCTATTAAATTGCTTTCATTGTCAGAAATCTGATATGCAGGTGGTAGACAACTTAGATGTTTTTGAATTGTCTGAACTACATCAATATGTAACAAGAAGATAAGGAAGTGAATTAACTTAACCTCCATATTAGTATATTTCATTGTATCTTTCAATTTCCTTGTTAGCTTTCTAAATAGTTTATACTAAAGCAGAAATTGCTATCTACCACTAAATTGCAAATGATAGCATTAGAGTTCATGTAAATAAGGAAGGTGGTAGTATTGGAATAAATTGTCACTTGCACCCTGAAATGGCAATAACTAAATAAATAAATAGTCAACATTAATTATGGATCTGAAATAATGGCATTCCATTAAATCTGTGCTGACTGAGTAATCAGTAAGTAACTTACTCCCCAAATTCCTTCTAGTGGACTTCAGTTACCTCACATTGTACTCATTTTTCAAACTTCTTAACAATATTTGCTATTTGTATGGACTGATTGGGAACAATGTTCTGGGAGTATTCAGCACTTGACTTGAAATCTGACTTACATGTTGTTTAGTTATGACTGGTCATGTAGACTTAGTAGAATTGTTTGCATTTTGTAAATGGAGGATGGTGTTGCATACATGAGGTGCATATATCCATCTAGAAAAGCTACACAAAAACAATTAACTTGTGTGGAAATGATGATTCTCTCTTGCTCTGCTAAAAGAAGCAAACTGGCTCATATGGCATTAAAGATTTCTGGCATTTGATCCACCTTTGGATATATCTGAAAATGATAAACTTCAGTTTTTTTGGTGGCAGTCAAAGATAACTGAGTGTGATAATGATATTTATCTGGTGACAGGTGGCATATATGTAAAGATTCTAATTTCTATAGGACAGATGTTTGCATCTCAAAACCCAAAACCAAAATATAGTGGCACTGTAAGTAGGTTGATGTGCCTGCTTCTGTGCAGACATGCTTTGTCCCCTTACAAGCCTTACAGCCAGTCAGAGCAATAGTCCATGAAGAGGCCTGAGTGCCTGTGGCCTCATTGGTTAGCTTCTACTTCCTTGGGAACTATTCAGCCAACCCTTATAATACAAACAATAGGGCTTGTCCAAAACAACAAACAAATGAGCTAAACAAAACCTTTGGCCTTTCTCCATGTGCAGATCAGTGCCCTCTAGCTCTGGCTCTTCCTAGAAGCAAGCTTTTCTGGGTTTCAGTCTGCTTCCTGGTTGCAAACTGCTCCTTTCCCAGCTCAAGCTTCAAGATCTCTTCCCTTGGGCTTTTAACTGCCGGCCATCCACCCATAGTTGGGCTCCTACTCCAGAGCTGTCTGCCCCACTTAAAGGGTAAGACTACCTTGCTACAGACACCATTTATGGCAAAGCTTTTTTGGAGAGAAAAAATATATATACTGTATCTTCCTGAGTTCATCCATTTTCAAGATTATCAATTTAGTATTTGTTATAAACTCTAAGATTACATGAACATTTAATCAACCAGGTTCTTTAGAAAAGTTAGAGGCAATTTTTTGGAAAATGACTCCACTGTGCTTTTTATATCTGCACTCAATGTAATCTTCACTGGCAACCTTGAAAACAAAGTATCATACATATTACAGACTACTGTGGTTATGCCATTGATGTTTCATTGCTGTTTACTCAGAAAGACAACAACTTTAGAATTACTGCAGTTACTTGATAGGGAACAATACCATATTTTGGAGTGATCTGCTTAAATATGCTTTAAAAATTATTAAGACACTCAAATATTAGTTGGAAATACAGCTGGAGTAGGGCACAAGACAGATGTATATGGAGTGTCTTCATGTCCTCATAATTCATTGGTTCAGCTATAAGAAAATATTTTCCTCTAAAAAAACCCAACTAACTAGTAGTTTCTCAGGCTAAAAACAGACATCATTCTGGGCTTTGATACCCATCAAGGCTGAAGACACATTGTGGGGGACACAGATGTTTACAAAAACAGCTTGAATGGCCATTAACTAGCCACTGAATCAGCCCCTAGTGCCCTTGGGGGAAAAATGTTATCTTGGGACTTTGCAGGTACTTAATGGTCTTAAGTGTCTATAGGATGCCGTGATAAAAAATGGGAGACATCGCAGGAGAAATCCAACATCTGTTTAAACCTCAGAGAAAATCCCTCCTAATTTGAGTTAATTGTCTTTTGTTCCAACATGTATAAAGGACTGTGCCACTCTCCGTGTTTTACTTGGATCAGTCAGAACCATCTGTTTTTACCCTCTGTCTAGGTACAGACATTCAAAAAGCCTGAGGCAGAATTGATCTACATTACGCGGTATTCTGTAAGTGCCATGGTTTCAATCGGTACCAAACAGAACACATTCTCTCTTTGGAGGGAGGAATCTTAGACGGGGGTCCACCTTTTTTAAACCAGTCTTTTTGTGCCAAACTTTTGTTCTTTTATGGATATAGACACGCTTCTAATCACTTATACCAGTAAAAGTGTAATATCTGTACCTGGCCTTGGGTATTTCCTTGAGGATTAAGCAAGAGCCGCATAACCAGGGATCCTGGTTTTCTCTGATTTAAAAATATATATATATATTTGTATATTAGTGGTGTTTCATTTTGATCACAGAAAAAATGTGGATTTTGAGTTGCTTTTTAAAATCTGAAAATGGAGGATTTTTTTGTCAGAGGAAACTTGGGCCCTGCACATAACATGTTTTAGACCTTAATCTGTCAGTCGCTCTGCAGTCACAGTCACATGGTCTACCTCTGTGAACCTCATTGCAGGATGATGGCCTTAGCACTTAGCTGCCAAATCACACCAATCATTTGGACTTGGATGAAGAAAATGTTCCTATTTGCCACCAGTGTTATCAAGAAAAAATATTAGGTAAAAAGAATACAAGTTCTGGTTAATTCAGAAAAATAGATATGTATGCAGGCAATACGCAGTTTTACTGCTGATCTTTTAAACATGAGTTGAGATGAGTATTATATGCCTGATTAAGAAGAAAAACTGGCAATTTGCTCTATGTACCTCCATATAGGTATTCCTTTTAGACACAGGCAAGAGTGCAGTGGCACACAAAACAAATAAGGGTCTGGAAAGATACCAAATACATCCATAGTCACTCAGAGGTTGAAAACTACATTTTAATTGTGCCCTCATTCAGCAGAGTAGCAAAAAACCAAAATCACCATTGGCTATAATCTCACAGCCTTGCATGTTTCTCTTGAGTGCATTGTGTAGAGTAGTTTATCTTTGCCTTGGAAGACAGCATCACTGAGCATTTGCATTTGATAGTTTTGATTATTTTACAAGAGAAAAAAAAAAAGACAATAAATGAGTAACAATTCTAAAGTGAAGTCCCCCATCCCCAAGGGGATTACTCCTAACTGTATCCCTTTTGATATAATTTTATTATGGAATGATTTAATGAATATTAAAGCCATGTGCAGCTTCACTATAGTGTCACAACCATGCCGTAGACTATTTTTATAGTACTTTTCATGCAATGTATCACAAGGTGCTTTAGCTAATAAAACTAATCAACAGATGAAGCACCATTGGAGCTTATAACCCAACACTAAATTCATTAAGCAGTTAAAGTTAAATCAAAAAGATACGTTTTCTACCTAGATTTAAAAACCGTGACACATGGAGCTGCACGTATTGGGGTGGAATAGAGTTCCAGAGACTCTGAGCATATCGACTTAAAGCTCTTGCTTCATAAAGCTGCGGAAGAAGGCTTAGAAGAAGGAGGAAATTTGCTTCAGGATTCAAAAGGGGGATGGGGGCTAGGAAACTGACTGCCAAGCTGAGGAGTGAGAAGGTCAGGGAGGTTCTTTTTACAAAGGCCCTGAAATGCCTGATAAGTAAAGAGAGCAATTTTAAAATCAATGCAATATTTACTCTAAATCCTGAAAAGCATTCCCATTTTATTTAAAGGGATGTTTCACAAGTATCTATAAATAAAGGACGCTTCCTCTTACATGTTAGTCTTTTAGAAACAAGGTAAAATGCGAGGCAGCAAAAAAAGGTCTGGCCATATCAGCACACAGTATGATAGACTGCACCTCCAAATGACATTTTCATTATCAGTAAATTTATGTTCCTATTTCTTTCTGTAATAATGACCGTTCATAGCAAAAGCATGGTGGCTGCTAATGGACAGGAATGGGGATAAAAATTCTTTAATTAATACAAAATTGAAGCATTTCCTCCACACACTTTGAGCAGCCAAGTATTTCACAGCAGATCTTGGCACCCGAGTGCAGGTATAATAATTATACACAATTTCCAGTGATTAAAAGGTTGTAAAGTAATTTTAGATACATCTCAAAATTATTTATCTTATAAAGGAGGAGAGTGAATAAGAGCTGAATCATTAGCTCCAGAGTTCAGAACTGATCCTGCTAAAAAAGATTGAAAAGGGGATGTTCCTGCTTCTTTGGAGATGTCCCAGCTGTATCTTCTTGGTGGGTATCAGTTCCTCATGTTGTGTTTTCCTCCTACAAAGGCAATGGATCCTAAACAAATTCATGGCTTGTAGGTCTCTTTCATGTTCTTTTCAATGCAGAGGAGCGGGGTAATTTAATTAGTGTTCCCCTAATTCTGATGTTCTGCCATTTTGATCATTTAGCATCATCCAGTCCTAATTACATAAGATTGGAGAGCTCTGTGAATAGAGGGAATTTGAGATTTTGGGTATTTACTTGATGTTCTCAGCAATGCACATCTCCTGGGAAGAGGAAGATGAGCCAGAGGGGACAAAAAAGCCAATGGATAGATACCTAGCCTTTTGGGAGATACCTGTTGAGCTCTGGCCCTATTCCCTATTGCCATGATTACCATTTCTCCCTGTCTGTGCAGCAATGAAAAATGTATTGAATTTGCTGCCAAACTGCAGAAATGAATTTAAAAATCACAGGGAATGTTTCTTTTTATTCCTTTTTTTTTTTTTTTCTCCCCATCATTCCTGAAATGCTCAAACAAGTCTCCACTGGACTCTTACTCCTTGCATCTCTTCCATCTCTCTTTGGTTTAATTTACTTGAATTTTTGTGGTATCTAAACCAAGGCCGTCCAACTGGTGGCCCACAAAGTGTTAACACGTGGCCCCCAGCATGGCACCTGACTACTGCTGCTCTTATTGCTCTGCATGCAGTAGCAGCTGGGGACTTGACTTTTCTCTTGCTCCCCCAGCTTCTGCTGCATGTCCTGACATACAAGGCAGGCCGATGCGGCAGGGCACAGAGCAGCACACTGTGCCAGGGGAGCGGACAACTCACAGTGCCCACGTGGTGTGGTGCTCGATGAGAGCCTCCATGGAGCTGAAGGTGAGGCAATGTGCCTCGCTGCATGGGAGAGCACCTATCTGTGTGTGTGCTGCAGCAGGATGAGAGTGCACTCTGCATGCATGTGGTGCAGGGGTTGGGGGGAGCCATGGTGATCTCTGGCTGCTTTGAAGTGGGCCAGCCCTGTCTTAAATTCTGAAGTCACTGGCACAGTCAAAAAGCTTTTAAAATGATTGAGAATCACCGACAGTTGCTGCTTTTGCCTTTGCTTCTCTGAAGATCTAGCACCTATCTCCAAGAACAAAAGACTACTTCCTATACTGACACTGAAGATCCTTGCCAGAAATAAGATTTGGCCTCAGTTTCCTAAGGCCTTCTCCCATGTCTGTCTCTGACTGGTACATAAAAATAGGAGAAGATTCTCCTAGGCTAAGAAGAGATAATTCTTGGGACTGAATAATCCCAGTTATCATTCTGGTTGCAGAAATCGGCCCATAAAGGGGCACAGAATTTTCAATTCTCCATTTACAGTTCAAGAGAGAGCTATTTAATGCCTGGATTCTGCTACCATTGTCCTTTAAATGGCCACCTTAATATTGTTTCTAGAAGTTATAAAATAATACCCTTTAATTTCTAACACACTTGTGGTTGAACAGTTATCTGAATTTTTATAAACTGTGCTTTTCTTAACCACCTTCTTCAGCAAATCTAACAAACTGTTCTGCATCTGTAATAATGAAAGAAAGTACAAGAAAGAAAATATAGAACTTACTAATCGGTTTAATAATGGAAGGTATCTGTGTCACATTATAGAGAGACAAATTAAAAGGGCAACTGGAGCTCCCAGAAATCATCTGTTCATGTTAACAAAGTGAATATTAATGAAAAACAAAATTGAGTTCCTCTTGTGGTTGATTTTCACATCGTTTTGAACAGGTATTAAAATAGGTATAGAATCTAATCCATTAGCTGTTAATTCAAACTAACTTTGGTCTCTGCTCTGGACTATTACCTCTTTGCAATGACTGGGATATAGCAGTTTCAAAAAAGATTGCTAATTTAGGTCACATTACAGCTCCAAATATCTAAGGCAAAGATCTGCAAAAAGATACGGGTCTCTGCAATAGGACTTGGACATGTAAGTTCAAAACCTAGGGGAACTTGTACACGTGACGGGATTTTAGTCCTTAGGGTTGCATTCTATGCCCACTACATTGAAACAGTGAGGTTTTAAAATGGTGGGTTTTATTTTTCTGTCACTGTCCATACATTATTGTCCTGGTGGCCACAGGAGCCTGCTGAAGGCAGAAGCAGCGAGGGGCCCAATACCTTTTATTTATTTATTTATTTATTTTTGGCAAAGCCTACCTACCTCTCCCAGGGCCAGGGGGAGGGGAGGTGTCAAATATAATTGTTGTTGCCTCCTCTCCAACCCTTTGTTGTTTTGGGGTTTTTTTGGGGGGGGGTGTTAAAGGATTTTTGCCTTTGAAAGGCTTCTAGACTGTGACTCTTGAGTGGAGGAAGGTGATGAAACCGTAATAAAGTATGGTAAGACTTATGAAACCTCCCTGTTCCATACAGGGTAGCTCAGCTCCAGCCCTCACCTTCTGTGAATGCTGTTTTTAAGGCACCTCTCTCCATGAATTGTAATGGAAGCCAAGACCCCCAACTCAGAGAAGTGGGTTCTGCCATGGGGGCAGATACCTGGTATCTGTGACACTGAGAGCACTTAAGTGACATCGTGCCTCTGGGACTAAAGCTAAAACCGTGCATGCATAATGTGCTAAGGGATTAGCTGAGAACCTGCTGAGGAACTATAACTGACTCTTAGCTGGAAAGTATACTTTCTTGTTTTTTCTTAATTTCAATTTGTTTTCATCCCAAAAGACCATCACAGGGTCAGGATCTGCTTAAGAGAGGTGCAAGATTAGTTAGGTTAGGAGAAGTGTTTTAAAATTAGATTTCCTAGGAAGCTTATACAGCACTAGCATATCTCAAATGCTTCTCATTTCAGGGAACTACAATGACTGTTACCTTGACCACTGTGTCAGGAACCTCTAGAACTGAAAGCCTGAGCTGCTGCCATCTGACCGAAAGAGACGTGGCTCTGTAGCTGAGGGCTGTAATAATTCATGTCCTCTGCAGAATGGCACAGAAGGGAGGGACCCTGCAATGTATGCTCACCAGTGGGCTACAGAACATCAGTCATTTTAGTCTTAGAATTACTTCCATTTCCTCTGTTTCCTCATTTTTATTGTTGAACAATTATTTACATATCAAATGAAGGATCTATAGTCTCAGTTTGGACATGTACTTACCCTGAAGAAATAAACCCAGCAGGATTGTGAGTATCCCACATAATTCTGGGTGCTTTTGTTTTGTGACTCCCATACTTACAGGTATCTGAGCAGAAAATTAAACCAAAATGTTATTTCTATACGATTTTTTGTTATATTTATATATGCTGATTGTACAAAAGCACCCAGAATTATGCGGCACCTATTTTCAAGAAAGGGAGGAAAGTGGATCTGGCTAACTA
>NW_017728998.1:24206859-24219011 GCF_001723915.1 Gavialis gangeticus | reverse complement strand
AGCCGCATACATGATCAGAGGTCAGGAAAACGGACCAGGCTGAGAGCCATGGGGCATTTTAGCCTGGAAAACACAGGCTCAGGGGTGGTCTGATGGCCACCTATAAGTTTAGCAGGGGTGACCACCAGTATCTGGGGGAACATTTGTTCACCAGAGCGCCCCAAGGGATGATGAGGTTGAACGGTCATAAACTACTGCAAGACCATTTCAGGCTGGACATAAGGAAGAATTTCTTTACTGTCCAAGCCCCCAAGGTCTGGAACAGCCTGCCATTGGAGGTGGTTCAAGCACCTACATTGAACATCTTCAAGAGCAAATCGGATGCTTATCTTGCTGTAATCCTATGACCCCAGCTGACTTCCTGCCCTTCGGGCGGGGGGCTGGACTCGATGATCTTCCGAGGTCCCTTCCAGCCCTAATGTCTATGAACTCTATGAAAACAACGGAGTAATGCAGTCAATTGTAAATGACCAATAAAATTCAAGAAAACATGGACAGAGCTGTAATTTGGCCAGGTGGCTGATTTTATATTGTGTGAATGATAATTATGGAATGATGTGATGCAGTAGTACTGGGGATCTATCTCTTGCTACCCAAAATATACTAGTGAGTGTGTTAGGGCAGAACTAAAGTCAGGTTCTGGAGATGTATTTATTTTAACCAGGAAATGATTGGCAGCCTTCCTTTTCCTAAAGCAGATCTTGTAATTTCTGCATTCTGCTTCAAACTCTTCAAAACATTTTAGATTTTTTAAATAGCTTTAACAACTTAAATAGAACCTGTCATTTTTTCTAAAAGAACCCAAATATATTTGAAAATATTTTACTTACTAATATTACAAGTACTTCCTGCTATATTTATAATTGAGAGCTGCTAAGTGGGAAAAAATATTTGTAAAGCATTTTTGTTTATTTACATTGCACAATTAAAAGCACTTTATCTGTAGCCAGATCCTGGCTTGGTGTCGCATCCTGATCCTGTAAACAACTATGCACGTGTTTAACTTTACATAACACATTGACACACCGACTCACTTGATTAAAGTTAAGTATGTGAGTACTTGCATAACTGGGATTTCCCTTTGTCTGGGCCTTTACAAGGCGAGAGGAAGGGAGAGAAATAGGATTTGTAAACCCACAAAATGTAGCAAGGAGATTTAGGTGTGGTATCAGATATGGCTTTTAATTCCCTTTCTAAGAAATTTCTACTTGCCATTCCCTTATAAACTGCTTAAAGGTTTAAAAGCTTTGGGTCCCAGGGAGGTAACTGCTTCAGATTCAACACTTTAAGGATTTAAAGCTCATTCCAAGCCCATTCAAGTCTCTGAGAGTTTTTTAATTGACTTCAATAGGCTTTGGATCGGGCCCTGCACACCGTTAATTCTTTGAACTGCTTTCTGGTGTTAAAATACTTTAAGCTGTTACAGATTTAACATGGTTTAAGATCTTAAGGTGTCCTTTTATATGCATTGGTGTAAGTTCAAAGAAACCAACTCTTGAGCTGAGTTTCTCTACCTGAGCAGGCAAAAGTAGCTGGTGGTGTCAAGGCTCCTCGTCCACTGGTCAAAGTGGTTTCAGTGCTACAAATCACTCCAGAGTGAGGACGGTGACAGGTGAGGATTGCCTTTTCCAGTGCTCTGCACCCCCAGATGTTTATTGGTCATGCCCAGGAACGACTTGTCCATGTGGCTTTCATGCTGCATCCAGGACCACCAGCAAGAATCATGCCCTGCCCATGAGCACCCACTCGGCATGCACCAACTCTGAGAAATGCAGTAGTGACACTGCATTAGAGCTGCCCTGAGTGTGTACTCCAGGACCCTTCCCAGGGTTTCTTTCTTTTGCATATTTAGCTTGTGTACAGGGCCTCTCTAAGATGGCAACAGTGCCTCATTTCTGGGATTTAACATGCACTAGGCAGGCCTACATCTCAGTGGAAGTCTTGAATATGACTTGGAAGGAGTAGAGAAATGTACTCAGCTAATGGTGGAGTGGCTGTTTAGGATGGACTACTCTTTAGTGGCTGCACGTGTGTGTGTGTGTGTGTGTGTGTGTGTGTGTGTGTGTGTGTGTGAACATGCATGTGCATGCACACCAGGGCCAGATCCTGAAGCATACAAATGCAAAAGCTATCCCACTCTCCACAAGTCCCTGATAAGGTGTCAACATGAAAGGTGGGTGAGTCCTTGCCATTTTTTGTGACTTAGCCTCAAGGGAAAAATAAAGATGAATTACAGAGACAGATGCCTTACAATTTTTTCAGGGACTGAATAAAAACTGCCTTGGAAGTTTCCTCACAGCCGGTCTCAGTCTCTGTCTCTGTCTCTAAGCTTCAGGGAGGCTCCCAACATAGATTCACTGACACTTTCCCGGTTGGGGTGAGGCATGCTTCTCCCTGTGACCATTGGGTACAGGGTGGAAACAGAACGTTAGGTACTGAATAGGTGGAATAGGATCCAGCTAAATGTATTGGAAAAGCCTTTTTAATAAAACCCTTTTAGTTTACCTTATCCCTTGAAGGTCTCCATTCTTGCTCACAACTGGGACAAGCATCTATGATTTTTGGGTGGTGCTGGCTCCTTTTTAGAAAGGACATTATGCTTATTTTCTGCCACTTTAGCCTTCCTCCTCCTACAGGAAATGCTGGACCCTCAGTACTGGTTTTATGCCCCTGAAAGGAAGAGGCACAAGCAACTTCTTCTTTGACCCTGCATCTTAGGGACGCATCTGCCCCACCAAGTCCTGCTGACTCAAGGAAAGGAATAACTGCATGGGCTTATTGGCATCTCTCCACCCTAAAATGTTCTTTGTTCTTTTCCTTTTATTACCCACTATTCTTGAAGTCTGTTTCTAGCCACAACTTGAAGATAGCTTGTGTGTTTGGTGACCAAGGGACCTTCTTAAGGTCTTTGATTCTGTTGCATTTCCCTCTGAGTAATTGTTGAGGAGTGAGCCAGAAAAGATGTTGTAATTAATTAGATATGGTGTTTTAGGAAGCTGCATTCTGTTATGCTAAGGACCGGACTCCACATTTCCCACTCTGCCTTAAGCACTATGACCCTGAACTGACCTCTGTACTTGGTGTACGAGTGTTTGTATTTACACTGAATTTTGCTACAGGAGGTCTTATTAACTGGTGGTCAAGATTTTATTTTTTAAATGGATCATTAACTTGTTATACATACCCAATGAGCTTGCTGATGATGCTTTACCTCTGATTTCTTTTCTCCCCTCAGTAATGTGAACCTGCATAAAGACCTTATGGATTTCCTTCCAGTTTAAAAGAGGCAGAGAAAATGCCAGGGAAGTAGCAGCAGTAGAAGTGAAAACATATTCTTTAATCATTGTAATGGAGCAGATGCTTCAATGGCAATAGCAGCAGGTCCAGTAAGTACTGCATCTTCTTTCATCTCCTGACCAGAGCTACTAGCAACATGCCATCTTTCCTTCTCAGGATTTTGTTTCCAGTAGCATCTGCTGTGTCTCCTTCTCCTACTTGTTGCAACACATGTAGCCACATTGCAAGAAGCAGCCAAGTCATCCACAAGGTAATTTCTATTAATGAGTCATACTTGCTTAGTGGATAAAATTTCATATCTCTGACCCTGATTCAGCTTGGCTGCCTTGTGCCACTGGTGGACAGAGAGAGAGCCATAGGAACAGACGGTTTGCAGAGCCAAGTGTGAAGCCAAGACCTGAATACTGGTGCTTGAATTTAGGTGGGGAAAGGTAAGCGGTGCTGTTTCTAGAGTCTGCTATTGTGAATGACTGCGGCAGGGCAGCTTTTCATGACTTAATTTCCCCTCTCTTGTCTTTTTGAGTTTGCTTGCTTTATGTCTGTGAACAGAGTTTTTTCATTAGATTTCCACCCTGGTTTTCAGGCCCAAATATTTTCAACTGAGTTTTAAAAACTGGGGCTGAGTGCCAGAACATATGAAGATTTGGGGATCACTACAGTGGGCTGCCTCTATGCTAACCAAATGCCTTGAACTGACTGTACAAGAAACTGCCTTGCGTTTTATTGTTGTCTTCTCAAAATGCAATGACATAATCCATCCAGAGGAATTGGATTCTCCCCTCAGATTGTCGTGAAAATGTTCCTACCATTGGAAAAGTAGGAAGATGGGTTGGGATGCTTGTCTTTTTGATTGCACAAATTAAAATTAATTCAAGGAGTCCAGTTTCCAGATGGTGAAGGGTCCTACTTCCTGAAAGTCAGGTTTCTTTAAAGTACCCAGTTAGTAGTGGCTTCAGAAAATACCAACCTCTGTTTCTTAGCTACCTCTCTGCAATTTGCAGGTTACTTGGCACTATGTTTTACTGTAAGATATTTTAGGTATATCTACATCTATGGACCACATACTCAGGAATCAATAGCCTAATTAGAGGTCCACATTCTCAGAGCCACACAGAGCCTCCTTAGTGTTCATGGTCATCCTCAACACCCGTTGGTTTCAATGCAAGCTGAAGGCACTTAATCAGCAGTTCACAGGATCAGGCCTATAAAGAATATTTCATTTGAGCTAATATGCAAATTCTAGGTAACGCAAACACCAAAACAGTCAATTACACATAGCAAAAACATACACAACAGCCAGGAAGCCATATGATAGATATCATGTTGTGATTATGTTGTGGGACTTTCATCTTTATTGGCAAACATTTCAGGCAACAGTTCAGATTTACATAGAATCACATATGTGCTTAAGAAAGCATTTTATCTCCCCTTTTCTTTACAATGCTACAGCAGCTAATACCCTGCTACTAGCAAATAATTAAGGTTTGTCAGTGTTCTTCAGATAATCACTCAACACTTCTCCAGATTCGATCTAAGTTTCTTGATTATATAAAATTAGACTGGACATTTCATAAGAATGGGGACTTGCATGAATTTCATTGCTCATGGTATTCTTGTTCTATTTCTGGCCCCAGCAAGAGCCAGCAAGAGATGAAAGATGGATGAGAAAAGTAAACTTAATTTGAAACAAACTTGTTTCAAAACAAAATAAAACCAAAAGGCCAGGCTAAGGTTCAGCTTGCCTTGTTACCAAACTTTTCATGTCATGCAACACAGCTGGCCAGATCTCTGATTGTCTAAAATGTCTTCAGTTTAGGATTCTTAAAGGCTTTTTTTTTTTTCTTCTTTTGAAACCCCTGCCAAAATCTAGGTTCTAATTGAGGGACAGCTTTTTTGTTGCAAATGTTTCATCTTTGGTGCAGTCTTCAAGCCGGAATTATTCAAAGGGCAATAGACATACAAGTCAGACCCCACATGAAAATCCCAGCTCTGCCATGTAGTATGAAGTCTGCTAATCGCTTACATTCACTGGTGGCTAGGCAGATATGCTTCTGAGTAATGCCTACATTTTCAATTCATGGCACATCATAAATTGCTAGGGAATATCAGCACCTTTGTTTTTTTTTCTCTGTTGTTTGCCTTGTTCTCTCTACGATATTAAAAATAAAAATGTTGATGAATACCTCTGCTCATTAAGCTCCCTGGTACATAATGTATTTGTGAAAGACAGTTAACCCGCTAGCATATGCAGATTTTGGAGAAACTTTAGAAATAAATTCTGCATATATCGTTTAGAAAATAGCCATAAGTTTCCTTCCAAATGAACAGTATTTAAGTATTTTTACGAAGAGCAATCAGAGCATACAGCACTTGAAATTTATATTACATTAAAACTCCCTGATTGTGCAATAATAAAAGATGAATGTGGATTTATATTGTATGTAAATTGATTAATCTTTTCATAGCATTGCTCAATAAAAATGCAGAGGTAGTATCATATTGGTTATCTCTTAGCATCAAAGGAGAACAATGGAGCAGAGTATATAATATCCATTTCAAGGTAAAAGGTACAATGCACATTTTTTCTCAACTCAGTCATAATATCCAGACATTAGTGTTAGTTGTGTTAGTTGCTCTGAGCATAGCAGTCTTAGAATTGAAGATATGAATAGAGCAATTGGAGTGGAGGGCCGCCAAGACAACAATAAAACTCAACTTAGGTGATAATGTAGGTCTCTAAGTCCAAGTCAACATGATTGAATTGCTGTGCCCAGTAATGCTGTGAGAAGCTTTGATCCGTGATTCGATTCGACGGAGATTTGGCCTGATTTGGTGGCCGAATCTCTGAGTCTGAATTGCATTAGGAGACCCTTTAATCTCTCTGAATCACATCGGAACCTTCCAAATTGATTCGGAGAGATTCAAAAAGATTTGGTGATTCAGACACAGACACAGCTTTGAATGTTTTTTCTACATACCTCAAGGTAGCAGGCGACTCATGAGTGCTGAAATGGTGATGTAGATAGAGCATCCCACAGGAGTGCTGGAGGCTCTCCAGCGTGCTCAGCAGCAGATCAGATCCAATGGGGAGCATGCTGGGGGGCCACCCTGCCCCCCTCAACTCACTGACTGGTGCCTCCTGGGTTGGGGGGGTACCCAGGGTCCCCCCCCGTGGCTGATTGCTGAGCGAATCGAATCACTGTCCCCAATTCAGGCCAAATCTGAATCAAATATGATCTGTTTCACACAACCCTACTGCCAGGCAGCAGCACTGCCAAGTGCACCCCAAATATTTCAGGTTGGCTTCCTCTTAAACCAGAAGTGGTGTGGTGCTAAATAGCAGTCTGGAGCCATCAGTCTGCCCCCACGCAAATTAGCCCTCCTGAAGTGCTGGGAGGATCTCGCTATGTAGCTTGTTGGTGAGGAGGATGAGGGCGTTGCTACTGGATATAGTAAATTTACTGTTTAGACATGGCCCATTATAATGAAAGGGTTATCGTGCCAAACTTGGAAGCAGAACTGCACAGTTCTGTGCCCTGGATGACAGTGGTACATGTGGCAGTGACTGCACGTGGCAGTGGTGCACGTGGCAGCCAAGAGAGCAATGAAGCTAGTGCTATTTCTCCTTCCCCCATACTCACGGGCACTCAGGGTTGATGTCAGACTATGTTTCATTGGGGAAACTTAGATGATAAAGTCCTTAAGTAGGGATTGTCTCTTCATTCTGGGTTTGTACAGCACTCAGCCCTTAGTAAGACTTGATTCGCACTCATGTTCTTGGAACATTTGGTGGGAGGGAGGGACAGGCCCCGGAGGGGAATACCATGGAAAAAGCTGGAGCAGGACAGGACTTTCTGAACCAGAGATTCCACTCAGCCTTTTCTTCCCTTGGTACCATACTATTCCTCTTCACTAATGCAACTCTTCCAAATGGTGTCCTACCAGTCCCTAGACAGGGTTCTTTTCCAAAGTGTAACTTTTTATGTTAAATCATGATTGTCAAATTTAACTGTCATTCTGGAAATCTGCTTGTTAGATCAGCTGCTAAGGCAAGCAAAGCAGTGCACATAGGCATGTTCTGTTGGTGACAGCACAGGCATGGAGCCAGGAGCTAGCTACGGTACATGGACTGTGTGATCTTGGGCAACCTGGAAGCAATAGCTATATCTCCACTGCCCCACCTGGGATCCCAGTCACTTCTCTATAGACAGGTGTGACAGCCCCCTGATATTCTGGACTGTATGGTTCTGTATGAATCTGTAGAACAAAATCTACAAAGTCATTGTGTGCCACCACAGAATATCAGAAAGCTATTTAATATTCCTATTTCCTTTGTTTAATTCCAGGTTGCAGTATTTTCCACATTTTAAGGGACAATTTTCTAGTTAAGTTTTTATCCAGGTGTTTTCCTGTTTGTCGTTGAAGGGTTTTTTTTAGAAGAGTAGTAAATTCATATTCATTCATTCATTCAGCACAATGATTTTTTTTGTCACAAAATAAATACCTCAGCAAAATATCACCATCACAAAGTGATATTATTTTCCCTTTGAAGGCTCATTTTACACAGCATGACATACTCAAGACAGTGCTGCTTTCAGATGATAGTCTGATTTTTTTTTCAGACTTTTCATTCCATTTTGGCTAAAGCTAAATGGAACTGCATGTTAATGCCTTTATTACTGGCCTCTTTGTACAATCATCTGCCAATCTGTTTGCTCTTCTAGTGAGTGACAACAGGGGACATGATAGAGGTATTTAAAATAATGAATGGTAGAGAGGAGGTTAGTTGTATGATGCTTTTTACCCTCTCATGAGATGCAATAACAACCAATGAAACTAAAAATCAATTCACATCAAAAGGGATCAAATGAATTACTGTATTCTCTCATGCCACCTCACTCTCCTTCCATCGTACCCTGGGTAATTAAGGGCCGCCAAGCCAAGAGCAGAGTTCCCAGTACTGTTATTTCAGTGAAAGCATATTGCCATTATGGCTTGGCCAGGAGTAGAGGTACAGTGAAGGATGGTTCAGATCTCTTTGTGCATATGTGAGTTTCTTCTTGGGCAGCTTGTGTGATGTATTAAACCCCACTTTTCCACAAAGCCCCAGTGCTCAACAAGCCCTATGTAATAAAAAAGTTTTTTCTTTACCATTCTTTCTTCTAACCTGCTCTTACTTCTGACTTATTGCTAGGGACCTACTTAAATCACAGGTTTGCAATATTTGCAGAAACTGCGAAAAGCTGCAGTTTCCGCAATCTCCACAAAAAAATGGAGTTTCCTGTTATTCTGTACAGAATCGCCTGAAAAAAACAAAAGCTTACTAGAATACAAAGAAAGTGCAGCAATCACTGCAGCCATAGTGCATGTGGTTTGACAGAGAGCTACTGAGAGGCTGAGCTAGTGAGATAAACTCAGTGAAGGCACTAGTCAGGAAGGCGAAAGGGTTTTGATACCATCTTTTAAGAAACCAGATGCCATGCTGGAGTCTAAAGATGAGTGACTGGCCTCTTAGCCAATCAGTGGTGAAGGGTGAGGCATCTGGGCCCCCTTGGCTAATCAGTGGTGGGGGGCTTGCTGCAAAAAGACTATGAAATCAGCTCCACATGCCACAAGCAGCCTGCAAAATCCCTTCATCTTGCTGCAATTTATGCAGGGCCCTGCTTATTTCTGTAGGTTGAAGAAAGTACCTTTGACTTAGATTTACTATATTGGGGAGGACCATGAACAAATAGGCTTCTATGTACAACATGCACACACACCCTACACAAAACTCTTTTCTTCAGTGAGGCTTCATGATGGAATTCTTACTTGATGGCTTCTGTTTCCGTCTTCCAAATTTCAGCCAGATTTCCAAAGGTATTTGAGTACCTTTTTAAAAATGCTCAAATGCGCATCTAGTGGGAATCTCAAAAACATCTAGGCAATCACTCACAAGTCTCTGTTTAGTTCCCTACGCTGTATAGTAGAGGTAATAGCATAACCATATTTTACAGAACAACTGCAAGAGTAACAAATCAGAAATTTTGAGGTGTTTGGAAACTACGGTGATGAGAGTACAAGTACTTAAGATAGGTACCAGGTGTTCTGCAGTAAGCAGTTTCCCATGGTTCACAGGGAATATCTCATTGCCCTAAATCAGTAATTTTCAAGCATGGTGCCATGGCACCTTGGGGTGCTGTGAGATTTTTTTTAAGGATGCCACGCAATATTAGCACTGTTAGTTATGCAAACACCTATACACAATACACCAAATAACTCAGAGATTTCAAATAGAAATCCATAGCGTCAAAAGACCTGACATTTCCCAAGAGGTGCCTTGAGTCTAGCGTGGGGTGTCTTTAATCTAAAAAAGTTGAAAACCATTGCCCAAAATGGTCACTTCTCCATCCTGTCTCACATGTCTTCCTTTCTCCTATGTAGATGTGTAATATGTCACAGAGGCCTCTGTTAAGGACCTTGAAGTTAAGAGATTTCCATCATCACCACATGAGTATGTGCGCGCACACACACACGCACACACACTTTTCTACACTGAGTTAGGATAAAAGAAACACAGGCATAGTCAGCACCAGCTGTAGCCCATTTAAATTAATCATTTCACAGGAAAATGCAACTAACCCATACAAGACAAATCTACTTGTTACAAAATCCTTAGTATTTGACAGGAAAAATGCACTTCTCTTTAAGACTCCTTAAACAATGATTTTAGAAGCCTTTATAATTAATACTTTATTAAAAGATTTTAGATAACAAGGAAAGCCATTGTCAGAGCACACATTGTATGTTAGACAGAAGCTTGCTCCATGTGTATATTATTCCCCATACAAATCTCTAAAGTAGAAAAAAAATACTTAACTCATTAATGTGCAGAGCTGAAATGAAAGCATGGGGTCTGCCTTCCTGCTTATGTAGTTCAGTACCACCAGTGCTGCAAGCCTCAACTGTAATTTAACTATGGGTACAGGCAGAAGTGACAGGATTTGCTCAATCTGGCCCCTGAAAGCACTGCACAGCTATGACCAAACAAAAGTGCAGCACATGAGGGTTCAGATGAAAGTGTTTCAAAGCATAGCATCTTCAATAACTTCTGTCTGTGCTGCCTCCCAGCCTATTGCTGTTTTCAGAATGGGAGCGGGGCAAGGGAGCCAAGGGAGTTTGAGCTGGGTTTTTTTCAGCCCATGTTGGAGGGTGGAGTGGGTGGAATGGAGCCCCCCCCCAGCACCAGCTGGGGGACCTCTAGAACAAGCTCCCTCTACTCCCTTGCTCCCCTCCCATTCTGCAAACAATGCAGGCTGGGAGGGAGGAGGGGGCCATTGCTAGGGGAAATCGGCTGCAGGCTCAAGACACCTGCTAGATTCGCCTCCATCCTGGAATGAACAGTGAACTTCTGTTTGGTCTAGGGGGTCATTGTAACCTTCTGTCTGCAACCAATGTGAACTCTAAGATCCTTATACAGTCTTAGTCATGATCACACAAACTACTTGCATGCATGAGTTAAGTATTTTGTTCTACCGATTGGGCATGCAAGTGAACTTAGATACTTAAGTGTGATTGTATTCCACCCTCCTCGAATCCCTGAAAAACAGTTAATGTAAAAAATGGGTACATCCTCCTTCTCCTTGTTGCTTTTTTGAGACTCCTTAAAAGATGACAGTGTGTTACAAAAGTTGATGTATTAATGGATTTTCAAGGACTTGAACACAATTGACTTACGTGGCTAAATCCACTTAGATGCCTAATAGGTAGAACAAAATCTGGCTCTTAGTATTACAGGTTTCATGGCTTGAGCAGAAACTAAATAACTGTTTTGATGGTGACCCATAATACTAGACACATTTGTATGGGATACAATGACAGAGAGAGAAATCATTTTAAATTGGTCTTAGCCTGGTGAATGATTTAAAATATTTTTTTTAGAGAAAATGCATTTAAAATTAATCCATCTCAATCTTAACCCAGTTTTTAAATACTGTCTCCAAGTCACTGCAGTTTTAAGGGAAGTGAAATAATGGAATTTACTTGTTTTCTAAACTTGGAGTTTCTTGTATTTATTAAAGTTCTATTTTAATAATACAAATTAGAAAACAATACAGACACTCTGTGCCTTTTAAAACTCTATGGGCATGTCCACACATGTAAGCACATACGCTTGCAGCAGCACATGCGCTTGCAGAAGCAGTGCAAATTTGAGCCGGGGCTTTTTGCCTCAGTGCACGTGCTTGAATATGCACTTTGTTGTGAAGCAAATTATGCCACTTCGGGCAAAATAACCCTGCCTGGCTTCTCCCAGATCTGCAGCCAGGGGGAGCTAGAGCCTGAGGCCAGCATCTGTGCTGTCCCCAGCAGTATAAAAAGCTGCCCTGTCCTGGCCCCAGCAGTACAAAAACCTGCCCTGGCAAGCAGCTCAGGGCTACTCGCTCTCCGGAGCTTCTGGGGCTCAGCCACTTGGTACCTGGGGACACTACCCTTGTGCCAGCTGGACTGCTGCAGCAGCATCCCAAATCCATTTTTAAAAATACCCCAAAATCCATGTTATTCCACAGTTAACACACAAGACCACTCTGTACAAACACTCTCTCTCTCTCTCTCTCTCTCTCTGTCCTGTTGGGAAATGCTTTATTTGTATATTTACAATGTTAAAGCAATGTGGAAACCTACCAGTGTCTCTATCATCATGATAAAATAAATTCTAAATATCTATATATGTTGATGTGGATTTTTGGTTTTCTTTGCACATGTTGGGTGTGTGATGGGGGGATGTGGTGTTTGCAGGAAGGGGGTGGGAAGGGTTGTGAGGGAAGGTGTGTGTGTGTGTGGAGGGATGTGGGTAGGTGTGGGGCAATTGCTGGGGG
>NW_017728998.1:24201406-24206242 GCF_001723915.1 Gavialis gangeticus | reverse complement strand
GGCCACAGCTCCTATCTGCCATAGGGCCCCAGCCCCCCTACCCAGGGTCCCAGCTCCCCCTGGAGGGCCCCAGCCCTGCTGCCCAGGGTCCCAGGCACCCTGGAGAGCTCCAGCCCCCCTGCCCAGGGTCCCAGCTCCCCCTGGAGGGCCCCAGCCCCCCCACCCAGGGCCCATAACTTACCCTTAGCAGCAGCAGTGGGAGTGGGATGCTCTGACCCATGGCAGCAAGACCCGGCATGGCACATGGTCCTCGCGTGCTGGGCCCAGCTGGGTTCTGCCAGCCCTAGGGACCATCTGCTGCCCAGCTGAGCCAGGCCCTTGCTGGCATGACCAGACACAGCACCTGGCGTCCCCATGCCAGGCCCAGCCGAGTCCTGGGGCCTCTCTGCTGCCAGGAGAGCCCTTGGTGGCAGGACCTGCTGCCCTTGGGGCCCCTCTGCCATCCAGCCAGGCTGGGGCCTTACTGGCAGGACCCGGTGCGGCACACAGTGACCACATGCCGGGCCCAGCTGGGCCCTGCTGCCCTTGGGGTCCCTGTGCTGCCCAGCCGGGTCAGGTGGCAGAGGGGCCCCGAGGGCAGCAGAGCTCAGCTGGGCATGGATCAGGGGGGCTGTGGGAGTGGGCAGAAGTTCCCCCATGGTCTCCTCCCCCCTCCTCCAGCCCCCCTTACTCACCATCACTGGAGCCCTGGTGCTGAACACGTGGCCTGCCTGGCCTCGTGTTTCAGCACCAGGGTGAGGGGCCAACCGCGGAGACGTTCTGCAGCCAGAGCGTCTCCCTGGAGGACCTAGCCTCTGGTTGCCTCAGGGCACGTTCCGGGACCATGCCCTACCCCGTTTTTGTTGTTGTTGTTGTTTGTTTCCTCTTTTTTAGACCCCTGGATATTCAGGGGTCTAATTTTCTCCCCGTGCTGCAAATTTGCAGCGTGGGGAACATTCTTTCGTTCCCGCATGTGCCTCTTGCCCCACCTCAAAGGGGTTTAAGGTGGGGCAAGAGGCACGTGTGCGCTCATCTGAATGCACCCTCTGAGGCTTGGTCTATATTCTGGGAACCTAGAATAAGGGAGAAAATTCACACCAAAAGAAGGATTCATATGTCCTATCAACTTGAAGAACCAGTTTCTGTCCTAGGTAACATTTATTTATATACTGAGGGTTTGAATCAGAGTATCAAAGAATCAACTAAGACCAGCTGCTTGTTCTTTTTTAAAAAGCATATTGGATCCTGTTACCAAGGCAGTGAATACATCAATAAAACATCAGTTACAAAAGAGCAGAATATCAAAATTTCAATTTATAAGCTCAATAACAGATCACCTTCTCACTCATGATACACACCTCCCTGGGTGCCTCCCTCCACACATGTGCATCCCCATCTCTCTACAGGGCAGCTGAAAGCTTCAAAAAATCAGGACCTGCATTATGTCCATCAATTTAAGAAACAGGTCCTAGTGTACTGTTTCATGTAGCAGGTTCAAGAGGCATGTACCTACCAATTGATAGCCCTCCACAGGAACCATTAGGGAAATACTTGAATGTGGTGCCATAGTCAGGAACACTTTGTGTTTAGTGTGTTTCTGAAACAGCTCAAAAGAAATCAACTTTTCTTGCTGACATTACTGAGTTAAGAGTAAATTTGAAATATCAAAGTTTCAATAAGATGCTAGGGGAAGAAGAAACCTAAAAGATACAATATTACTCCATATGTTTGAAAAGTAGACAAACATCCTGTGCTTTTCTGATAAAATAGTAGAAATCATGCAAAGCAGATTACAGAAAGTAAAACTAATATTTGAAAGATCCATTAATATTTTTCCACAAAAAATTCCTGGGCATAGAAAGAAAAAAGGAATAATTTAGCCCCTAAATGCAAGAAATCAGGGTTGCTGCTTACTAATGCTAGTAAAACAATGAAAAACAAACTTAGAATGAATCAGAAAAAGCCACTCAACCCAAAAAAGTGACTCTTATGAAAGTTGGTGGAAAGTTTTGATAGTTCAATCCAAAGTAAACTTTGGAAGAATGTAAACTGACAATGTTGTAAACTATATACTAAATTTTCATCCATTTTAATCTTTTTTAAGCTGAAAAAGTCAGGTCAACAATTTGTTTTAGCAATAAAGAGGCTGTCAAATATATTAATTTAAAGTAGAAAAAGCAGTTGACTCCTGTAGTACAATGAATTTCAGGGTCATCAGCATTCAGACTGGGGTATAAACAAGTTATAATGTAAACAAGGTCTCCAAATGTTTACATGATATAGCTGATTTCACAACTGGCCTGTTTAAAACAGTTAATTGATTTTTCTCTAGGACCAAATTTTCAAAATATTATTTATTTCCATCAAGTAATGGTGGAAAAAAAATGAGAAAAAGTAATATTTTACTCCAATTAGTACATATTACTTTAAGTGATTGTACAAGCTTGGGGTGGGCAGCAGTAGCAGTGCTGGGAGGGAGGCTATGGGGGAAGCCTACAGCAAATTTTGGGGTAACTGGAGCCCCCTCCCCAGTACTGCTGCTGCTTACCTCAAGCACAGCCCAGCCCCCTGCTGGGAAGAGCTTGGTGCTGCCCTAGCCCCAGCCCACAGCAGCAGCCCACCCTCACCCCATGTGCAGCTCTGGGGGCACACACCCCTATGCCCTCCCAGGGTGCACACAGTGGCAGAAGTTGCCTACCCTGTGCCAGCCCCAGATGAGCTGCTCGTGGCTCCGTCTCATACCCCACCCCACCATGGCTGGGCAGTGCCTGTCCCTGTCCTTGCCCCAGCCCCACTCCCTCCCTCACCATGAGGGCCTCAATCTGCCTTATCCCATGCCTTTTTCCTCCTCCTGTCCCTTCCTCCACAACAGACTTGCCAGCCAGACATGCAGTCTGTTGGCCGATATGGCTTGTTAAAAATCAGCCATTGGTATGGGTCAAAAAACTCTATCAGTGCACCCCTAGAGAATTCTGGTTTTAGCCAACAGACTTATGAGCAGTGAGTTTGCTGCTGCCACTGGATCCACTTTGCAGCATCCTGGATCCACTATGTGAAGGTACTAAAATATAGCTGGATAGTTTTAAAGAAACACTAGCTCACATTCTATTTTAGGACCATACAGTCAAGTACAGTTGAATTTTCAAAACTTCTTAGCATTGGTCTGTCTCTGCTCCCACTGAGGTCCATGATTTCATAGATTACATAGATGTTAGGGGCTGAAATGGACCTCACAAGATCATAGAGTCCAGCCCCCCTGCCATAGGCAGGAAGTCCACTAGGGTCAAATGATCCCAGCAAGATACACATCCAAACACCTTTTGAATTAATCCAGAGTAGGTGCTTGCACCATCTCTTGGGGGAGTCTGTTCCAGACCATGGACACTTAGACTGTAAAGAAGTTTTTCCTTATGTCCAGTCTAAATTGGCCTTCCAGAAGTTTGTGGCCTTTAGACCTTGTTATCCTTGGGGAGCCCTGGTGAGCAACTGTTCTCCCAGATCCTGGTACACACCCCTTATATACTTATAGCCTACCACCAAGTCCCCCCTGATCCTTCTCTTCTCCGGGCTGAGAAGTCCCATGTCCCTCAGCCTCTCTTCATAAGGCTTGCTCTCTTGGCCTTTTATCACGTGAGTGGCTCTACTTTGGATTCTATCAAGCTTATCCACGTCCCTCCTGAAGTGGGAGACCCAAAACTGCGGCCTCACTAAGGCCAAGTAAAGCAGGAGGATGACATCCCTGGTTTTACTTGAGATGCACCGGTGGATGCATGCCAGAGTTTGGCTGGCATTACCGGTTAGGGCATCTCATTGGTGGCTCATATTCATCTTGTGGTCAATCAAGACCCCCAAGTCTCTTTCGGTCTTGGTGCTAGCAAGCATAGTACTGCGATCCTATAAGTATGATGCTGGTTTTTCCTCCCAAGGTGGAGCACCCTGCAATTCTCTACATTGAATGCCATCAGGTTTAGATCTGCCCACCTTGTGAGCCTGTCCAGGTCAGCCTGTATCACCAGCCTGTCCTCCAGTGTGACTGCCTTACCCCATAGTTTAGTGTTGTCCATGAACTTTGCCAGTCTGCATCTGATGTCCAAATCCAGATCATTAATGAAGATGTTGAAGAATACTGGCCCGAGTACTGAGCACTGAGGGATGCCACTGGTCACCTTGCACCATGTTGATTTGCTCCCATCAACTAATACTCTTTGGGTCTGACCCCAGAGCCATCGGACCATGAGACGATCGAGGCCACAGTTCTCCAGCTTAACCATGAGGACATTGTGGGACCCCAAGTCAAAGGCTTTCCTGAAATTCAGATATATGACATCAACCTCATCTCCATTGTCTAGGCAGTGCATCACCTGGTCATAGAAGGAGATGAGGCTGGTCAGGAAGGCCTTTCAGCAACAAAATCATGTTGGCTGGCACTCAGAAAGTTGTCTTCCATTAGCCTGTTGCTGATGGAACCCTTGATTTTCTCTAGGATATTTCCAGGGGAGCATGTCAGACTGATTGGCCTGTAATTCCTTGGATCTTCCTTCCTTTCTTTCTTGAAGATTGGGACCACATTGGCTCTTTTACAGTCTTCTGGTACCTCTTCCTAGCCCCATGAGTTCTCAAATATCTTCACCATAAGGTGTGCTCTGATATCTGCCAGCTCCTTCAGGACTCCCAGGTGTCTGGGCCCACAGACTTATTCTATCTGGGCCCACAGACTTATGGATGTCAAGCCTCTCAAGTGTTCCCTCACCTGATCTATGTCAATTGTGGGACCATCTCACACCCCCTGTTGATGTAAACGTGATAAAACTCACATTAATGTCAGTGGGAACAGAGTTAGCCAATAGGGCTGTGCGA
>NW_017728998.1:24193714-24196406 GCF_001723915.1 Gavialis gangeticus | reverse complement strand
CACACCCCCTGTTAATGTAAACTTGATAAAACTCACATTAATGTCAGTGGGAACAGAGTTAGCCAATAGGGCTGTGCGAAATTTTGCCTGCTGTTTTGATTTGACACTGTTTTGACTCATTTTGATTGGGCTGGGGAAAGGAACTGAGCCCAATTGTTCAGTTCCCCTCCCCAGCCCTACAATCAGGCTGGGGGTGGGGATCCCCAGCCCAATCTAGCAAAAAGTCAAAACAGCGTCGAAACAGCGTCAAAACAGCCTCACTGTTTCGACAAAGCAAAACGAAACAGCTGTTTCGAATCGAAATGAAATTCAAAATGGAACGCTGTTCCATCAAGACCTTGAAACTCAAGGCAAAATGGAACGGTGCCGTTTCGCACAGCCGTATTAGCCAATGTTGCATTTTTGTTGCAAATATTCTTGCTATAGTGTAGATTCTGCAAATCCACACCAGTTAAGTTTAATCACTTACTGTCTCCTACAGTAACACTAGCAGTGAACTCCTGGCCCTATTGCAGTCAGGGACGGCTGAATTCTTCTTACAGAAGGGCACCTACTTCAGTTTCCTTTAAACTCTCTCTCTCTCTCTCTCTTTGTAAATCCTGTTGGATTTAAATGGTGAGTCGATATTGTGCTAGGTGTCTACATGGGCGAGGGGTTGGAATTTCACCAACAGCCAGTTAGAGCTTTCGAAGTAATTGGCGTATTTACATTTGCAAAACTCCTGAACAGCCTGCTTAGTCACTCATTCAGCAAATGAATGTACAGCATCAAGAAATGGTATCCACACTTTGCAAAGACTGTTTCTGAAATGTACATTAGAAGCATCCCAATTTATAAAACTTCCATCTAGCACAATATGATTTAATTTGTACTTGCAGATAATTAAACAAATCTACAAAACATTTATGTTACATTAATTTACTTCACTTGGCCCAGCAATGAGAGTATCATAATTACTTACATATTTCCCTTTACTATTTTCCAAAACCCTTTTCTAAATTGTCACTAAGCATTCTGGAGCCAGTTGGGTTTAAAAAAAAAAAAAAAAAATTGAACATGTGTCTGATTAATATTTTAAGACCATCAGGATCAAATCTAAAACACGATTTTTGTTTATTTATTTATTTATTTATCACCACAAGTCCAAATTAATTGATAAAAGCATCACAGAATATATGGGAGCTCTCTTTATAGTTGAATGATGCTAACACTTGCATAATAATCAACACAGTGAATACAAAGGAATCCATATTCCAAAACGGATGGCAGTTCTTTATGTTAAAAGAATGCAGTTTCATTTGAGATAGTTAGTAAAATGTTGGCAAAGTGCTTACATAAGTAACGGTGGGTGTACTCTAATGCCTTGCTTGTAAAACAAGAGATCACCTTGGGCAGCCATTCTTTGTTTGCTGTCATTACAAACAACTCAGGGGCGATCAGCAGCCACAGTGACAACCTCATTCCTCCACCATCTGCTAGCTGTCAATCAGGCAGCAATCCTGAGGCCATTGATACAGCTGCCAGGCTGATTGAAACTCAGTTGTCAGAGAAGGCTTTATGATGTCAGCTTAGCAGATCGTTTCTCCGCATCTACAAAAATAGACTCTTATTTCTGATTTACATAATTTTCCAAGTTATTAGGAGCAAAGGAAATACATAATGTAACATGCTGCTTCTGCACCAGCTTCTGCTTTCTCTCTAGTTTCTGAATACCATGCTGAGCTGGTCATGGAGATTCAGGAAGCAGCACTTTGTCCTTCTGAGGTCTGATTATTTGCATGGCCTTTAAGCAGGCCACAAAACAGCCAGTCAGAATTGCAGGCCCTGAATTGAATTCACTTGAGCACCTCTGTGAAAATATATAGCTGATGGCAGACTCATGCAAGGTGGGGATTCCTGAAAAAGTCTGCTTCTCTGTGCTACTCCTGGGTCTGTATAACTCCATCCCATCCCTGCACTGGCATAGTTTACCCCGAGTCAATAATGAACCAATTCCAAAGGCTGTGAATTAAATTCATCTTTCTGCAGTGGTCCTGTATAAGAAGGTTTTTAAGTACAGTTTGGTGGGTATATAGCTCTGACAGTGCCTTTCTGCACCGGGACAAAATTTACCTGGTAAATGGGGAGCTATAGGTATTGTTTCTGAAACATAGGACTTGATCACTTAGGATCTTCAAAGATTCACTGTGTCCCAGTAGCCAGGGTATATTTCATCTCAGGTAGTGCTTGGAACATAGTGATGTGTTAGTCAGTGCGGTATTTTCCTCCTTTCCTGGCATTACATTTATGTAATTTTGCTGTTCCTATAGACCTTTGAGCAGGTAAGAGAGCTGAGAGGAAAACACAAACAGTGAAGTACTCTCTTGAGAAGCAGAACAAAACTTTATTGTGATAAGACTAATACTGTCACTTGTAGTAACTGGTTCCTTGACTTTCACATTCCTCTATAGTGTTGAAATAGCTGTCTTGTTCCACCCCAGAAGAGACTGCATTTCAGGGAGGGATGAATTGATTCTTTCTTTTCCTTCTTCACAGTGATGTGTGGAGGCTTCATTAATCTTTGTAAAGTCATTTGAGATTGTCCTGCAGGCAGTGGTGCCCAAATGACAAATATTACATTAATTAAAATCAGCAGTATTCTGTTTATAAAAAAAAAAAAAAAAGGGGGGGGGGGGGGGGGGAGATTTGGAAT
>NW_017728998.1:24181264-24193592 GCF_001723915.1 Gavialis gangeticus | reverse complement strand
GGAATCACCTTTCTGCTTGGTTATTTATTTTACTGGTGAACAGAGATGAAGACTCTGTAAAGAGTGGGTTCAAGTCAGAAAACAATGTGATGGCCAGAATGGTAAAACTCCTTTTTTTTATGAACTTTTACTGCCTTCAGTTGAGGATCAGTTCATTCTCTGTACTAAATTCAAACCCATAATCCCTTAGGGAAGAGGCTAGTGCATTAAGGACAGTGCATCCATCAAGTGTACCACCCAGTCCCCTCGAGCCTCTTCTTTTGGAGTGGCAAGATTTATGGGATTTCTGCCACTTAGTACCTTACAACATAAAAACAACATTAAAAAAGACACAAAGCTGCCAGATTTGGCATAAACCCTACCAGCAATCCTAGATTTCAACACAGCAGTGCACTGAAGCACTGAATAACAGAAAGCTTAAGTTATGCCTATTGGGGCAAATTCTGAAGTCCATACTTTGGCAAAAGCCTTCCTGAGGTCTTTGAAGATTTTGTGCCTGAGTAAGGGCTTCAGAGTTCAGCCCAGAGATTTATGTGAAAAGTGGGAATGATCCTGCGAACACTGCGAAGTGGCATGAGCAGTCGTCAACTGGGTGAGCAGCACCACCAAAGTAAATTCAGCATGATTAAGGACTACTTGCTACTCCTATGATTAGGCCCACTGCCCTGGGGGAAGTAAGGCTAATGAAGTGTAGGAAAGTGCTTCAAAAACTTGAAAACAAGGCTTAGTCTATTAGGTCAGATTCATCCCTAGAGTCACTCCACTGATAAATTACACTCAGCAGATTAAAAACTCCCTTCCATGAGGGTGCAATTCACCTCTATGGTGGAAAGCCAATGAACCATTTCAGTTTCCTCTTTATTCGTATTTTTAAGGTGTAAGTGGGTTTTAAGCGGTGGGGTAAACTTCACTTTTGTATCAGTGCAACCATTCTGAATGTCAATGGCAGTCACATAATGATGGGGTGGGCGTGTGGGACATGTCCCAGCCCTCATCTAGCAGGAGGGACTGGAATGGAGCCTAGGGGGGCACCTCATCCTCCTGCTGCCTGTCCCCCATCTTCTGTTCCCCGGACCCTGCACCTTCCCTGCAGCAGCTCTCTTTGGTCTGGCAGTGGAGAGGGTAGAGAGGCCCATTACTCCTAGGGCCATGGGTTTAAATGAAGAACATAAATTCCATCAGCCAGTAAATTCTTAGAGACCTAAGGTAATGGGAGAGTTAGGTAAAGCTACCTATTATAGTTTGCCTTCCAACTTCTTAGAGGAAAGACACAGTAAGGAACAAGTACTGTGGCTGGGTAGCCATTTTTTCCATAAAAAGTAACTTCAACCATTTCCCTTGACATCTTTGCATAGCTGTGAAAGTTTGGTTCACATATCTTAAGGGAAATCTTTGATTGTCCAATCTGTATAGAAAAATAACAGCACGCCTTGCATTTAACTTTATTAGCAAGCACAGTATCAGGCAGTAACGCCTTCATTATAGCGATCTGAATACTTACTGAATAATTCAGAAGTGCCAAACAGAAGACTTGTTGCTTGGATGTGCTAATGAAAATATCAAGGGAATTAATTAACAGTCAATTATATCAATTTTAGATTTGGACATTGATTATGACGCTAAAAGCAAAATCTACACTCTTTACTATACATAATTCTTTTTTTCCTAGTGTTATACCATGGTTTAATCATTTCAATCAAAAGTGTAAAGGAAACACAAATTTAAATTATTTTTTTCATTCCACCCCCTCCTCGATTTAATGTGCTCAAGATAAATAAGGATAAAAGACACAGTTGGAAAATGTACGGGTTTTTTTACAGCTATGGTTATGCAGATTTAGCTAGTTTGATCTTTTTAGTAGTCTGTTTTGGGAAAAGGAAATTTGAATCTGGGGGATAACAAATTATCAGAAAAGAAAAAATAAAAATAAACTGCATACAATATGGACTTATTTATATTTTAACGTTTCTTTCAGAGCAGGCAGAGGGAATGGTATTTTACTTTATTACACCAATTTTTCTCAAAAATTGTAGTTTTGGTTTCTGTTAGAGTTCCGTGAGGAGTAAGTTTATTTAAGGCTCTTTTGTTAAACTCCAAATATGTAAAAGAAAAAAAAAACAAATAAAATGAACATTTTCTGATCATTGATATTAGAAGAAGGCATTTCATTGAAATCAGTTTTTGCATGATTTGGCACGAGTTGTCTAGACTGGTTTATGAAAAATGACAGCTAGTAGGAAAGTAATTAAAAATGTATTTTGCTGAAAGCAAAAGTATTTTTGGAATCTATAACAACCATCTTTAATTTGCCAACCATTTCCACAATTATATTATATTAACTGGAGGATTTCATATTCTAAAAAATATGTACATTGATAGCTGTGTATTGATAGTTTTATATCTAGGTCTACTCACACACACCATTCCTGCCACAAAATGGTGAGGGCACAGAAAGTGATCAAAGAGTACATACAAATCGCTTTGCCGCCCTTTACAAATTATTCTGACTGACAATGGATGTTGATTGAACTCCTTCAGTGAGCTAAACTATTCTACTATATTAGTCACGGCTGCAGCAGCAGACAGAATTATGTATTTGTATGGTGTTACAGATACTTTTTGGTTGACCCCAAAAAGAAATGGCACTAAACTAAAGCAGGGTAGATTTGCACTTTATAAACTAAATTAGAAATGCATAAGCTTGTTTAAACAGTAACGTACTTCATCAGATGCTAGTTTATGAAAGCTATGCATCTCAGGGTACAGATCTACCCTGACTTCTGCCTGACTTCAGACTGGCATGGCTAACTCCCTCCCGTCAGACTACAACACTGGTTACGCACAGAACCTTGACTAGTGGCACAGACTCATCTTCACTTATAAAGAACCTCACAGCCAACTGATAAAGCTATAGCTAAAAGGCAGTGGGTACAGTTTGAGAGATTTTTGTAAAGGTTAATTTAAAACACCCTTGCAATCTTAGAGTTATTCTGTTTTGGACAAGTCTCTTTACATGACTTAGAGCAGCCTCAGGGCTTCTCTAAATACTACTCACTGCCAAGAGGTCTAAGGGGATATTCCAGCAGCTAGATATCTCTGAGACATAAGCGAGCCCTGGGGTAGAGGTGAACTATTGAGCATCTATATTTAAGAGCTCTTACAGCACCATATGAGTGTCTCTTTACACTGGATGCTAGTCCTTCATAGCCTCTTAGTGATTTTATACATGTGCGCCAGGGGGAGGGGGGCGGGGCGGGGGTGCTTTAATTAGAGCAGTTCCGAGAGCCGCTCTAATTACACTGCCCGGAGTGTCACGTGTATCAGTGTCTCCACGCTGAGAAATGGCAGAGGGGTGCTTTAACTAAAGCTCATCGAGCTTGGAGTCTGCTGGAATCTGCTGGAGCACGGTAATTACCATGCTCCTGCACACTGTAATTACAGCGCATCAGAGCAGCCTTGATGCATATGTATAAGCGCCCTTAAATTTCTAGGTAATCTAGGTTCACTAGTTTTATAGCAAAGTTTACTCCCAAAAGACTGTAATTTATTTTCTTTTAATAACTGTGAAGTACAAGGCTAGCTTTAGGGGTTTACAGTTGTAGTTACGGACGCGGAGGTAAAGAAACCAAAGGCCTTTTCATCGCTTGCAGTCTCAGAGTCAGGAAGAATGGCGACAGTATCTAGTGCTTGACAAGGAAGCTGCTAAGCTGGGCAGTTCACTGGAGTCCCAAGGGCTTCTGAACTGCTGTTTAGGGAGTATGAGTTCCCAATTACATTAATGACTGTATTGTCATCTAGTACATGTACTAGCCAGAGGGGGGGGATACTGCTCCTGTTCAAAGGCACAACAGAATTTGCCCCGCATAACACCACATAGCACTGTCAAGAAATATTGTCCTAGCCAGCAGGCCCATGGGACACCAATAGCTCCAACCCTGCTACTTTTAACATCTCCAGCCAAAGCAGAGTTTATCCTAAAGTATGGCACAGGAAATTCATTGAACTGAATTTATATTGCTAGTATAAATTTATTGTTTTCTGGTTATATTTCTGATTCAATTTTTTAAAGATGAGGAAAATCAAACCTGAAAGGCTTCAGTAATGTACTATCATTTTTTTTAAAGCCAGAGATTAAATTTAAATATTAACAACAATAAAAAATAGGCTGAAACCATGGCTTGAGAGTCCATTGATCTGCACCTGTCCACACCATCTCCATTATTCTTGGTGAGTGTTTTGTTTATCATACTGTCATCCTGTATCAAATATCTATTGCATAGTGAATCAGTGATTGGGAATTCAGAACTAGCATTCTGATGAAAAAATGCCATTCGTACATTGTAGTTATGAGTAACCTTAAAATCCACCATATGACAACTAATCTATGTACCAGTTAGAAGCCACAGTCCACCTTGGAAACATACAAAGAACTCTCTTTGAAGTCAATAGGGGTTCTGTTTTGGAATATAACACAGCAATGTATAGCCTGAAATTAAATATTTGTGCTACTGTTCCCTCTCGCAGGTAGCAATTCCTGTTAATGACACTTGCCTATAAACTCCTATAAAGTGCTCTGAAAACTTCAATGAAACCTGTCTCGCAAATGGATCCAGACCTGTATGTGGTAGCTTAGTGCAAGAAATGTTCTAGATACCAAACAGCTTAAGAAGATATTCACAAGACTCTCTTCAAAGGAGATGTATTTTCATGCATAGGAAAATGCTGCCTTATGGGCCCTGGAACAAAGATATAAGATATGTCCCTTAGAAACCCCCCCCCAAAATTATCATTTTTTATGATAATTAGAGATAATCCTCAAAGATCCCTGGGAAAGAGCTGGAAGATAGACAACCAGGTAATGAGACTTAGATGCTCTGGATCATTGAGACTTGACTGGTGACTGAAACTGAGAGCAAACTGAAGAGCTGTACTGGAGTTCCTGTGAAAATAAGCTTTTGTCCTGGTTTCAGATATATCCATCAGTCAAGGTTTCATTAACCCTTTACATTCCTGCATGTTGGCCTTTTTTTAATGTTAGCTTATGAAGATGTATTTGTGTTCTACAGTGGCTCGGTCTTGGTTGGTGCACCTTTCTTCAATTTAAATTGAAACCAAATAGCAAAGAGCATTGACGTGAAAGTGCCACCCATAAATTCAGGTATATTAAAACAAGAAATGTGACATTTGTTCAAGATGCAAGCCAGTGAGTCTAAATTTTTGTGGAAAATGGCTTGTAAGTCTTGCGTTTGCTTTTTACTTTGATTTCTGAGGTTGCACTATTTTGGTGCTACACCTTGAGATGTGCACCTTAGCTTTAGAAACAGGGAAGTAGTGCAGATCACAGAAAACGCATATTGTGCACTTGCTGTGAGAAGCACAACTAAGCAAAAGAAGCATCAGGTTTTTTTTTACTAGCTGCAGATTGATCCTCCTGTACACAACATACTGCACTAATCCAGTTTTGTGTGAAATGTTCTTAGGCTAAGCTTCTATCCACTGACCCACTAGTTGTGTAATGTATACATACAGTGAGGAAATTAGTCAGGGATTTGGACATTTACTAGAAAGCATTTTGCTAAGTCCTGCCAGTTGCAGGATGATGGCTATTATTACATATTACCTTCTTTGCCTAAGCCCTGTTTATGGAATACTAAATGCTGTCTCTGGGTTTCTGTTGTAAGCAAGATAGTACTGAAGCATAGATTACTAGGCACATCATCAGCATTGCTGGTACACTAACTGTGCATCACAGGTAGCCAGAAACTGCCCCTACAAACACCACTTACTTAGCATATTCCAAGGAGCTGAGCCAGTAGCCCTCAGAAGTATCCTGGGTTGGCATTAATTTTCCCAGTGTGTGTGAAGTCACTGTATTGACCTTTCACGGATGCTGGGTGGAAAATTTTTCCCTCCTAATACCAGAAATAAATCACCTGGAATTACATCTTAGAACTCATCTTGAAAACCCCATACAACATTACATTGAGGATCTTCATTATTCAGTCTTGTATTTGTCCAAATCATTTCCCTGTCTCCTGTCTTTCTACCCCAAACCAAATCCTCATCATTCTAGTTTTGAATCAAATCAGATTGAAATTCAATATCAGATTTAAACTCTGCCTGAAAAAAATCCAGCTCCTTTGTGAGGGATGAAGTAGTGGGGGGAGGGCAAATTGTATTAAATAACAGGCTTGGTGCTGAAGGTCTTTATTACTGAGTGGCATCATCCCATTTACACTCCTGTAATAACCAAGAGCCCAATCCAGAGAGAGACCGGACACCTGCAGCTCACATTGACTTCTGCTGGAGCTGCAGGTGCTCAGCCCTTTGCAGGATCTGGCCCCGGCTGTGTAGCCATGTGGAAGAAACAGCTGTTGACAACTGGAGTTTTCCCACCATCCCCACCCTTTGTGTGCATTTGTATTTATCTAGCTCCTCCCCTCCTCACTTCTCTGTCTTATTGGAGTCATTAATGAGGGTGTAAGCCATCCCCTTACCAGACAGCAGCACATTTTGGGCTTGATGACCCTGATCCTCCTCATGCTCAGCCTATCTCCTTTCAATTGTTTCATCAGCTGCGTGACTGTCGGCTCACACCTGACAAGTGACAAGTCTCAGACTCCTGCTGACTAGATAATCAAAGTCTTGTCAGAGCTGTCAATACCCTGCAGATAGGAGAGGACAAAGAGAGGAAAGGTTTCTACAGAAACCACTGCCTTCAAAAAATACTGTCGATTCTTCTTACAGAAATCACCTGTTTGTTTCAAAACATTATTTATTACTGCAAATACAAACTCCATAGAACAAGCATATAAGTGGAATAATGGCAGGAACCTGGAATGGCATAGCCCTCCATATTCATCCTTCTCCCAGTGTTTTGCTGGAAATTGTTGTCAATTCCTGACAAAAGGGAAAAATATTAACATTCAGTAGTCATTTAACCCGACTGAGGAAGCTGACTGAAGGAGGATCAGTTCAAGCGTAATTGTAATTATTGTTTGATTAAAAAACCCACATATTGTAGAGTGGCTAGTGTGCAAAGCTGTCCTAGTCTAATATTGTAGACCAATAATATTTATAAAACTAGGGAACATTTTCAAATATGGATTTAATTTGTAATGTTAATTGAAATACAGGGTCAAAATTCTGCCATTATTTACATTACTGTGCATCTGTAATACTCTCAGCAACGACAGTGAGCTTTATCTGCATGTCATCGGTACAAATAAGCACAATGTTTGACACAATTATTTAGACATCCTAGTATATTTATAGTTGATATACATTCTGAACTTTGGGAACTATTAGATGGACAGGTATTCTGTACAAGCTGGCTTCCACAGATTTGAATACACTGCATTAGAAAAATAAAGGGTCTTTTGATTTAAAGAACAGCTACTTCAACAGAATAATGATATTACTCTGCACAGCATTTAAATAATAGTGATGGCTCTGAAAACTGTATACCGAGTAGCTGTTTGGAATATTGCCATTGCCCTGGTACATGGGATACCAGTGTTGCCTTGCCTGCCACGCTGCAATATATCTTGGCACACTGGGCACTTAAAGAAGTCTTCCTCTAAGCAAAGTTTCATACATGTTTTCCATTGCCTGTCTTTAGTTATAGTTGGGTTATAATAGCCAGGACTCTGGGAAGGGGCATCACTGTCAAATACATTCCAGTGCCCTGTGTACATTTCTTGGCCTTCAAATACTTTTCTTTCTATTATGGATTATTTCTCAGACTTTAAAATTGTACAGATGCCTGTCTTCAAATGGGATTGTTGAGGCTGCCCAAGTTTTGGTCCCTTGCATCCTCTTTATCTTCTGTGTCTACCCAGGACTGGGTGGGGCTGATCTTGAACACGAAAGGTGACCTTGAAGACAAAGCTTGTTGAATTCCCAACATTTGTTTTGGTTCCTAGTTCTTTGGCTGGAAATGATGGGGAGTGGGTCTTCTTCAAAAAAGGTATCAAATTCTTTATAAGCAGTCTGATCTCTGGTGTCAGTGAACTGTGGAGTTAGTAAAGACACTGCTTGCTTTTGGCTTAGTACCCGAACACTTCCATCAGTGAGGAGGCTAAAATGATTATAACTTCAGGCAGAATCCTGCAGATTACAAGCCTGTCTATCAGCCTAGAAAATCTTCCTCTGAGCGAGGAAGGTAGTTGGGGCACCCTGTACATACATTTGCCCTTGCTCTTGCTCTGCCTGATTTTATTTTCTAGAATCAAGTTTTAGGGGAGGAAGAAGGAGTTGAGAAGGACAGATGGCCTGTGGAATGGAGGCAATCTCCACTTAAGGCATCTCTCCCTGTTCATCCATCATTCAGTTATCATCTAACCAGAGAGAGATAGAGACAGGTTCATCTATGAAATAGTTGACAATAGCAGGCAGCTGCTTTATCTTCTGAAGGAAGATGAAGTGGGGGCAGGCAGAGCTAGTGGGAGATGCCACCTGGTAAGTTGTATCTGAAACACTGTCGTAACCTCCTCAGTAGCAGGCTGGGGATTCCTCGCTGCAGCAGTTGCTAGTCAAACTGGTCAGAAATGTTCTGACGGCATGTTTTTCCATCAGAAAGTGCCGATTTGTCAAAAGCAAAACATTTCATGGAAACATCTGGCTTTCAATGAATCTTCCAACAGAGTGCTGCCTGCTAAGCAGATTTTCCTTGGAAACTTGCCTGATTTCCTGCCAGGTCACCTGCCTGGCTCTTCAGCAGCCTGCCAAAATCTGCCACTCTACACATTCTCACTGTACACACTTTCCTGGAAGAAGGAAATCCAGGCTTCACATTCTGCTGCTGTTGGCCATTGCCCTTCTCCTTCTGAGTCGGAGATTTCCAGTGTCCATGGATCCAGAGTAGCCCCAAAGTCCCCTGGGGCTAGGGACCACAGGGCATTGAGACTTCTCGGTCACCTGACTCTCAGAGATCTAGCTGGTAGTTCTAGGTCCCCCACCTCTATAGCAGGGCTGTTGTTGAGCTGTGGATCAGGGAAACCCCAGCAGATATTGACTGAAAGAGACATGATTCTAATCAGTCTCACTGTTGCCTGGTAGTGGGCAGCATATTTTGGTGGGGTTGGTCTTTCCAAAACAAAAGTTTCACGGCACTAAAAGTTTGGGGGGAGATTTGAAAAAGGTCTCTTCGTTGCAAATCGGAATGCTGAAATGTCTTGTGAACCAGAAATGTTGAGTTTCAGCCAGGTCCAGCTGCCAGCAGGCAAACAAATTTAAAAAATCTAGCGAGGCACAGTAAGTCAGTTCGTATTTCCATGGGAAACGGACTATAAACTTCTGTGTGCGAGGGCCTTAGAGAACTCCCCGGCATCATTATTTAAAGTGATGCCCTTTTGTGAAAAATAATGTGATATATATACACCATTGGTGTGGTTATATATAATGGAAATAAATATATTAAAGCAACTATGTAATGCCACTGTGCCTAATACAACTAAATATATATTTTTTAAATTTACTGGTATGTAAAGTAAATAACAAATTATAACATTTGCCGGCCTTGTAGCAAATACTTATGTTCTACATAGTTGTTAAACCTCAATAAATACCTTTTAAACTATCTAATTGTGTTTAGTTAGCATACAATGCCTGTCCTGATAAATCTAAATTAAATGCATAATTAGGTGTATTTAAAGTGCTTAATTTAAAGTATTACTGCTCATTTAAACAATAGTTTTCTTATTAGGTATAAATTTATTTCTTAATCAAATGTCAGTTAAAGTGTCGAGTGGGTGGAAAAGAGGAGTTGTATGAATTACTCGAAAGAAAGCAGTAGACAAAGTAGGTGGTAGAGAGTAAACAAGAACTGGTTTAATTAAGATCAGTATTATCTGTCTATTTCTAATTTTATCCAATTTCCTGATGTAAAGAAATTCAAGAATTGTCTTTCCATCGTGTGAGTCCAATGTGGTTTTGCCTGCTTTACATCAGGAGAAATGAGAAGAGGATCAGACCCCAAGTTTGGAAGCACAATGATGAATCAGGCAAGTTCACTCTAGGAGGACTCTGCAAGCCCTGCCCAATTCTCTTGACAATGGTATTCATGAAACAGATAGTCAAAAAGCCCAAGGTTGAATCTATTCAATCTTCTCGGGTTAGTCTTAGCTGTATAGATTGAACTGATAAGCAAGTGAACACACCTTCACTTTTGAGTCTGGAAATGCAGCCACATGCCTGCAGAGGCCCAGGCCAGGAGCCAGGGGTCACTAGAGCATGGGAGAGAGCCAGTCTTCCAGCTGGAGTGAGGATGAATTTGCCAGTTGACCAGCTGTGCAAACAACCTCAGTCCACATTTGCTGAATTTACGGAAGTATAGACTGAAGTGTGCAAATACCCTAGATCTCACATCCTAGTCTTAGTTCAAGTGAGGTTCAGAGTAAATATTTTGGATGCCTTTCCACAGTACCTGAGCTGCACAACGTTCCAGTTTAAATAAGCGAGAGCAGTTCAATTTGGAAAGAGAGAGGACATACTTAAGAGGAAGCCCATCCTTCCTCTGCTAAGCCAAGAGAAATTGTCTATAATTTCACATGTATTCTCAGATGGATGCTTTCACCTAAATGTGGTTTACTTATAAGTATTCCTTATAAATATTCTAGTAACTGATTATGCTCAGTGACCAGTGGGCATCAAGGTAAATCTGTATGTACTACAGGACTTATTTAACATGCCTTTCTTCATGTGCTATCACTTTAAGACCCTCCCCCCGAAGCTGAGCTTAATACAGTCACTGGGAATGAGGACACTGGTTCAGGGATTCAGAGCTGCAAGATAGGTGATTTTAATAGTAAAACAAACTATAAACATAAATAAGCTTCTGATATAAGAGACTTCTTTCTGTGAGTATCTTATGGACAGTGATCTTTGCCTGACTTAGGTGAGTGAAATTAGAGGTCATTTTTCTGTACCTGTAAAATGTATGGCCACATCATCAGAATGAAAGTAAGAAGTTTGTTAACAAAGTTCCTTTTTTGGGGTAAGGCCAGCAAGACTACATATTTGAAGGATAGTGTTAAAATGCATGCTCCAAGGAAATTTAAAAAAATATTTAAAGGTTATTCCCTACCTTTTAAATGAAAAGTTGGTTGCTAGAATTTTGCAAGCATTTGCAAGAAAAGAACTACTTTACAAACTTTATAAGTTTGCAAAGGCATGGCATGATTTTGCTTTGCAATGCATACATACACATTGTATATATTCAGATACTTAAAATGTGATTTACCTTGATTATCAATGATTGCATTAAGTTTTAGTAGTGTCTTATTTGAAGAAGACATTATTTTTTCTACCTGAGTATTTATTTTTAGATTATTGGTCTAAAACCAATGTTCCTCCCATTGCTTTAATAAAATACTCATATATTCTGAAGTCTCTTTATTATACTAGAACAAATACAAAAAATCAAATTTTTATACTGCAACTTTGATAGGAAGTGTAGTTAGTGAATATACTCTAAAGGTTTTGTAGAACTGTCACAGCTAGTGAAATATTTGTAGCTTCAGCTGTAAGTTCCACTACTTTATCCTGTTGTCCTAAGATAATCAAATGTATGTAGAAAAAAGTATGGATACAAGCAAACAGATATGGTAAAAATTGAGTCTTCAGTTGAGACAAAAATTGAATATTAGAGTTAGCTTTTATTTAATATGGACCATTTTGTGTTTTCAGTGCTGTTTGCAATTTTGGGGGCAAGGATGGAAAATATCTATTGAAAATGTTATCAAAATCTGCTTTGACCTTTTGTTTAGTAAATGAAAAATTACTGTAAAATGTTATTGAAAACAGTGTCAACATTTTCTTTTTAGCATAAATAGAACAAAGCACAGTTTTTCATTTTAAAAAAAGTTACTGGATTGGAATATTTTACAAAAAAGTATTTAAACTGCCTTCTAAGACATAAAATATGTTTTTATTAAAATGTCTTTTTTCCATGCCCTTATTATTATTAGACTTCCACTATTTCTCTGGGACACTCTTAGGACTTGTGAGCTGCAATACACTAGGCCTGTGCAAAGCAGCAAGTATTTGCTTTGGATTTGGATTCGGCCGATGCAGAGGACAGTGATTCAATTTGGAGATTTGAATCACTGTCCCAGTTTGATTTGGCAGAATCAGATCTGAAAGATTTGGCACAGCTTTGGAGATTAAGCCATAGACTAAACAGGCAGCTGACACAGCTGCCTCCAGCTGGTAAGTCTGGTGGGGTTGGGGGAGTGGAGAGAGAAGGGGTGTTGGGGAGGGAGGGATTGGGGCTAGGACCAGGTGCCCAGGGATTGGGGCTGGGGGGGTGCATTACTTGGGGAGGGGG
>NW_017728998.1:24170042-24176264 GCF_001723915.1 Gavialis gangeticus | reverse complement strand
TCCCGGCTGGGTAGCTTGTCCCAGCCCCAATCCCTCCCTCCCCCTTCTTCTCTTCCTCTTCCCCCAACCCCAACAGATTTACCGGCTGCAGGCAGCTGTGTCAGCTGCCTGTTTAGTCTATGGCTGAATCACCGAATCTTTTCTGAATTATTTCTGAATCTATTTGGATGCTTCAAATTGATTCGGAGCTTTTAATTGGTCTCCCAATTCAATTTAGACTTGGAGATTTGGTCCCTGAATCAGGTTGAATCTCCTCCAAATTGAATCGGCTATCAAAGCTTCTCACAGCCCTACAATACATCTCTAATTACGCCACTACTGAAAGCAACCCATTTCACCTGGTTACTGCTAACAAAGTTTCAGTTTACCCAAAGGAGCTGTTGGTTTGCAAAATAAGCAGTGGTTGCCTTCTCTAGTCCCTGAAGGTAGTTGTGGTTTTTCCATGGAAGCTCAGAGCCCATAAGCTTCTAGGCAGTTGGCAGAGAAGACCTCTGGTAGATATAATAACTAGAAATTATTAATCTACTGGGTTTCAAAAGTCTATTTCTGGGCTAGGTGGAAGTTTTGTTAAACAATGGCACCTTTTTTGCATTTGGCCACAGGTAAAGGTTGAGTTTACAAACAAAAAAAAGGAACAAATGATTATCCATTTTATAAGATAGTTTGAGCAATGATATCTGAGTAATAGAGCTTGATGTAAGGAATATTTGGAAACAGTGCATTTTTGCATATGTTTTTATTGTCTCTGATATGTAGAGCATATAATATTAATGGAAGTTCTCTAGTAGTTCACTTTTTTTCACCAGTAATTCTCTTTACCAAGGTCTGTTTATTTTTATTTATTAGCTAACTAGCTCATGTCAAAACCCTGTTGTGTGTTGTGGTGCATTTCTCCTCAGAAGTGGAGTATATTGCCAGTAAAATTCTGGAAAGTTCTACCAAAATCTTTCTCTAAGTATTGCTTGTGCAGTTAGTTGTTGCTGATGGGTTACATAGTCAGTGTTAAAATACCGCAAGCGAATTTGCCCTCTGCAGGATGTGGGTTATTGTTTTTCCCTTGACCATGTGCAGCCTCCAGATTCTTTGTTCTTGCAGGCTGCAGGACGATTAGGTACAGGGACACCTTGCCAACTTATTCAGAGATTTTTTTCAATGGACCAGCCATGTCAGGTTAAAGACGAATATTACATCCTGCACCACAACACCTGGGCTGAATGTATGTACATGAAACATTCTGTATTCATGTTCTGTTGTGAAAACATTGTTGTAGGGAGATGATTCTCAACCAAGTTGACACCTGGGGGTGTCACAAGAGCCTCTGAAGAGGGCCACACGAAGTGTGAAGATATAAACAGGTAAGGGCAGTCTCAGGCTGCAGATACGAGGAGGAGAACAGGTAAGAGCAGGATCAAGCTCTCCCTGCTTGGCCACTTCCCCACCCCTACTGTCTGGTCCCCCTGCAAGGAGGTAAACATTGTAATAAATAAAGTAATGTTTTAAATGGGATGCCACTCAATTCACAACAGTTATGGAGGGATGCCTTGAGCCTGACAAGGCGTGATGAGTGAGTAAATAAAAATTGAGAACCACTGTTATAGAGGGTTTCATCAAATACATTGATTCTGGCAGCTGAACAGATCCAGGTTCTTCCTGCCAGCTCGTGTGACACATGCTCCTAAACACAAGACTTCGTATCTTCATGTGGACTTCATATCTTCATGGTGAAACCACTTATACCATTTTCTACTGCTCGTTCCAGATCATCAGTGTTACTGCTGCTACTGGAGCTGAATGAATAATTTTCAATGAATGAGGTGTCTGGTGGATCTAGCTTCTTTCTGCTGTAAGTATGACTGAAACAGACTTAATTTGAAGCATTGTGTAAATGTTTACAGACATTTCCCTCTGTACACATCCTGTCCTATTGCAACATAATAGGAAGCAGTATGGCTGGTAGGGCTGTGCAAAACAGCACTGTTTCGTTTCAACTTCCATTTTGTCATTTCTACAGGACAGTGTTTGCTTTCAAGTTTCATTTCATTTTGAAACCACTGTTCTGTTTCATTTTGTCAAAACTATTTCACTGTTTCGACACTGTTTTGATATTTCACCCATAGGCTATAATGGGGAAGCACAAAACTGCCTATAACATTGTCATTTTGTGGCAGATTTGAATGAAAACAGCAGAGATGATAGCCCCTTCTGAAGCCATGACGCCTACCAAATTTCAAGGAGGTAGGTGCAGCGGTTTCTGGGAAACTGCACTTCAAGCTGCTGACAAGCAAAACTCATGACATGTATGACTGTCTGTGTATGTGTAAGGTGCAGCCTCACTGGCGCTGGGGCGTCTACATGATATGGTAGTGTGCCCCAATGAGGTCTCCTCCTCCCCTACAGCCTCTTCCAGTCCACCACTTTAAATGACAACAGGTAATAACTTAGTAAGCAGCACAGTAGCACCAGCAGCATATCAGGCAGCCAAACTGTCACAATCAATATCAGAGCAGTCCTTCCCGCCTCTTCCCCCTCCATCTCCTTAGTTTCTGTTTCCCTGCAGGCAAGCCCAGCTTCAGCTTTGAAACTCAAAACATTTCAGAACTTTTGGAATGTTTCCATTGCCCTCGTTTCGTTTTGAGGCTGTTTCAAAGCCCTTCGTTTCATTTTGATTTTGTTGTTTTGAGCTCAAAAAGAGTCTAAACAGCATCAAAATGAAACAGCTGGTGAAAATTCATACAGCCCTAATGGCTGGTTTGCTATTGCTCTAGCTACTGCTGTTCTTGCAGGTTACTTCCCATATAACTTTTAATAACCTCTTGCCTACAGGTGCAGCTTGTTTATTTTTGCTCAGTTATAGGCAACAGAAATTCATGTCCCTGTTTCCCTAAACCAGGGGAATCAAAGATGTGCCGCACATGCTGGATCTGGCCCCCACAGGCCTGTTGTCCAGCCCTGATGCTGCCCCTGGTTCTCAAAGTGGACCCACAAACTGCATGTGGCATGCACAGGACCAGCCCAATGCTCAGAGACTGGGACCTGCACCACACGTGGTGCCCACCCCAGCTGCTCCAGGACCCACTCCACATGGATTTCCTCACAGCAGCCCCTTTAGGACCCACACTACACACAGTGGCCATTCCAGCCAGTCTGGCATCCACACCACATGCACTGTCTGTCCCGGGACCCATGTTGCAAATGGCATCAAGTCCAGCCATGTAAATTGCAGTGTTAGGTGCAGATCGAGGACTAGCTGGAATGGGTGTTGCTTGCAGCATGGCTTTGGAGCAGGTGCCACAGGTGCAGGATCTGCACCTAACACTGCACCTAAAATGGACCATACCAACACCATTCATTTGGTCTCTGGGGCCAGATGAATTTGATACCCTTGCCTGAATCCAACGTTGTCATGTTGCTCTGCTTTCCTGATGAAGTGGTCACCAGACATTGTATTTGGAGTGGAGGCTATCATATTCAGTTGTCATCTTTAGATATTTCCAGATATTTTGGTGGTTGTGACAGGGCCCATCTCTTTGCTTCAGTGATTTATTTATTCAGTGGGGTCCTCAGAGTTCCTGTTTTTACAGACTCCTGAGTTCTTGAGTCCTTAACATCATAACCTCCAACAGAAAGTGAGCTTTCTTTTTTTGATTATTTAATACCTTTTTACCTTTATTTTCACAGTGTTCATGGGTGCCTCTTATCAATAATTCCATTTCATGAAAAATGTCAAGGTTTTGAAGTTTTTTTCCTCAGTCCTATAAGAACAAACACAAGATATCTGAATCTTTTATGGGGAAAAAGAGGAACGCTACAGGACAGAGAGCAACATATTAGAATGGCCAATAGTTTAGTTGTTCAGGCACATGTCTGAGACATGAGAGAATCAGGTTCAGTTCTGTTCTCTACCTCATTTAGAGCAGAAACTGGAATCTCAGTCTTACAAATCTCTATTAGTTGTCTAGGCAATTATCTAACTGGGGTGCCTCTGACCTTCCCCCCTACTCAAAACAACAAGAGTTCTCACACATGTTCTTAAAAGATTTAGAACTTTTGCTTCAGAGCTGAAAATCCCTCCCTAATGGAAGTGATATATTTGAGCAAATGTTTAGGTTTTGATGAAATGGCATTTCTCAACAGAAAATTGTATTTGTAAAATTTGCAAACAGCTCTGGGTTACTGCCTCTTTTTCCTTCATCTCTTTCCTTTGTCTCTTCATCCCCAAATATTATTCAAATAGGAGTTTGGGCCATGACTCCTTAAAGAATTTGTATTTAATACTTCCTTAATGTAGAATCTAAATTATTTTTGGTAATCTACGTAGAGATTATGTATAATACAATTAATTGATATAAGTGGTTTCAATTCTCCTTAATATGACAAATCTCTGGTGTGAAATATTCTTAGTTAATGATCAACATAAAATAGATAGAGTTCATTTTTAATGCAAGTACAAGATTTGAATTAATTTGTAGTTAGAGCAGAGTTATTAAACTGTATAATATATACACACACACACACATCCCATTCTTTTGTTTTTTGAAGTTCTTTCACATGTAAAAGATAATGTGACATAGTTGGTGTCTTTCAATCTACCTTTATTTACATGTTCTACTCTTGACAGAAAAGCATTTAAAAATTCTTCAAAGGTTCACCTCCTCCTCCATCTTTCAGTACTTTTGTCATAGATTTACACTGGAAATTAGCATTTCAGTTTATATTGGGCCAGATTTTCAACCAGCATAAATTTTCCTAGCCTCATTATCTTCAATGGGACATAGGTAGGGAGACCATATGCCCATAGGTGGTGGAAGGCCGGGGCTAACAGGGCCTAGTCCTCCCAAACACGGGCAGTGGTGGCAGCGCAGAGGGCCGCAGGGCAGCCTGGGTGTGGGCTCCAGGCAGCTGCAGTGAAGTGGGGGAAGGGGCGTGCAGAGACTCAGACATGCAGGCTATGCCACAGTGGTGGCCTGCCTCAGCCCCACACACAAATCCAGGGGGCACGTGCCTCCCATGGTGCACACATCAGCAGGAGCCCTGCCACACCCCTGGATGAGCTGCCTGGGCTCCACCCATCCCAACACCTGCCCTCCTGCCTCTTCCCCACTCCCTCACTCCCTGTTCAGGTCTCAGTATGCCCCCCCCTTCCCTCTCCTTTGCTCCTTTCATTCCAGAGACTTACCTGCTGGGCAGGGGGGGTGTGTGTGTGTGTGTGTGTGTGTGTGTGTGTGTGTGTGTGTGCGTGCATGCACACAGGTGCACACACACGTGTGCTCAGCCCCCCCAAATGATATTTTCTCCCTTCACCTATGCATATGGCCCAGTTTCTCTGGAACAGTTCTGGATTTCATAGTGTCCTGGTATCTGGGTCAGTAGATGAACATTTGGACAAATGTCTTGGATTGGTGCCACCCCACTCTCACATGCTTGGTCCAGCTCCTCCCGAGTGTGGGCTGTTCATATGTGTGCAAAACCCCTCAGACCATGGTGCCCTGGGTGGTTGCTCACACTGCCCACTCGTAAAGCTGTCCCTGACTGACTCTGCTGTGTGTGAGAAGTTTGCAGCCCAGTGCAATCAGGACCAGATAGGCACTGTCATATGAAGCTCAGGTGAGGAAGGGGCTTCCTAGGGGGATGGGGTTTGGGTGGCTTTGTAGTTTCATAGTTGGTACGGTTGGAAGGCACCTGAGCAGATCATCAAGTCCAACCCCCTGCCATGGGCCGGAGAGAATGCTGGGGTCAAATGACCCCAGCTAAGGTGATTATCTAGCCTCCTTTTGAAGATCCCCAAGGTAGGAGCAAGCACCATTTCCCCTGGAAGCTGGTTCCAGATCCTAGCTGCCCTGACTGTGAAGTAGTGCCTCCTGATGTCTAGTCTGAACCCACTCTCAGTCAGCTTGTGGTCGTTATTCCTAGTTACTCCTGCTAGTGCTTGGGGGAACAGGGACTCTCCCATTCCCCACTGGTCCCCCCTGGTAATTTTATAGATGGCTACCAGATTCCCCCTCAGCCTTCTCTTGTGGAGGCTGAACAGGTTCAGATCCCATAGCCTCTCCTTGTAGGGCCTGCCTTGCTGCCCCCTGACCATGCGAGTGGTCGTTGTTTGGACCCTCTTGATGCTGTCCACATCCCTCTTGAAGTGCAGTGCCCAGAACTGGATGAAGTACTCCAACTGCGGCCTGACCAGTGTCACATAGAGGGGGATGATCACCTCCTTGGACCTTCTTG
>NW_017728998.1:24169310-24170031 GCF_001723915.1 Gavialis gangeticus | reverse complement strand
ACTCCAACTGCGGCCTGACCAATGTCACATAGAGGGGGATGATCACCTCCTTGGACCAGCTTGTGACACATCTGTGGATGCATGACAAGGTGTGGTTGGGCTTATTGACTGCGTTCCCAAATTGGCAGTCCATGTTCATCTTGGAATCAATAATACTCCAAGATCCTTTTCTGCCTCTGTGCTGATGAGAACGGAGTTCCCCAGCCTGTAGGTATGCTGCTGGTTCTTTCTCCCTAGGTGCAGTACCCTGCACTTGTCAGTATTGAATCCCATCCTATTCTCATCCACCCACCCCTGTAACCTGTCCAGATCCAGTTGTAGCCTGTCCCTTCCTTCTAGCCTGCTCACCTCTCCCCACATCTTAGTATCATCTGAGAATTTGAACAAGGTGCTTTTCACTTCCTCGTCCAAGTTGCTGATGAAGATGTTAAACAGTGTGGGCCCAAGGACCAAGCTCTGGGGGACCCCACTGCCCATGTCCCTCCAGGTTGAAAATGACCCATCCACCACCACTCTCTGGGTGCAGCCCTCCAGCCAATTTGCAACCCATCTTATTGTGTAGGCATCAACACCACAGTTGCCTAATTTTTTTAATGAGGCTGGGGTGAGAGACAGTGTTGAAGACTTTCCTAAAGTCCAGAAAGACTACATCCACTGCGACACCTACATCTAAGGATTTTGTGAACTGGTCATAGAAGGCAACCAGGTTGGTCTGACAGGA
>NW_017728998.1:24165027-24168762 GCF_001723915.1 Gavialis gangeticus | reverse complement strand
ATCCAATGATTTAGTGACCTGGTCGTAAAAGGCCACCAGGTTGGTCTGACAGGACCTGCCGCTGATGAACCCGTGCTGGTTGCCCCTGAGCATGCAGTTCCCTGCTGGCCCCTCCTGGATGTGTGCCAGAATAATTTTCTCGAACAGCTTGCCCAGGATCGAGGTAAGACTGACTGGCCTGTAGTTCCCCGGGTCCTCTTTCCTTCCCTTTTTGAAGATGGGAACCATGTTGGCCCTCTTCCAGTCCTCTGGCATCTCTCCAGAGCACCACGAGTGCTCATAAAGCCGTGCCAGGGGACTTGCAATGACCCCAGCCAGTTCCTTTAAAAAAGGACTTCTTGTTATCTTTGATCCTGGTCGCTAGTCCTAGTTCTGTCTCTGCCTTAGCCTTCTTGATAGCCCCCCTACAGTCTTGAGCAATGGAGGTATAATCCTACTTGGTGATGGCCCCTCCCTTCCACCAGGTGTATGTCTCTTTTGTACCCCTGCCCTGAGTGGAGTGTGGATCCCTGCCTTGCCCTGGGACTGCAGTCCCAGTTGACTTGCATCCTAATGAAGCTGGGACCAGGAAGCCACATGGTCCTTCCCACTCTCCTGCCTACCTAGCTGCCAGAGACCTGCGTTTGGGGGGGTGGCTCCATGCTCTGCTCTGGCAGTGTATAGCTGGAACAGGTGTGGAACCTGGCATTGCAACATGTAGGAGGTGCACACAGATGTATGTGCACCCCCTGAGATTGCAGGCAGTCGGCGCTTGCCATATCCCCTTTCCGCTGACTCTTCTGGTGGTGTCTGTGGGCTGTCACCAGTCAGCATTTGCCCCCGGCTCACCACCATCATGCCCCCAATGCCAACACTGCTGCTGCCTGTGCATAGTCGCTGTGCTCCCTCAGCCTTGGAAGGCACACAATGTTCATGAAGCCTGGACTCTGTCACTTGGGTCCCTTTGGGTGGCAGGATCGTGCTGGGAGGGCGGGGGATAGAGGGGATCTTGTTCTCTGTGGGGATATCTCTCCTTCCCCATTCACTGCCTCTTCCCTTTTCTGAGCTTAACTTGGAGGCTGCCCAAGTTGTGGCAGGGGCAGGGGCAGGGACAGTGTGGGGCTGTTCCTGCTTTGCCTGCAACAGCTGCAGTGGGCAGAGTCTTGGATTTTCCATAGTCCCATATGGTCACCCTAGACATAGGCCAGTTTATACCAACTATAGCCTGTTGTCTGCATTTGGGAAACCAAAATCTTCACTCTGATATCACCTTGGTAAAGGACCTGCCAGATAACTCCACAGGTGTAAAATCTTTAGCAAAGTGAGGTTTTCACAAATTAATCTATCTTGAGCAGACTATTAATGCAAGCAAGGCAGTGCATAGTTTATAATGTTGGCCATTGAGTTGCTTGTATCTTAAAACAGCTTTGTATGGATCTGGTTTCCCCATGTAACTTAAGGCAGTCTTCAAATAATGCAGGCTGCCAGTGTGTCAGTTCTTTAGGAGGCTAAGACTTGTTGAACTTAGCCACTGCTTTTGGTCACACACTGATACTCTCTGCAAAGGGATCCTGCATGACTGTCATAACATGGGCTGTCTGCTAGTGCAGGCTTCCTATGCATTACAACAGCTATGCCATCTTGTACACAGGCATTTAGGTTAGAATTTCTTGCTTCATGCTTTTATTAAGGGAGTTGGTTTACCATTTTCCATTTATTCTCTAACGGTCAACTCCACCAGTACACATTTTTCCAAGAGCTAACAGAATTATTGTTTTCCTTCTCTGGAACACTTGGGCTCAGTTTTCCAACAAAATCAGGTTTGTTTGGTTTTTTTGAGGAAAGCAAAAAAGCCCCAAATCCTGCATTTCCAGGTTTTTGTGTAAACTCAGCTTTTTTGTTTAAAATAGTTTTTGATGGAAAATGTTCAGCTCTGCAAACGAAAAATTAACTAATGCCACACATCACAATTTACTTAAGTTCTATAGTTTATTGTCATTTATTATTTTAAGCACATGGCACGTACAATAGAAATATATGACATTATTGTTTAAAAGCTTACATTAAGAAATTGTGATTCTCTGAAAGATCCTTTTATAAGATGCATTATTAGGACTTTGTAGTTGTAACTGTACCAGTTAATGCTGTGATGCTGGTAGATCTCACAAGCTGTGCTGCATCACTGTTTCAATAAGGGATGTCTAAAGAGACTCATTATACATCAGGTAGTGGTGCTGATGGTATTCTTCCCTGTGAGTCAACACAGAACTCATGTCCCAAATAATCTTAGGAGGAGACTATTGCTGGAAATACTATGCTAAGATACTTGTAAAACATAAATTTGAGGAGGCCCTAGTTATTTTTGGTTCAAATGACTCGTTTCATTTTTTTAAGGTGGTGCAGCTGGCTAAATTCCAGTTTGAACTTGGACATATTCAGTTCAGACATTTTGCATCTAAAATTCCCTGCTAGCGTCAAGTGAGTATGCCTCATATCTTGGTTTGTAATGTTACTATGTACTGTTAAGCTACTAGCACTTTATATACTTTTACTCTAAAATTTGCTGCATTTTAGAAGCAAGTCTTCCATGGAATTCAGAGTAGAAGCTATGTTATAGAAATAATATGTTATTAAAATTTAACTAGTAATTGTGATATCACCAGCTCTCTGGAACATCCGGGTTGTCTGCCTGTGGAATACATGAATTAGATGCCTCTTCACCCTTGTCTTCCTCCTTTTTGATACTAACTTTAAAAGACTAAATGACTTAGTTAAATTGAGATAAAATTTGTTTGCTATTACCATTTTTAGAAATAGCTAGTATACAAAGTATTATAGTAATAGATGGTAAGCACCATGAGCTTTATCCAAATCCCACTGTAACTGATAGGAAGACATTCCTGGACTAGGCTTTAGATTTTCAATACTGAAAACATTCTCTAATTTTTAGAAACTTTCTGTGTGGCCAAAGTATAAGGATGACTTGGGCTGGAGGGAGAAGCACAGTCAAGAAGGACTTTTGTGATCAATTTGTATTTTTAGTACCTGTAATTGCACAAACAAAGTACTGTGCATACATCTACACCAGTGGTCCCTGACTCCTGGATTACAAGGAGGTGGTTGTCCATGAAAGGTGTTAACACTGCCTGAAGCCACCTGAAAAATTTTGCATGTCATTAGAGTCAAACTTGGTAGTAGGATCAAAGATAACTTAGGCTTGAAACGGTATATAATGATAACCTTTTTTCCCCTCTTCCTGGCTTTGAATTATTTTGTTGTCAATTTTCTATGATATAATTGTAACTAGACAGTGGTTCCTGAATGCAAAATCAGCCATGGTGTATATTGAAGAAGTCACAGGGTTAACATCCTAACTTAAGGATTTGGTCCTCCTTTAATTGAAGTGGGTGTCCACAGCAATGAAGCAAGTGGCTTCTCCCATTAGAAATGATTTTCTGCCAGAAATCTATATTCTGTCATACTCAATTATGCATCCTACTAATCAAAAGAGAACTTGGTAGCACCCCGGCATGGAGAAGTCTGCATCTGTTCTAAATCCTGCCCTTCTAAGCAGGATCATTGCCAAGCACTGTGAAGATTGCTTAGCTGGGTACAAAAGATGCTGTACCCAAGCCAAAAAAGGAAAGAAATCCTGATTTTTATTTGCATGAGATTATTTTATTGGGTGGAAAAAAGTAATTGAATTACATACAATAAAATAAGTTCTTGGTTTTTTTGGAGGAAAACAAAGACGAA
>NW_017728998.1:24152626-24160027 GCF_001723915.1 Gavialis gangeticus | reverse complement strand
ACAAAAGATGCTGTACCCAAGCCAAAAAAGGAAAGAAATCCTGATTTTTATTTGCATGAGATTATTTTATTGGGTGGAAAAAAGTAATTGAATTACATACAATAAAATAAGTTCTTGGTTTTTTTGGAGGAAAACAAAGACGAATATAATCTAGGGAAAAACCCTCAGAACAACAGGAGAATACTTGCCAAACACAGAGCTCCTTAGCAGCTAAAGTACCTCTTAGTTGCCCTCTTATCCCTCTGGAAACAAATATTACTAGATATGTTTCAGGCTGCTATATTAGACTTCTGTCTGCCCCTTTACCATGCCTTCATCAAACAAAGTACTTAGACACCTGCTTAACCTTAAGCACATTTAACGTTATCACCAGGGATCCTAGTTTTCTCTGTTTAAAAATTGCAAATTCTCTGATTTAGAAAGAAAAATCACAAATTATGATTAAAAACCCCCAAATCTATGTTTTTCCACAATTTAAAATGAAACACCACTATAAAGGTATCAGTTGAACACAATGCTTTATGGATATATTTACAATTTTAAAGCAATTGGGAAGCCTACTAGTGTCTCAATTACTATAATAAAATAAATTCTAAATACCTATACATATTGGCATTTGATTTTGTGTTTTTTATCCTGTAAAATCAGAGCTCCCCCTGCCCCCTTTGCTCACCAGGATGCAGGTCCACCTGCGGCTATCCCCCCACTGCTTTGTTGTGCTAATCAGCCCTGACATGATAGTGCTTTGCCCATGCCATTGGCCCTCACTGTCAACCCACAGCCCCACAGCCTCACTGGTGCCCATCATTCCCCACCCACAGCCCCCTGGTTGCTGCTGGTGCACCTCACCCCCAACCCACAGCCTCCTGGCCCTGCTGGTGCCCCTCACTTCCCACCCACAACCCCCTGCCCCCACCAGACCTGCTGGAGGGGACCCCCAGCTGCCAGGGCTATGGGTCCAGGGACCTGGGTCAACAGCTCCCTAACCCCCACTGCAGCATCTGTGCCCCAGCTGCTGCCCATGGGAGGTGGCAGCTGCTGCAGTGAAGCCTGTCTCCCCCTCCTCCATGGGTGGCATGGCTGGAGCCCATGGTGTAGGGGTGTATTCTGCCTGGAGTGGGCTTGGGGCTCCCTGCCCTGGTGCCCTGCCCCTAGGGGCCTCCATGGCCCAGCTGGCAGGACCTGGCATGGCAGGGCAGGGCAGGGCATAGCAGGGCGAAAAGGCTCAGTGCTGCTGCTAGGAGCCCTGGGCTGCCATGGCAAGGCACCCCATGCTGCCCGGAAGCAGCAAGGGTGGCAGCGCAGGGTTGGTGGGCGGGCAGTGCTGGGTGGGCAGAGGGTGCCTTGCCATGGCCGTGGCACTGAGCCTCTCTGCCCTGCTCTGCCCTGCCATGCCAGATCCCACCTGCAGTGCTGCAGAGGCCCCAGGGGCAGGACAGCAGGGTAGGGAGCCCTGAGCCCACAGCGGGCAGCCTGCATCCACCCCTGCCCCATGCACAAATCTAGGGGGCACATGTCCCCAGTGGAGTCCTGGGAGTGTGCACAGTGGTGGGGAGCCAGTTCCCCAGACAAGTCACCTGCACTACATCCTGCTCCCCACCTGGTGTCTGCAGCCATGCATGCCAGCCCCAGGCTCCAAACCCCACACACCAGCCCAGCTGGTCAGCAGCCCTAGCCCTAGCTCTAGCCCTAGCCCTGCTCAACTCTCTCCCTCACTATGGGGGCCTCAATTTCTGCACCCCACCTAGACTTACTTGCAGGGAGCTGTGCATGGAGCCCCCTGCCTGACCGTCCTCCTCCCACTACCCCCAGCCCCTTGCAGAAATCTGCCAGATGTTCTAATTTTAACATTACAATTAAAATTTTAATGTTAAAATAAAACATCTGGGTTTTTCTCCTTGAAATGAGAAAATCCATGTTTTACCACTTTTTTAGTGTCAAATGGAAAACCCGGATCCCTGATTATCATCAGAATGAGAGAACACATCCACAGACCCTCTCTTATAGCCTTTACCTTCAAATTATAGTAATCTGGACTTTCTTGTGTTCAGGGGCCTCTAAAGTCCTGCTGAAATCAATGTTAAAAAACAAGGCCTTAAGACATTTCCCATTTGCGGAGGAAAAGGAACAATTGTACTTGAGGTCCATTTGATTAGCTTCCTGATCCTAATACTGGTAATGAGACTGTTCCTTGTGTGTGTCCATACACTTTGTTGTGTAGAACTGGTAGTCTGTGAATTATAATTTAGTGCTTCAATATTTTTTTTTAAGGGAAATTATTTCAAATAATTTGACATAATGACTTTGACTTAATGAGGTCATGAGGCTCTTCGCCTTCCTCCCACCAATGAAAGAAGATATGTGGTATAAGCTAAGAGCCCTGCACCAAGAGCTCTCTGCCACTGGTTGTAGGTGGTCAAATCTAGGACCTGCTAAAAAACAGCACCTGACTTCAGTTGCCATAGTGGCACGTAAAGGTGAGACCTTGGGCTGGGCTACCAGTTTGCCTTTGCATATTGTAGCTGCTCATGGCAATATAGCTAAAGGTGACAAATGCCTAGCTTCATTGCAGGGCTGTCTCTTACTTAGATGTTCTTGAGTTTAATTTTTCAAAGGTGATAGGAGCCTCTGAAAATTTCTGAAATCATGTGCGAAGTTCCAGATATACAGTTTATATACATACCGCCTGCTCATGGTGTGCTTAACTTCATTTTGCTTTCTGTCCCTCCTTCCACATATTTCATGTTAAAGTTTAAAAAGATACCTCACTATGATTGTGAGGTGAGGTGCTGAGAATGCTGCTTCTGCTCTTAATTCCAGGATTTGTTTTCTACTTTATAATAGTGTGATGGATCTGATCATTGTTCCTTCTTTTTGACAAAGGCAACTTGAATTGGGTCTCTCAGACACCACAAACTCAACCTGTGAAACTGTTCTGTAGGAGCAGTGCTGCATGAATGGCGATAGTGACTGGACTACAACAGCTCCTCACACCATGTTTGTCTTCTTTTCTTTTGTTTAACTTTTCAACAGGATTAAAATTAATAGAGCAATTTCACATGTAGGCTGCACATTTTTAAGATTAAAATAAATTTTAGAAAATTCTCATTGTAAAGAATAACAAGTAAAAAAAATGTGGTTTGGCATTAGCAACAGGGTCCTTTTAATCTGCATTTAAATAAAGGTATTGACTATGTAAAACACAAGGCCGCCTCCAGCAGCACATAAATAAGTGTTTGCCAGGTATAGTATTCGATGTGGGCTCATACTTAAGATTTTGAAGGCACACATCAGTAAATCTTTGGATTGCCAACCATTTGTTGTTTGGTTCAGTTCTATTGTATTTTTTTTTATATTTTACCTGCCTTTAGAAGGGGCCTGAGCACACTTGTTTATAGATCATTAAATAATGAAACAATTCATACATTTGTAGCAGAAAACTTCTGATGTATTTTATCAGGTAAAATAAAATCCTGGCATTTGCCTGAAGTTTTCCTTCACCTTAAATAAACAGATGCCCAGTATGACTGAGAATATAATACCCTAAAGTTTAAGACTGGTTTGTAAACACAGTCCCTAGTGTCTACTATTGATCTTTTGCTATTTTAATGCATTTTTACTGACCGACATGTCCTGTGGTAAAGAATATTGCCTAAATTAGTTATCTGATTGGTTCTTTTGATTAATGATGGGACTGTGCTTCATTACACATGACAACATGATCAGAATAATCACTACAGCCATAGAAGCTGGGACTGGCATTTTTTATTCCTTCATTTTTAAAGTTCATTTATAAAATTATTTAATGTATACGTCCTAAGTTGTAATTTATTTACATGACACTTTTTTCGATGGGAACTGTTGTACTGTGTCACAAATGGCTAAGAAAACAAGGTAAACTAGATGTACAAATCAATGTCTTCTGGCTCAAGGGGAAAAAAACATAATCAAGATTCAAGAGCTGACCTTGTCCAAAGTCCAACTTGTCACACAACAAACACTGAGGCACCCAACAAATCATTAGGATCAGCAGCATGTATTCAAAGGAATGTTTAAATGATATTATTTCTTGCTTGAGTTTTTACTGAAGCTTCAGAACTGGAGTGAGTGTGCGATTTGACACCACGTCTGCAACTTCTAGCTGGCCATAAGCCACACCCAACAGAAGGCAAAAAATGGGAAGCTATGGCTGAAATAACTCTCCTGTGCCCCAAGCAAGGCGTCTTTGCTTAGAAATGAAGGGTACTATGTGACAAAGCTTGTTTATTGCTCAACTAAGTAAGGACTCTGAGGCCTGGTTTGAATCATTACTGGTATATGACTGTTATTCACAAGGGAACATCAACCTCTGAAATGGTCTAAGCCAATCTAACAAGATCTAACAAGTCCGGGCAGCGAAGAGGCTACTTGTTTAAGTAGCCATCATGTTAGGCACTCACAGAAGCACTAATTGTCCTGGCTTAGGTATCTCTCTTCCACAGTGCTGACTGTCCCATTTGGAGGACCAAAACCAGATGTGGTGTTTAGCACCCACTTAGCAGTTCACTATCTGCCATAGCCCATAACACCTTTACCTGCTTTGAGGTTCTTGATTGCTTTTTAGTAGGTCATTGTGGGATTGATCTGTTTAAATTTATAAGGACATGCATTCCATCTTATGTCATGTTGATGAATGATTCAAAATTTTAAATGGCAATGCAACATTTAATGTTTTGAAAAATGTTTGAATGGTGTCATGCACAGAATAAATGGCAGCTTTCATTTTCTTTCTTCAAAATTCCCTGGCAGCCTGTTTACATGATGTTGACAGACATTTTAGCATTTGCCAGAGAAATAATGTGAAGGATTGGATCCTTGCCATATAATGGTTTCCTTTCTATGGCAAGTGTTGAAACAAGTATGTGTTTGCATAGGATACACACACATACATTTTATACTTATTTCCAAACAAAATTTGTTTGTTTGCTGTTATGGTTACAGAAATCTCTTTTCCATCAGCACTATTTCCAAAAGGGGTGGAAGCTAAGAATTCAGGAGAGTCTGGTATACAACCCAGACCTGAACTAGTGCAATTAATAATATGTAACCATTACAACATCATAGGAATGGTCTCACTGACCCAGCCCCTGAACAACCTCAACTTTGCCCTGATATTGGTTTTAGATTTTTATGTAAAATTCAAATATTACATTTTGGAATGGATTATACCAATGGAGTTACCAGGTGGAGAACTGAATATTTTCTTATTACTTTGTGTAAGACAGCACCCAGAAGCCTCAGTTTGGGAACAGAGCCCTACTGTGCTTGATACAGTCCAGTATATGTAACACACGTAATATATATCAGTTGCCTACTGCAGGGTAGGGTAGATAGATCAACTCTCTTCATGGGTAACTTCAAAGTAACTGCATGGGTACAGTTATTCCACATGCAGCCAATTGCAGGATCAAAGTTGAAGTTGTTCTATGTAGTTAAGCATGGTGCTTTATTAGGCCAACAAAATCATTCCCCCGGAAGAACTGTGGCTTTATGATGGTGAACTAAGAGTTGATTTTAGCATGTGTCCAGTCTGTTGTTTGGTGGCTAATATTATTTATCTAATTATGGTTACTTGGGACTTTTTGCTCATGCGAAAAGACAGCTGTTAAATGGAACTTGTTTAGTCATACTTAAATTTCCATTGATTTCATATAGTTATATAAAAGCTTGGACTGGGTCCAGTCTTTATACATGAAAGAATAAGGTACTAAGGATTTGTTTTAATACATAGAGAGAAAGTTGTATGACTTTCTACTTCATAATAGTTTGGGGGTGTTTTGTTTAGAAACCATCAGAAGTAAATCAGACAGTCGCATATACTTGAGTGTCTTGCTGAATTGGGGCTTATATTGAAAACTGTTGCAAACTTACTGTATAGCTCACTGTGTTTTAGTGTTAAGGAGTATATGAAATATATACTAACAGTGGGGTTCCATGCTGTAATTAAAAGCAAAGTTAGTTTGTAGGTGCTGCATGTGTGAATAAAGGGGACGGCAGTTTTTTCTTGAACTATGAATAAAAACTAAAATAAAGCATGCTTCTTTACTTCCAGTTAAAGAGTCAGTTTTTCTCTTCAAAAGGTTTATTGTATAAATACAAACACAAAATCAGTTATCAATTATGTAATATATATGTATTAGTGAAAACTTAAAAGTGGGCATTTTGGAGCTCTTCATATAGCATTCAATCCTTTATACTGTATAGAATTAGATAGCATAGATGTTGAATATGCAAGTTGTATGTTAATATGGTTAAATGACTAGTGAATTGCCCAACGCAATCAATTGAAATATTCAACAACTTTGTGTTGAAGTTGAAGGAAATTATTACCTTGAGTCTGCCAAATCCATGATACAACTTTGCATTTGCAATAATGTGTGCCTTATTTAGCATTCAAAAACATATATATAGTTTACTTTAATGAAGTAAGATTAGTCCATTAAGGAGAGACTTGTTACAACTGCAGAATGTAATAATCTGCGCTATATAGGAGCTTTAAATGCTGGTTGGAGGATTTTACTTTTTTGTTCATAATGCACATTTAAAAAAAACTGCAAAGGCATCTATATTGTTTTGTCTTTTTATTATTTGTTTATTTACCCTAAAAATAAAATGACTTGATATAAGTGTGCAATGCTATTTACTTGTATTTTAAAGCCTTGCATAATATTATACAGTAGATTGGAATGCATACTTATGCCTTTGCATTTCATTGGACAGCTATGCTAAAGCAAATAAAATCAAACACATACATTCCCATTCAGTGACTTACAAACTGTAAGTGATGGGCGGAAAAAGCTGCAGCCATTCCACTGAATTCTGTTATTGACAACAGCAGAAGTAAAAAAATTAGAAAACAAATCCCTTTTTAAATAAAATGAAGTAAAAGACCTACATTGCTTGGAGGAAATGCTAATTGAAAATACCTTGCTAATGCTAGCTAGTCACAGGAAGGAAACATTAAGTTATTATTTTTAATAATGTTTACAAGTATATCCAGCCATTTCCAGCCAGTGAAAAATGTTAGCCTTGGCAAAATGTGGCAGTGCTACTTTTCACTGGTGATGCTGCTCATCTTCTCTCTGATAGCAATCATTAATTTTATTTTTTAACCCAGTCTTCAAATGAAGACAGATGAGCAGGAGAGTTTTAAATGCAAGCTGCTTATGTTCAGAAAAATGGCTGCTAGATTACAGATCACAACGCCTGATCTGAGTCCAGTTACTGTTTGGAAAGGGGGAGAGAAAAAACAAACAAACATTAGGTACGAGACAAACAAGGAGGCTTTCTAAGATCAGCTAACAGCCAATTGTGCGTGTGCATGTGTGTGTGTGTGTGTGTGTGTGTGTGTGTGTGTGTGTG
>NW_017728998.1:24151588-24152609 GCF_001723915.1 Gavialis gangeticus | reverse complement strand
TGTGTGTGTGTGTGTGTGTGTGTGTGTGTGTGTGTGTGTGTGTGTGTGTGTGTTGTGGGATTGGGGGGCGGGGGGAAGGAAGAAGGCCTGCACAATGCTATAGCAATCTGATTCATTTTCTAATTGCTATGGAGACTTACAGATACTATTATTGTTAATTGCTCCTGATAATTTTAACATTACATTTTAACATTTATTTCTCATTAACACTCAGAAGAGTGTTAGAGATCAAAATGCCTATTATGCATCACATCACTGGCAACATTGTATTGCATCCTTAAGCAACTGTGTATTGTTTTTCTTTTGATGTCATTTGAGTTATATTTTTAGTCAAGTGTCAGTGAGCAGGATTTAATTTCTGCGTTTTTAAGACATATGTTAGCGTCTCACAGTCTTACCTTGTCGACTTCTTATAAAGACACACTAGAATTGCCATTATATACTAAAGCTCACAACGCCAAAGTTTCCAAACCCAGTCCCTACAACTGATTCTTTTGATATCATGCCCTTTCTTCTACACCAGTTTCTGTGATGCTTGAAAGCAGTAGCTGGGTCATGTAATGCTTTAATAGCAACGGGAGAGAGAGAGCAGTTTAGTAGTTAGACAGTAGACTGGGAGTTGGCATCTTGGCTATAGTTCAGCTCTGCTACTGATTTGTTGTGTGACCTTGGGCAGCTCACCTAATGTCTCTATCATGGTTGGGCATAATAATGTCTATCCTAGGAAGAGCTGCTACTATTTTTAAGGGCTTTGACAACCAAAAGTACTTTGTAAAATATTCTACTAGAATTATTATTAATGACAATTTGAAAATTATTATTAATGACAATTTGACTGAGGAATGCTGGGAATTGATACAGTAGCTCAGGGAATGAGCACTTCTTAAAAAATATCCCCGACTCAGCAGGTGCTTCCGGGGGAAGGCAATCCCTGCTGCTCCCCACTTACCCACACTGCATGGGGGACTCTGCATGAGCCCCCTGACCCCCCGCCTGCTGCCGCAGCCCCTCCATGGCTGCC
>NW_017728998.1:24145205-24151216 GCF_001723915.1 Gavialis gangeticus | reverse complement strand
CCATGGTCCCGTCCCCCCTCCCCAGCCTCCCCCTCACCCACCCCTAGCACTTTCCAGCTTGGAGTTGGCTGCAGCTCCTTGATGCAGCCACCAGAGACTGCCTGAATAATCAAAGCTCTCCAACTGTTTTCCAAAGATTTGGAGAGATTTGAATCAATTCGGACCTTTTAATTGGTCCCCTGATTTGATTCGGATTCGAAGATTTGCCACCGAATCAGGGCAAATCTCCTCCACACTGAATCTTCGCCCAAGCTTCACCTGAAGCTTTGTACAGCCATAGTGACAACGCTTCCCCATAATTTGGTGTCATCCGTGAGCTTGGCCAGTGAGCTCTTCACCCCCACATCCAAATAATTGAAGAAGATGTTGAATAGTACTGGACCAATTGCTGACCCCTGCGGGACACCACTGGCCGCTTCTTGCCAAGACAGCACAGATCCGTTCATTAAAACTCTCTGTGTTCCCACCCTGCATCCAGCCTCCTGCCCACCTTACTGTCTCACAGTTAAGCCTGCAATCTGGTACCTGAAAGGAGGTTGCATGGATGTGATTGCTTTTCTGTTAAAACATATTTATTCAAATGTAAGGAAAAGAGAACAGGTCACCACCTGCAGTAGGCAACAGTTGACAGCTCAAAGGGCTCTCACTCATGTATCGAGAGTATATATTACACAGGAGATCTCTTACATCAGTGAGGACAAGTGGCAGAATTTGGCTTGGGATGAAGGTTCTGTCTTGCCCTTTAAGAAAGGTTGTAACAATAAAGTTGTCCTTTGTTTGTATGTGCGTGGAGGTGAGCCAGAAATTACCTAAGTCCTGATCCTGAGCTGTATTGGGAGGGATATAAAGTGGATTTTAGACACCATCCTTCAGCCCAGATTCTGGGCCTGGCCTCTGATGCGAGTCAGGGCACCCCTGGAACTTCTCTGACAGGGCGTCTTTGAACAGCCTTCTGTGTGAAAGTGCAGAAAACTTATGCAATGCCCCCCACCAATCCCTTGGTCACAATCCTGACACACTCCTTGATCGGGGATTGGGAAAATAGACTCTACAAAGGAGTAACTCTTTGCCAACCCACCAGCTCCTGGGGACACCTCCTGTGTCTTCACAGCAAAAATATTCCTTTGGGGGCAGTAAAACCAGTTCTGCTGTCTCTTTATAGTAAGCTGTGTATTAATCAGTGTGCTTTGCAGTAGTACCTGGAAGCAGCTCAGAATGTTTTCCAGTGGTAAGTACCCTGGAAGTGCTTCTCTTTAAGATCAGTCAAATCTCTGCAAAAATCCCGCTAAAGTTACAGGCTACATAGAGAGCCAGGTCTTCAAAAAACATTTTGACTCAGCACCTCCAGCTTTGTGCCCACACATTTAGAGAGTTAACTGTCCAAATGTCAGTATTTTTACTCACAGCTCATTGTGGGTGCATGTATACAGGTACACAAAAGCAAAAGCCCAGTGTTCAGGCAGGCCTGATGTAGTATCTGTACATGACAGAGGTGACACTAAGGTATATCTATTAGACAGATTTAAAGATAGAGATCATTAATTGTTTATAAACCATTTTAAAAATGCTCACCCGGCAGGTGCCACGTTAGTATTAGAGCAAAGATCAAATGTTACTTGAGCTTGTCCTTTCATAATCAGAACTGGTAGTTTGAGCTGAATGCAAAAAATGAAAAAAGAAAAGAAAAAGGAGGTCTTTTTGCTTCTCAAGACTGGAAATAGTTTAGAAACCAAGCTGGTTTCAGGCCCAAATATTAGTGAGCAAATTTGTCAGAACAGTCTTAATTTCTCTCTGGATGACTGGTGATCCAAAGTAGGAAAATCCGTTTCGGAATGAGTGACATGTAACAAATGGAAGGCTTATATTCTAAGTAGTGAATTGCCCGTCAAGAATGATGGATGAATTTCAAATAACAAAAACAAACAAATAGATTTTACTTTTTATATTTATTAAATAAATTAAATATTTATTTATAAAAAAATAAAATTGGCTGAACATTTGAAGATACCAATCCCTTCCTGCACTTGCTGTCATTCAGCAGGCTGGAGGTGGACCTGCCCATGCCCGTGCACCTCTTTGCCCGGCAAGGGCAAGGGCAGGTGTGCTCCACGCCTTGCAACAGCAGCCCACACCCCAGGGCTTCCTCTGCGCTGCCCCAGGCACCTTCTTCCCTGCTTGGGGCTCAGGATGGAGCTGCTGCTGCTCTCCCACTGCCTTGCACCTCTACCCGGCCCCCTCTTTTCCTCAGCTGGCTCCTCCCTCTGCCCTCCACATCATACTGGGCTCCCAGCGCCCTCCTGGGAAGAGCTCAGTAGAAACAGCCTTGGCCCCTGACTTTTTTCCTAATTCTGGAAGTTGGGATCATCCTGACATGATCACTAGACAAATACTAAGTTTTAGCAAAGAAATTTCTCTGAAGACACAAATGTTCTTCTCTTACAGTTTTCAAGTTATTTGCATTTAAAGAGTGGTATGGACAGACAGACACACAGACAGATGGACTAAGCCCTTTATAGATAGATAGGTAGGTAGATAGATAGATAGATAGATAGATACTCAGTGCCATACCTAGACTCCTGGCAGCCCCAGGCAAACATTTAACATCGGGCCCTACTTCACCAGTGATAATGATTTTTTTGTTTCAAAAGTCTTTATCTCATCTGTGGTATTGATGACTTTAAATAGTTAGTTTTCAATTGATAACATTACCAGTCCCATATATGCGCTATATTAAAACCTTTTTTTGCCATTGCAATTTTTTTTCATTTTTGGGCTCCTTTTCTGTCCTGGCCATGGGTGGCTACCCAGTTCACCCATGCTTGTGTCTGGGTCTACTAATACTGTTTCCATTTTTCTCTCCTCTTGGAGAGTAGATTAATCAAACCTAAGTAAAAACCAAACTCTTTAAAGTTGCAGCTTTATTGGTACCATTTTATGATGAAGGTAAAGGATAGTGAATACATTTCTGAGGTGTCAAGGATAGGCTCAGAAGAGGCTCAGAATATAGGCTCAGAGGCTAACAAAGGCCAGAAGAGCAAGACTGATGCTACGGGACATAGGGTAGCAGAAGGTTCCAGCTGTTCAATAAAAGAAATGCCATTACTCCCAATTAAAGAATGCTCCAGATGCTTAATATAGTGGGTTTTTTTGGATATTCCTTTTAACAAAGCTTTGAACCTGTGTATAGTTATGCTTTTATGTAGCTGCAAACAAATCACAGAATTATAGAATCATAGAAAATTAGAGCTAGAAGGGACCTCAGGACGTCATCTAGTCCAACCCTCTGCTGAAAGCAGGACCATCCCCAGCTAGATCATCTCAGCCAAGGATTTGTCTACCTGGGTCTTAAAAACTTCCAAGAATAGAGATTCCACAGCACCTCTGAGAAACCTGTTCCAGTGTTTTACTACCCCACCATGAGAAGGATTTTCCTAATATCTAACCTAAACTTCCCTTGCTGCAGTTGAAACCATTGCCCCTTGTTCTATCATCTGCCACCACTGAGACCAATCTAGCTCAGGGGTTCTTAACCTTTTTTGTGCCATGGACCCCTTTGGCAGTCTGGTGAAGCCTATGGACCCCTTCTCAGAATAATGAGTGTCTGTAGACAGGAAGACTGCGATCACGTGCGATCTAGCGGCGGGTCTAATAATTACCATAATTTCAAAGTAGTGATGAGCGTAAACGATATTTCGAGATATCTGCAACAACTGTAATGTGATATGAAAATATCTGTCATTTCTATTGGTGACAAAGTCACAGGTACTGTTAATACTACTGTGGTTTGTTGCCTACATTCATAATTGAAGGAAATGCTAAATTTCAGTTAGAGGTTAGTGAAAATAAAGATGTAATTTTTTTCCCATCCAAGTTCACAGACCCCCTGAAAACTATCCACAGACCCCTTGGGGGTCCATAGACCCCAGGTTAAGAACCCCTGGTCTAGTTGAATCCTCTTTGGAAACCCCCTTCAGATAGTTGAAAGCTGCTATTAAATCCCCACTCTGTTTCCTCTTCTCTTGACTAAATAAGCCCAATTCCCTCATCCTCTCCTCGTAAGTCATGTGCCCCAGCCCCCTACCATTTTCATTGCTCTCTGCTGGACTCTCCATTTTGTCCATTTCCTTTCTGTAGTGGGGGCCCAAACTAAACACAGTACATCAGGCAGGTGTGGTTTCACCAGTGCTCGTTAGAGGGAAAGAATCACTTCCCTTCATCTGCTGGAAATGCTTCTACTAGTGCAGCCCAGTACGTTGTTAGCTTTCTACACAACAAGGGCACACTTATGGCTCATATTCTTTTCTTGTCCACTGTTACCCCCAGATCCTTTCTACAGAGCTGCTGCTTATCCAGTTGGTCCCCAGCCTATACTGCTGCATGGGATTGCTCTGTCCTAAGTGTAGGGCTTTTCATAGATTCATAGACTGTAGGGCTGGAAGGGACCTTGGAAGATCAGCAGGTCCATCCCCCTGCACCAAGCAGGAAAGCCAACCAGGGTCAAGTGACTCCAGCAAGGTGACCATCCAGTCTCCTCTTGAAGATTTCCAGGGTAAGCAATTATACCATCTCTAGAGGGAGCTTATTCCACAGTCAGGGCACCCTAGCTGTGAAGAAGTTTTTCCAAATGATGAGCCTGAAGCAGTCTTCAAGGAGTTTGTGACCATTACTCCTAGTTTTCCTGAAGGGTGCCCTGGTGAACAGTTGTTCACCGAGTCCTTGATGTATGTCCTGGATGTAGTGGTAAGCTACTACCAAGTCCCCTCTCAGCCTTCTCTTTTTCAGGCTGAAGAGTCCCAGGTCCCTCAGCCTTTGCTTGTATGGCTTGCTGTTTAAGACTCTGATCATACGAGTGGCCCTTCTCTGGACTCTCTCAAACTTTACCACATCCTCGTTAAAGTGTGGTGCCCAGAACGGGAGACAGTACTCCAGCTGTGGTCTCACCAGTGATGAATAGAGCAGAAGAATCATTTCCTTGGTTTTGCTGGAGATTCATCAATTGATGCATGCCAGGGTATTATTAGCCCTGCCGGCTACGGCGTTGCACTGCCAGCTCATGTTCATACCATGGTTATTATTACCCCCAGGTCCCTTTCATTTGTAATGCTGGTTAGACTGATGTTGCTAAGCTTGTAGGTGTGCAAGGGATTGCTCGTCCCCAGGTGGAGCACTTTACATTTCTCTATATTGAACTTCATCTGGTTCTGATCTGCCCAACTTGCCAGCCTGTCTAGGTCCACCTGTATCAGCGGCCTATCTTCAAGCACAATCACTAGGCCTATGCGAAGTGACTAGTATTTGCTTCGGATTCGGATTCAGCTGATTTGGGGGACAGTGACTTGATTTAGTGATTCAAATCAGTGTCCTGAATCAATTCAGCCAAATCTGATTTGGAGATTCGGCTCCTGCTGAATCTGAATCAGCCAGGCCCATCTCTCCCAGCCTGGCAATGGCTGCCCCACCCGCCCCAGTTCCGACCACTTGTTAAAAAAAATCCCCAACTCAGCAGGTGCTGCTGGGGGAGGTCAATCCCTGCTGCTCCCCACTTACCCACACTGCATGGGGGACTCTGCAAAAGCCCCCTGACCCCCTGCCTGCTGCCCCAGTCCCCCATGGCTGCCCCGCCTGCCGCTGATCCATCCCTCTAAGAAAAAAAATGAAAAAAACCCCAGACTCATTGCTCCTGCCGGTGGGGGGGGCCATCCCTCTTGTCCCCATTGCCCTGCACTGTGGGGGGGGCTCTGCACAAGCCCCCCAAAGATGCTGCACGAGTGGAAAGTCCCACGTCTTTACTCCATTGGTTTTTTTTTTTCTTCTTAAAGGGCTGGAGCTGTGGTAGACAAGGCAGCCATTGGGGTGGGGCTGGAGGAATGAGGGGGTTGGGGGCTCATGCAGAGTCCTCCATGCAGTGTGAGGCAGTGGGGGGCATCAGGGATCTCCCCCCCTCCCCCACCTGGCAGCACCTGGTGAGCACTGGGGCATTTTTTTAAAGGGCTGGGAGCTGGGGCAGGTGG
>NW_017728998.1:24119032-24145046 GCF_001723915.1 Gavialis gangeticus | reverse complement strand
CCATGGTCCCGTCCCCCCTCCCCAGCCTCCCCCTCACCCACCCCTAGCACTTTCCAGCTTGGAGTTGGCTGCAGCTCCTTGATGCAGCCACCAGAGACTGCCTGAATAATCAAAGCTCTCCAACTGTTTTCCAAAGATTTGGAGAGATTTGAATCAATTCGGACCTTTTAATTGGTCCCCTGATTTGATTCGGATTCGAAGATTTGCCACCGAATCAGGGCAAATCTCCTCCACACTGAATCTTCGCCCAAGCTTCACCTGAAGCTTTGTACAGCCATAGTGACAACGCTTCCCCATAATTTGGTGTCATCCGTGAGCTTGGCCAGTGAGCTCTTCACCCCCACATCCAAATAATTGAAGAAGATGTTGAATAGTACTGGACCAATTGCTGACCCCTGCGGGACACCACTGGCCGCTTCTTGCCAAGACAACACAGATCCATTCATTGGAACTCTCTGTGTTCCCACCCTGCATCCAGCCTCCTACCCACCTTACTGTCTCACAGTTAAGCCCACAATCCTTCAATTTTCTTGTGAAAACATCATCAGATAACAGATGAAAAGCTTTTTGGAAGTCAAGGTATACAATGTCAACCTCTTTTCTCTTATCCATGTGGTGAGTTACCTGATCATAAAAGGAGATGAGGTTGGTAAGACAAGACCTACCTGTGACATGGCCATGCTGGCTGCCATTCAGAATCTTACTTTCTGGAAGCCTATTGCACATAGACTCCTTAATTAATTTACCCAGGATTTTCCCTGGGATAGAATTTAAGCTAATTGTTCTTTAGTTGCCTGGGCCCTCCTGTCTCCCCTTGTTGAAGATGGGCACAACATTGGACTTCTTCCAGTCCCCAGGGACATCTCTAGAGTGCCACAAGTTTTGGAAGAGTTTCACCAGGGGTTCTGCGATGACTTCAGACAGCTCCTTCAGCACTCTCGGATGAAGTTCATCAGGTCTTGCTGACTTACATATGTCTAATTTTTTCAATTGGTCACACATCAGTTCTACAGCAATAGCAGGAAGGCGGTCATTTCTACCCTGTTCATTCTGTACTCCATCTGGTGTGATTTTCCCTTTGGCCCAGCGAAAGACCAAAGCAAAGTAGTCATTCAGGAGTTCAGCTTTCTCCTGAGTGCCAGTAATCAGCTGTCCTGAGTTGTTGAGCAGTGGCCCCACACTCCCATTTGTTTTCCTCCTGTTCCCTACTTATCTAAAGAAGGACCTGTTGCTAATTTTAGTTCAGACACCACCTTATCTTTTCTAATATGATCCCTACAAGTGCAGGAAGTTTCACTTCTCCTTATTGAACCTCATGAGATTTATTTTGAAATTTGATTCCAATTTGTCAAGGTCTCTGAATCCTAGCCCTACCCTCCAGTGTGTCTACTACTCCCCCAGCTTGGTGTTATCTGCAAACTTGCTGACAGTGCACTCCATTCCATCTTCCAGATAGTTGATGAAGATATTGAACAAAACTGTCCCCAGAACCAACCCCTGGGGCACCTGATAACATCAGCCAACTAGACATTGAGCCATTGATCACTACCCTCTAAGCCTGAGAATCCAGCCAGTTTTCTTTCCAACTTACATTCCATTTATCCAATCTTAGCTTGCCTGCAAGAATGTTATAGGAGACCATATCAGAAGCCTTGCTGAAATCAAGAGATATCACATCCATTGTACTCACATCTACAGAGCCAGCCACCTCATCATAGAAGGCAATCAGGTTGGTCAGGCATGACTTGCCCTTGGTGAATCCATGCTGACTGTTCCTAATCACTACCTTCTCTTCCAAGTGCTTAGAAATGGATTCCTTGAGGACCTGCTCCATGATTTTTCCAAGGACTGAAGTGGGACTGACCAATTGTAGTTCCATGGATCCTCCTTCATCCCTTTTTTAAAGATGGGCGCTATGTTTGCCCTTTTCTAATCACCCAGGACCTCTCTCAGTCATGGGTTTTGGAAGATAATGGCCAGTAGCACTGCAATCACATCAGTAGATGTGGTTCAAATCCTGGTAATTCTTGCTTCTGCATATAGCCCCAGTACTCTCTTGAGTAAGAACTAACCTCCTGAATTAAATTTTGCAGAATGTTTGGTGGTTGCCTCTTCAAAACAAACAAACAATCCTCATCCCTCCCCTCCCCCTCCAAGAATGAATGAACAGTGAAAAAAACAGCCTAACCCATCTTGGTGTATTCTAATGGGATATCACTGCTGAAACAATGTTTGTATGGATGTACCATCAGCAATCTAGATGGGATAAAAATTCCAGTGTGTATACTCCAAGACCTCTGGGTCAAAGGATCTGCTATATATCTCTACTTATTACCCTTTGCCCACATACCTGGAGGATGGGAAGTGTTATTCAAGTACAGAGATACATGTCTACTTGAGAGAAAGAGAGTAGAAAGTTTATTTATGAAAATACTAGTGACAGATATTGGCATACACTTGGACTATGGGGCATCCTTTTATTTTACAGGTGTGGAGATGATTGAAACAGAATAGCAAAAATTGGTCTAAAAATAGGACTGCTGAGATTAAACAGGTTGAGATGTGTCTAGCAGCCCCAAATACAGCAGAGAAGTATAGCCCTAGAGTACAGCAAATTTTATTGTTGAACAGGTTTATTGTTTTATCAGGTTTTGGTTTAAGAAGGGTTTCATTATATATAACATTGAGATAAATTTTTGCATAGCAGATTTATTCAACAGGTTTATTCTTTTAACAACTCTCCCTGTATTTCACCATTTGGTATGTGGGGTCTTATACATCAAACAAGTTTATTACTTTATCAAGTATGAATTTTAAAAAGTTTTTACTAATAGTACAAGATATGTTGAAAGTTATAGGTAGTGCATTGTTCTTGTAGGTGTTCTAGCCTTCTACTAAGTACTGGAGGGTGGAGGATATAATTTAGTGGCATAGTTACTGTGCTATGTAGTAACTACATAGCAGTGTTTCTGGAAATGGTGATAATTACAGTGTAGCTCATATTATCTTCCAGTATATATCTCAGTTCACTGGCCTGGTATTTTTAAAGCCCTTAAATGTCCAAATACACCCATGTTGACTATATTGCTACTGTAATTTTAAAAAAAGCAAAGATAAAACAACACTGGCAATAAGAACAAAAGGGAATTTGCTATGTTACTCCCATTCATGTACTTCTGGTAAACTTTATGTCCTTCTGGACAGGAGGAATCAGACTTACAAAGGTAGGATGGAGAACCTACTCTTCAACCTTTGTAAGGGGAACAATTATGTTTTACATCTTCACATGTTCTGCTTCCAAGAACGATGACACAGTACTGAGTAATAATGGCTGGCCAATTCAACAGCCATGTCTACATGGTTCACCTTCCAAAAAATAACCTGAAAATGTTTAACTAGAGTAGAATATCACTGAATTTCCCTAATGATAGGAAAGGTAGGTTATATATTGTAGCATGCTATAACTAGTAAGGAAGATGTAGAACAGATTGGAAATTTGCTGATGCATGATTTTTCATCAGAAAATGCTGATTTATCAAAACCAAAACTGTTCACAAGAAAGGGTCTATTTTGCCAAGTTATTTTGACACTGAAATTTTGGGGAAAAAAATAAGGTTTTTATTGCTTTGATTATTTTTTTAAATAAATAGGTCTGGTTTTCTATTTGGAATAGCTTTTTGTTTAGAAATACAAGTAAATTATAGGAGTATTTAAAATAGTTGAAAGTGAAGTAAAGCAATTTTAAAAAGTAGAAATTAAATAGGTCAGTTGATCTGAATTGATATTGTTCAGAGGTTTGTTACATTAATATCTTTCCTTTTCAAATCATGATGAAGAGTTGAAATCTCAAACATAGTCACCTCAGATTTTTACAGGGTGGGGAAAATATTTTCCACTCAGCTTTATTTAGAGCACAAAAATATCAGAGGGTATGAATTACAAGGCATACCTTGTTCCCATATTGTGATCCATTTATTTTCAACTATTTAAATTTCATTTTGATTCCTTTATCATGATCTTTTACTTATGGAAGCAGCCCATTCTTTGGGTAAAATCCAATTGAAAGGATGTTTTGTGTAAAGAACATAAATGCGATTTGCCTACTTGAGCCCTCTATTAGTAGTTACTGTAGCGTATGCTGTAATAGTGAAGACTCCATGATACAAACCTTGCTTTTTACACTCTGCTACTAAATCTTTCCTGAGCAGTGGGAGATTGCCATTTTTTCTATTAAAATTACTGGGTTTGCACATTAGCAAAGTGAGAATTATCAAGGTTCTAGTGCACAATAAATACTTCCAGAGTGGTAACACCATTATTTTTGGACTTACAGTTTAAGGATAGATGTAATGAAATGTGTATATAAGCTCTAATTATGAAAACTGTTCAGCTATTCTGTTTCAGAAGTCCTTATTTTTTAAAGAAGTGCACCACTGTACTTAATAGATTAAGAAAACTTTCTGATTGTTCTTTTTCCCCCTGTTCTTTGGATTCATGATATTCGCATATATGTTAGCAAAAGCACCTAAGCAAATGATTTCTAAGGTTAATCTTTGTATTTGGGCAGAGCCTGTGGTGCCTCCCAACATACTTACTATGTTGGCAGCAAACAACTGATTGCATAGCCCTGCTGACTTTAAAGGAAGAGCAGCTAATACATTTTAAAAGTGATGCTGATACTTTGGGTGAAATCCAATGTCAACGGGAATTTTTGCGAAGATTTCACTCAATGGCAAATCTCCCATTGACTTCGGTGGGGCCAGGATTTCATTATTTCCTTTTATCTTCTACTTTCTTCTCCTCTACTTTCCTCAAACATGAATTTGCTTTGGTCCTCCCTCAGCCCATGCCCAACTAGGTGTATTTTGTCTTTTAACAAATGCTCTATTTTTTGCCTGCCTGTGTCCCAGTTGCCTATCTGTAACACGGAATTAATGCCCTTGTCTTTATTGAAGTTGTTTGTGATTACAGTTGCTTAAGTAAGGGCTACATCAGGCCCAATAGGTTTACTTTTTTATATGGGCTTTACTTGTCGATATGCTTTAATTCTTTAAGCTTTAGAAAGGAAACCTGTTGAGGCGATGCACCCACTAGATGATCACCGACTCGTGAACATTGCCTCTGTGATTCAAGAAAAATCATACTGAATGACAGTTTTGTCTGTGCTGGGCTCTTTCTGGACCTCACATATTCCTTTTAATAGGCATATCTGGGTGAGACTGATCACTGCTCTAGTTTCTAAGGCTACCAGAAATCCCATTCTGTTGAATTCCAACATGGCATTGACATCTGATGCCAGTTGCTTGCACCGTTGATCCTTATTAATCCTGTTTCCCCCCTCTTCCTGCATCTTAATTTATATAGATGACCTGTTTGAAACTACATACTAAGTACTCATAGACCAAGCACAATTTTTCTCTTGTCTTTTATGTGTAATGGTGGCAAGATTCAACATTATAGTGGCACTGTCACCACCTTGGTACTGTCTCTTCAGTGTTGCTATATAACCTTCCTCTCTTCTACACTTCTAAATTGCTCTATGGAGATGATCCATTAAGAATCACAATAAAGCTTGAACGTTTGAATAACCTTTGAAATTATTGACAAATCGGCCCCAATGGGCTGCCTAGGAGCCTAATGTAGAACAAAAGATCGATGATAATGCTGCGGAGACAGGATCCAGACTGCAGCAGCGAGGGGATATGTCATATGATTTTTGCATGCTGCCACTGGAGGGATAAAGATGAAGTGCCATATTGGTGTATAATGTCTATTCTACTATATAGGATGATCTGACCAGGTGTTGTACTTAACAGCTAGGGCTGGGTTTGTGCTGCAGCTCTGATGAACTCAAGCTGGCAGTTGAAGTAGCAGTCCCTGGGGGCGGGGGCTGCCTTGGTTTCCAGGTTTACTTGAAAATGCCAAGCACTGTGTGAACTTGGCAAAATTAACCAATATTGTAAGAAAAGCTAATCTATCTAGTCAGGTGTTTACATAGCCTTTGTTATCACTGAATTTGGCCACCTGCAACCATTAATGGATTTGATTCTCCTAGCACCCCAAAATAATGTCCATCTTATAGCACTGAGGCATGACAGAGATTGAGTTACTTGCCCAAGAGCACAAAAAGAATTTGTGGCAGAGCTAGGAATAAACCAGAGGTTACCAGAGTCCAAGAACCACTATCCATTAAATCATCCTTCTTCTCTTCCCCTAACAGACTCCAGGACATTTCCCTTTTCTTCAAGCATTTCCACCAGTGTGGGAAGGGCTGGAACATCTTGCCTACACATTTTCCTTCTGGTGTATGCAGGGAGTGGCTGGCAAACCTAGTTTTTCTTCACTCTATTACACATTACTAATCTCTGTATGCCTTCTGTAAGTTTTGTCTGGTGTTCGCGTTTCCTTATGAAAGCCCTACTGGCCCCTAATCAATTTATAATTTACATAATTAATGAACCTTATTTACTAATGCATTTTACTTCATCCTCCATAAAAAGGGCTAGATTATTCATAATGCTTAGATATTCATTGTTACTGATTCCTATAGGTCTATTATTTTCTTTGCCTACTTGAGTGTATTCCACCTACACCTACTTAGTGCAATAGTGACCTCCAATGGTTGGTTAGATTAATGATATCTCAAGAGAAATCTCCCTGGCATTAATTCTTATTTAAAGGTAGAAGTGTGGATCTGTATCAGGTATTGCCCCCTTCATGCTGAGCACATCTTTAGAAAGGTCAGCTCTTGGAAAGATCTGAGAGTCTGTTCCTTTTCCCTTGTGCTGTATAAAGGCACCTGACCTTTTGGTGATCCTAATTTCTCTTTCTTTCTTTTTTCCCCCTTCCTGCCTGTTATTTATTGAAGTGGAATGAATCTTATTTTTTTTAATAGTTTCTAAAATAAGTGACCAAAGACAGTGGTGACACACGTTAAGATTCAGGTTACCTTGATATTTCACAAGGTACTGTATCTTTGCAGAGTAATTGCACTGTGCTAAATATGAGCTATGCGTAGGGCCATATTTTGTGTTGTGTGAGGAGACGTTAACTAATTCTCCTCACTTACTATCAGTACTTGGCTGTGGACCTATTACCAGTGTTTTGGATTGGCATGGTAAGTATATTTGGGTTTAAATGTTTGCCTAAAATAGAAAACTAAGTTTTTAGCCCTCAGGTTTGTGAAGTAAATCTCCCAAAGGCAGCCCAAGTGCAGAATAAAACTGCATAGCTTATTGTTTCAAGCTCTGTTGTAGACACAACGCCTGAAACAACAGGTATGAATCTACCTCAACAGCCTAATCACTCTGAATATAATTGATTTGATCCTCTCCTGCTCTTGATCTCCGCTCAGACCTTAACACCATGGGTAGCCCAAACTCTGACAGTTTTTTACTATTTCTGGGAAGTCCCCTAACTAGCCATATTGATGTATGGACCTTAATGAACCAGACACGGGTAGACTCTAGGCTTGGTGTGGTAGTTACAAGTCTTGCTCCACATGTTAAGTGGGTAAGTGGCAACAGGAGCAAATCTTGGGCTAGTGTGTTTGTGTCAGCAGAGCGCTCCCCTCAGGTCACTTTCCAGCCCATTTGTTGCCTCTTTAACAGTACCAAAGATCCAGGTCTGCCCTAGGAATCGATCCCTGAATCTAGAGGACAACTTAAATGTCAAGTTTGTTAAATTTATTTTGCAGGCAGGGACTTGCGGAGTGACATGATCATGTTCCAATCCCAGGAGGCATGAGAAGGAGAAACCCATGGGATATGCTGAGACCCAGAGAGAGTAGGTATAAGATAAATGCATGGTTCATTTGATTTCCTCTTGGCCTATCTGATTGAGTAGCAATGCCTCAAGGACTCCAGAATATCCAGAGAGCAAACAGACCTGAGAACTTGAAGCAAGGGCCTGAAGTAACTGGAAAGAAATGAATAAGACCTCAGGTTCCCTCCAAGTTATGTGATTAATTTAACACGTAATGGTGAGAGCATTGCTTGCTTAATATATTTTTATTATTTAATTTTAATAAGTGGTGTAACTATTAGTGAAGAGAAACCTACACAGAAAAACTAGAGCAAGGCTGAATGATGGGGTGACATGGAGTGGACAAAACCTGGAGGGGAAGGGAGGGGAAGGAGGGGAAGGGAGGGGAAGGAGAAGGGCTGAGAGGTAGAGAAGCAGGTGGGAGCCAGGACCAAACTGGAAGGGAAAACAGGCCAGTGGATCAGGAGGTAAGTGAAAGGTAGGGAGGAGCAGGAGGACCACAAGGAGAAGAAGGACCTAGAGGGAATGAATAATGCTCACAAAGAATTGTAGGGGTAAAGGCAGCAGATGAAAGAAAGAGCAGAGCCTATCTCAACCCAGTTCTGCTTATCTGCTTACTGATGTGTGCTGCTCTTGCTTTCAGGCTGAAGGACACTTCTCTTTCAGACTGTGTCTTTCCTGAAACTGGTAGCATAACTAGGGGTGGGCGAGAGGGGCACCCATGCCAGATGCCAGGTTAGGAGGGGTGCCAGAATTGTCCTCCAACCCTGTGGAGTCCGCACCTCCGCAGTGTTACTGGTCCAGGAACTTAAAATCAGTTCCTGGCGGGGCCAGGCACAGCATCTCAGCCGCCACTGTTTAGAAGTCCCTTGTGTCCATAGGCTGTTGCCCCCTTGTCACTGCTCTTGAACTTATGCCACCCTGCCCCCCACACAGGACCTGTGCTCTCCACCTCCAGCTTCAGACCCTATTCCCCCACCCCCATTTTTCTATTCTGTCCCATATCCTCGCCTCAGGGGTGCCCCAGGCACTCATTCAGTGTTATGTGACTGCTGCAAGCCATATTGGTACTGAAGTTTTGGTCTGCCCTAGTTTTCAGGCTGTATTTTTTTTTATTTGAAATTTGATGCTGCTTGGCAGACTCAGCCTGCAAAATAAAGTAGGAAACTAGGGATGCTATTTGGTGGGTCCAACTCCCCTGGCAGATGGCATATGCTGGTTTTGGTGCAAACCATCTCATTTCAGGGCTTTGCCTTTCATCTGAACGTAGAAAAGGAATGAATGTGAACCTAAACTACAGTTTAAGCTAGCATCCTTCCCTGGACAGTTTGGTCCTTTCAGGGCTTCCTGCATTTCGAGCTCCAGAGTCACTTTTCTTCTTGCAAGAATCTGCATCCATTTTTTCAGGTCCTTGTGAAACCTACTTGGTTTGTCTGAGCAGGCAGGGTTCCAGCATCTGTTGTGATTTGTTTTTGAAACAGGCAAGCTGTAGTTTTCTAGCAAGAATTTTTGCTTGGGAAAGACATAATTTGGCAAGATATTTTTTATTCAGGGTGGAAAATAATATTAGTTCCATTCCAGTCAGGCGGATTTGTATTCTTCACCTTACACAGCAATGTGTCTCCTCCTCCAACAGCATAACGAGCAACTGAAATTCAGAAGCAGACTGTGTGGCCCATCCATGCACTGTGTAGAATCAGCATCTAAACAGTGCGGTCTCTACCTCGTCTCCTATTTCAGCAGTGAGATTATCCCACCACTGTTTCTTTCAGCACTTAAAACAGACAGGGTTGGATCCAGAAGGTACAGTGGTGTGTTTGCACCCCTCTTCCACAGTGAAGGTCACATGTGCCTCTGAATGTCTTGTCCCTTGCTGTGTATGACGCCTGGCTGGGGCAGGATACCCAGGGATACCAAATGGGAAAAAGGTAAGGAAGAGGCAACCCACCCACAACCACTGCTGTCCCTGGCTGACCCAGGGGCTCTGGAGGCCCCAAGACCATTTGTGCCCTGATCCATCCAGGAGCTGCAGAGATTGGCTGCATGGAGTGATGGGTCCCAGCACCCTCCCCATCCTCTTGGCTCAAGGGCTCCAGCCATGGGAAGCAGCTGGGTGGAAAGCTGGGCAGGGCTGGGGGCAGGAGCATCAGTGGGTGATCTCCGCCACTTCAGTGCCAGGAGGACACTGGGGGGCCAGCAGCACACAGTTGATCAGTAAGACAAAAGGTGACCAATTCCTGTGTGTCTTGGGAGCATAGAGTGATGGAAATCAACAGAAGGACTAGGGATATGATCCTGTCCCATTAAAATCAATCAAGATTAATCATTGACTTCAATGGAGGCAAGACACTATGTTGATCCTTCTTGGACAACAGCAACACAATCATGGTTTGCCAAGCTGGGGATATAAGTAAAGAAATATGTAAAAGTGATGGATATGTTTTCAGATCTAGCCACAGAAAGATTAACCAATGAATGCAGAATGGGCATGCCATTTCAAAGAGGTGAGGGTACTAAATGTGTTGAACCTTTTAATGTTAATGGGAAATTTGCTATCAAAGGGAGCTGGAGAATTATTTGCATTTAGTTTGACCAGATGAGTCAGAATACGACTGAGAGAAGCAGCTTGTGCATAAAATTATATCTGCAGAACCTGCTCTTGACCCTGAGGAGCATCATTTTGTCCATGTCATTGCAGAATGACATGGCACCAAAGAGCAGTATGTTGCATGAGATTCATGCGGCATTTGGTGATGAGGAGTTGGAGAATCATACAAAATATAGTTCAAAAGTGCATGCTATGCAGGCAAAGCTGTTCAAAAACAGTTAATTAGGTTTCTTGGTCAGGAAATAATGATCTAATTTATTAAAGCCATCTACAATTCAAAGTTTGAGAGTGCATTCGCAGATGAAACAGCAGACCAGGAGGATGGGAAGGAAATGAAACACCCTTTGCTGTAAGCATTTGCACAAAAGCATTATGAGAGAGCTTCAGTTTACAGAACTGAATGTTATGGCTGGAAGAAGCAGAACACAGAAAATTCTGATTGAGCTATTACAAGACATATGAGTGGATCTCGGTTGACTTGGGCTTTGGTGGAGCTCATGCAGTGAAGGAGGTGGATGCGTAAGTCCCCATTTCAAGTAAAGGCACACAACCAACATTTTAAAAAATGGCTTTTTGGCAAGATAAACCAATTGTTATAAGGGATGGAATGAGCCCAGGGGCAGAATAGTTAAAGTATCTTGCTGTTTATCCAGAGTCTTGAGTTCAAGCCTTGTTCTAGGCTTGGCCAGAGGCTGCTTCCATTTGAGCCAGCTGTGAAAGGGGGTACAAGGCCATTAAGGCATTAGATTCAATGGCAGCCAGATACAGTGCTAGTCACATCACTGCATTTTGCACTAGTATGCCTTAGTCTTCCTAACCCAAGGGCCATGACAGCTAGAGCAGCCCTTTTATGCTGCAGCCTCAATTCCAATTCAGCCCAGAACCAAAGAATTATCAGATGTGCAGTTCCAGGGATGCTGGTGAGAGCTGGATGGATAACAATGAATGCTAATAAAGAGGCAGGGAAATTAAACAGATTTGTTTTCTTTAGTCACAATGAGATTAGGACATGCCATGGTCCATTCCCCTGGTAGCTCCTGGAACAGTGTCCAGGCTATGCTGCAAAGCCTAGGAAGGTACAGACTTTGCAGAGGAAACTAGAGAAAGCCCTGGTTCAAATCTAACTCCATCCCAGACAAACCTGCAATTCTCCCCTGTTGTTGTGACAGTGTTATTTATATCAGAAATGCTGGCTAAGGGAAAGAGACATGGACCTCAGTGCCAGATGCTCATAAAGCAGGGCTCACAGGTCTAGCTCATTACTCAGGCTAGGCTCCCATCAAAGTTGGTGGGGGGTTTGCCTGAGTGAGGACTGATGAGTGCAAGATTTCACTTTACATGATTAGCATTGCTTATAATCAGGGACAGTTGGGATGTATCTCACTGTGTTTATGTTTTTGGTTCTTATAATGAAAATGAGATCCCTCGTGTAGCTCTCTGCCATTTTGCACGTCAGACTGAAAGAATATATGCTCGTCATGGGTATTAGTGTCTCAGCTTAATGACAGAAACCTCGGACAAATAAATCCATGTGCCATAGAGGATTTTCCTAATGAAACTGAAGTACAGTACTGTTTACATAATGTCCTTTAGACTATATTCAAACCAGGGATTGTTGGACATCATTGCAATCCATAGCCATCCACTAATGTGGACAGAAATTAAAATGTAATAAAAAGTGGCAGGTTCCTTTAACTTTCCCTAAAGTATCTGCATGGTTGCTCTGAGCACCCCCTCTGAACTTTTCCCCTCCTGGTCTGTTTTTTTTATTGACATTCCAGCCCTTGAAACAAGGTCTTCACTCCTTTTCTCATTTCAAGATCTTGTTTTGGGAAAGCTCTAACACCTGTCCACTGATCGCCTGCCAGTCCGCATCTGTGCCCAGCTGACAAGGCTGTCTGCTTTGACTAATGATGTGATTGATGGACAAAATAAGGAAGAACACACAAAAAAACATTTCTGTCTGGTCTGGTGTGTCAGCAAGCCTTCATCAAGTGGCTGCTGAAGGTATATTTTGCTGCATGCCTCATTACACAGTAATGGCATTCCCAGGCAAAGCTGTTTCTTTTCATGACACAAGACAGCAGGCAGCTTTATGGACTCTGGGCCTATCAAGCCTGGAGGAGAGAAGCACTAAAGAGTGGTCATTTCCAAAAGTGCCTCAAGTTGCTTTTTTGTTGTCATGAATTTAATATGAATCAACACAATATGAAATGAGCATGAGGAATTTTAGTGACTAGTCATTTTTTAAGACTGCTGTCTAAACAGCCATCAAGAAAAAAAACATTTTCTTCTACCAAACCTGTTGCAAAAAGAAGTCATCTGTCAATTTTATTACATTAAAAAAGTACACAGAGGCATATAGTCCAAACAAATGTCTGCTTCACTGCTAAACATGTGGAAAATGCCACATATCTAAAGCAAAAAAAAGGCAGATAACTGGCAAGCTGAATGCAATATTTAACAACTAAGATTCAAATAGCCCTTTATGTAGAGTTGTATGAAGAACGTTCATGTACAGTATGTATGTTATATTAGGAGGCTGCCTACCTCAGGTTATAGGATAATTATGTGATAGCCATTAGACACTATGACATGCAGTTATAGAGGCATTTGTGAACCCCAAAACACACCTTTTGCTTACAGCTGGCAGTAAGGTATAAATATGAATAGCCAACTTGGAATGAATAAAGGGTTGAAGGACTTTACCTTTCCTTTTGTGCCAAATCCCAATTCTGCTTTCTTACCCATTGTAGGTTTTTGAAGAGGTACTATGCATTTTCCCTTTCTTTCTCAAGCGTGCAGCTTGTTTTCATACAGCTCTTTCATTCCTATGAAGCTTTTTACATTTCTTTCTTACTATGCTCAATAGTTTTCCATTTTAAAATACTTTTTTTGCAGGGAAGGTGCATTTCTTATAGGAAACGCAATGAAACAAGCTTAATTCCTTAACCCAAAATTGTTGGAATTTCTGTCCCCCCCCCGACATGATGGGTCTTTCACCAGGGGTTATTGTGAATAATTTGTGATTTTAATGAGTTGTGATTAGAGAAGAAACCCCTCTGCATGTAATAAATACTACACAATAAATTAGAAAATGTATATGAGTTCTTTATACCCACTTAAAGAGAGAGAAAAACATCAATGTAAATTCTTGTTATGACAAATGTAAGAGATAATCTTTTAAAGTGCATTTAATTTACTGTAATAGTAAGAGCCACTTTATCGATGCCTAAGAGTACAGGAAAAAAATGAATACAGGATAATTCAAAGCAAATAAATAGCATGATTAAATTCAGCATGGCACTTACTTACAGACACAATCATGCTATCCTTACCTATGAGTTAAAAGAATAATAATAATGGAAATAACCATTTTTGATTTAAGAATAAAAGAATCCTATGTAGACATGAATAACTAATGGGAGTTGTTAAAGGCTGCTAACCTGCCTTTTTGAGCCTTGATACTGAATAAGGCAATTCCAGACTCAAAGGAAGAAGAAATTCAGTTGATTGAAAAGTTTAAACAAAGTAATTATTCTATCAGCTGCAATAAGAGAACTAAGTACCACAAAAATATCAAACACCTGCATATTTCCAAGAAGTTCTCTTGAAAACCAGAAGCAGCTGGGTGGAGGAGAGGCCATTTTATCAGTAACCAATAGGTTTCTGTGCTCCACTGACCTTGAAGTCAATACCAGTGCCAAGGGCTCACTGTCTGCTGTTTCTTCTTGCATTATTGGTTTGAGAACTATAAAAATGTCAGAGATTTACTATAAATCACAATTCAGTTGGGTTTTGTTGTCTTGGGTCATTTTTTTACTTTAGCAGAGGCTGGCCATATTCATTTGCAATTTCTAGGCAAAATGTTCTGTAGTTAGCAGATTGTGCTTCGTTATCTATCCATAGAGTTTAAATATTTTCCTTTAAAATAAGGGTCGTCACATTTTCATGCATCTGCAGATTGCTGCTAATTCCTGGTGGATAGAAATTGAAGCCATGAGCACACTGTGTCTCTGCCACATCAGGACACAGCATAAAAACTGAGAGAGATGGGGGTATTTTCTCACTGCTTTGTTACTGCTCCTTTTTAATTGCTTGCTATCAGTCATTTGGATGAGAGAGGGAGAGAGATTTGATCATTAGCTTTTTCCAACCAAAGTTGTTCACTGTATTAGATTTGTTGGGTTTCAATGGTTTACTGTATTTCCATGCATTGGCACTATTAGAAAGATTTCCATTTAGGTCATTTTCATTTAAAGTCTGATCCTCTTCTCCATCTATTCAGAAAACTCAGATAGACACAAATGTGGATCAGAAAGGGCACTAGAAAAAAATCCTTTGAACTCAGTTTCCTGGCAAGTTAGTTTGTCTCTTATGACGTGACTCCAGGAGCCACTGGAAAGCAAGGGAACTTAACTGCAAAAATATTCTTTTATCAGCTCCTTGCTTGGAGCCATGGTGAACAGGTTTCCAGTTTTGCAGATGCTAGCATTGAAACACAAAGGGCGATCTAACCTTAGGTTATTTTCTTTAATCTTAGAGAAACCAGCCACGCGTTAACATGCCTATCTATATTGTAGCATACAATTTTTTTTCCTAATCAGGTTTGTGTATCTTTCTTGATTGATTTTTCTTTTCCTAAACCCTTAATAATTTTTCATGATGGCTCCTACAACTTGCCCCGGCTCTTTCTTCCAACCTCTGCACAGATTCTTGTACGCAATATAATAGCTAATGCCTGTGATTGCTGAGGAAGTGTTTGCTTGTTTTCTCTCTCTTGCTGGCAGAAATCTAGCTTCTGAAGATCAAAGATTGTTTGCTTAACATTTTTGATAGAAATGTTGCAAGTTTTTGATAGGTGTGTATTTTTGTAATGATGCTTTTCAGGTGATTTTTTTTTTTCTCGGTAGCTTTTAGATAAGGAGTTTACTGAAGTTAATAGACTGTCAGATATTTGGGGCTGATCCCTGGTCTACAAGATCATGTTATTCTAGGATGAAAATACCCTCTATTCATTTTGCAGGCAAATCTCTCCTTGCTTTCATAGGGAAGCATACAGAACTGTAGAACTGTGCCATAAGGGTCATATTCTGATGCAGTTCATGCCAGAGCCAGTTTCTCCTGGGTGCAGCATCTTCATGTGCACCCAGGACCACAGCAGTTTGAGATGGGGCAGAGCAGCTCAGGGCTTGCGGGGTCAGCCCCAGGCTCTGGCTGGCAGTGTCAGGCAGCGGAGGGGATGGCTGAGACACAAGGGTGCTACAGTGCGGAGCTAGGCAGCAGACAGTTTAATTTGCTGTGCCATAATACTGGCACACTTGCATATGATGACGTTTTATTATGGAGCTAGTCAATGAGCTCCACAGTAGAGCACATGTGTAGATGCACCCATGGGGCATCACTGAAATGGAGATCTCATCAGCACATTTAAGGACACTGCTTCACTGAACCGGACAAAGTGGAATGAAAGTTAAAGAAATAGTTTATTCATCATGTCATAATTGTGTCCTTGATCAAATCTTGGTCAAACAAAAAAACTTGAGTTCTTTGTTTCACATGAACAATATAAAGAGCAAGAAGACTGAGAGGACCAAAGCTTTGGGTGGTACAGGATAGGAATGGGCTAAAGACTTCTTCCTAGTCAGGGTACAAATGTTTATATCCTTACTATCCCCTGAGAAACAACTCTATAATGATATGGTAGTAAGTGCATAGCATCCCGTCTCAGTCGCGTAGATGACAGTAAGATATCTCAAGGGATGTGTTCTATATAATTCAAGCCTTTTCCATGCTTTTCTTTCTGTTATCTGTAGATATGATCATGTAATTGACTGCTCAGAAATCTAGGTGTAAGTGTTCTGGTGAAACGAGACCCCAACTTTGCTAAGGAATAACAAAATGACAGTGTTTAATCTGGAGTGCAAAGCAGTTTAGAGAACCAGCAAATATTGGTTTGAAAAAAATAGTTTTAAAATACCTATCACAAGATTAAAAACACTGAAATAGTTATATACCAAAGAAGTACTATGATAATGCTCCTAGTAAAAAAATAAATAAAATTATGCAACTCTTATTATTGGCAAGACTTTCTCTTCTTATGCAAGAAGAAAAAAGTATTAGCTCTAACAAGCAATTCTGAAATATTAGTTTTCTTTTCTTTTTTCAATGCAAATAGTTCTAACAAAATTCAGATGAGTTAGTTAAATGTTTTGATGCTACTCAATCTGTCTTTCTCTCTCAAAAAAAGTTACAGATGAATCATCTGGGCCAGCTCTAGTGATGCAACTCTTCTTACAAGGATCAATGGACGTTGAGACCAGGACTTTTTAGTTAAAAAAAAAACTAAAAGAAGTGCATTTTATCAGCCAGTAAACTGATATATAAACCTCTTTAGGTCAATCAACCACTAGAAAGGAACAAACTTGCTCTGTGTGATTTATGCACCGTCACAGAGGAGTGGCGTTCAGATAATTAACCAAACACATAAATCTATGCATAGAGTTTGGAACGCCACCAGAAATGACCAGATAGGCTTTCCTTCTCCTTCCCAGTCAGTGTGGGGAAGTCCTCAGCCATCATATAACGTGCTCATGCTCCCGCTCCACCCCACAGTCTTAGATGCAGGGGCTGTGTTGAGATGTTAGTGAGCTTTGGTTCATAACCAAGCGTGGACTCAGAGAATTGTAACTAGCTCTGTTGTGACCACACCTCATCATTTCAAATGCTTCCAGCAGGCAGTGAATGCAGCTGAGTATCTAGCTAATCTGTCATCATCTGAAATTTAGGTGTATATATTTAAAAAATATGAGCTATATACATAACGTATTAAATGCTATATGCATATGAAATACATTTGGATTATGCACTGTATAATGTAAGCACAATATCTCATAAAAATAAAATTGAACAGGTTATATGGGAAAAATACTGTACTGCTTATGGCAAGATGAATATTAACCTCAATCTATACACGGAATCTGAAAAATCAGTTTTAAAACAAGCAAGGAAACTTAATAGCAAATTAGGAGAAATTGTATGTCTTCAAAAGTTCTTATGTCAAGGAAGCAAAATACCATTCCAATACCTAGATTTAATATGTACTTCACACAAAAATAAATCATGTAATATTTTCATGGCAGGCATAGAATTTTATGATTTTTATGATGATCATGGAATTGGGCTTCATATTTTATAGACAGTATTAATAACATAAAGAAAATGCACCAGAAAAAAAAGATCTTTAGGAAACAGTAGTGATGGTGAAGTTAAAAAGAAACTCAAATTTTAGTATAATTAACACTTTCTGGTAGATTTTTCCTTTCTGTTTGGATTTGTTACTAGCATATTCATAAGCTGGACTTACTGGCTATTGATGTATAAAGTACAGCGTGCCTAATTTCCAATCATGATGGCAAGAATGGAGAATTAGTTGATTTCCTGAGACATTTAAATAATTTAACTATAATTCTGTCTCTATTTAGGTTTACATTATGTTGAACAGGGTTGGATGTTCTGTTCAGTTTACCATCAAAGCCTCCTGGCTCAGGTCTCATTAAGGTCAGAGTAAATGTATTATGTGTACATCACTGTCCAGGCTTTGTATTAATTATCAGTGAAAATATCAACATGACTTTATCTCACAGACACATAGGTAGTGTGATGAGCATGTACAGAACATGTATAGATGAAACAGGGGCCCTAAATTGAAGTGGTGGGTTTTTAAAATACCACTTCAATTTAGGGCCGATTAAACCCCTGTGTCATGCACACACCTTGCTGACTTACCTGCTTCTCCGGCAGCAGGGAAAGGAGGGCGAACTGCCACTGGACAGAGAGGTCCCTGGGCTGCAGGGGGGCTGGTGCTTCCCTCTGCAGCAGCGGGCCGCCCCCCCGCCAGGAGACATCTGCTTGGGCAGTCCCGGGGGGCGCACTGCAGCCACAGAGAGAAGCACTTGGCCTCTGTGCAGTTAGTTTGCTGCATCCCAAGTCATTTAAGGTGCATTAGGCTGCCAAATTTCCTACAGTGGCTGGAATTAATGCACAATACTCCACCAAGGCATGCAAACACTGACATTATTAAAGCGGTGCAAAAGCATTTAGCCCCCTTTAAAGTGTTGAGTGCACACGCCCTTCGTTTCATCTACACATGGCCATTATTGCTAATATTGCCTAAAGCCTGCACCCTGCCTGTTGTATTTCCCCCAGAAGTAGGTGTTTCTTGGGATAAAGGGATAAAGTAGGTGAGTTTAATCCTGTGTGCTCAGGTCTGCGTTTTTCTTGTAAAAGTCTTCCTTGCATGTGGATTCTGAGGAAATCTTGAGATAGAAAGAGCAGCCATCTCACTGCCTTGCCCACCCACCCATGTTCCACTTCATCATCATCAAGAGCTTCTGGGCTGGCTTTGTGCCAGCAAATTGCACTTATATCAAGAGGAAGCAACAGAGTTGTCTTTGTTATTTTTTTAGCTATTTTTTTTTTACTGAGTGTTCAGTGAGCTGCAATCTATGGCTACCCCTATCCTCCTGTGACTAATAAAAGACTATCAAAGGAGCATCATACCCTGTCCATACACACAGTAACACCTTAAGTACTATAACTTGTTTGTAGTCTTGACCCAATTAGTGAAGGAGGCTGAAACCATTAGAGGCAGAATTTCTTTTCCAGTGATTGTGGGGTTCAGTACTGACACACAGGTCTAGCATAGTAGGAGTGATCCCTAAATAATTTGTATTACATTAACATATGTATTTATCTTGATGCCCCCAAAGACCCATTACAGTCAGGATTAGCCAGTGCACATTTTTAAAGTTCCCTAAGTGCATATTTGTCTGATTGAGCTAATAACATGCTCTAGCAGTGTGTCCGTCACACTTACATTGAGCTTAGTTAATTCACTGGGTTTTTCATGGTCCAAGCTGAGGTGAGTTAAGGACAGAAAGCAGGTTCTGCATTTTAGCTTTGCTTCTGAATTTTCTTGCTTTTGTGATTTTTACATGAGATACTTCATACCAGATTTCTTGCTTTCTCCCAGTTTAATAATATCTGATAGAAATAGTTCTATACAACACACTCCTTCTAGTAATTGTCATTACTAGCAAACTTAGTTAAGAAAAATAATTGACTTACAACAGGTTTGATAACTTATAAAGTTTAATGCTTCCAGGAAATGACTCATTTCCCATGTGCATCTTACAAACTGTTCTGAATGCTGAACTCACCACAACCTAGTGATTAAGTGACTCTTTTTTATATTCCCTTTTGATATCAGTAACAATAAAAGCAGCAGAAGCTTCAAAGACAATATAAATAAGGTAATGTCGTTCCAAAGTGGATTGATAATTACTTATAGGCTCGGTACAGGCATTCAAAAAGCCTGAGGCTAACTGATCGAACTTGCATGGTTTTCTGTACACACATTTGCCCTTTGGTGGGAGGGGGCAAATCTTAGACCAGGTTCTGTCATTTTTAAACCACTCTTTATGTGGCGAACTTCTGGTCTGTTATGGGTATGGGCTGGTTTCCAATCACTTATACCAGTAAAAGTGTAATGTCTCTACCTGGCCATAGTATTAAATATCCCTAGAAGTATTTTAGTGGAAAGATGCAGAAGAAAGAATAGAGTCTTTATAAATGAATCCATGCATTTCTCCCCCACCTCTCAGTATACACAGTCTCATTCATTTAAATACCTACACCTGGATAATTTAAGAACCTTCTTTTTTTATTGTTTGAGGGTGTTAGGTTTTTTTTAATTTTAGCTAATGTAGCAGACAGTTGTGTGTAGAGTTCAAGACCATAATGCCATTAAAGTGTTCTATGTATCCCCCTGTACTTTCCATTAATCCCCCAATACTGCAAATAACACAGTAACATTGTTTGTGTAGTAAAATACACAAGCTGGTCAAAAACAAAGCAAAACAACAAAATTCAAGGATCTTTGTAAGAAGTATATCACTTTTTTGTGAAAAACTTTGAATCTTTAAAATGTGATGTTGCTGGTTGTAAAATACCAGGATATTAATGGTAAAATTGGAGGTATCTATGTGCCTTTTACAGCTAATTCCAAAGATGATCCTTTCCTTTAATGGCAAATGATTTTCAAAATAAAAGGCTGTGGAGATAAGAACTTGGACTTTATTTCCTCACTTCTGTCTCTAGAAATGTATCTGGATGACAAAGTCAGTTCCCCTATTACATGATGGGTCATGGTGCACAGCCCTACTCTAGTGACTACCATTTCACTGTTTCTGTGAAACAGGGGCCTGCTTCTATTTTAGTGAACACAAGTTTATGCCTGTCACTTTTTCACTAACAGTGTATAAGGAGGTATATGTGAATAGTTACTGCACAAATCAGATATTTTGGGTATCTACTGCAAGAGATATTAAAAAGGTGGGTTTTTTACAGGTGTGAGACCTCATCTGTAGCATGAGAGATCAAGTTGCAGCTCACTTGAAATTCAAACCTGAATGATGCAGTCACAACCCCCAAATTATTTTTTTTAAACTGAGTTGTGTGTAATTTGATACTGATTGTTACACTGGATGTCTATACAGCAGGAATAAAAATGTGTCTGTATCTTTCTCTCAGCTAGCTCTGAGCTAAGTTTCTTTGAACTTTGACCTAAGCCATTATGTGCTGTTAACAAAATGCCATGGCCAAGTATAAATACAAAATTAGGTGTTTATTAAGCTGTACAGTAGCTGCATTTTATGATGGCAGAAAATGTGTTTTATGTGTTTCAGAGTGAACAAGTATGTGTTCTGAGTAATCAGGTGGTGTTTCTCTCTTTTGATTTAATTTGTTTGCATTCAGATCTGTGATCACAATTTTGGCCAAAAGAGGTAATGGGCATCAGGGAACCTCGACTATTCCATACATAGGTCCAATACAATTCAGGGCCAACATAACATGTGCTTCCTTATATTGCCCTTTCCCATCTTCAGCTCTGACTTAGAGAATTTATTTTGTTGATCCCTTTTCAGGCCAAATTCTGAAGAAGTTCACCACCCAGCAGCTTCCACTGCGGCCAGGCTTTACAAAAAGAAAAAACTTTCTCGTTTCTGTCTCTCTCTTTATCTTTTTCTTAAATCTAAAACAATTCTGTTGGGATCTTATATAGTTCAATTAGCCAAATGCACCAAAACCCATTTAAATGAATTGGCCTAGAATGTTTTGGATTGCTAAAAACCCACATAGGAGGAATGTGTTTTTTTTAATTAAAAATCTCCCAGAAAATATTTACCTAGCCCTTATTGTAGGGCTAAAAATCCTTGGAACAAATCAGCTAGAATTACACCTTCTCTGTGAAATAGCAGCAATTAGGATAGACACCCTCCTCTAACTCTGAGCCAGGCAGCCTGGGTGACAAATATGTCAAATTAATACATCACCAGGTATGAAAGCGCAGTTAGAATTTGACTGAGGTACTTCCAGCCTGAGAAAGGGAACGATTTATCAATGCAAACTTAATAACATCTATTTGAATCTAACTAAAAATCAATATTTCATTACCAAATTGTTAGTGAGAATGAAGAAAAATTGCGGAAGTCGGGCAGTTTGGTGGAAGAGAAGCATCAGGAGTTCAATGTGAAGACGGAATGATTCATGAGGCCAACGCGGTGGAAGGGTGAAGGAGGACGAATGCAGAAAACTTGGAGGGCCCTCTCTCTTGTGACCTTGGCAGTGAGAGGAAAAAAAAATACAAGAAAATGAAAGTGACTGTCAACTCCCAACAGGGATGGATCACACTATAAATCAAGCATAGCCCTCAGAGAGAATAGGGGCTTAGGGTGGGGGGTTAGCATCGAGAGGGAAACTCTTGGTTAATTTAACTCTTTGAACCTTGGATGCCTTTTATTTGTACTTTAGGGGAGTTCATAAAACATATGTGAATCTCTTCCCTTTGAAACAGTTTACATACAAATATGTCAGCAGGAGATAAATGGTGCAACATTGCTTTCCATTGGCTAAGATTTAAAGTACAGTACCAATAAGCATTTCCTTCAGTCTCGGAAAAGAGACAAACGAGAGACTGAGGCTTCCCTGACACATAACTAAAGCGGTTTGTTGGGAGACCTAATCCAGAAGAGCCTTTTTTGATGATTTTCAGAAAAAAAAATAGATTTAAGGACGTTAGTATTTCTATTACTGAAATAATGTATTGATCCAAAAAGAAAGCCATAACCACTTATTTAACCTAAATTACAAATGAACTGATAGGTGTGTGTGTGTGTGTGGGGGGGTGTTTGTGTGTTGGGGGAGTTAAAGCCTTTAATGCTTTTTTTTTAGTTTAGTTTAGTTTTAAATCTATTCTTTGACCACATCTTCCACTGTAAGGAATTTGTTGACTAACATGCAGTAATTCATAACTCTCCTTTAATAAGAGATGAAGGAGACTTGGAGTCACACCTTCTATTAGATATCCACAGTAAATTAAAACTTAGTGTCCTGAGTACTTCATTTGTGGAACTGTAACATGTAGCACCTAGTATTTTTCCCTTAGACGTCTTGTATTGTCCCTCCCTCACTCCTAATTGAGTCTTTTTTCCCCTCCTCCTTCTCAACTGTCAGTAGGAAGAATTTGTTTTACTTTGTGGGGCCAAATTAGTGCATATCCATTTTGGTGTCCTGGCCTGGGAAGCAATCACCTTTCATTTTCATCTGGGATGCCTGAAAATGGCATGTCTATTCCATGGGACTTTAAATCTGAACAGATGTCTTAATAGATATGCAATGGTCTAATCTAGCTTGGGGAAAGCACGCCTTCCATAACAGCATGTCTATAAAAGGCTCACTCAAGTGCAGTTCTGGTACAAATTGCTGGCAGCATGGACCAAGATCCTTTACATTAAACCTTTGGGTTCCCCCCCCGCCCCTGCCTCGGATGCTAAGGAATAAAGACCACATTTTGTTCTATATAAATACTAAGGAAAATATCTTCAAAGTACATTGCTCAAGCTCTTTCAAGCAAGTACTTATCATGGTGCTAGTGGATCTGTTCAGCCTAAGTTTTCTGGAAATTATTTTCAAAAAGCCTGCAAATTCGGGCTATATTTCCAAAAGACCAGGAGCCGCTGGACCACAGCTATCAGTGTCACAGTGGAAGGTCCCAGGTTCTGAACTCTCTTGAAAATCTGGCTGTGTTTGCTTTGAGGAAAAAATAAGTGGAGACATAAGCAATCCACAAGGGTCCCCTCAAAGTATCTGTATAACTGTGGGTGTGCTGAACAGCAGTGCTACCGTGAGAAATACTTCCAAGAATGCTGTCATGTTCACCAATCAGCAGTTTTCCGTAGCAGTATCTCCCTTAGTAATCTTATCTTTTATTAGTGGAGGAATTGCTTGTTTGCTTGGAAGAGCTGAACCTGGAGATGAAAGCTGGTATTTTATTAACATGTTGGAGGCAAATATGAGGTGCCAGAGTGGTTCAGAAAATGGAGAAAATACCACTAACAAACAATCTTTTGCATGCTCTGGAGTTTGCTAGTGTTCCTCCTATTATTTGTTTCCAAATATATGACTCATCTCAAGCCTTGCATGAAAGTTTGCAGGCCTAATCAAGGTCAGAAGATCACTAAAAAAAATGAGAACAGGAAGAGGCCATCAGGACCCGTATTTTTGTTCCTTCCCCCACCCCCCTCCTGTCTTAATGCTGGAACCTGGCTCTAATTGCCCTTTATTTTTTATTGCTTTCACTATGTTTCACATGTAATGTTTATATTAATGGGGGGGAAAAGTGAAGAAACCCCAGGAAATGGAGTGCAATTGGAGTATGTGAGATGTGGCTTTTGTCTCCTTTATCACCATTTTCTAGCAGTACTTCCAGCACAGATATTAATTTATTGTTGAGAGTGCTGCAGAACTGTGGTCCCTTGTATTTTATGGAAGGTTTGATCTAAATTCCAGATGGTCACCATGTGATCAGCCCAGCCACGGGCAAATAGGATATTTCTTTGTATCTAAATCTGATTTCTTTGCCAAATCCATACCTATCTAATCTCTGCCCAAAAGCCTGCATTCCCTCAGTTTTTTTAAAGAAGTGTATAACAACTCTGCACCCTTATTGTACATAGACAATGAGGATGATTGCAAACACTCACCATTTAAATGCTGTTTAAAATGAAGGCTCTTTTTTGCATACAAATAATGGTTATTCAGATCACAAGATGGCTCTCTAAAGTTCAAAGCAGAAACAGAGTTTTTCTCTTAGAAGAATGCAATGTTTGCCATTTGTATAAGCTGGGGTGTCAGTATATCGATGCCATTCTGCTTTAAGAAGTAAATGCTTTGATTTTGTGTGAGAGAAACTGTGAAACATCGCTCTTAAAAAGCTACTGAGCAAAGGCCTTGTAGAATCTTTGTTTTAGCACAAGGTTTTAATGTATAGAGATGGGAGACTGTCTATACAGAGAATGCCCTCCCTCCTCCCTCCCTACTCCCCAGGCAAATTTTAGATTATACCAAAATTCTGCATTCTGAAGTACACCAGTAGACCCAACAATATGAAAACTTTCTTAATCGTGATATGATTAAAGGATTTCAAAAAGCTGCTTGGTAGTCGCATTTACATTTCCTGATAAATTCCTAATTTTCTTTCAAATCACTTCTTAATAATGTGAACTGTAAAAAATCCTTCCATTTCTGCAATGTGTTAAAAAAAAAACCTGGGGAGTGGGGGGAGGAATTCAGACGGCTCTATGTTTTATCATTCTGTTCATAAAGTGCTACAGCACCATAACTGCAGCAGAGAAAAGAAACAGATACTGTAGCGTCTGAGGTATTCTGTGCCATAAACTCCCATAATAGAAACAGATGGTAAAAACGCCTTGGAAGTAAAGAAACTACTGTACATGCAGCTCTACCCTAACATATGAAGAGATTCAGACCTGACACATAAAGGAATACATTTGGAGTAATGCCAGCGCTACTCTCTAATTCAGTGGTTGGTATTAAAGATGAGGACCCACAATTTAGAGATTCGAACACTTTGGAACTTCAACATTTTTCATCATTCGTTATTTCTGACGATTCAGTGACAACGGAGGGGGGGGGGACATTTTGTGGGGAACACTCCTCCATACTCTGTATGAGCCTCAACTATATTAGAACATCCTGCAGACAGAGTTTGCCCCGTGCTCATTTCCTTCTTGCTGTTAGGTAGTTATCGTAATATCTAATGCGAGCTAAACAGAGCATTGTGGCAACTATCACACCTACAGTGGAACTGGCAAAACTATTTTATTCATCTTTGAAACCTAGCTAAAGAAATGTCACTTATTTCAGCTGGCATTGTTTCACTGGTTTTGCCATGAGTGAAAGGAAATATAATGTGTGCATTGCACTGGAGGGGGAGCTGAAGGTCAGGAGTGAAATATAGCTTTCTGCAGCACTTGGTCTCAGTCTGAATGTTACCTACATTATCATCAGAGCTCACTGTCATCATGGAGAGACCTTGTCACAGGAGGGAGGTCACCTAGAAGCTGGAAGAAAAATTGGGGGAAAAATACTAAGTAAGATAGACTAAAAAGAAGACCAATAGGGTCCCCAACTTCCTTTGTGTGCAGGTGAGGACAGTACATTATCTGCAAAAGATTTTCTTGTCCTCCGAAGGCTCTGGAATTCCAGAGATGCCCTGGC
>NW_017728998.1:24093904-24114032 GCF_001723915.1 Gavialis gangeticus | reverse complement strand
AAAAGCATTTTCCCAATTTGTATTTAAGAAAAAAAGGTTTTTCACATACTCTCCTCACAAAGGAACCCAGTGTTTGCTCTTCACACTATGCATTGTGCAGCTAATTTAATAAAAAGCAAAACACCCAACAATTTACAAATATTAACTTATGCCTGAAGTTTACCTCTTCATAATCACACTTTGAGGTGTTGGCCTTCTAACTTTTTATTATTTAGTTATCAGTGTCTTTCCACTAGTGAATCTGCCTTTGGTCCTTGTGCTCCCTGCATAGCTTGGATTTATTAGCTCCAATTGCATTTCAGATGAGTGGCTTTCTGATATTAAAGGGCTTTCTTGTGGGGTGGGGGATGGGGGGAGAGGGGTCTATCAGATTGCTGCACTATCTGGCACCTCGAATCCTGCTTTGGAGCTTTGACTGGCTGTGGCACAAAGGTTGGTTACTGCAGATAAGCTATGTCTTTGTTGTGACTACTTTTTTTTGCCCATATGATAGTGTGTTGTTCCTTGAAAACCCTTGAAATTTTAAGACTTTCAAAACTCAGGGTTATCTTTCCATTTTGTGACTAAAACATCTCTCTAATTATTGAAGGGAATGGATTAAAAAAATAACAGAAAAGTGAAACAATAAACATTATGCAAACAGTAAAGAGCCAATAGGGCAATTACCAACCCAGTATTTGCATGGAGAACCTTTCATCTAAGGATCTCAGAGAGCCTGAAGAACATTAACAAATTCATGAGGAATATGTTGCCACAAACAAATATTTCATTAGTCCTTTCAGAAACTAGTCAAATCTTATGAGCCCTTCTGTGGAAGTGTTTATGCAATTTTGTGATGGGGAAGCCTGTGCTTTAAAAGAGTAATTATAGAGATCAGATAAGCACAGCTTTTCTCTGTTGAAAATCAGTTCCAGTTGGTATTACTAATGCCCCTCCATCACCAGCCTACTCAGTTCAGCCAGCAGTCTGTCTTTTGATGTAGCAGCATATTTATATTGGGGAGCTAAATGTGCTTATATACATGCTGGGGGATGAAGAGGGATTTTAATTAGAGCCGTTTCTGGAGAGCCACTCTAATTAGAATGCTGCAGCTTCATGTTTATTGAGCTCCTGTGCATTTAAAAATGATTGCAGGATGCTTTAACTAAAGGTCATTTGACAAGCTTCAGTTAAAGCACCCCAGTGGCCATTTTTAAACCCACGGGGGCTTATACATGTGATGCTGCGGCAATGCTAGGGTGTTCTAATTAGAACATGTTGGAGCAATTGTATAGGCACCCTAACTTCTTGGAGGAGGAAATTGTGGACAATGTGATCTCGCCATTGCGATTCACAATGAACTCAAAATGGACTTTTGAACATACATTTATAGAAGCCTTACACTTGGCCACATACAGGAAGAGAGCATGGCTCTTGTTTCACCTCGAGAGTCTAAGACCCTTTTTCCACTCTATGGCCCCTTTTAATTTCTGACTGAGACCTGCACTGAACCAGATTAGGTGAGGTTTCAGGTTTTATAATGAAAGTTTTCACCGCTGTAGAGTTAAGTTGCTTTTGTACTTCCAGATATCAGATGTTTGATGGTTCACAAGCAGGTGTTAACAGGGAGCTGTGCAAACTGTAAGTAGCTGTTTCACTGGACCTACTTTTGGGAGTAAATTGAAGGTGATCTCAGCTGAGGGTAAGCAAAGTGAGGTAAATACCTGAAAACTCTTTTGCCCAAATCTTACTTCTTCCTTACATCTATGCTGCAAAATAGCCTTTTCTCCCTTCCTGTTTTCTTTTGTGTTTGATTGGCTTTTTGTGTGTGTTTGATTTGTTGCATTTTCTAAGTGGAGGAAAGAGAGCGGTATACCATATCAGTGTACTAAAAATAGCAGCAGCAGAAGCATTTTACCTTGTTTCTATATCTATTCTGAAAGATGATAAAAAAACATGCAGCATTTGCTCTGTTTGGATTTAACTATGGTTTCACTGGTGCCACTATTGTACTTCAAGTTGTGGGTGATTCCTATACTAAGAGTGCAGAAAGTGAAAAGATTGTACAGGTCCCTGTTCATCCCTACATTAATTCAGAGACCAGGACTGGAGAGTATATTTGTGGCATACCCTAACTTGGGTCCAGGTGTCCAGGGCCCCTTTAGGTATAGGTAATGAATTGTTGGGGTGATTAATTGCTCTGCTGCCTGCACCTACCACATGCTCCAGAAGGTATCTATCCTGTTTGGGGTTGGTTGCAGTATTACATGGTGGCTTCCTGTGTCTGAGGTTTGTCACAGGTAGAAAGTAGTGGCTTCTGGCACTGGTTCAAAGAGGCCATAACTACGAGTAGTCCTGCTACATGGACAATGTTAAGAACTATATGGAGAAGCACTACCCTCTCTTCATTTTGTATAAAAAGCAGATGAGATTCCTTGATCTTTGGCTTATGCCTAAAATAACAAAAGTTGCTGTTTTACAATAAAAGCAACTACTATAAACCTTTGCTCTGAGTATGATTCATGCAAGTGCCTTAATTAGCATGTGGTTACAACATTTGAGTGCATATTGTCTTTTAGAAGGTCTATATAAAAACATCCTATATAAAAACATTTGAAATATGCAGCCAGGTACTTCTATCAACAACCTCTTGCATAAAGTGTATTCTTTCCTATGGTTTTGGCATTATGATACTTTAAACTCCTACACTATTGTTTCTGTCTTTTATGAAGAACTTACACAAACATAAGATTGGAAATTTCCCACTTCATTATTTTAGTTCATCAAATAGGTTTTATATGTATATTGGTCATTTTAACTGAATTCTGAAGTCTTCATAAACTGAGAAATATAACATTTCATTACACAATTACAGCTAATTATTTTAGAAATACAGTTTAAATGCAAGTTATCTTAAATTTATTGCTTATCTGACTGAGAAGATCTAAGCAAAACCTGAAAATCATAAAACCTTCCAGAACATTATATTTTATGCAGTCCAAAATGTGACACATGGGGTCTTTAATAATTCACTGCTTGTTAACATTAAACAACTGTTAACATGCTCAAATAATTAGTTATGCTTGCTTGACATGTTTGCATCTTTAATAATTGATGCATTTATCTTAATTACTAACAGTATTATGGTCGTAATATGCATCTTTTTTCTATCTTAAAATTTTAACAAAAACTGACTTTTTGCCAAAAATGATTATCCTCTAAGTTTTAATTACTCGTTGTAATTAAATTGCAAGCTGCAGTATTTTATTAAAAATATCTTTCACAAAAATATTTAATGGAAAAGAGGTGATTTGTTGTTTATGCATCACAGTTAGTAAATATTTCATAAGTTTCATATTACCCTTTCAGAGCGAATATAAAAAACATAACATTCTTAATACAAGAGTCAATTTAAAAGCTGCTATAGCAGTCCTCAATTCTTCCCCCAAAGGTTTCCTGAAGTCAATGAGTAAAGTAAGATAAAACAAAACAAAACAACAAAAAATCATTGTGATTGCATGGAGGAAACACACAGTAACTGGAACCCAAGTTCTAGTAATTAGCAACGACCATGGCTGAGAGTGTAGTGGAGCCTTGAAAGGAGTTTATTTGACCTGAAATGAAGATGAATATTAAAAACTATTTCATTTTTCAATATTCTTTCCAGTCAACATCACTCTTGCATGCTGCTAATGACAGCAGTAGTGGTAGAGCTTTGCCTGTAATCAATTATGTATTTATTAAAATCCTGGTAGAGACAGGGTAAGACTTAATTGAAGAATGTCAGACAGTTTCAGGGAGGCTGTGTTTTTGAGATATGTCTTTCACATTGTTAAGATGGGCTATTTTGATGAGATTTACTTCCCTTAGTTCTTCATCTTATGAAGACTATGCTGATAGCTGCCCTTCACTGTCTTTTGTTAAGTGCCTCACTGTTTCATCCCACCACTTTCTAAATGGCTAAATATATGAAGCACCAAAACAGGAATGGATGAAAAATGGTATAGTTGCAAGGCCTGTGAGTGTGAAAGTAGGGGCAGATATCTCATGAGTGCCAAATAGAAATCATCATTGGGTTCAGGGTTAGTCACTGAATCTGCCAACCTCAGAAGTTTTCGTTGTGCTTAATTAGTTTGGAGACAGAGCTCTACAGAAGAGCAGCTTGAGATCTGCTGGAGAAGAATACAACATTGGGTTGTAATGCTCCTGGGAGTCCTGGGCAGTGTATTTTGCTGGCTTTCTCAAACATGTTTATTGAAGACAGTCAAGTAGATCCTTCATGATTCTTGAATACTGTAACATGTAAAAAAAAGACCAAAACCCCCTATTTTGACCAAGAATGACTGTGCTACCCAGTTCCTCCCATTGCTACTCAGTCACTACGGCCCTAGAATCTGTGGCATATATAGCCTAAGGTGAAGAATTGAACAGGCTGAGAGGAGTGAGTAGATTAAGAGTAATTTATTGCTTCCAGAAGCAAAATTTTTGTGAGTGATAACTTGTATTGGGCCAACGACATATTTCCTGGATTATCATGGGTACATCACTCAAGTATTTCCTTCAGTATATTCCTAAGAACACCCAGCAATTGCTTAAAAACATGGAGGAAAACACATGGGAAATAACAAAGACTTGTTATACATCTGTGATTAGGGTCTCTTCCTTGGTTATTTTTAGACATGTTTAAGCAGCTGAAAAGTCTTACCTAAAAGACCATGAAAAAGAAACATCCCATTCTGCCTCTCTCTCTATTACCTTAATGTCTTCCCAATTCATTTCAATGAGTGTGTGGGGATATTAGATCTGAGAAGTGGTTATTTAAGTATCTGTGCACCTCTGAATGCTTGAGTTGCTGCTTATTTCTAGTGCTGTACTAGTCAGGTTTACTTCTCTCTCTTGGAGATAGGTCAAATTGTACAGTTGAGACATGGATCCAAAACTACTTTGAAGTGTAAGAGTGTTTAGATTCAGAGATTTGATTCAATCTTTTGTCTACTTTTTATGTATATTTTTCCATGAAATTATACTAGCCACGTGGCTGGTCATCCTAATCCCTGCAGATGCACTTTACCTGCCCTCTCTGATACTTTTAAAAACTTTTCATGCTTGCAGAGCCTTCATGTCTCCAGTCTCCAGAAAAGCTCTTTCTGTTATGGTTCTAGAGTTAATAAAAATGTACACATTGCCAGCCTATAAATCAATTTTTTCCAATATATGGGTGTATCTTCAGATTTCAGAAAAGTGTAATTAAAAAAAAAAGGTCTTGGCTAGGCAGGTCTGGGCCCTAGCTAGGACGATTGTGAAAGTGAACACTAAAGAGGAGTCCCAGCACAATAGTGCTTAGCTGCAGGATGTCCATATTTTTCTCAACTATACTAGTATGAGGTGTAGAATTCAGTCCACTTTGGAAGTGAGGGATAGAGTGTGTGGTGCGCCAGTAGACGGTGCTTCTGCACTGAGCCACCCATCTTACTGTGTCTGACCACTTTCAAAGATCCAAGTGCCTCCCTGGGGGCACCTCATGTCTGGCCGCCCCCCTTCCTGAAGCACACCCGCTAGCCTGGGGGTAAAGTGACCACCACCCAGGGTCTGGACTGATCCTGGCTCTGTGCCCCCCAGGAAACACTGGCCTAGTAGCCCTTGGGGGTATTCAACCCACTTCAAGAACTTGGCGTGCTTCCCTTAGTCTGAAGCACAAATAGTGGTCTCCTTTAGTTAGCCAAACCAAGGGGACCCCAAGGCATAATCTAGACCCTCTCCCAATAAGTCTCCCGTGCTAGGTACAAAGGAGAACTTTATTGGTTAAAAGGAGTGGGTTTGGAATAGGGTACAGGGTAGAGTAATATCAAAGAAATCCCACAGAGCAAACAGGGTGGCTGGGTAGCCTTTGATCACACATCTGAGTTACTGCAAGCTGTATATCTAGTTAGATCTCAGGTAGCTTACTCACAAGTATCATCCAGAGGCAGGTGGATTTTCCCTCTGGAGGCAGGCGGTTCATTAATCATGAGTTTCAAGAGAGAGCAAGTTTCAGATGATCCAGCTTCTAAGTTTTCATCATGGCTACCGCTCCTCCTCCTGGGCAGTCCTTAACTTATGATTTCATTTACCTGGTCCAATGGAGGCCAGCACCTGTTGGCTGCCAGCCAACCAATTTGAAATGCATCACTGGTTGCCGGGTAGACTGGCATTGTGTAGAACAATAGGGAGCCTATGGCAGTAAGAAGCCCCCACAGGCACCAAGGGGGCTGGGGGTAACCCCAAGTGCCCCCGAAGTAAACAAACAGGCCCCCCACATCCTGGGAAACTTACCTTTGGGAGTGGGACCTAGGATGGAGCTGGAGCCACGGCTACAGCTGTGGCTGCATGAGCTGGTGTTTTGCCAGCTCTTCAAACAGCTGATCCATGGTCAGAGTGGCACCCAGCTGATTGCAGCAGCTGATGCCACCACCATGGGAAATTTAAAAGCCCTGATGGAAACCAGCAGGAGCAGAAGGTGGGGAGGAAGAGTGAGCCAGCAAGAAGCATGCAGGTCAGGCAGCCCCAGCGGCTCTGAAGGCTGGTAAGGGCAGCAGAGCAGACACTGCTCCGCTACTGAGGTGGAGGGGGCATGTCAGGCATTAGGCTAGGGACAGACCATCCCCAGCCCAGCAACCTTAGAATTTATTGGGAGTATCCCTCTCCTGAGGAGGGGGAGGAAGGATGCCAAGAAACCAAGGAGTGCAGTCCTTTAGGATCAGAGACTGTGGCTCCAGTAATGATAACATCTAGGCAACCAGCTGGTTGCCTGAAGCAGATGCCAGACCACCCCCATAACAAAGGGGGCTCACAGAGATCGGCGGAGCAACCGGCAGAACATCCAAATGCTTGGTGAGTGGACAGGGTGTAGGGGAGGTGGAGCCCCAAGGAACACCATGGCACGAATGTGAGTACTTCCGTCACCAGGTCACCCCAGAAGAGGAACACTACTGAACACCTCCTTTCATCCAGTAACAACAAGTCATGGCAGGTGAGTTGAAGGGTGCTCCGGTCAAAGGGGGTGCGGTACAGTACTCACAGTGTCCACTAGAGATGCCACAGAGCCTAAGTCCCCCACCTAGGTATGAGATGCCAGTCACATAGGCAGAGGAAGCAGTCTTCCACCTCTCTCAGGAATGTATTCAACTCAGGTTGCAACTCAGGGTTAGCTAAAGAGATGGGATTTCTGCGCTCTACAGGGACCATGTTAACCAAACTGGCACATAGCAGAGTTTTTGGGGAGAGACAGAGGTGGCATTCTGCCACAGATTGTGTTTTGGGTTTTTTCCCATATGTTTTTATAGTATTTTAGGGGGAGGAAATTGTCTGGCATTAGATTATAGCTCAGTGAATTTAATGAACAGATTATGGCAAACTAATTTTAAGACAATATTGAAATTAAAGAAAAGGATACTATGTAGAAATACAAGCTTGAACTATCTGCTTTGTTTTATCTTATTCTAGGTTTCTACTTTTGTAAGATATTAATTTTATTGGAGTTTTTTTCAATTTTAGGTCACCGTTTTGGAGCTTTTACTTTGCTTGTAAGAATGTGAGAAAATCAGGTTGAATGCTGCTGTCAGACTGATAGTAATCCTTTCAGAGTGCAGTTCTATACCAACTACTTTTCAGCAGGATCCATAATTTGCTCAGAATTTTTAATTTCAAAACATGCAGATTATTGTTTCTACATTAAAACATTGCAAAGTAGGGTGGCACAAAAGAGTAAGGGTATGGAAAGGTCTCTTGATTGTTCTTTAGAATTATAACTTTCATTTAAAATATATATACTGTATCCCATGCACTAAGCAAGGTATGAATTTTTTAGGAAAATATATTGTCATTAAGGATGGTATCACAAGGCGAAAAGAAACAGACACTAGATTCTGGAATTTTCCTGAATGCCAGGCTTTACAACCTATATAGCAATTCAAATTTAGCTTGCATACATAATTTACTTCTTTAAAGGAAAGGACTAACACCATTATTTTTGTCTAGATTTGTGACCATGCACCCAGCAGGCATCAAGAGCAGAGTCTGAACCTTGAACCTCAATATTGAATTTTGCCACATCAGCTTAAAAGGCTATTCTATCATGTTAGGTATAATAGAAGAATTTGAGTGTTGCTGAACCGATGGTCCAGGAAATATGCAAGAAGTAAGGTGAAGGGAAGCAGGGGGGAGTTGTTGATATCTTTTATGGGCTTCTAGATCCCGCGCCAGTATCTGCTGCTGCTTATTCAGTGATGTAGGCCCATCCTTTCTGAATATTCACATTCTGTCGTTATTCTGACATGCTGCCATTTCCCCCCTGAGGAATGCAAGCAAGAAAAGGATAACGGTGGCTTTCTATCTACTGCAAAAAGACCTTAAAGACAAAAAGGTCACAGAGAACCCTCTCTTCTGAAAATGTGTAAGTGTAGGTGAATGGGGCATGAAGGACTGCTAGGGGTTGGGGAAGAGAGAAGATGTATAAATTAAGATGTGCAGGCCTTTAACAACCCATGCTGAAACTATAAGAGGGTCATAGTGGGGCTTAACTTAAAAAACAGGAAACGCTGGCTGGAGCAATATGCTTTCCTTCCCATGAACTGTATTATTTGCAAAATATGCAGATGATTTTTACAGAATTTTCAATAGGAACATGTTGGTGTTTATTGCCCAGAATATTTCATTTGTGAGGTAAATTCTCTCTACCTTGCTTAGGATTTCAACATTTGTAAGTCGCTGCTCACTCCAGGAGTATCTTTAATGGCTCATATTAATTCAAGGTGTCCCTTTATGCACTTAAAAAAACCCCTTCCTTTTAATGACATTTCCATTTATTCAGAATTATTATTTAAAATCCTAAATTAGCATTCTGCGCTTGGATTCTGACAGAGCCATTACATTTTATACTGAAAGGGTTTAGTTAATTTAAAATTATTAAACCCCATTGGCTGCATGATGGGAGCATCTTTAAGCAAATTTCTATATTTCAGGTGTATGCTAACAGCATACAAGTGCAAACTGGATTAGGATCCGTTTGCCTTTGTTGCTTACATTCTTATATATGGCAAAGTTGTTATTCTAGGTTTCACCTGCTGTCCTGAAGTAGCTAAAACTAAATAACAGATGAACATGCTAGCAGCAATATAAATAACAACCTGTCCTCTGTCTGTCCCAAGGTGCACTGATGATGTTGCTTTTCAAACTAAAGCCAGTGAAACTGACATAAGTAATTATGAGTATTCTTCTGCTTTTTTTTAGATCAAGCTGCAATAAAAGAAAGAATATGAAAACTCATGTCGCAAATTGTATGCTGTCAACTATTTCTGTTTATTTTGAATTTAAAAAAATGCAACTACGTCATTCAGAAGAATTATTTCACTTTGGTCTGTATTTGCTTCTTTCATATGTTTTCTTTCACAGTTTTTGGATAAGGCCCCGATTTCAATTCCTGCTGGCCTAAATCATCCAGTGGCATTTGTGCCATTGAGTTTTAAATGGCTTTAAATAATATTTATCCTACAGAATAACTGATATCTTTTTTGGTAGTACCAAGAAGTAAATTTCATCTATTTTACATAGATGAAATCCAATGTTATATCTTTAAGAACCATAGAGCTAAAAAGACTTTCAAATTTCAATGTGCCTGAGATCTTGTGACCCAAGGAATAAGAGGGAAATGGAAAATGTTATAACAAACAGCGTGGTTAAAATGTAGTGTAACTAGTAAAGTAACTTTTGTCTTAGAACTGTGAAATTGCACTTGTAGTGTGGTGTGGATATCTAACAATCAGCAGCATCTAGAGCAGTTTAGTTGCTGTGACTTCAGGTGAAATTTGCCACAAGCAACAGATCCGGTTCTAATTATTTTTCTGAATCTGCCAACAACCATGATCATTTACATGCATTACTAATTCGCTTATCTCCTGAAACTTGAGCTGCACAGTTTGGGTTTTACAGATTCATCAGATGAAACAATTGGGCTAATATCACCTTAATTAAATTAAGTTTAATTTTAAATGACTTGCTAGAGCACCTAACAAATATAACATCTTCAAGATGTTTTAGCAGATAGATACGCCTTTGTTGTGCACACTTGTCAATGTAGTGAGAAAACATCTTGTTAGCATGAAAGGCCCCTGAGTGTTTTAAAAGAGAATATCTTGTTTATATACTAATGTTTGCATTGATTGTCATTTGGGGATGAAGAAAAGCTATCCCAGTGCTGCTTATGGTGCCAGTATAATTTTAGTGCTCAAAAATACAAAATAAAAAATATTTTTCTAAAGACAGAATCCTTCATATATATTCAGCCTTGGTAGTCCCTTGACCACACATTTTCACAAGAAAGTGCACACTGAATCTAATTAACAACATGATCTGTGGCTCATTGAAGTCAATAGAAAAACTCCCATTGCCTTGACTCTGGGATGAAATACAGTAGGATGTTAAACCTTGTCATTGTGATAACATAAAAATCAGACTAATGTGAAAGGCAGCATGCTGTCAAACACAGCATTTGTAAGATATAGGGATATCGTTTGTAGCTGTTCAGGTCTAAGGGTACAGGCAGACAAAACTCTTGGGGTACAGGCAATATCTTTTATTAGACAAACTAAATAGTTGCAAAAAAAAATTTCTTTGCAAGCTTTCAGGCCCACATGCCCTTCATCAGGCAAAGGAGAATTCAAAGATTGCAAAATGTCTCCCAAGTAGAAAAGAAACTTCATCTTGCAAAGGGGAAATCAGAGATGTCAGGGTGTACCTAAGTGGAAAAGCCAATGTGTAAATAGCTGCTCTGTGAGAATGCAAATTAGGCGCAGACAAAGCCTGAAGCAGACCAGTCAGGTTACCTGAAGGTGTCAGATGGCAGGCAGGGTGTTCAGTTTGACTTCTTTATTGTTCAGTTGTAAATTTTTCATTTCAAAACAGCAAAATACAATATGTTTCTTGTTTCAGGGATATTGGTTGTAGCTATGTTAGTCTAAGGGTACAGGCAGACAAAACTCTTGGGGTAGAGGCAATATCTTTTATTAGACTTACTAAATAGTTGCAATTTTTTTTTCTTTGCAAGCTTTCAGGTGCACACACTCTTCGTTAGGCAAAGGAAATGGTGTTTCTAACGCACCCGTGAATCTGCTGGTCACCTTGTGAAAAAAGACATTTACTAACATTTAAAATCTTTGGTGTCTGGGTGTTTATTACCTGACCAAGTCCCATTGTCAGTAAATGTTGAATGTTTTAAAAGTAATCACTGAATATTTATCAAAATATTTAGATACAAGTAAGCACCTAAGAATGTATAAGATGCCAGTTCACATCTGGGCCAATTTGCAGGTGTTATCAATGACAGTGAGAGAGAAAGGAAGTGCAAAACGAGTGGGATCAAATTATAGGAATTCTATTTGCATCATACCTATACATAATATGAATATTAAGGAACATATGAATATTCAACATGTGTTTAATATTTATTCATACCTGGAATTTTGTCACTGACCCTTTAACTTTCTCTGCTAAAGCCAGTGTTCAAAGGATTATGCAGTTTTTGCTGCAAAACTTTTACATTTATCTGCTGTAAAATAGGTTGAATGGCACCAAAGAGTGTCGTGTTTAGTTTTAAAATGCCACAAATAACAGATTTATAGATTTTTCTAAATACATTATTTTAGCTTGACAGCATTAATCATTCATGCTTCCTTCTTTCATTTTTCTACCTGCAATGGATTATTGAAACAGAAAATAACAACGGGAAAGGCTACAAGCAGTATCAAAATGTCAAGTTTGTACTTACAGTTGTATGTGCGTAGACAGGGTCAAGAGCCTCAATTATTTGTATATGTACACAGTGGTACTACATGAAAGGTTATGTCACCTGCAGCTATTTTCTTGCAGATTTAAATAGGACTGATATTCAACTCCACAGTCAGCTACTGACATGGAACACAGAATTGTAAAATACTATGAACTCTCATGTCAGGACCTAAAATATGAACTGGGTGATTGCAAGGTGTAGCTGTGGGCAATCCTATGTATTGCAGTGTAAGTCCTTTAAATTACTTTGTGTTATCCCTGACCTGTTCTTTTCATTTAAGCATAAGCCAGGAACAACACGGAAGTAGTTTTCAGAGAAAAAGCAATACTTCTTATTTTTCAAATTTTTTTTTTTTAAGTAATACTGCTTTGTCTTTCTGTGACCACTAAATGTACAGGTATGATGATTAAAAAACACCTAAGAGCATGTCTTGCCTTGTGTCAAAGGTGACACAACAGAAATATTTGGAGAAGTTGGAGCTGATCAATGTATTTTTCACTGATGGTTTGTTTCTTTGTGTTATCTTTTAAAATGTGCTTTGAGATTATATAATATAGTTCCTAATGGGTAAAACTCAGTGTTATGCAGATGGTCAATGTTAGACCTAGGCATCAACAAGTGTCATTTTGATGGCTTAAGCCAGGGCTGTCCAATTTCTAAATCCACAGAGACCATGCCAGTGGGAGCCACATGCTGTGCAGGAAACACCAGGTGAGCCATGAGCCATTGGGCCACACTCTGCACAGGTGTTTTCCCCTTCTCCACCCCAATGCTGCTCTGTGTGCCTGTGCAGGCATGCTCTCCCCCCAAACTGCTGCACTGTGCAGATGAGATTCGCACCCTCCCACTGCACTGTGTGCCTTTTGTGGACACCTGCCCCCCACCTCACTGCTGCACTGGGTGCTGCCCTCCACTGCTGCCCCATTCAGCTGTGATCTCCCTCCCCAGGCAGCCCCATTTCCCCCCCCACACACACATGACCTGGGTTCCCCATCAGCTCTGCCCTGTGCTGCACTACCCCTTTCCGTGGGGCAAGGGCAGAGAGTAGCAGCTGGAGGAGGGAGAGAGGATCCTGGAAACTCACCCTACAGTTGCACCTAGAGTGATGGGGGGAGTTGCAACCAAATGAGAGCCCAACTAAACCCCTTCCAGGCCACATGTGGCCCACAGGCTGCCTGTTGGATAGCCCTGGTATAAGTAGTAAATAGACCTAACGCTAGTGTCTACACAAGGCAAAAAAGACTGATTTACTTCTCACTCCCCATACATACTCCCCTCCCCCCCCACATACAGATCAGTTGCCTTTAGGGTTCTGTAGACAGCTTTTTGAATGCCAGAATAGCAGTGTAGTCTAGATGCTCGAAGGCTTATTTCACACTCCTTCTATGCTTCAGAACAAAGTTCTGCTAGGGGCTGGTATGATGAAAGCATAGAAAAATGCTTTCAGGGAATGCGGTAGGGCTGTAGAAAGCTGTCCACCAAGGGGACTATTTCAGCCTTGAAGATACAGCAATAAACTAAGAGATAACTGTACCACCCCAGTGTGTAACCATTCATGCAGGCCATGCACTGAGTCCAGAATCTGGGTCTTATCCTTCAATTCTAGCAGAGAGTGATTAACAGGTACAAAGCCATTTACCAAAGACATGTGCCAACCCCTCTTTGTTGCTACATGACTGCTAGCTTGGAAGTTTCTTTGCTTCTTCATTTTGTGATAAAAAGGGGTTTTCCTAGTAATAGGATGCTGATGTTTCATAATTAAGCATTCAGAAGGAAGACTAAGGATCTGTTTCCTTATTAACATGTATTATAATGGTATCATTATTGATCTTTGTGATGGCATATTTATACATATGTTTAATGTAGTTTAAAATGATTGCATTGGCTGAGTCCAGACATGCAGGCACGTGCAGTTTGTGGCACCGCAAAGAGGTTTGCAGTGCCACAAATTGCATGTGTGCAATGCTAAAGTGTGCCTTGCACTGCAAATTTGCAGCATGGAGCCAAAATTTGTACCAGGAAGTCCTGGTAGCGCAAAAAGAAACACCAGGAATAAGGCGGAGTGGCGAAGAAGACATGGAGGCTCAGTCCTTCAGGAGATGCTGTGGCTGCCAGGCAGAGTGTCTTCACCCTTGCAGTTGTGCCCTGGCTCCTCCAGCACGCTGGGAGTCAGGAGGAGGTGGGGAACCGCAATTTGCCTGAAGTGCAACAATTTGTCCCTTTGTGCCTCACTGAAGCATGCATTTAGGGGCATGTGCTACAGCAAAAAGTAGCAGCACAATTTTTTTATGTTTCTCTTCTATGTATATGCTGTTCACATGGCAGTATTCATCTATAGATCTGAATAGTGGTGTATCACAGAGTGCACATGCACAGGCAGAGTTAAGGTCACAAATTCAGCATTAGCTTTTTTCTTTATGAATTACCGAGGACCAATTCTCAGATCCATGGGACTACATCAGAGCAGGACTTGTCTTTGAGGGTTTGCCTTTCTCTAATGTCAATGTTGTTTTAACATATTCTGTCACTGAATATTACAATATTATGATATAATTAATGCTGGAAAAGAGCTGTGTCTCTTACAGCAAAGTAATGAAACATATATCATTGTAAATAATATCAAGGGTTGAAGGTCAGATATCAGTGCCAGTCTCTATCAGCAATCAGGTAGCACAAATCACTGATTTTTGCTGAACTAGTAAGATTATTGTTGCAAGCCTCTTTTGAGAGATGCTATTCCCTAAGCCATCATGGTAATGCATCGTACTAATCTGTACCTTATAATCACTAAAACTTTCTGTTCATTTTTAGGATTTGTCAAATCTTAAAATACAGATTTCACTGTCTCAAACCACACCGAAAGCAGATTAAGTCATTAAGCATTACTGAGGGGACATATTTTCCAGAGCTTATTACTAATGCTGTTATGCATCAAAAAAAAAGTTTGATCACAGATTTCTCTAGAAGAAAAAAACAGTTCTCTGTTGTCTCTAAAGCAAATGGTTGTAGCTGTTATTATCTAACTCATTCTCTGGTTTCATTTTTGTTTTTGAGCCAGTTAGCTCCAAAAAGTAGTTGTGTATGTATAAGGCTTAATTGATGTATAAGGGATAATTGATACAAAGAAATACTCTTTGCTACAGAGAAGTTTTTCCTTTGTATTTTTAACATCTTCAAACATTTTTTAAAAATGCTTTAAAATATTAAATGATTTTAAGCATGTCTTGAACATTAACATTTAGGAGAGAATGCAGTGAAATTGCTCCTACAAGGTTAGGTGGAACAGCCATGATAACTGTACAATCCTGGGCACCCTTGAACACACAGACAGTTCTGTTTAAGTTAGTGGAAGTGTGTAAAAAAGGGTCATTAATCTTGTGGGTTGGGGGCCTAGTCAGTCACTAGGGGAAAATCCTCTGTGTATATGTGCCCAGGGGGTAAAGTACACCAAAAGTTGCAACTCGGTGGCTTGCAGAGGACAGTAAAGTGTCAGATGAATTGGGTACAAATCCTTTGTCTCCCAGCCCAGTGAAGATTTCCACAAAGATAAATCACCTAAGCAAAACCCAGTCTCCAAAAGGTATTCTGCATTTAGGTTTAGGTTTGGGTTTTGCTGAACTGCCACAGCCAAAGGAGGTGCTGGTAAATGTGCCAGAATCTGGAGCTACAGCTATTAAAGCCATTTAGCAATAGTGGAGAGACAGGGAATGGGAATCCTTCAGTTTGTGTGGGCCCCACTGATAGTTCTGCCTGGGGGACAACCTATCATCCCAACTCTGATCCACCTTATGATCTCCTTGTGCTTTGCTGTAGGTGAGAGATTTCATGATGCATATTAAGCAATAGTGGAATATAATGGTAGCATTGAATGACCTGAAAGACAACTGTCTGATTCATGCCAACTCATTTGTATGTCAAATAATAACACAATACAAACATTGTTTTCAGTGACTTCGAATCAAATCTGTCTTACAGCCACAACATCTTCTTCATCCAGTTGGAATATATCCATTCATGGCGTAATGTTCAAATGGACCCCCTTGATTGAGGTTCCCAAACACAAGATGCAAACATTCTGCAAATTATATATTCTCTCATTTGAAATAGAGTTATGTAAATTGTTGAAAAGAACAGGTCTCTATATAGTTATATTTTTACAAATTGTGTTCTTTACCATTTCCATTGTAGAGGATTTAAAGAGGTTTCATTTTATGATTAAAAACCAATTTTTTCTTACTGTTTACTGGAAGCTGTATATTTCAAACATATTATCTTCTTATATGAAACTGATATTATAATCATCTTCCATAAGATATAATTGTGGAGAAGCATCATAAGAAGTGTTATATTCATCAACAAGGAGAGCTACTTACATGGTGCTTTGTGGTCCTAGTATTTTCATCAAAGCTAAACAGTAGATATTTCAGTTCTTTCAAGCAAAAAAATAACCCATGTCTCCAATGATAACCAGTGTTCCCAGACATACTGATAAATAAGATACATTTACAGTTCTTTTATTACCACATTCTTTGACAAGATAAAATAAGCAGTATTTTGTGGAACATTACAACTTACAAAAAAAGCTAAGCTACTGTCCAAAGACACTGAAAAATTTTAGTATATATACATTTTATTTTCAGCTGGCTTGTGGATGATTAGGGTCTCCCAACACTTTGACAATTTTCATATAATACTATGAAGAATTTCATGATTTCCCTTCATCTTACTGCTGCTACCACCCCAATACATCTTTTCTAGTAAAAATTATACAAATCTATGGTTTTTACTCTTCTCACATATAATAAATCCTGTAGATGGTTCACATACACATTAACTACAATCTTTTTTCCTCTGCAGTTCAAACAACAAAACCTCAAATATATTACACAAGAGAGGATATGAAACAAGGAAACATCACTATGGTGAGAGTTGAGTAATTTCTATTTAGAAAGATTTACCTGTGTGTCTTTTACATAAACACTAGTTGAACGACTAGGAAAAGTTGGGTCATCTACTGGCATCTGTTTCTTTGCATGAGCTATCCCAAGAGAATAATACTTATTGAGCTAACATGAGTTACATGATGGACCATAATCCAGAGTTTTCAAATTGTCTTGGCAGCTGTTCACTTGTTGAATAGCTCTGTGACTTTCTAAGGAATTCTTTGCTCGATCCTGTCAAGGCAAAGAAAGAGTCTTGATATATACAAAATGCTATCTATGCTTTTGTCTTGAATAATCTCTCTTCACAACATGCTCATCTATGAAGCCTGACTTTACTGTTGAGAAGAGACTGCCAGAATTCTTTTAGCCTTAGGATTTTTTTTCTCTGCTGTTGCTGTAATGGACTTTCTTTAGGTCAGCTCCATGGTATTCCTAGATTTGCTTATACTCAATACGTTCCCCTTGTTTGTGTTGTTTTTTGTTGGCCTGAATAATGGCTTCCCTGGGAAAAGCAGGCGTTGTGTGCTTGAAGATGTCGGTTCCAAGGGACAGGGACCTGGGAAACAGCACCCCCAAAAGGAATGAAATAACTTACTCATAACTCTGCAGCAAGGGAAGAAAAGAGTAAAGCTGTGATTTTTATCAGCCCTGTCTGCAGTCTTGAGTATAAAGCTTTATTTTAGACCGTAGGGCCCCACTTCTACGTTGAGATCTGCATCGATAGAGGAATCTGCCCACATACGATTCACTGCAGGCTATACAGTTGCAACCTGACAGAACTTGAAATTTAAATTTATCATGATACCTGTAGACATATAGGAGGTAGTAGGCAAAACAGATCAAAGTAGGAAGACAAAATATCTAGAATATAGTTTTAGAAGTGATGAAATACCTCATGCTTGTTTCTAGATGTGTTTTGGGGTTTTGTTTTATTAATGCAGGTCATTGTTTGGTGGTGTAACATTGGTGGACGGGGCACCTTGCGAAGGGCCTCTTAAGATGTATGACAGCTGCATTCAGAAAGAATATGGACCAGCTTTGGACAAAGTAGAGAGTACTTGTGGTGTCCAAGAGAACAGTAGAATTTGGGGGGAAAGGTATGTGGAGCAGGAATAATAGTAATAGAGCAGGAGCTCTATTACCCCAACAGTTAAGAACGATCCCCATAGATTCATTTAAAATGTGTATTAAAAATTCAACTTTTTCAGCTATGCAGCTGCAGTAGAACAAACACAAGCACTAGTAAGACTAAGATTTGCTACTCCATCATTTTCTGTGTTACTGTACGTGTCTTTTTAAGAGCTCATTATGTCTCATCCTGAAAGATCCCCCAACAATAATCTACTGCTGCAAGAAGTCTACATATATGCATCCTATGTCTCTATTACCTCTTTCTTTTCTTACCTAGTGTATCATCTCAAGGTCTTTGTTTTACTGTTTAAAATTAATCCTTTTATTATATTTATATTTAATAATTATTATATTTATAAAATGCATCACTATTGTTGTTGTTCTTATTGTAATACTACTGTTGTTGGTGGTAGTTTTGTTGATATTAATTTATGTCCATGTGTTCGTTCAGTAAGTCCCTTCATTGTTTGAAGGTTCTTCTTGATAGGTAGTTTGGAATGCAAAATGATTCCCAAGCACTTGAAACTTGTATATAGTACATACTTGGAGGCAGAGGTGACTGAGCAGGGTGCAGGGCCTGGGGCAAATGAGCCTGTGCGGGTCCCCACCCCTTGACGTGAGGAAGCTGGCAGCGGATTCATTGGCAGGGGTGCTGAGTGGCTGGAGGAAGCGGATTCAGTGGCAGGGCGGGGGTTGCCAAGCGGCCAGAGGTGGTGCATGGGGGGAGGGGGGCAGTGGTTCTGAGCAGCTGGACGTGAAGCTGGTGGCAGCATGGAGTCACCGCGGCTGCTCTGCTCAGTTCCACAGGGCCCCCCAAGAGATTCACGCCCCTCCCCTCCCCCCCACCCAGGGACAGTCCTGCTTGGTGGAACAGCTTTCCTAAGAGAGTTTAAGTTGCCTTTGATAGGTGGTGCCCAAATTAATGAGGCAATTTTGAAAATGCCAGCCTGAATGACTTTCTCCCTTGTAGCTAGTTATGGGAAGATTTTAAAATGCCTTTGACTACCATCTAAGTTAGACCAACAATGAATGTCCTAAATCTTGTACCAGAAACTTGCTTTACAAGCAGGAGGTCCTACCAAAGAAATTCCAGTTTTGGGGTGGTGGTTCTGCTGTTCATTTTCCTTTAACATTTTGATGCGTGTGAATACTTATGCAGAAAAGTGGAGGAAAAAGTGAAAAACCTTAATTGTATTTGCTATTCCTTGCTATTTCCCCCCTCTCCCTCCTTGTTTTCCTGTTAGGGTTTTCCTTACATTTTAACATTTGTTTATTGGGTTTCATTTGAAAGAGTAAACTTGGCTTTGTTTCTTGATTTACTTTATATACATTCTAATTTATTTGTCCAGTATTTTGGCCTGTTGTTTTTCTTTTCTGAGACAGTGGCTAGAGTAGCTCTTCATCACTCATATCATGTCAGTGTCCAGCATCGGCAGATACATCTCTACTAGGGCTGTGTGAAACAGCATCGTTTCCTTTTGACTTCTGTTTTGACATGACAGTGTTTCATTTTGAGTTTCATTTCATTTTGAAAGCACTGTTCCATTTCATTTCATTGAGAAGAGCTGGTCGTCCACAGCAAGCATCTCCCCAGTGCTCTGGATGATATCACTTGCCCTTTCAATATGCCCCACTTTCTGTCTGCCTGTCCTGCACTCTTCCAGGGTGGCCTGCCTCTGCTTTGAGGGATAGGGGCTTTGGAGTGAGAGGGGGACTTCCTTTGGGCATGCTCCTGCTGGTGCCAGGCTGAGGAGGAGCAAAGGCAAGGGGGTGGTGCCTGCAAAGATGCATCAGCATCCCTGTGGTGCTCATGTATTTTGTTTCCTTGCCCTGGCTGGTTCTGGCTCAGCAGTGCAGGCATATAGCATACGTGGGATCATCTGCCATCTCAGAATGATCCCAGAACACACTACCCACTCACTTCTGGGGTGCGGGTGAATGTGTGGATGCTGCAATATCCCCCTCCTCAGCAGGCAAAGGCACAGAAACAGGAGGAGTGGACTTAGCTGAGCCACTTGCCTCTGCAACCTCTACCTCAGCCTCCTCTGAAGTGTCGTCTGGGGGAGGTGACCTGGCTCTGGGAGAAATTTGAAGGATCTGGAGCACAAACTCAGCTGATTAGCTCTTCTTCCCCAGAATTTCCATTGCTAGGACACTCAGATCCAGATCCACCTCCAGCTCTTCTTTTGGCACTGAAAGATTCAGCATGAGAAGTGAAATGAGGGTGGAGGAGACTGTTGTGCTGGTGCTGGTG
>NW_017728998.1:24063778-24088904 GCF_001723915.1 Gavialis gangeticus | reverse complement strand
CTACCTCAGCCTCCTCTGAAGTGTCGTCTGGGGGAGGTGACCTGGCTCTGGGAGAAATTTGAAGGATCTGGAGCACAAACTCAGCTGATTAGCTCTTCTTCCCCAGAATTTCCATTGCTAGGACACTCAGATCCAGATCCACCTCCAGCTCTTCTTTTGGCACTGAAAGATTCAGCATGAGAAGTGAAATGAGGGTGGAGGAGACTGTTGTGCTTGTGCTGGTGCTGGTGATGCTGCTTGTTTTCATGTTGGTGGAGGGTGGGGGTTATGGCTGATGCTCTTAGAGAGGATGTAGACTCAGGCACAGGCAGTGGCACTGGCACTGACACTTCTCCCCTCTTCTTGCTGCCTGTATTAGTGGAAGACTCAAGCCTGTTTGTTGTAGTAAAGAGGCTGCATCTCAGTTTTCTGGGTGGGGGGGAACTTACACGTCTCCCTCTACCCCCTCTTCTGCCCCTCCCTAAAGGCTTGCCAGCTGCCTTTCCAGCACACTTCATGATGCGTTTCATAGTGTCTCTTTATAAAAATATATAAATGTATATATGTGTTTTCCTATATAAATTCTATATTATAATATGCTATATAATATATGTATATGTGTGTCTTCCTATATACATTCTATAGTATAATATGCAATATGATTATGAAACTGAAAAAAATCAATATAAAATAAAAGGGTCTAGAAAGAAAGCAAAAGGTATTGTGGAATCCCACTTACTAGGCTAGCAAGTAGGAAATCAGTGCCAGTAGTAGCCTTTGTTACCTAATGGTCCTGAGCTTCTGGAAGATAGCTCAATAAGTGACCCCAAGGCAGAAAGTGGACCACTTCAAACAATGCTGCTTTTTATGCTGTTTTTCTATCCGTCCCCCAGAGCACTGGGATTGGAAGGGACCTCAGGGAAGGATCACAGTCACTGACCAGCTACACAGTCAATATGAGAGCAGTCCTTCCCCCCTCTTCCCCCTCCCTCTCCTTACTTTCTGTTTCCTTGCAGGTAAGCCCAGCTTCAGCTTCAAAACCCAAAATGTTTCAAAACTTTTAAAACATTTCAACTGCCCTCATTTCATTCTGAGGCTGTTTTGAAGCCCTTCATTTCATTTCAATTTCACTGTTTTGAGCTCAAAATGAGTTGAAATAACATCAAAACAAAACAACTGGTGAAATTTCGCACATTCCTAGTGTCTATCTCTGAGACAAAGTGAGCAGATTAGGGATCCTAAATAATGGCCTCTTACAGGGAAGGGTTCTTCCCTCTTCAATATTTATATAAGCAATATGCCTACTACCTCTTTGAGGAAATTAGCATATGCCAATGACCTGGCACTAAACACCTAGGCAAGGACATTCAAAGAGATTGAAGACATGCTGACATTAGACCTGCCAATAATGGCAGAATATTTCTGCAAGTGGTGGCTGTGGCCAAATCCAGCTAAAGTCCATCAGCTCTGTGTTCACCTCAATTACCCCAAAGCATATGTTCATCATCACAATGTCACCTTTTGTGGACCAAAATTATAACATGATTCAACTCTGTCCTACCAAGGTATGACACTGGACCTTTCATAATCATCTTCAAAAAATAGCTGTAAAGATTAAGAGTTGGGTGAACACAGAGCAAAAACTTGCTGGAATGAGCTGGGATCTGCACCTCTGCTCTAGTATTGGTTTTTCCCAATGGCCAAGTACTGTGCACCTGTCTTGACTGCTAGCACTCATACTAAATGCGTGCTATAACTGGAACCCTGAAATCTACACCAATTCACTGGTTATCAGTACTGGCCAATATTACTCCTTCATACATTTGCCATGATGAAGCTACATACAGGGAGGTTGTCTGTACGAATGACAACCCAGGCCTCGCCATCCATAGAAATTTAAGGAAACTCCCAGCTCACCGCTTGGTCTCCCAGAAATCTTTGTGGACACATGTACAAGTCCTTGTAGGACACGGCAGTACAGCAGCTTTGAGGAAAGTGTGGAATGAAACCACCATTCAAAATAAATATATACATAATTTCTGACCCACCAATAAAGCCTCCTGGTTTTGGCCTTCCATGAAAAACATGGAAGGTTCTAAATTGGATCTGAACTGGGCATGATTGCTGTGGTCACTTAATGCACAGACGATGTACTAGGAGTTCTGCAGAATGCTACTTTGGCAACCCTGATCAAACTATGGATTATATAACACTCTGCCCTCTATACAAATTTGATGGTGACATTGCAGAAATACATTCCCTTTCCTCAAGAGCATTAGACTGGTAAACTAACCTCAAACTGGACTTATAATTGTTACTCCAAGTCAACCATATGAAAGAAGAAGTGTCCACATTCTGCATTTGAAGAGCTAAGATATTTTGAAATGTGGCAGACTGACATCAGTTGCAGATATGAACTAGAAGCAATGTTTGTGCTAGGATTGACTGTAACTTTCAGTGACCTTTAATTTCAAATAAAGGGTTAAACACAAAATTAGGAAAATAGTAGCTGGAGGACCTCTTTAAATATTTTCTTGTTACAGACACTAAAGGGTGGAATTCAGTTGACATTGAGCTAATGGAAAAATCCCCATTGATTTGGAGGAGTAAGGCTTGTACCTTGAGTCATCTAGGTTTGCAGATGTAAGATACAGTCCTGGGGAAAATGACACAACTCTGTGCAGGACAGACCATGACAAGTTCTTCACAAGATCAAGGCCCTGAGGCCTTGTATATATATGTATATATACCTTGTATATGCATGTATATGCATGTATATAGCATGTTGCCAGTAAGATGCTGGGCAACTTTTCTAGTTCACTCACTTGCAAGTTAACTTTCATCTAAGTGCAGATATTTACAAACATGGCTTAGTGTAAATGTCAGTAATCAAAAGATTTTCAAATAAGCAAAAACCATATTTTTGGTACCTATCTACCTGCTATGAGGTGTTGGGAGTTCTGCCATTTTTAAAAAATGAATAGCTGAAATATTAGTAAGACTTTCTTTCCATTTTCCTAGGACTCCCCAAGGTCTATAGTTTTCTTTGCGGAAACAGTTGCCATTAAATATGCTGTATGTCAATGCAGCAGTGAGGTGGTTAATTTTGACTGAATATTATGCTATATAACCACTTGGCATTTAACTTGAAAAATGACTTTCTGCTTCACCTGTCAGCAGCCCAGTTCTCATCAAATAAGTGAGTGAGAAAAATTTTTAAATTTCAATTTCCTGATGCTATTAGACACTACTTCTTCCATACTTAAACAGTTTAGCAGTGCATGTACATGTTTTGGTATTCATGCCATGCATCACACTACATGCTATTACAATAGCTTTTTTGTTTAAAGGGTAAAGAGATGCATGGATCTTTATCTTGGGGTTAGGAAAATGTATTGCAGGAACATGGCCAATCAGGTTTCTGAATAACTTTGTAACATAGTACCATAACCCTGATGCAGTGCAAGGAATTTAAAATACTAGGTGGCTGTGACTCTGAGGAAAGAAAGCATTCTAAATGAAGTAAGCATGCACAGTAATCTTGCACTCTACTTCTCTAGAAAATCAATGACTTAACGTAGCACTAATTTGTTTGTAACCTTTATTTTTCCAGTTATTCCTTTTTGTAAATTATGCAACAGAATCGCATGCATTTTCTGTATGTGTTTAAGATTAAAAACATTTAGCTTTGTGTGTCTTCCTTAATGTCTATTTCAAACAACCATATTACAGCTTTTTAATTTAGTTTATATACCCCAAAACAGTAAGGGAACTACAGGGATATAGATGTGGCACAAGTGAGAGATCGTACCATTTCCATTTTTCCTATTATCTAACACCTTATTCATTTCACCATTGATAAATCTCGGGACATTTTACTTGGTTAGGAAAAAATGTATCATCCCTTCTCTGTTTTTTTTTCCCTGACATTATTTTTTATTGCATTATATAATGTGCATAAATCCATAGTTTTATAGTAGTAAACATCAAACAGTATTTGAAATAATAGTTCCTTGTAAATCTAGACTGGTATCACTAAGGTTATTGTTGTTATTGCTATTATTTATTCATTTATTTGTTTAGTATCATCAGTTGACTCAGTGTCATGGAATATGTGGTATTAAAAATAGATGCAGAGAACATGGGGGGTACTTAGGGATATATAGGAAGAAATAACCTAAAGAGCTACTTGAGTATATTTATGGTAAAATCTAAGAAAGCAAGTGTGTAAATACTACCACTTACATGTAAGTAGCAGGCTACAGATTTGATTCTCTTCTGCGTTGTTCCCATTTTACTCTGGAGTGTGTCTACACATGTGCATTTACTGTGCAGAAACTGAAATCACTGTGCAGTATGGGCATGCGTCTACACATGTATGTCCATACTGAGCAGTAAATATGGCAGTTTATGCCAACTTGAGTGTAAATTTGATACCTACATAATGCAGGTATCAAATTTATGCCCAATTACTTACTATGCAGTAATGCATGTGTGCAGTAACCCAGGGGGCCTCCCTGCTGGATCTGCCCAGCCACTAGGGGCCTGGCCTGAGCCAGCTGTAGGGCTCCTGGCTGGATGCTTCTCCTGGCTTCAACTTGGAACTAAAGTTAATCCCAGGGGCTAGTAGCCATATGGCCGGAGACTGGAGCTCCCTCCACCCAAGGGCCATAGAGCTACATGGCAGGCTGCTGTGACCTGTGTAGGAACAGGTGCTGGGTTCATATTACCCCAGCCAAATATCTGTCCAGCCTCCTCTTGAAGGCCCCCAAGGTAGGAGAGAGGAGAGAATAGCACCTCACTTGGGAGCCCATTCCAGAGCCTGACAGCCCTAACTGCAAAGTAATGTCTCCTGATATCCAGCCTGAACCTTCTCTCTAAAAATTTGTGCATGTTATTTCTAGTAACCCGAGTGGTGCCTGGGGGAACGGAGCCTCCCCCAATTCCCACTGATCCTCTCTCAGCCTTCTCTTGTGGAGGCTGAATAGGTTCAGGCCCTTTAGCCTCTCTTCATAGGGCCCGCCCTGCTGCCCCATGACCATGTGAGTGGCCCTCCTCTAGACCCACATCCCTCTTGAAGTGCGGTACCCAGAACTGGACGCAGTACTCCAACTGTGGCATAGAGGGGAAGGATCACCTCCCTGGACCTGCTTGTGATGCATCTGTACATGCACGACAAGGAGCGGCTAGCCTTACTGACCACTTCCTCGCATTGGTGGCTCATGTTCATCCTGGAGTCAACAATGATCCCTTTCTGCCACTGTGTTGACAAGAAGGGTGTTCCCCAGCCTATAGGTGTGTTTCTGGTTCCTTCTCCCTAGATGCAGCACCTTGCACTTGTCTGCACTGAATTCCATCTTATTCTCATCCACCCACCCCTGTAATTTGTCTAGATCTAGCTGGATTCTGTCCCTCCCCTCCAGTGTGCCTACCTTGCCCCACAACTTGGTGTCATCAGTGAATTTGAACAGTGTGCATTCCACACCCACATCCAGATCACTGATAAAGATGTTACACAGTACAGGCCCCAGGACCAAGCCCTGGGGGACTCCACTGCCCACATCCCTCCAGGTCAAAAACGACCCATCCACCACCACTCTCTGGGTGCGACCTTCTAGTCAATTTGCCACCCATCTGACTGTGTAGGCATCAGTGCTGCAGTCACCTAGTTTTTTTAAGAGAATGTGGTGGGAATCCATATCAAAGGCCTTCTTAAAGTCCAGGGAGATGACATCCACCCTGACACCCTCATCCATGGACTTTGTGACCTGATCATAAAAAGAAACCAGGTTAGTTAGGCAGGATCTCCCTTAATGAACCCATGTTGGTTGCCCATAAGCATTACCTCCCCTGCTGAGCCCTTGCAGATGCGCTCCTTGATAATTTTCTCAAAGGTCTTCCCGAGGACCGAGGTAAGACTGTCTGGCTTATAATTGTCAGGGTCCTCCTTTCTCCCCTTCTTGTAAATGGGGACTTTTTCTAATCCTCTGGTACCTGGCCAGTGCCCCATGAGTGGTCGTATAACTATGCCAGAGGCCCCGCTATGACCCCCTCCAATTCCCTCAGCACCTTAGTACCTTACTGTGCACTAAATTTAAGCCGGCGTAAATTCATAAGTAGACATGCCCACTGATGCCAGTTGAGTTGCATCAGGGTAAAACAGGTGCAGCACAGTAATGAATCAGGTCCAATGGTTTTGAAAATCTATTTCCTCCATTTTTTATAGCTAACCATTGCCTTCATCCTCTGACCATCAGGGTCCTTAACGTGTCTCAAAGTAGGCACCCCAAAATTGAGACACAAGTAATTACCTTTGAAAACATTGGTCATGATGCTCAGTAATACTATATTTAACTGTGACAAATGTGTAGGCATATATATTACAACTGAAAGAGAAAAGTGTGACTTTCCCTGTGGGTCTTTTGTTGTAGCATTGAGAGCAGGTAGGTTGTATGTGAATAAGAAAAATTAAATGCAGCATGGACGATGCTGGCATAAGTATGGGGTTTTAGTGACAATGGCAATAGAAACACCATGTCCTTAGGGTTGATTACAGTTATGCTCTCACATTTACAGGAATTACTATTTAATGAAACAGTTGTAGACACATCTAACCTGTGGGTAAATTAATACTCTCCTTGCATAATGTTTTGCTGGTTGTTAACTTCAGTAGTGTTACTTGGGATTTATGCCACTGCAACAGAGAGCACAATGTCTCCTTACATTTATTTCATTTTGGAGGTGAGCAGGGTACAGACTTTTTGGAGGGAACAGACTTTTTATTTCCCTTTTTGTTATGTGGTTTTGTCCCAGCAGAGACAAGAAAATCGATTTGTCTTCCCCAGCATAGAGGTGTGGAAGCCCATCAACTGTCTTTGGTCTTCATACATATGGTAGTATTTAACCACTACCTGTGTCAAGGAGCATGTTCCTAGTTCCCTGATAGTGAATGATGTCCTCCATCCATTCAAAAACACATATACATGAGTTTGTGCATGACTGTTGTATACAATGTACTTGGATGTTCCAGGAACATGATTTTCCTTTGCTGGGTGGTTTTCTGGGTTTTCACTAACCAAGCACTGTTTGAGGTAAACTTCGCATATTGGTTCAGTGTGAGGACCTTATTGCATGTTAATTTTGGTCAACTTCTAGAGCTCTTAACACCTGCATTGTCCACATATTAACACCTTTAAGTGGCTTAAAGCACTCATTATGCACCTCAGACTTACATCACTCCACGGCAGGATTTTCTTTGCTCTGCACAACGCAGCTCCTGTTCCATTAACATGTGTCCACTCCCTACTGCTGTACCACTTAAATTGAAGCCCTTCAATATCCCAAGATGCAGTGACCCCTCCCTCACCCTCCTGTTCGGTGAGCCCTCACACTCCCCACTGATTAGTGGAGTGATCCAGGGACTGGAGCCACAGCTTTTCTACTTCCCCCATCCCCCTGCTCCAGGAATGGTAGCCCAGGGCATCTTTTTTCACCAGCACTGAACCTGTCTGGGTGGGCAGCTACTGCTGGACTCCATGCCCCCTGTCAAGCCCTGGAGAGTGGAGGAGAGTGTGGCCATCCCCAGAGAGCCCCCAGACCTAGCAGGGCTCTGGCAAACCCTGAGTTCCAGCCCCACAACTCCAATAGCACCTTGCTCTATGCACCCAATCCAAATGCAGCCTGGCAAGAGCTGGCAGTGGCTGCTTGGGGGGTGGGAGGCAGCCCACTACAGTGGAAGCCACCGCTTCAGGGTGAAGTGGCTGCAGGTGGATCCATTCTGATGGTGTGGGGCTCTGCTGTTGCCTGTGTGGATGTGGGATCCAGGTTTGGGTGGACTCCACTCCCAGCTGTTCAGTGAAGCCAACTTGGGGGGCAGGCTCGCTGCACAAGTTGCCACTGCCACCCCAGCCCTGGCCCTTTGCCTGCTACTGCCTCTACTTCTGTCTTTGATGTGTCACTGCCTCAGCCTCCCCTACCCTGGGCATAAGGGTGTCTGTCCACATGCCCTGCACACTGCTAGGCTGCTCCTGCCAGCCCTGAGGACACTAAAGAGAGATCAGGGAGGGGTGAGGTGGATTCAGCACAGAGCTGCGGGGGGTGGGGAGGAAGTTAGGTGGGGGGAGCAGCAGGAAAGCAGCTGAGCCCCATCAGGATGAATTTGCCTGGGCACTGGGAACAGCCTGAGGGACACATGTGGCTGGGAAACATGCCCGGGACATGTGCAACAGTGAGCCCAGAGCACATGGGAGCCAGGACCCAGGCAGGCAGTGACCTCCCCTTGCAGCACCCTGTTGAGTCCCACAGCCTTGCTTTTGAGGGACCCCGCCACCTCCCTTCCCTCCCCACAGTCTGGAATGCTAGTGGTGTGGCAGGAAAGTGATGGGCCAACTATAGAGGACTATAGAGAAGTAGGGCTGGAAGGGACCTCCCCACTCACCATGCCTCCATGACAAGTCACAGCTGTGCAGTGGACAATCAGAGATGGTTTCTTAGACTCCTAGATGTGCTCCAAATTCCAAGGCAGCACCAACTAATCAACCTTTGTGTGGCTCAAAGTACAACACGTAACAAGGTCCTGAATCTTTACCCCTCATTAGTCCTAGACTGTATGTCAAGCTTGAGTTTGCTACTGGCTCTCAGCTCACAGACCTCAAGCAGTAGACGATTATGATTTATAGACCCGAAAGGCAAGAGTTGGAGCCCACTACAATCCACCCCTTGGGTCATCCCTCCAAATGAAAAGATCCTCTGCTGCAAAATGACAGCTTGGTAGTTGTTATCTTCTCCCTAACCTCAGTCATATGCTGCTGGGCTGGTTGTTTTATTAGATTGTTAAATGTTGGATCACCCAGGCTCTGGCTAGTAGATGTGTTGCCTTTATGGTCAGTTGTTTAATCTTTTTTTCACAGCTTTCATATGAGCTCATTTTGACAGTGGTCATTTTTTAGATGCAATGTAGTTGGTCTTAAACTAAGCGCAGGCCCAGAAATGGGACCATTTTATACAAAGAATAAGAGGCTATGGAGAGGTACTTTGTGTGCAAGTCTGTTCATGGAAGTGAGATATGGGGATTTGGGGGCTACCTATTTGTCAGCGCTAAGCCCTGCATCTTGGTAGGCTGTTATGGCCATTGAACTTATTGAGAATCAATACATGAAGTGAGTGTGTGGCAGGATTCTGTTCCATCCCCCTGTCCCCCCCCGAAACAGGGAATTTACCCAGGATAAATAAATAATAATTAGAGTTATCTATCTGTTAATCCAAATCAATTGCGTGGAATATTTACTGGGTGGCCTCCATTATGGCAGCAATGAGGGTGTCTGTTCATATATCATTGTATAAATGTCAGCCCCCTAACGTTAAGATGAAAATTGCGATGTACAACTTTGTTATTTCTAAAAGGCAGAAGCAGTGCAACTGTAAGAACTTAACTGCCCTGGTCCAAAATACATATCTTCTCTGATACCCAAAGGCCAGAATCTTTCACTAATTCCATATATATATAAAAGGCTTAGTCCGTCTGTCTGTCTGTCCATCCGTAACACTCTTGGACCACTTTGATTGATTGTCTCAGCCGCCAGCCACAATGCTTACTGAAACAACTAATCAGAGTGCTCTGCACAGACAGCATGCTCCACAGAGTACCGCCATGATGGAGGGGACAGGGTGCGGGGTGAGGCCAGTGCTGCTGGCTTTGCCCCCTGCCCCAGCCCTGCTCCTTCAATGCAGTAGCGGCGTGGTGTGCTGGCAGAGGGGGATGGAGGGGACACCTGAGGTAAGCTTCCCCTCCTCCTCCCGTCGTCCTCCCCCCCCGCTCCTGGGAGGCAGTGGCAGCTGCGTGGGGTGGTGGGTGGCAGCGCTCTGTCCATGCTCCCCTTCCCCCCTGTCATTCTTAACAGGTAATTCGCTAGTAATAAATATTTGTTCAGAATGTCCTATTGATGTAGAAAGGTAAAGGGCCATTATTTCCATGAGGAAACTTGGGTAAGGAAATTTACCCGATTTGCCCAAGATCCCAGAGACAGTGAGAGCCCAGATTTGAACTCAGTAGTCCCAGATACTTAATTGTAGCCCCAGATACTTAATGGATGAAGTCACCTATAATGTTACCACTTCCTGACCAGCACCTTAATGTCCCAGCAAGTCATACACCCCAGTGTTTGCTACTGTCTCCCTCCCACACACCACCAATGCACATTCAGAAAAGAGTCCTTACAACCTCATGATTGGAAAGAAAACCAACTGCTTCAATTCCCTAAAAATAAAAGAACATCAGGAAAAAGGGGGTTTCAGCTATTTCTATTGTCATTCAATAGTGCCTCATTCTTTACATAGTTCTTTAATCATCTGAGGATAGTTATAGATATTTAGAAATTCTCTCACTTCCTTCAGGATTTTTTATATTGGATTTTATTGGAGTTTTATAATACAGCAAATAACAGTTTGGATGAAATTCTGGGAATTCTTCTGTAGTGCCGCTTTTGCATGATAATCATTATGAGATTGCTTCCCCACTGCTTGCTTAATGCAGCTGTCCAAGTTTTGTATTTACTGGGAATCCAATTTGTTTTAAGAAATTAACAAAACAAATACTTAAGTACTGTGCTGAACATATCATAAAGTTTTTATTCATTTTGGTGAGAAGAAAAAAGCATTATACTGCTCACGAAACAGCTTTTGAAACCACTTTTATGAAATTGAATCTCTACCAAAATAATTTGCTCATGTTAATACAGATGCAGTATGGCATCTCAATAATTACTCCATTGTCTTTATCTCTTAACTATGTCAAAGTTTTCTATGGTACTGGCCTAATATCTGCTCAGAGAGGCAAGTCCTGTCCCCATGAATAAAGACTGCCTGCTAGATTCTGGCAGTGATGCCTCTGCTCAGTGTAGGTGCTGATAGGAGCCACATTGCCCTGGGGGGAGCACTAGGACATGTGTGATTCAGAGAGGCATTATTTCTCTGGCTGCTCCTCTGTGCACAGATCATTCCACCCATCATTGCAGCCCTTCCCTGAGGACCAACACAAGAGCCATGACCCTGCCAATTCCTATACGATTGAGGGCAGCAGTGAGCAGGGACTATGATTTCCAGAGTCCAGGAACTGCTAGTCTAAGCGGCCTTTCCCTAAATGTACAAGATCCATTCCCACGTTTCTGAATAAATGGTGCATTATGAGGGAATGCTCTTACTCACTGTGGGCTCTCTCCCTCCAACTTAACTGTGAATATGGAGCAGATTACTCCAGTGGTCCTGTCTTCAACACTCACCTGGCCCACTGTTCACAGGTGCATAGAGCCTGCTACCAGAGACTACTGCCTTAGACTGTAGCCCCTCCATACCCTGCTTCTCTGATTCCCTTACCCAAACAGTGGAGGCAGGACAATTCTGTTGCTTTTCACTTCCTGCACTTTTTAACAAGATGAATCCAGATTTGCCCTACGGTATGTTACTTTTGAAAGCCAATATATATTACTAGGTGTTGAACAACTTCTGCAAAATTTCTGCTTCTGCTAAACTTCCACACTCTCTTTAGAGTTCAGTACCGACTCAGTGCTTTTCATTACGGGCGCCCTTAATTGGACTTCTGTATAAGGTAAGTAAAGTATACAACATTTCTCAGGCACAAGGAAAAATGCTAAGCATGAAAGTTGAGTATCAAAAGGCATTTTCTGGCAAAAACCCAAAGGGCAGGTACAGACACACTTTTATGGGTATAAATGATCAGGAACTGCTCTATATTCATAACAGAACAGCACACACAGAAGTTTGATTTAAAAATGACAGACCCTGGTCTAAGATTTGCACCCCACCCCCTCAAGGGCAAATATGTGTTCTGTTTAGTACTGAACTGAAATACATTGCTTACAGCAAACTGCATAACTTAGATCGATTCTTAGTGTTGTTCTGTATACGTAAAAAAAAATGTCAAAAATTAAGGCCTAAGTATAATATCTAATGAAGCTGGTGAATATTTGACTGAGGATTCCAGGACCAGACTCATAACGAGAAGGAGTTATAACATTGTCTAGCACTGACTACCCATGGACTTCTTTCCTTTTTCACTCCCCCGCCCCAGATTAATAAAATAATGTCTTGCACTTTCACTGTCTTGAACTCCTGTGAACTCTCAATTGTTCATATGTTGCCAAAGAGGATGTAAACTGATCCATAGAATGGTAATGTGTGCTCCTTGTATGTAAGTATAAATCCTTGCCTGTGGTGCTAGCCAGTGGAGAATCAAGGCCAGTATTTTACAGAGTTTTTTGATCCTTTTTCCCAGACAGTTGCTAGGCTGAGGCTATAGAAAAAAAATAGAAACAGAGAAAGTAACAAGAGATAGTCATGTGCATACAGTCCTTATTGCACACATACAATAAAGAGATACAGTGGGCAATCAGTGCCCACTGACGGATACAGTCTAACTCTACCATGGATTTGTTATTAAAGGGCTAGAGGGAGACAGAGGGAAGGGTCAAAGAATACAAAGCATCAGTCTCCTCTAGTTTTAATCTGTAATAATTTGCTACCAGTTGTAACTGGACTGACTGAACCAAGTTTGACGTGCTGCGCTTTCTCTGCGCACGTGCATTTTTCTGCTTCTTACTGTATCAAGCATGGTGGCCTTTTCAGTGTCTTGTTCTGAAAGGTATCATTTTGCATCTCAAAATATAGCATTTGCTGGGGATTCTATCTGACGCCTTTGTAATTTGGCATCCACACTAGGTCTTCTTGGGTTTTGCAGTTAAATTGCATCTCTGGCAGGATTTTCTGTTGTAGCTTCCATGGACAAATTAACTGCAGTGGGCTTTCCAGTCACCCAGGAATTTTTCAATGGATTGCAGCATGTGCAAGTGAAAAAATGTGCTGCCAAAATTAAACGTTTAAACAATATTTCTCAATGAACTGCATTCAGCGTTTCGGCATCTTATTGAACAATGTTTGATCTCAGTATTGCTGAAGTTGTACTTTGCCCTCCCATTAACTGCTTGGGCCACTGGAGTCCAGGCCCATCTCTTTGCCTATTTTGAACCGGATTCCATTCCCACTGGGATGCAGGGCAGATTGGGCAGGCCTCAATGCTTGCAAACACTAATGCACTTGAATTCATCTGAAGGGATTACAGGTGTAAAGTTACTCACCCATGCAAGCATTGGTAGAAGTGGATCCATCTCCTTTAAGTAGCTTGTAACACAAAAGTTTGCTCATCATAACATTTTCAGCAATATTGTCTTTTCAGCTATAGGGCTGCCAAATAATTATAGTACTACATTTTGTGTCAGACGCTAACAGCAGGAAACATTATTTTAAAAGATTTAAATTAGCAGATTTTATTTACCACAATGGTATTCTCGTGAGGTATCTCGCCTCTATCTAAAAGAGTTTTAAATTAGCAGCTTTTATTTATCACAATAGAAAGCTCTTGAGCTATCACACTTTCTCTTATGTTATTTACCCAGACCAGTATGGCATAACAGCACCATGTGATACCAGGAATTCGGCAGCACAAATGTGAATTGTCCAGCAGTGGGATAACTGCTGAACTGCTGAAACCCTCTTTTGAGAGCTGCAAAATTCAGAGGAACTTCTTCAGACCATTTTTTTTAGCAATTCTGAATTCACTTTCAGCTCTGTACATTATTTTGACCAAACAGAATAAGAGAACCTATTTTTGCCATTTTACTGAGGGTCAGAAAGATTCTGAATCAAAATCTAAAATTAAATGCTACCACAATTAGATTTAAGCCTCTGGTTAAAGTTTATTCAAGTTTTGACAGAGCACTGCTGTTGGTATCATTCAGTAGATTTTTGTGTATTTTGAGCAGTCACTTCATTTAAATCCCTATATAAAGGCATTTAACAATATCCAGTGTTATTTTTCATCAGTGTAACCCATTCAGTTTTTTATATGCATAGGAATAGCAGAAGAAATCCATGCTCAGAGGATCATAAACTGGACATCCACATTTTTATGGGAACAAAGAAAGATACAGCGTGCCCTTCGCATATGCTCATATTAAAAAATTTATTAGGTAAGTTTCAACATCCTACAATTAATGGGCAGATTTTAAGACCCTCATAAGTAGTATAGTAGTAGTAAATGCCAGTTAATATTTTATAGAAATATTCAAAATAAAAATACTTTCTGACTGCAAGAGGGAACAGAACCTCCTAGAACATATCTTCATTTTTGGTAGTTTAGTTCACAGTAACAAAAACCACCACATTGTACCAATCAGATATTTAATGAGCCTCTAACTCCATTTCTACCTTATCCCAAAGGTATAGCAAATAGTGCTGCTTTTTTAAAATATCAAGAAAACATCATTTGCTCTAAAATGTCCCTAAAAGCAGGTCTAAATTGCCAATAAAGGCTAGGTAATTGTATCAGCATGGATCAGAAAGCATTTCTCAGAACTGATGAAATAGTTTGCAGTATTGCAGAACCTGAATGATACTGTCTGTACATTACACTGGAAATATCAGAGACTGGTCTCAGTTTAATTTGCTCACTACTGTGCATTTTGGATTCACAGGAAATATTTCTCACTAATGTCATTCTAGTTTTCTTTAAATGTGATTTGTTTGGGAAAAGTTAGATGATTTCAGCAATTTAGGATTCACTTAGAAGAACTTTGCTTTTGTTTGTCTGTTATACAGCACCACCTTTTTGGTACTTAAAAACTGTCAGGGCCTACATTTCCATATGCTGTTCAACATTTTAAATATGTAGATTTAAAAAGTAATAATAATAATAATAATTCACAAGGTGGTTGCACTGGCGTATCAGTTCTACCTCAGTAGTTATACAATCATCTGATGACCAAACACACATACAGTATAAATATTTAAGAAAAAGTAAATCCCATTAAGCTGCGATGTGATAGATGCAGTAGTAGGTACTTATCTTTGAAATATTAAACTTTAGACATTTATATCCATACAAAAAAGAGTTTTCTGCCATTTGATGAGAATTATGTGCCTGCACTAATAAAATATTAAACTCCAATTTAAAAGATAAGTATCTTCCCCACTTTTTTCATAATAAAACATTTTACAGTGCATATGAGAGCTAATATGCATCAGAATTTCCATACAATACTGTATTTACAAACTTTTATGAAAGTTTTGCATCTGCATTTATTAGTTGTGGACTCTATTTGAGCACTTAGTATTTCACATAATGACATTGTGTATTTCAATAATGCATGATAGAAGGTGTACAAACAGGCTTTATTTTTTGTAATGGAGTTTTCTTTTGTTACAGGCTACTGCTGCTAGTTAATTAAATGTAGATAGCCACTAAAATTGCATTATCCTTTTCTGTCCCTATTATATAAATTAATGTCAAACTGATGCAATGTTTCATGTTTAAAACAATAGATAGATGTGTTAAAAATTATAGCCTGCAGTTTTCTTATTTGACAATGCATTATTTTCAGCTAGAAATGTCAGTTTCTAACCTTCTGCCAAGAATATTTTGTAAAGGGCAATAAGTAATAAGGGTTAGTTATCAAATACAATGTCTTTTGAAATTTGAACAATGTACATGTGGGGGAAAAGCCATAATATATATTGAGTTTCCATTTCAAAAATAATCTCATAAAAATGATAAAATCAACAGATACCATTAAAGTGAAAAGGAGCTTCTTTGAATGAAGAATAGTCACCTTTTTCTGTAGATGAACTTTGCAGTGTGGTTCTCAGTTTTCAGCAAGTCTATTTTAGAATAGATGGTTTGACTTTTTTTTTCCAACTCACTGATGTAAAACAGTGGACCTTGTAAACAAACAAGTTTACTTCAGGTCGCATCACATTAAAGTCTTTGCAAAATCATTTAAAATATTTATCAATATCACATCAATCTATGTAATCCCTCAGTTATGTTTCACTAGGTTAATTGAACAATATGGTATTGATTTCATCAAAAGAGCCTATACATTTAATTTTCCAGTTCCCATAATTATGCACTTTTAAAATTTACAAAAATATTTCATTAGTGTCATTTCACTGCATCTTTCTGATCAATGTCAATAGACAAGTCTTGTCTTCTTTAATTACTGAAGTGGGTGATTGGAGTTAATAAGCTATAGATGTAAATACTGTCATTTCAAATAAACACAAATGCTCTCAAAAGGAACAGAACAGTGCAGTGAACTTAGACAAGCCATATTCCAAAGGATACGCAGTACCAGTGATTTACTATATTACATGCAGTAGAGTAGATGCACCTTGTTCCCCCTAAACAGGAAGATATAGCAAAAGGTTTTCATTTTTGTGATACCTTTTTAAAAGGCACAGGTAAAATGCACTGTATTTTCAAATCACAGAGGTCTTGTATTTATATTTTCCACTTTCCACCCAAAGAGATAGTTGTGCTCTCATAAAAAAATATTCTATAAAAAGACAGCTTTGGATTCCACTTTTCTTCTAAAAAGGATGCCCTCTGTCATCTCAAAAACCGGTAGATATATCTATGCCCATCCAACTGATTCTTAAAAAAAAGAAAAGAATCCACTATATACATATTCTAGATCTTTTTTAAAAATCTTTTTTTAAAGATAAAGCAATTTGCTGTAAAAGCTAAGGAGTAATATTTTTTTAAAAAACTAGCTGGCTAGTGTGTAATGACATACACAAAAATCTTATTTTCTACTGTGTACCTCTAAACTTGTAACTGCAGGCATCATTCATGTAAATTCTAGTTTGCAGGACAGCTGCATTTTCGCATGTGTAGTGCTTGGGTCAGTGCATAAGTTTACAGGTACATTTTGAGATGGTTGAATATATTGTTTTAAATTAGGAATATGATGCTATTGATGGTTGCTTCATTGCTAATGGTTTATTACTATTACTACTACTACAAATGAACTTTCTTATTCTTATTTGCTTATCCTCTATGTTTTCTGTTCCAAAGGTATCCACTAATGTTATGTTATTTTTCTAAACTCTTAAAAAAAAAAAAAGCTGTAATGATCACAAAGCTAGAAAAGTGGTGCCTAATTATGGCCAGGATAAGCTGCACTTAATATCTATCTGTTGTCAGCAAAGCAATTTGCTAGATGATATCTTTAAATTCTTTTCCCAAATTGTTTTTCTTACAAATTATTGTAAATGGTTATATTTAAGAGTCCATTCACAACAGCTGATGGTTTTTCTTTTTTTAAAAATAAAATCAATTAAGAGTGAAATCCATGTTAGTATGATCAGGATTCATTTGTTTTTTACATATGTCTCCATGATCAATTTTCTATCAGGAAAATGTACTAATCCCTAGCAGCACAGTATCTTGAAAGCAGCATATGATGTGAGCCTGCATTATTTTATTAGCGTGTCTGGGCATCACCCTTACAAGGTTGTATAGCTGTTGCCTGGATGTTTTATTCCCCGCAGCTTTTAATAAGCTACCAGTCTTTGGTTTCACGCTTATGACTGCCAATTGATGCCTTCTTTTGGTGTCAAATAAAGTACTCTCGGTGCATCTCCACGTGCACTTTACTGCGGAGCTGACTAATTAGCTCTGCAGTAAAGTGTCACCATCTACATGTACACTTATATTAGGGTGCAGTAAACTAATTAACTCCACTGTAGGATACTGCTTCCTGGGACATGTACTATCTTACCGCAGAGTAGTTGAGTGTGCTAAAACACACGTATAGACACAAACCAGAGCTTGCTCAGGCACCAGGATGCTACAGTGCAGGGGCTGCCTGCCGACTAGCCCCGCACTATAGCACCCTTGTGTCTCAGCCAGTCCCTTTGCAACACATTGAGCTGGAGTAGCCCCAGGCTGGCAGGCTGACCCCACCAGGTTCCCTGCCAGCTGGGGCTGCTCTGCCCCAGCTCAATGTGCTGCAGTGCTGGGCACATGTGTAAATGCTGCGCCCTGGAGAAACAAACTCTGGTGGGAACAGTGCCAGAGCTTATTACTATGTGCTGATTGCATGTGTAGATGCATCCTTTGTCCCTGAAGACAAGGGTCTGTGCTAGATAGTACATACATAGTTGTGTGGTAGAGAATGTGTCCTGTTCTCTGAAAACTGCCATTTGCCTTATTGACTAAGGAAAGAGGCTGGAGATGGATTTGTGGAGCCCACTGTGTTAATCTTTTCTTTTTCTCGTCTATGTCCAAAGCTGTGGGTGGGGTTTCCCATTAGATCAAGTTCATGTCAGACTTGGAATCTGCTCACTGTGTACTGCCTTGCTAATGCAATCTTTATTGCTCCTTTTTTCACTGGCTCTGATAAGATCACATCGGTATAAGAGGAACCCTATTATATGAATAGAAATTGCTATTGGAGGCAGTGGGGCACCAGGTCCATATTATTTCCTACCTGTGTTTTCCACTGCCAGTATCTATTGTAGTCCTTGGTCTATGCTTAGGTACAGAGTGATTGGGGTTTGCTCACAGTCCCTTAAAGCTGCCTTTGCCCACTTGTCTTCTGGCTAGTGCTCTTTTCACTTCAGCTGTGGACAAGGTTCTGGCCCTTAATGTTTTCACAATTGCTTCATATATTTCTTCAGATTATAAGAATCACAGCTTCCATCTTTAACCCAGGGAAGATTTTCTCTGCACACTGCTTCATTCCTTTTTTCAGTGGAAGATTCCAAGTCACATTTTTTCTTGAGAAGGCAGATTTACATATGTATTAGGTTCATGTTATCAGGATACACACACACAGCAGTGACACATCTCATTGACAGTGAGCTGTCTGATGGATAACTCCACACAAAACATATACTTGAAAGGAAAATAGGAGGAGGAATAGAATTAAGAGTCTGTACATAAATGACATTATGTTTTGTGAAGATGAACCACTAGTGTGTCTTGACTTACTTCATATTCCTGAATTGTTCAAATACACAACAAGTGTTCTGCAACCATAGGCCATTTACAGCTCTACAAGATGTCCATGGTGTTACCAGCCTGATGGATACAGCCTATTGCAGATATTAATCAGGTGTGTATTTTATTTATCAGTTATCCACCATAGATAAACTAAGTAAAGGTGACTTGGACATTGCATTCTTTGACCTTTGGCACCAGATCTCTGGATGGGATTCATTTGTATCTAGCATCCAGGCCACACAGTTCAGGCCTAGGTGGTATTTGTTTTGTCTCTCTATAGATACAGGGGCAAAACTCTACCCTTTGAACCCAAACCTGAACTTTCTTCTAACAGATAATTGGATCTGTGGCTTATGGTCTTGGCTCAGCTATGTCCAGTTTCCCATGTCATTTCTGGCTGTTTTATCTACATTGAAATGGAAAATGTATGAAGGGAGATCTTTGCAACTCTTGCTCTGATGGGCATTTGCAAGGGTTGTAGAACATTAGTAAATAAGTTGTATGGATAGATTTGAAAGCTGAAATAGACATTAACTTATAGGAAAGATATGTATTATGTGGATTCAGCTCTCTGTTCTTGCCATTGCTCTTCATAGATCCCTCCTTTGCTTTCTTACTGGTCATTCTTTATTTATATCCCACAGCTTGGACTCAACCATTTTTAATGCAGGGCACTGTTTTGACCTAAGTGACCTGATTCTCTCAGTAGGTTAACTGTAGAACATTTTTTTTAATTACAAGTAAATCTAATGGCTGTGCAAGGAACAAAATTGCTAACCCTGGAATCCTCTCCTTATCTACAGATGGGCAGTGTCACACAGGGCCTTTAGTTTACCCAGCAATATTTCCCCAAAAAAGAGCTGTCACAATTTGGGCCCTCTTCAGGGACTAATCAAGCCTTCTATTTGTAATGAGATCACAAATGAACTTTTACAAAGGCTAAAGAACCCTGTTTAGGCATAACAATATTTACTAGTTTTAATCCTATTCATATCCGTGGTTTGATATGAAAAGCTCATTTACCCCTTGCAAGTCACCTGGTGCATCCCTTTCCCACCTTATCCCGTTAGCTTCCCATTACTTCCCAATAAGAAGCAAAGAATTCTTGAAATCTAATGGTAATTTTGAACTCTAATCTAAGATTTCTCAATGTCACAGGATCAATAGTGAGATTTTTTGATGGCTTTGTCTTGGGATTTCCCATTTATAAATTGGGATAATGATATTTTTATAAATACCTCCCAGGGAGGTTGTTGTGATGAGTAATAGAGCATCGGGGGTTGAGGTCTCAAGAGCAGCTGCAGAACAATGCCCTAGTGCGGCCTTGCTCATGTATTTCCAGGCTTGGAGTCTGTGAGTGGAAGCAGGTTCTGTGTAGGTTAGGACCTCCTGGCCAAGGCTCTCTGCCATCAAGGTGCACCTACACCTGTAGTCTTGGCATGATGCCACTGTGATGTTGTTATGCAGCTTCCAGTCCTGGGGCTAGGACTTTGGGAAATGCGATCTACAGACAAGATCTCAAGAAAACAGCTAATTAAGGCTGATGAAGCAGCTGAAAATGATGATATCTGATTCTTGGATGGTATGCAAAGCCCTGTTAGCCCTCCTGGGACTTGGGGTGTTTCCAAGACTAGGGAGGACCCATTGATAGCATAATATTTCACATACTTCTTCCCCTGGGAGGAAGGGTGGGAGAACAAACAACATAAGACAGGTGTTTGTCCTGTTACTTAATGTGGTGCTGGAAGGGGCTTGGATGTTATAATGATGAGTATGGGATAAGAACCAGTATAGAATAAAATGAAGTTTATTTCAGGATTTTCTTTGGGCCCCAACAAAGCAGCAGCCAATAAGGTCACAACTACTGAACCACAAATTTTAGAACTGCTTATGTTCCTAAGCATATATGTATGATATTCGTGGGAAATTTGAATGCTCAGCTCCTACCTATCACAGGCCATTCAGCCCCTGGCACACATTGCACTTAGGATGTGATTAACCAGTTTCTCATGTCTTTCTTTACCGGGCCACATGCTAATGCAATAAATAGCATGATAAAACAAGGAATAAACCACAATGCTATTACACAAAATATGTGTAATAACTTTGTAGCTGGTTCCTATCACCCATCAATTGAACTGCCTGGCCAGTTTGGGGCTCCCATCTAGGAGCCCCATCAGCTGATCTGGGCCTCTAGCTTTGGGGGTGCACCATGCATCCAGTGGCTAAAAGCTGTCAGCTGATCTGGGCTCCCAGCTTTGGAGACACATGGTGCACCCCTATGGCTAGGAGCCTTATCAGCTAGCTGGCCAGGCTCCCAGCTGTGGGAGCCTGCTATTTGCTGGAGCAGGGGCGGAGGGGAGGGGAGAGAAAGGGAGGGAGCCCAGGATTAGGATCAGGATCAGGATCAGGATCCCAGGCTCCACCTGCACCAGCAATAAGGTGTGATGGAATCTGATGCTTAATTCCACAGTTGCGGCTCCTGCTTTGCGTGCATGGCATAGAAGGAAACAGGATTGTGGGGCTTGTGCATCAGATCCCATTGTACCTTTACTTGTATGTCTGCTGGGGGTCTTATTTAAGTGCTTGTTTATAGGTATGGAAATGGAACTGGGCAGTTTTTCCCCATGAACATGTTTGGAATAAAAACACAGATTTGGTTGCACCAGACATACAAATTTATTTATTTATTTATTTGGCCAACTTGTTTGTATACGGAACAATTTTAAAATGCTAAAACTCTCATTTTTGTTATTGTACCATTCGATTTTGACAGTGTCACAGCAGAACATTTTGAATTTTCTTTTAATTTTGTTATAAGATGGATTTCAATTTTATTTTAAAATGTTTAAAAGACTCAGTCTAAATTAAACTGATTCTTTTAGATTGATGAAACATTTTCTTCTTCTGTAAGTAAATATTTTCAACCAAATTTTCAAAAGTCTGTTTTCAGGTGAACCTGAAACATTTTTTTTTACAGAACTGTTCAGTGAATGAAAATTTCAGGAACTTTCATAGTTCTATTTAAGTTTCTACCTTTAAGTAACCAATTTTTAAAATGTTTCCCTTTTAATTTTAGATTCAAAAGAGGAGGCTTGTGTATTAAAATGACTTTGAGAAATTATTTTTAAAATATAATTTTTTCATTTTAAATGCTACTGCAACAGCTGGAACACTTTATTAGATGCTGCAACCAAAGCAGTCTTTCTGTGACGCCTATATTTTTTTGCTAAATTTTTGGACGAGAAAAAAAAAAGAAACAATCTTTGTGTCTGTCCTAAGATATAGTATTGATTTATAGGTGGTGTTATTATCTATCTTCTTTTATAATACATTTGAAAAAGCCTGCAGATGACTTTACCTTGCTCTCTCTGCTGCTTATAGGCAATCCCCTGAATATAGTTTCCTCCTTTTTATAGTAAGAGTTGATTTGGAAATAAAACTGGTTCATAAAAAAGAATCAAAATCTCATCAGCTAACGCAAGGATTGGAGAGAGAAGTTTAGTTACTGATTGCTTGAGATACTTACACTTGTTTTGGTGGTCTTGCAGCTCTGGCTCATAAGTAAAATCAGTTAGGCATTTAAGGATGCCATTGCCTTGGAGATGTCAAAAGGATTGTAGTCAATTAAGGAATGTCTAGTGTACCTTGAGGTTAAGTTAAACAGTGGTGATTATTATGAGATATTTCCATAATTGTCTGGCAAAGAATTTTCACTATTTATATAGTGATACTCATAATATAAAGGCAGATTATTCGGCTCAAAACCCCTACAATCAATCAGTGATACTGTCTATCAAATGTCTCACTCAGCCTGTAGTCATTACAATACCTTTTTTTCTGCCTCCTTTGGAGACATTTGGGATGACTCAATTCCTCTAATCTCATAGCATTCCTTCTATCTTTAGAAGGGAATTTGTAATTGTTGAATTATTCTTGGCCATCCTTCATTCGGAATTTATGTTGTAATTTCAGCAAAAGCCAGACCTTGTACAGCAGTTTTCATCTTTTTCAAGGCTGCTTCTATTTCTTGAAATGCTGGAGGGTTTCCAATTATTCCTTCTGGTCTCTTTGGATGTGAAGTGTAACAGATCATCCCAGAGTCATGGTTCAACATTGTTAAGCTTATCAATATAAATATAATGTTAAACCCTTTTTAGATAATTGGGGCTATGTGTGAAAATGTGACCAATTTACACATAAATTGGTCCTACACTTCTTTCTTTTTCCTTTTACCAGGAAGAATTGCATTGTATGTGGATTTCAGGCTGCTCCTGGTCAGCACTTCTTCCATACCTACTATCTGTTGATTGGGTTGTTCTATTACATCACAACACCAGCCCTAACCTGACGCCAGCCAGCTATACAAACAAAATTCATTAAATCAAACTGAGTTCTCATAGCAAGAGTTTTAAGGCAAACAAAGTGTTGATACAGTGGACACTAATATATGAAACATTGTGGTTTGAAACAGAATCTTTTTAAAAGATGCCTTATTATCTTTAGAATTCAAGAAAGTTGACAATAGGAGTTGTTAGAGAAAGAGAGAGATGAACCATGCAACATGCAGGGTGCACATGCCTAACTACCTAGCTTTGCCTACCTTTCCATGCAAATATGTTTTGCCCACCCAGCTACTTACAGTTGGAAAGACAATTGTTAGAGGCTGCTGTAGAGGGCAGCTGAAAATGTGCCCTTCCTGCTCTCTGTCCCACAGCAAGTGGATATTTGTCATAGAGTTTCTTAAAGTAGTTTGTCTTTTTCCCTGTGTTTATTGTGTTCATAGGAGGGTAGTTTGTAGCCTATCAATATGATGAAGTGAAGTTTAAAATTACATTGGGAGCATGTTTAAAGACCATCCTGTAGGTCCAGGGAAAGGGCTTATCCAGTCTGTTCAGGCCTGACTCAGCCCTGGCAATCCATTATTCATGTTGACCAAAGTAGCTAATCAAGAGAGCTTGTTTAGGCACAGTGTAATGTTGCAGTGATAAAGTTAGCATGCTGTGTTGGTGGATGGCCAACAGAAAGGAGTGTTGCAGAGTTGGCTACAACTGATGGATTGGGCTTGGAGGCTTTCAGAAGGACACTGTGCACACAGAAAGTAACAATGAATAAAGCAGATAAAGGACCAAGGAAGGGCATTGAAGTGGTGAATGATGCACTATAAAATATTACAAATGACACTGTAAAAGCACTAAGAGCATTATTTAATAGCACTGATTAGAGATGGGTGACATTTTTGATATAAAACTGTTATTGTCAGGATTTCTGGTTTGGCTAGCAACCTAAAAAATCAGTGGCCAACATATTGAAAAATCAATTAATCATACAACCCTAGCACTGATGAGGGTTAATACCAGATTTATAGTACAAGGATACTTTCATGCAAATATATGGTTTAGATTAGAAATGTGTGGTTTAGGTTTATTAAGCTAGTAATAATGTCATTTTAATATAATCCATAACAGACAAGAGACTAGGAAATTACAAAAAGGGGATTATTTTTCTTACTCTCATCCTAGAAATTCCACTTAAAAAAAAGCAACCAGTATGGTGTTATTGAATAATGGTCTTGAATTCTGGATATTTCAGAATTACCACAGTATTCTAGCTCATTATTATAGGAAATACAGATGTTCAAAAAAAAAGATGGGACAGTGATAGCCCACCGGCAGCTCTCCATTCCTACCTTCCCAGCCCTGCTGTGGGTAGGCTGTGCTGGCTGGGGAGGGAAGTGACAAGGGGGGAGAGCCTGCTTGCCTCTTGCGTGGCTGGGGGGTGGGCTGCCAGTGGGCCCTGAGCTGCAGGGGGCCCTGGTCCTTCCCTCCATAGTGGTGGTACCCCCCAGGGAGAACCTGCCTGCTAGCACCCTACCCTGGTGGCACTAGGGTAGGGTGCCACCAGGGTAGGGTGTTGCTACCACAACAGGAAAGACTGGGGCCCCTTGCAGCTCAGGGCCCACCAGCAGCTCTCCCCTTGGCTGTGGGGGAGGCAGGCAGGCTCCACCCAGGGTTGAAATGGTGGGTCACAATTAAAAACCCACAAACCTACTATAGACCCCCTACCCAAGCAGACGAGCTTGACCAGGAATTCTTGGGTCAGCTCACTGAGGTAGTAAAAGCTAGGGATGTGGTAGTCATGGGGGACCTGAATTTCCCAGACATCTGCTGGGAAGAGCAGTCGGCCAGGTCCGAGCGCGCACGCAGGTTCTTGGAGAGAGTCCAGGACCTTCATCTAACCCAGGAGGTGCACAGCCCCACCAGGGGGGATGCCTTGTTGGACTTGGTGTTG